>NC_039514.1:2592291-3235092 GCF_003672135.1 Ooceraea biroi | reverse complement strand
AAATATGGGCTCTCACAAATATGTTCATTATCATCACCATGTGATTCTGACAAATGCAAATATTCGCAAAACGTATTCAGATCTCGCACGCGCACCGTTAAAAAATTTCGCGCGATCACACGCGCTCGAATCTGAGATTCACCGGATTCCGATGATCCGACATCACGAAATCGGATTAAGAGCCAACGGAAAAGCATTTTGCGAAATATTTACGGAACATGCTTGACAAGCTGCCCGTCAGGAAGCGATGAAAATTTCACATTTACATTGACAGAGGAGCAAGATCCATCAGTTCGATGACAGAAATCTTTCAAAAGTACTGAGTTCTGTATTAAATTCTACTGATTATATCAATACCAGGAATCAGCGAACGAATATAGGTCGGATTGTTTGAAAGAACGCTTAATGCATTATTAAACCACAAAGAATTCACATGTGCAAAGACTCACCACCACCCGTGTAAACCAATTCTTTCTCAATGCAATTGCAGCGCAGGTGAGATCTTAATATAAAACCCAGCAACACATCATATAACAATGATATTGCCATAATATAACAGAATGTAACACGAATATTAAACATGTTCGTTACAGTAACGTATATTGTTATGTAATTTCCCCACTCAAAACAAAATTGCAGTAATATAACAATAATATAACGTGTTACTAAAATTTATTTAAATGTTTATATAAATGGAATATATGTTATTATTTCTTTCTTCCTCTCTCTACAACTACAGGTGCATGTTAATTAATTTTCCTAAACGTTAATGTTACAAAATTCGTACTTTCCTCTTATTTATTATTCGGTTCAAAAATGTTACCACTCAATCGTAGGAAATGGACTCTACGATACAAAATTGTTGCCCCTGCCGATCACCGTTCCTATATATTTATTTTATTATATTTTGATTGCGAGAAACGAAGGCCATTCCATTCCGAGATTTGCAAAATTAGTTTGTTTAAACAAATTGTTAAACAATTTATTGCAAAATTGTATTTTTTTCTAAACTTTTATGCCAAAATCTTATTCTACGGAGACAATTACGTTGGAAATATGCTCTAGTTCTTCCAATATATTTTCGATGAAGCTGTTATTTTTTTTTAATTTTTAATTTTTCTCAATTTTCTAATTTGAAGATTGAGAAAAATAAAAAAAAAAGAAACTCTAAAACGTCCATCTCCACGTGGTTAGTTGGGCAACGTTAAACATTAACAGTTAACGGACGAAAGCTCTTGGCCGTATCACATGGAAGTATAAACACTTTTTTCTCCGCTATTTCTCGTCAATTTACAGCTTCATCGAAAATATATTGAAGAACTAGAGCATATTTCCAACGTAATTGTCTCCGTAGAATAAGATTTTGGCATAAAAGTTTAGAAAAAATACAATTTTGCAATAAATTGTTTAAACAATTTTGTTTAAACAAACTAATTTTGCAAATCTAACTTGATATTCGTAATCAGCAATGTCAAAAACACAAAATAGTATGAATTCTACCGGATTGAAGTTCCAGAAGTGAGTAACAACAAAAAAACTGATTATTTTTGAAATATTTTGGCCATCTTGGATCTGCCATCTTTGAAGTTACAAATTACGTTGAACATGATTACGGTAATGAGCTCAACAATTGGTAACGTTTCAAGTGTCAGAAACCTCGATATTTCGAACTTTATTAGATTATTTACAATAAATCAGTATTTTTCGAAACTTTCCTCATATAAACGTCATTTTAGGACAATCACGCGATTTTTCGAAAAACAAAAAAAATCGTCGTTAAAGTTCAACTATTTTATGCACCGATAGTTGAATTAGAAGTGGATTGCAACCCTTTTTTCTGTACAAGAAAAAAACATTTAGAAAAACATGTCTTCAATTTTTTTGGTGTTTTTTATATTTAATACGCCATTTTTTTTTTCTGAAGCATGGAGGTTCAATTTTGACCTCGGAATTTGGAAAGACACACCCAAAAATAGTAAGAATCATTGTTTTGGTAAAAATATGCTTCGTGATTCTTTCCGAGAATGAGGCTGGAAAATGAGCAAAGAATTCGAGCTTGTTGGTCGTTAATGGTTAATAGAAGTCCTTTATGATTTACTTTAAATAAAAGTATATATGCCAGAAGCAGAATAAGCATACGTAATGTCGTCTAAAATATTTAGGTAGTTAAAATACCGTAAAACAATATATGTATATATACCCAGATAGCACACATAGTTCTATGAATATTCTTATGGAGTGCAAACGTTCTTAATTTCAGAATATTCGAATTGAATATTCTATAATGATACGTACGATGTTACAATTAGATATCGTATATTCATAATAAAGAAGAATGTTTATAGAATATTCTTCGTGAACGTTTTTAGAATATTCGTTCAGAACGATTTTAGAATATTCATCGAGTTTATGTATTGCACATTGTGTATAACGTTACAATGTTTTATATATAATTACCCAGATAGCCAAGTCTGCCGAAAGCAGATGATGCTAACTATCTGCTATCAACTATTGCCAGCCAAAAGACAACAAATTTGATACAGAAGTTGTTATTAACGATTAATTCGAAAAATTGGTGCCAGAAATGTAACAGAGCTTGCTCACAAAATCTAAGAACAGATTGGCGGCAGAAACCGAGCAGAATCTGCAAACATAGCTTGAAGTCAGATTGTCGACAGAAACCGAGCAAGATTTGCGCACGCGGAATCTAACGGCAGATTGGCAGCAGAAACCGAGCAAGATCTGCGCGCGCGGAATCTAACAGCAGATTGGCAGCAGAAACCGAACAGGATCTGCAGCTTTTGACAGTATTCAAATTTACACGGCTATGAATATATGTTTTCGCTCCGCACCGCTATGCGGTACACACGTCGAGTTCTTACTCGATGTTAAGATTTAGCCTAACAGTTATATAAGTTAATATACGCGCCTTGGTATAATATTAATTTTTCTGAAAATTTTTGCACTTGCGGCACAGAGGCTCCCATGGACAACGTCCATGTAGTTCACGCATGCCACAAGCAATCTGAAGTTCGAAAGCAAAATTCGGACTTCAGATTAGAATAAATTAACAATAAGAGAGAGATTATGCAACGAACTGTCAGAAAGACACATCAAGCCGAATGTACTTTAATTTAACAAACAAACGCGTTCTTTTAACACATGGTAATATAAAATGCCAATTTATATTACCATGTGTTAAAAGAACGCATTTGTTTGTTTGTTAAATTAAATATATCGTTATATTAAAATATATCGTAAATATGAATGGCCAAAAGCTGCAGATTCTGTTCGGTTTCTGCTGTCAATCTGCCGTCAAATGTTAACAGATCCTCGGTTTCTGTCGCCAATCTGCTGTCAGAGTCTGTTAGCAGGCTCTGTTCAGGCAAGAGAGAATCATAGGCATAGAATACATAGATACGACAAACGCGCGATGGCGCTACAAGCGAGGAAGCGTGGCGCTGGCGCCCGTGTACACTGAGGTGCATAAATGAAGTCCCTTTTCGGTGTAGATAGGTGCAGATAAGCGCGCGCCATCTGCAGACTGCATGGCGCGCCTACTACCCAAAGACCGAACGCATGTCTGCATACTATTAATCATAGCCAATAAAGAAATTAAAACTAATATAAATAACTGAGACAATTATATATTAATGGTACAATTTTTAACTTAACAATGTAACTGCAATAATGTTATGCATATAATTACAACTTTGTGTGTACTGAAATAATTAATTATAGATACATAATATATAATAATTATATTACAATACATAATATAATAATTATAATTATATAAATTATTACAATAAATTATTTTTATATAATTACAATTATTATACAGGGTGAGTCATAACTTACCGGACACCCTGTCTAATTATATAAAATTAGTTTATTGTAATAATTGATATAATTATAATTATTATATTATGTATTGTAATATAATTATTATATATAATTATATATATAATTATATATATATAATTATTATGTATCTATAATTATTATTTCAATACACACAAAGTTGTAATTATATATAACATCAATGTTATATTTTCTCACTTACTTCATAATGTAATTGCGATACAACAGGCGTGTATGTATATTGAAGTTACATTGTTAAGTTAAAAATTGTAACATTAAGATATAATTGTCTATAAGTTATTTGTATTAGTTTTTTATTAATAACTTTTTAATAAATAATTAGCAGCTAAACTTTTTTGATTACTCAGGAGAGGGACTGTGAAACATATGTTAAAGTCAAAACGATTCACCGCATGATTGTCCTATTCGAAACATATTTATCGTATTAATATTCCGAAAAGTTTTTCTCTGTTAATTAAATTAAATTATAATGCACAATATACAAAATACAAATATGAAAAAAATCAGAATTATTTATAGGATGCGAAGATTTCTTCTCTTTATATTTGTGGTTCTAAAAAGATTGTTTTGTTTGGCACTATGGGATGAATTTTAATTTTGACCCATTAACTCGTATGCACAATCACTTGATAGGTGATGATCATGGGTGTCCGCAGGTGGAAGGCAAGACTGGCCATTTGCCCCTATCAGCAAACAATTAAACATTTGTCCTTGCTTGAAATAAAGAAAGAAGATGCCATATTACAAACGCAACGCACAACATCTACCTTATCGTGATGAGAAAGTTTTTACTACCAAAATTATAAATTTTAAATTATAAATATTTTAATTCTACACTGAGAAATTTTCCATCGGATAAACTGATTAAACAGTGTGTCCGATTGTTAATTTTGTTTTCTGATTAAATGATGGCTATGTCCGATTACCTTCATCAAATATGTCCGATTATATTCTTTGTTGAATATACAATTCAATCGGATATATTCATTTGTTAATATGTAATTGGATTATCCGATTAGATAGGCCATGATATTTTTCTCAGTGTGGAAGTAACATTTTGAATCATGTCCCCCCCTGAAGAAAATCCTGCGGACGCCCTTGATGATGATTGTCTTTTGTCAAATGAAACAATGATATCGCGCCTAATTGCCTCATAGCTTTTTTTCTTGCGACATTTGGTGCAGTGAGATAATGCTTAGTGAGATCAATCGCGGCCGTATAATCGGTATGTGGGAGCACGGTGCAAGTCTCGAAGAGATTTGTAACCGTATTCCATGTTCCGTAAAGACGGCAAGAAGGTGGATACGTGCATGGCAACAAGGTGGTGAAGAAGCTTTGCGCGATCATCGTAAGGATAATCGCCGACCACGGAAAAGAACTGCAGAAGACAATGACGCTTTAGTCAGACAAGTAGATGCCAATCCTTTTGCTCCAGTATCGAATGCCATTAATGAATTGCAGTTGCCGATTTCTCGGTGGACAGCACGACGACGTTTACATGAAGCTCATGTTCATTGTTATCGTGCTACACGAAAAATCGCGCTTACGCAACGACATCGCAAAGATCGCGTTGCTTTTGCGTTGCAAGAGTTAATGACATCCGAGGAAGATTGGGATATCACTATTTGGACTGATGAGAAAGTATTTTGTTCTGCAGTTGATCGCCGTCTTCATGTTTAGAGACCTGATAATCGAAGATTTGATCCGAGGTATGTTATTCCTCACGAGCGAAGTAGGCGCATCACTTGTGCAATGTGGGGGTGGATTAGTTCACATTGTCCAGGCGATTTAATCGAAGTGTCGGCACACATGAATGCTGTAGAGTACATAGATATTTTGGAAAACGTTTTGCTTCCCCGCGTCCGAAATATATTTACAGCAGCAGATGTGTTGACGTTTCGATTAGTTCAGGACAATTCTGCCGTCCACACTTCCCGCATTGTACAAGAATGGTTCGCACAACATCCAGAGATTGTGGTTCTTAATTGACCAGCTAAATCTCCGGATCTCAATTTGATAGAAAATGTTTGGGCTAAAATTGTGAATTCGTGGGATCCTGGTCATGAGAGAACCAAACTAGCTCTGTTTGATCACGCGAGGAATGCATGGGAAGCACTTCGTGATGAACCTGATTTCTTTGCCAATTTGCGACAATCCATTCCTCGACGACTGCACCAAGTTGTCGAAAGAAACGAGTACTGGACGGATTATTAAAATTCATGCAGTACCAAAAAAAGCAATCAGTTCTTTTCAGAACCACCAAATATTAAAACAAGGAATCTCCACGTCCAATAAACATTATCAAAAAAACAATCGGTTCTTTTCAGAACCAAATATTAAGACCTGCAATAAGAAGCAATCGGTTCTTTTCAGAACCAAATATTAAGACCTGCAATAAGAAGCAATCAGTTCTTTTCAGAACCACAAAATATTAAGATAAGGAATCACCGCGTCCAATAAATATAATATAATAATTATAATTATATAAATAAATTATTACGATAAATTATTTTTATATAATTATAATTATGTAATAATTATAATTATATAAAAATACTTTATCGTAATAATTTATTTGATACGAAGAATCGATAATTATATGATTTGATTTTAATACACTTTCATACAATTAATATTTATGACATGTTATATATTAATTATCTGTGCTAGCACAACAGCCGCTAGTCTTAGGGGTAGGTTAACTAGGTGTAGTAACTCCCTAAGAGAGTGGGTCCCAGACACCACGACACAGCGCGTCCTCAGGTTGCGGATAGAGGAACGGCCTCTATGTGGGGCTAGCTGCGAATAAATTGAATAAGCAGCCGCGGACAGCCGACTGGAAATAGCCCTCCTGTTCGGGGGTTGGGCGTAGGTCTGATAAACTCACACCGTAAAACGACTATTATCAAGAAACAACCAGAAGTCGCCATGGATTCTTTCGGGGTAAAATTTTCCGGAGGTAAAATACCCCTCCGTTCGGATCTCCGGGTGAGGGGTACTTCGAGGAATTCATGCGGCACAAAGTCGAAAAACGGGGGGGATATTAGGGTAGGTACGTGGAACGTTCGAAGCTTATATAGACCGGGCGCGTTTTAAATGATGATACGGGAAGTAGGGAGATACGGAACGGAGATCGTCGCGTTACAAGAAACTAGGTGGGACGGGAATGGGGCAGTAAATTCGGGCGCGTATACACTACACTATGGGGGGTCGGAAACCCATAGTTTGGGCGTCGGTTTTTTGATTAACAACAAAATCTCGTCCGCGATCAGGAATATTAGGTTCGTCAACGAAAGGTTAGGGTTACTTGTCGTACAAGGTCGTTGGTATAAAATCGCGATAATAAACGCACACGCGCCAACCGAAGATAAGGAAGACGAAATTAAAGACGGATTTTGCGACGAGCTCGAACACATCATAGATCAGTTACCAAGCGATTATATGAAAATCGTGTTAGGGGACTTTAACGCGAAAATTGGTAAAGAGGAAATTTTTAAACCGACCATCGGATTGGAAAGCCTACACGATGGCAGCAACGAAAATGGTAATAGGGTAATTAATTTCGCGACCGGTAGAAATATGATTATCAAAAGCACGTGCTTCAAACATAAAAACATACATAAGCAAACGTGGATTTCCCCATACGGAAATACGATTAATCAAATCGATCATGTTCTCGTGGATAGGAGACGACACACGAATATTCTTGATGTTAGGTCGTACAGAGGGGCAGATTGTGATTCAGATCATTTTCTCGTCATTGCAAAAATTAGAGAGCGTCTTTCGACAAGGAAAAATAAAGAACAGGCGGCCGGAATTAAGCGCATAAACGTACGTAATCTCGCGGAAGAAGACAACGGCGTCAAATACGCGGTCGAAGTAGTTAATAGATTCGAGGCATTAGAAGAAGTCGACGAAACGGAAGATAACGCGGTTAATAAGCAATGGGAAAACGTACGGGATGTTGTGATTAAATCGGCGGAAAGTACGATTGGTTATTACAGAAGAAGTAAAAATAAACCGTGGTTTGATTTGGAATGCGAAAACATGATTAAAGAAAGAACTAAGGCGCGGTTAAGATGGCTATCGGATAAATCGGACACTAACAAAGAGGTATATAATAAAAGTAGTAAATCGGCCAGGGATTTAGTTAGAAGTAAGAAGCGTCACTACTTAAAACGTAAGGTAGAGGAGATCGATGAAAACTGTCGAAATAAAAACGTACGCGGGATGTATATAGGAATAAATAACTGGAGAAAAGGGTTTCAGCCTAAAACGGAGATGCTCAGAGACGAAAACGGGAATTTAATTACGGACACGGCAGGAATTTTGGATACGTGGAAAAATTATTTTGATCAGCTGTTAAACGTCCAATTTGAAAATGATCCGGCTGTCGAAAACTTAGAAGTATATACGGCGGAACCTTTAATCGACGAACCGACGGTGTTAGAAACTAAAAACGCAATTAAAAGGCTCAAAAATTACAAAGCTCCGGGTATAGATTTGATTCCGGCAGAACTATTAAAATTGGGGGGAAATAAGTTAACGAACGAAATTCATAAATTAGTTAAAATTATTTGGAATAAAGAAGAGCTGCCGGAACAATGGACAGAATCGTTGATAGTTCCGATTTTTAAAAAGGGAGACAAAATGGATTGCAATAATTATCGTGGAATTTCTCTTTTATCAACTTGTTATAAGGTTTTGTCGAACATTTTACTCGCGAGATTGACACCATACGCGGAAGATATAATCGGGGATCATCAATGCGGATTTAGGAGAAATAGGTCAACTTCGGATCAGATTTTTACTCTTCGACAAATTTTAGAGAAAAAATGGGAATTTGGTCAACCAGTCCATCAATTGTATGTAGATTTTAAAAAAGCATACGATTCAATTAACAGAGCGACACTGTTTAAAATTCTGGCCTATATAGGGGTACCCAAAAAATTAAATAGTTTAATTCAGGCTTGTTTAAAAGAGACAAAGGGTAGAGTAAAAGTCGGTAACAAAATCTCAAACACTTTTGATATTCATAGTGGGCTAAAACAAGGCGATGCATTATCCCCTCTTTTATTTAATTTAGTTTTAGAATATGCAATTAGAGAAGTACAGAAGAGTGGGGATGGCCTGCAGTTGAACGGTAAAACTCAAGTTTTAACATATGCGGATGATACTGCGTGGCTAGGCGACGATAAGGAAACGATTATAAGAAATGCGGAATTATTGATAGATTATGCTAAATATCTCGGTTTACAGGTTAGTGTGGAAAAGACCAAATACATGGTAACTAGTAGGGATCAGGATAACGATAATTTACAGGTTCGCGATAATATATTCGAAAGAGTAGACAATTTTAAATACTTGGGAACGATTATTAATCAGGGAAACGATACTGGGGTAGAACTTAAGAAAAGAATCAACGCGGGAAATGCAGCCTTTTATTCGGTCCGTAAATTACTTGGGTCGCGGTTATTATCTAGGCGTTTAAAACTTAGAATATATCGAACCATTATTCTCCCGGTAGCTTTGTACGGAAGTGAATCGTGGGCACTTACTTTACAAGGTGAAAAGAAATTTAGGGTTTTCGAGAATAAGGTATTACGGAAAATTTTCGGGGCGAAACACGATGAGGAAACGGAGGAATGGCGGAGGCTACACAACGTCGAGCTGCATAAACTTTATGATAGTCCGGATATAATTAATGTAATTAAATCACGCAGATTAAGGTGGGCGGGTCATGTCGCGCGTATGGGAAAGGATAGAACCGCGTATAAAATTATGACGGGTAGACCAAATGGCAAGAGACCGTTAGGTAGACCAAGACGTAGATGGGTAGACAATATTCAGTCAGATCTCAATGATATAGGCGCCGAGAGTGGGGATTGGGAGGCAGTAGCTCAGGACAGGGATCGATGGCGAACTTTGGTAATTGCAGCTATGAACTTTCGAGTTTTTAATGCCAGCTAATAATAATAATATATTAATTATAAGTAATTATTTTGCAATTTTAAATTAAATATAAATTATTAGAATAAATCATTGTTATATAATTATATAATAATTGTAATTATATTAAAATAATTGATTGTAATAATTTATATTTAATTTAAAATTGCGAAATAATTACTTACAATTATTATATTGTATGTCATAAGTAATAATAGTAATTGTATCAAATTGTTTTAAAATCAAATCATAATATCGATTCTTCATATAAAATGCATGGTCGGGCAATATATGTGCTGCGGGATTAGCCATTTTTACGCGTTTTAACCATTGACATTAGAATACATAGACGGAGCCTTAGCTATCGAAGAAGGTGAGGGGGAGCCTGATATTCGCGGTAAGGGGGAACTAGGGGAACTGCATGAACTTCGGTTGAATTCGGTTACGTTCGGCTAACGTTCGGCTAATGGTTCAGTTGACGGAGCTCCTGCTCACATGTTGTGTTTGTGCTTATTGTATTGATATCTAAAGTGATTATGACCTTTTGGATTTCTATCAGTGACATGAGTTTTGTGTATTTGGCTGCAATAATCGTATAAATAATAAAAATTCTGAACAATTAGAAAAAGAAAAAGCTGCAAACAGAAAGTTTTCATTCCACTTGTAAATAAATTATTTGAAACCTAGATTAGGTTATAGTTATGTTAATAAGAAATTATATGTAATTTTATTGAGTAAGTAAAGCGAACTAAATGGTTTGTTGACTTAATTTACATTATTATCAAATAATAATGAAACAGGTATGACGCCAATTATTTTATTATATAGTTATATTTACAGTTGTAAAATAATAAAAATAATAAATAAATAAATAAATTTACAAGTATGTGTGTTCTATATTGTATTTTATATTCTATTGAATTTCTTTATATATATGCGTATTTAGATCAACAGTTCTCAACTCTATTTACCTTTCAAAGTGTTTCTCTTTTTGCAAATTTTTACACATTCTAGATACGGTTTAGCTTCATAAAGCAAAAAACACTTTTATTTCCATTTATTATTTAATACATATATATATAATTATTAAAATAGCGTTCGCGATTTGTCAAAAATAAATGTTCTTCAAACATTTCCATAAAAATCTCATTGCGAATTGCTGATGTCGATGGAATTGTCATGCAACGCCGAACATAACCGAACCGCTAACCGCGGAATTACCCGAAGTTCATGCACTACCCCCCTTACCGCATTTATCAGCTTCCCCTCTGAGAAGGCTCCGTCTATGTATTCTAATGTCAATGGTTTTAACTTATTATATTGGCTATGATTAATAGTATGCAGACATGCGTTCGGTCTTTGGGTAGTAGGCGCGCCATGCAGTCTGCAGATGGCGCGCGCTTATCTGCACCTATCTACACCGAAAAGGGACTTCATTTATGCACCTCAGTGTACCACGGGATTCCCCGCCGGCGCGCCCTTCTCATAGCGATCTACGATCGAACGGTACGGCGCCACCACGGTGGTACGTATATTCGTGTGAGATTTCTTTGTGTGTGGACGTGGTGAGTTTATCTAAAAGGACATCGCAGTTTTCTTCGATGGGTGACCGAACCCATGAGACATCCCAAGACGAATATTCAACCCATACGAGCTGTACGCGATCTTCGAAGACGTCAGAAAGAGCCTCGCGACGACAAAAGGAGAATTGAGATACTTCGTCGATCGATCCTACGGATCGATGCCGCCATTGTAGCGGACCGCTACAACAGATAAGTGAAGCGCTTCTGACTGAGCTTTATTTCGTCTCACGATCATAGTTTCCATTCATCTCGTCGGCTCTGGTATTAATTCTAGCCGAGAGATCAATCTACAGACACGTCAGAAAGCACTATCTCTGGCTTCTCCGTATACTACGGGGAAGCGGCCATCTTAGTCCTTTGTTCATCCGGATATAACGTAAAAGCGTTTCCGAAACACGTTGCGATTTATATACGCGTTACGATTCAGATATACAAAACTATTTCGAACTGTGTTCGCAAAGCTAATTACCTCACTATTTGAATGCTCGATTGTGATATCATTTATTTGGATTATTCATCAATTATGCCTTGTCGTTCAGTTTATTAACTTGTCGTGATCACTTGTCTCTTTTGTTGTTATTGTACTAATGTACGACCCGATTCTTTGCGTTGCGTGTTGCGTTCAGACAACTTCATTATATAACGTATAAGTATTCTTTTCTCTCTTTCCGTCTACAACGGACAAGATTCGCGATTCATATTTTCAGTTCTTTCTCAATTTGCCTCTACGACGCAGACTCGTGAGAGTTTCTATACGCAGGACTTTCGAGTCACCGTTACAACGTGAACCTTTTCGTTCTTTGATTACCCTTTCGGTAAATGATTCGATATATGATTTATGCGATATATATATAACCGATTCGATATATGATATGTGTGATTTATATGGTTTCTATGATTTATGTCATTCATATTTTATTGTGACTTTATTATATCTCTCTTTGTTTATTGTATTCGAGCTGCTAACCGCTTCTGCGAAACCGTTTATTACTTTGTGTTTGTATCTAGATAAAGTTACTATTACTTTTGGTTAACTGTTAATATTTCTTAGCGAACGATTATCTATTCTTTAGTTTTTTACGATGACAATTGGCTTACGCATTATTAAAATATACGATTAATTTATTCTTTTATTATTTGCGATTCTGTCTCAAATTACCTCTTCTACATTCTCTAAGATCAGGTTCCCGCGGGAGCTTGTACAGGCTCTGCTGGCAGATCACCATCCTAATGCGGACATAACGGATGCCAATTTTCTATCAACTTCTGCAGTAATCTGTTGCCAATCTGCTAGTACATTGCACACATTTTGCTTACTGGGTATATATGGATCTGTATTTGTCTAATATATAATTATATATAAGCCTTGCATCATGTATAAATATACATAAACACAAGTATGATTCAGATGCATTCATATATAATTGTATATGATTCTATATAAACTAGGAATATGTGTTTTCGCTCCGCACCGCTATGTGGTGCACGCGTTGAGTTCTTACTCGACGTTAAGATTTAGCCTGACAGTTATATAATAAAGTTAATATACATGCCTTGGCATATTAATTTTTTTTGAGAATTTTTACGCTTGCGGCACAGAGTACTCCCATGGATGTCCACGTAGTTCACGCACGCAAGCACTTTGAAGTTCGAAAACTTCGGACTTCAGATTATAATAAATATTATATTTTACTACTTACATATCTTTAATAATATACAAATATATATATATATATATATCATATTCATTTATATATAAGCATATCTATTTATATATGGACAAAAATGATATATAATTTTGTATAACCAGTTTTGTCTGATTATATAAAAAATTTTTTACCGGGATGTTCCTAGAATATTTATTGAATATTCTATAAATATGCATAGTTATTATACAGAATATTCGATAGGTTATTCTACTCACATTCAAAAAAGATTTATAATAGTGCCATTCGAATGCCCTACGAACATAAGATAAATATATAAGAATGACTTATGGAATATTCCAAATATTCTTCAAGAATATTCTTAAAACATTCATAGGAATATCTTGTGCTATCTGGGTATGCACTACAATATCCTGCATATTTATTATTTTGATGTTTGTCTTTAATAAATGTTCCATGATCATCCTAAAGTTATAATTATTAATAGAATACCTAATCATTACTAGTTACACTTATTTTATTAATTGTTATAATTTTATTTGTAATTACAAGAATAAAAGAAAATATATGAGAATTCATAAATGTATCTCTCTGGTAATTATTATTTATTACTTTAAGAAATATCTCGCCGATGATTTCGATTTTGACATATATTATAGGAGGTCACCTTCCTGAGTGACTTCTAGAAGGTTTGTAGCCAATGATCATTGTTTATTAAAAACATTGTTTATTATTATCAAAAGAAGTTGTATGAATAAGTGAATAGATGCTAATTTGTAAGTACGATTACGGGTTGGATTGGGTTAGAAGTTTTTGGTAGGTTTGCAGAGATGAGGCAACGCCCACGTATTTTCGTATTTTCTTTTCAATTTTTCTGATACTACCTCCCATATAATTCTGGCCCACCTTAATCCTTAATTCTACTTAGCATCTATTCACTTATTCATGTAACTTCTTTATACTAACTTTTTACTTAATAATGATTGTCGACTAAAACTTATTAGAGGTCAACTCAAGAGGGTGATTCTAATATTTAATATTAGAGATAATTATTGTGGCGGACAAGATCATCGACGAGGTGTCTCCTAAAGTCAATAAATATCATGTATTTGTGTAAGTCCATTGGAAGACAACATAAATAATAAGTAATGTTGTTTGCAATATAAATATTTATAAGATTTATATTTCCTATCTTTCCTCCTTTTATAATCTTTATATAGTTGATGCAAATAATTTAATAGGAAAAATTCTGTATTCTTTGCTATTTTCAGTTTTTTAGAGGAAGAGGATGGAGATACAGTCGATTCCATGAATATTACACCAGTACAAGCAATTGTCCACCATCATAAATCAAGTTCATCTTGTCGAAGAGAAAAACATACCGAAAGAAGAAATCACAGCAATGAGAAGGAACGCAAATCGCATCAGCATGAATGCAAAGACAGGTACAGAGACGAGTATAAACATCACAGACATATTGAAGAGAACTTAGAAGAGTTTGTGCATGTATCTCAGCAACAAATTAGTTCTTATCAAGAAAATGAACAGTTTTTATCGCGTCTATACACATCAAAACAAGAGTTTTTAAAAGAATATAGACGGCTCTACCTTGGAACAGGAAAAGCCGAAGAGCTTTATCTCCTGATTTTAACAAAACTGAAAAAGGCCATATCAGAGGGTAATATTAATACCTTCAAAAAATTAAGCAATTTAATTGGTTATACAAAAGATGCAGAAGACCAAATAACTTTGAGAAATTATTATGCTCATGCTAATAATCCTATTAAAAATACTAATATAGTCATCTTAGCTTGTAAACACAACAAACTAGAACTTCTAGAGTGTCTATTTGACAGTGATAATAGAATCTTAAATTATTTATCTATTGATATCACAAGAACTAACATATTACCAGATGACAGAGATGAAGAATATCATAATGCATTTTATTATGCTGTACGTTCAGGTAACGTTGAGCTTCTTAATACCCTAATCAATAAATGGCCGGGTAATTATTTTTCTGATTTGAGAGAGTTGGATACAATTCTTTCAAAAGCTTATGAAGAATTGAAATTGAAGAATATATCCTTGTCAGACAAAATGGAAATTTTTGTTGAAAATAAATTAATAGATCTCCGTTTCTTCTCTAACGCTTCAAGACAGGGGCAAAGTTTCAGGACTGATCTTAATAATATCAGAGAACGAATTGAATTAATGCTTCAAAACATTAGCTTACTAAAAAGAGATTACTTAGACGCGGAAGAAGTAGATGAAAGCTTTTTATTTGTAGCAAAGTTTATTGCAAAAAATATTCATATATTAAAACGGCAGTTAAAATCAACTTATAATAGATTACCTTGGGAAGAAATAGAATTCTGTTTAGTCAGTTTTATTTCTTCTCACATAAAACGACAAGAGATTAATCTATTTTATCGTTCTACATTAAATAAAAGCAAAATATTAAATCATTTAGAAAATTTTGCAGAAAAAGTTAAAGAATATATTATAGAAGGGAATAATGTACATATTGATACAATTGCTGATCTTCCAAACGTAAAACGTGAAAAGATTATTGCAGAGATTATTGACAGTTACCCTCAATTCGGAGAATTGTATAACGATTATCAACAACTTAGGGATATTCAGTCTTTAGAGAAAATAAGTGATCATGTGAAGTTAGCATTATCAGTTAATTGTAAAGAAAGAGAAGGCCAGTTAATTATTACAAGGGTTTTACAAGTTATTGGTGAGCATTTAAAAAACACTTTAGAGTCTCCTAAGTTATCTAATATTATAAGTGAACATCTGCTATTATCGTTACTAAAAAATACAAAAAAAATAATTATAGACTTACGCAATTCATTATCACATGCTTATTCACTCTTCAAGAGAACAGAGATAGAGGAAAATAAAAATTTGAATTTTTTTATAGGTATTCAAAATGATATTAAAAAAGTTGGTGATGTAATTACTAATATTCTTTACAACAACAAAATCAAAATAATCAGAATACTTCTAAAAAAGATTATTAATAGTGACAATTTAGATGAAATAAAAGAGTTTGTTGAAGTGCTTGGTACTGTTAAATTGGATAAAATGATGTCGGAAAATGAAAATTTTAAAAAGATACAACACAAGACACTTGAAAATCTCATTACAGAAGTGAGCGATAATATATCTGATAAGACAGCTTATGAACAAGATTTGATCGATCAAATTAAGAATATAATTAATTCTGCTGATATCCAATTAAAACATATTACAAATAATTACATTAGAGGATTTCTGTCATTAAAGATCTTAAGTATGTTATTTAGTGAAAAAATTGTTAATCACAACAATATTACAGGAATAAAATTTTATATTTATGAAATAATAGACAATATGGCTCTACAAGTAAAATCTCATAATTTTAAAGAAATTGCTACGTTATCAATGAAACTTTTTGATAGTGTTGGGTCAAAAATACAACCCGAAGACTATTATAACCCGTGCAGCTTAATTTGGGTGAACTTTGATAAAGTGAGCAGACTACTTTGGGAAATTTTTTCTATTGTTGAATTGGCAACAGACGACATGGAATGGATCAAAAAATTAAGAGCGGAGTTAAATAAAAAAGGTGCTTTTCCTATGTATAAACAAGAAAAAACTTACAATGTTACAGAAGAAAAATATAATAACCAACTTGCGCTAAAACTATCTGAACTGAAAAATATTTTAAGCAATAATTTATTAATTAATGGCCAATTAACTGAAACATTCCCTATTTATAAGAGCGATGAAAAATTGCAAGCAGTAGTAGAAATGCTTGTTTTGGATATAATGTCAATTTTGGAGCTAAAGAATTCCCTGGAAAATAACCTACTTTTTTTAGATGATAATATTCCTTTATTAAATGGAAAATGTTTACGTAATCATTTAGCACATGGTAATGCATTAGTAGATATATTATTATCTGAACCTTCAACAACAGTTGTTTTAAACGCTACAAAACTTGTCGAAGTAAATATAATGGGGAGTAACAAAAAAATTGGCAAATTAGTGAGTGATGATCCTTCCAAACTGAGAGAGAAATGCAATCAAGGCTTAGATACCATTACTAATCAAAAAAGACTGTTCGATGCTTTGCAAGAAGGAAATTTTGTAAGCTTGAAAGTTTGCCTCAGAGGAGGAGCAGATATCAATGCTAGAAATATTGACTTATGGACCACATTGCATTTTGCTGCTAAGGGATATAGTCTTAAAGTTATAAAATTTCTTCTTGACCAAAATTTAAGCCTTAATGTTAAGGATATTAATGGCCAAAGCCCACTGCACATTGCTGCTGCATATGGAAGAAAAAATATTGTGGACTTCTTCGTAAAAGAAGCAGGTTTATATGTTGATGATGTAGATAATAGTGGCAAAACACCACTACAACTTGCAGCTCGAAATGGTCACAAGGATACTGTCAAGGTTCTATTAGAAAATGAAGCTAATACTGTTACCAAAGATGTGTTTGGTCTTTCACCTTTACACTATGCAATAAGAAACAATCATATTGACATTGTTAAAATTCTACTAACAAAAGATGCTAATGCTGACCTTATTGAGCTTACGAGTGGTTTTACTCCATTACATGTAGCTGCAGAAATGGGTCACTTGGAGTTAGTTTATTTCTTACTTGAATACAAGGTAGATATTAACGCTAAGAATAATACAGATTGGACACCAATACATGTGGCAGCTCTCAACGGCCACCTGGAAATAGTAAACGCTTTAATTTCGGAGGGAGCTGATGTTAACGCTAGTGTTATCGATGGTCATACCCCATTACATTATGCAGTAAAAGCCGGTCACGAGAAGATAGCTAGCATTCTATTGAAACATGGAGCTAATGTTAATGCCGTTGACAAAACATATAATAATACAGCTTTACACTATGCAGCAAAAGATGGGCACGAGGGAATCGTTAAGACTTTACTGAAACATAAAGCTAGTGTTAAGACTGTTGACGGTATAACTCCACTACATTTGGCAGTACAGAAGGGCCATTTGGGAATAGTGACTATTCTCCTCGAACAGGGTGTTAACATTCATGCTAAAGATAAAAATAATGATACACCATTACACTATGCAGTAGAAAGTGGCCATATGGAAGTTGTTGAACTTTTAATAAAAAATGGAGCAGAAGTTAATGCTAAAAACTGTATTGATGAAACACCACTACACGTAGCTGCTCTGAACGGGAATTATAGTATTATTGATCTTCTGATAAAAAATAAAGTCGAAGTTAACGCTCAAGACTTTCACGGTAATACAGCCATACATGAAGCTGCCATGAATGGTAACATAGATGTTATTGATCTTCTAATAAAAAAGAAAGCTGAAGTAAATGCTAGAAGGAATGACGGCATTACACCGTTGCATCTAGCTACTCGAAATAACCATATAGATGCTATTGTTTTTCTAATAGAAACTGGAGCCGAAGTCAATACAACAGACATTGCAGGTGATACACCATTACATGTGGCTGTGGAAGCAGGTCATAAAGAAATCGTAGAGATTTTGCTAGCAAAAGGAGCTAATATTAATACCAAGTGTAACAATCCGCCATTACTTTCTGCAATTAAAAATAATAACAAAGAAATTGCTGAAATTCTTATAGCAAATGGAGCTAATGTGGACGAAGAAAGTAGTAAACCTTTATTACTAGCAGTGTCTACTGGCTATACAGATGTTGTAGAAATTTTGCTAAAAACTGCAGCTGTTAATATAAAAGGTCCTGGAAACATTACTGCATTACATCTAGCTGCCACAAGAGGTCATAAGGATATAGTGAACGCTTTGATAAATGGTGGAGCTGACTCTGATGCCAGAATGGTCAATAATGTAACACCATTATGTGGTGCAGCACAAGAAGGTTATAAAGAAATTGTTGAGATTTTGATAGCAAGTGGAGCTACTGTTAATGTTCAATCTAACTATGGAGTAACGCCATTACATGAGGCAGCCGTACTTGGTCACAGTAATGTTGTAAAAGTTTTACTAAATGAAGGAGCAAATTTTAATATTAAGGACATTAAGAATAGAACATCTTTAGAATTAGCAGTGGCACATGGTCATTTAGAAGTGGTTAAAACGTTTCTTCAATACCGGATAGTAGATATGAATACTAAGGGTAACGATAATTGGACAATATTGCACATTGCTTCACAAGAAAGTAATCTGGATATGGTGAAGTACTTAGTAGATAATGGATCTGACATAAATGCTAAAAATGCCTCTGGCTTAAAGCCCATGCACATTGCAGCTAGAGAAGGTCATAAAGATACTGTAGAGTTTTTCCTTAGTAAGGGATTAAATATTAACGATCCTGGTGCAGTTAATCAGACATTATTGCACTATGCTGCAATGAAGGGTCATTTAGCAGTTGTGAAGTACTTAATAGCGCAAGGTGCTGATGTTAATTCTCAAGATAAAAATGGCGTAAGTCCTATGCATATTGCTGCTACTTTTGGCTATAAAGATGTAACTGAAATTTTACTAAAAAATGGAGCAGTTTATAATTTTGGCAAGCTTTATAGTAAATTATTAGTATGGGCTGGTAACAAAACCGTTATTAATCTATTAGCCTCAACTAAGAAATTATTTAAGGTTATAAAACATAATAATTTTTCAGATGTTGAGATATATATCAAAATGGGAGCGTTTATTAATGCCAAAAACGGTAAAGGTGGAACACCATTACATTATACTGCATGGAAAGGCTGTGACGAAGTTGTCAGTATTCTTTTAGAAAATAGGGCTGATCCTAATGCAGTTAATAAGAAGGGATTTACTCCTCTACATTATGCTGCAAAGTTCTCTCACTTAAAAGTTGTAAAGGCCTTGTTAGCTAATGGCGCGGTATATAATGCTCTCTCCGACAATGACAAAACGCCATTAAATTTTACTGTAGATAAAGATATAATTAGTTTATTTCAATTAGTGAATGACTCATTTACAAACATTGAAAATGATAACTCTGAAGTTATTAATGATCTTAATAAAATAAAGGATGTTGATACAATAAAAGCCATTATGGGTGCTCATAATAGAGAAAACAAAACGCTAGTAGTTGCTGCGATGCATAGTAACTTTTCGAAACTTGAACAATTGAAACAGATATCTCAAGGATCCTCCCAGATTAATAAAGCTTTAGCACTCATGAATCAGAACAATTATCAAGCGGCCTTAAATATTTTCAAAAGCGCATTTGAAAAGAGAAAAGAAATACTAGGACCCGATAATCCTGGTACTTTAGATATTCAGGCATACATATCTAAAGCATTATACGGACAAGGATGTTACCAAGAAGCTTTAAATACATTTGAGGAAATTTTTCAGAAACAGAAAGAAATCCTGGGTTTAAATAATACGGACACTTTAAATACAAGAAGTACAATTGCTCTAATGCTGCATGGACTAGGAAAAAATGAGGAAGCGTACAATATCTATCAAGAAGTCTATCAGAAGCAAACCGAGATATTAGGATCAAATCACTCAGATACTTTAGAGACGCAGTTTCATATGGCACTAGTATTGGATGCACAAGGAAAATACGAAGAAGTCTTAAATATCAATAGGATAATTTTTGAAAAAATAAAGAACATGTCAGATACGGCAAACGCGGAAAATGCTGTGCATGCTCAAAATAATATGGCGGTGTTATTGTGTAAGCAGGGTAAATACGCAGAGGCATTGGAGATTTATAAAGACGTTTACGAAAAGAAAAAACTAATTTTCGGTGTTACTCATTTTGAAACTTTGAGAACATTACATGGCATTGCCGGCGTACTGTGTGAACAAAAGAAATATTCTAAAGCTTTGAAAGTATATCAAGATGTTTTAGATATGCAAAAAGTCGTTTTGGGACCAAATCATTTTGATACTCTAAATACTCAATATAATATTGCAAATGTACTTTTTGATCAAGGCAAATTGATTGGTGCACTAAAAGCTTACAAAGAAAGTTTTGATCAAATAAAAGCGTTTGAACCAACTCCTAGAGTTTTGAATAGTTTAAAACAGATAAAAATAATTAAGTTGATATTTAAACTTGAGGCCAACGACATATCAGAAATGTTGCAGCATCTGCAAAAAGACATTAACATTGCTGCTAGTAATGGTGATGTACAAACTGTGCAACGTCTATTAAAAAGTGGAGCTAGTGCCAATGATAAAGACATTGATGGAAGAACACCACTACATTACGCTGTTAGCAATAGACAGATAGGTGTTGTGAACGTCTTATTAAAAAATGAGGCTGATATTACTCAAGGTACTAATAAACGTAATACACCATTACACATAGCTACTTCTAAAGGTTACAAAGAAATTGTCGAAGTTTTGTTAGAATATGTGAGTCGTGATAAATTAAATGAGTTTATTAATGCTAAAACCGCTGCTAGCGGCAGTACGTCACTTCACGTTGCAGCCAGTAATGGGTACTTAGAGATTGTCAAATCTTTAATGAAGCATGGTGCAATCTATAACATTAAGAATAAGGAAGGTAAGACACCTCTTAATCTTTCCAAAAACCAGAGTGTTATTGATTTACTGCAACTGGTTGAAGAGTTATTTAAAGATGCAAAAAAGGGTAATATTGAAATTATTAGCAAGTTAAAAGCAGTAAACCCAGATGAGTTTGTAGCTGCAATGTATACTCGTAATGATCAAGGGAATACGCTGTTACAAGTTACTATATCTAATAAACACATGAATATTACGAGTGAAATGTTAAAAATGCTAAAACTGTCAAATCAAAATTTATAAAATATTAATATAGAAGACGGAGTCAAAGATTTAAAAATTTAAACAACGTGGAAGTATATTTATAGAGCCTAAGTTAATACCATATTTATAAATTAATATTAACAGTAACTATGAATTAGAAAAATAGTATCAACTTCTCTTTTTGTATAAATTTCCAATATGTTAAACTAAAACTGAATCATTTCTTAAAACATTTCAGTACATATCACTTACTCTGAAATTCTTATTATGTTTTCTTCTTCATATGTTTGTAGAAAGGTCTAGTCATCTAGATAGGAGCTAGATCCTAATGATAATTAATTAGTAATATGACTAGGGTTGTTACTTGGACTAGTGACTGGAAAATAAAATTTAAAATGTGCGTAAGTGTAAGGTAATTTTTAGTGTTTGGACTATCTGTAAAAAAGTAAAGACCATATTTGCAAATATTTTTAAAGGCCAGAATTTTTATAGAGCTTGATTTTTTTATATCTAGTTTTATATAGCTATTTTTATAATTGCTGTTATTTTTATAATATATTTATGAAAGTTTGAATATCATGTATTTGACCTAAGTTATCTTTATGTATTATTACTGACAATTTATTGTTGGAAGACAAATAGAATTTTTTTATTTTGTTAAAAACATCAAATAAAAATGTTGAATATTTAGGAGTATATGAGTTATTATTTATTAATCTGTGATTTTTTATGAAATAAAAAAAGATATACTTAAATGTAAATTAATTTGTAGTAATTAGTTAATGTTTAATTAAAATACGTACAAATTACCGATCATTCCCATAAAATAAATTGTCTGTATGGTTATAAATATAAGCAAGGAGTATTTTACCAAAGTAAATATATTAAAAAATGTATTTAGATAAATTTTTATTTTAGGTTTATTAATTTAAAATATTTTATTTATATTCAAAAGATCATTATTGATAAAGCAATTGTGTTCTACTTGAGAAAATATTAAGGTTTATTAGGATCGAAAGTCACCAACTTTCACTCCAATAGATCATACAATAGATCTAGTAGGTCAATTTAATAGATTATACATAGTTCGTAGTTTAGATGAAAAATGTTCGTTTAAACATCATGTAGACAACGTATATATATAATTATATTATTAAACATATTTATATATATAATGTATATATTTATTGAATCCCCTTAGGGTTACAATTTCTTACAATATCTTAATTCTAACTTAACCTATTTAACCTAACTTATTCTACCCTATCCTATCTCCACACACACACACATCTCCGCTTGCTAATTCCCTACTCTATGGGACTTCCGTCTCCGTTTACAATATTTTTCTATCACTCCTCCTCTCCATCCTCACTCTCATTCCTCCACTTATTCCTCTCCCCCCTCAACCCCTCCAGCTCCCTCATCCATTTCTCCCCCTCTCCCTCCTCCCCCAATACTTCCACCACCCTTTCCTGCCACGTACCCCTCTCCCTCCAACCTGTACATTCCTCCCACACATGTTCTCACGTTTCCTCACCCCCTCCACATATCCTACACTCTCTCTTCCTCTCCTCCTCCCAATATCTCCCCCTTCTCATTCCGTTTCCCAATCTAAACCTTGCCACCCTTTGCCATCTTTTCTCTCCCCATCTTTTCTTTAAATATCCCGGTATTTCCTCTCCCTTCACCCAGCCGTACCATCTATTATATCTCGATTCTCTTATCTTTTTCCATCTCTGTTCCCTCTGTACGCCTCTTTCCTTCTCATATATATCCTCCCCTCTTATTTGCCCCTTTTTCTTCATCTCTTCTACCTCTATTTTCCATCCTTTCTCCTCCATGAATTCTTTCCTTTCCGTTTCCCATCCCTTTAATATTCTTCCCTCTTTCGCTCTCTTCTTCATTTCCTTCCAACATTCTCTTGCTAAATCCCCCCCTTCTCCTTCCTCTAGCTTCTTCTCGTATTTCCATGCCTTCATACCCGCTCTCCCCTTTAATAAATCTCTTTGTACCTCTTCTCTTATCAAATATCCTGGTGTCTGTCTTTCCACCCCCATTACCCATCTTAAATATCTCTCCTGAATCTTTTCTACTTCCTTCCTCTCTTTCCACCCCCATATCTCTACCCCATAACTAACCATTGACCACACTAATCTATCAAATAACCAAATTCTCTTTCCCCAGTCTCCCCCAAACATTCTTTTTCCTAGACTCCATACCTTCCCCAATATCGCCGTTCCTTTCTTCACTCTATCTTTCACTTGAGCATCCTGTTCTCCATTTCCTTTTATTATATATCCCAGATACTTAAATTCTTTTACTTCTAACTCCTTACCTCCCCATCTCCATCCTACCTTACTCCATCTCCCCCCTCCTCTCCTACATCTCATTAGTTTTGTTTTTTCTACGTTTACCTCCAAACCTTTTTCCTTCAAATATCTCTCCATTTTCGCAATCATACCCTTCATTCCTTCTTCATCCTCCGCTAGAAGTGCCATATCATCCGTGTATGCCAAAGTATATACCTTCTCCTCTCCCAACCTCACACCTCCCCAGCCTCCTTTCCTCAAGACTTCATCCACATCTGCCAACAAAATTGTAAATATACTCAGACTTAATGGACACCCCTGCCTTACTCCTCGTACTGTCAAAAATTTTTCCCCTTCCTCTTCTCCAATTCTTACCCTACTCACCGTTTCCCTCATCACCTCTTCACATCTTTTCACAATTCCTTCTCTCACCCCTCTCTCCCTCATCGTCTTTACCATAATCTCTCTGTCCACCGAGTCGAAAGCAGCCTTCAGATCCAAGAATAAAACTACCATTCTTCTTTTCTTTCTGCTTATCTGCCTATTCACTAAATAATTTAACACATATATATTGTCCATTGTTCCCATCCCTCTCCTGAATCCCGTCTGACTTGGTGGTAATATTTCTTTCCCCTCTAGCTCCACCTTTAATCTTTCCGCTAACACCATCGTATATACTCTATATGCTGTCTGCGTCATCGTTACCCCTCTATAATCCTCAACTCTATCACCTTTTCCTTTTTTCTTTATCGGTACTATTACCTCTTCTCTCCACTCCTTTGGCCACTCCTCTCCTTTCCATACCCTCCTACATATTCTCCATAACCCTTCTTCTACTTTTTTTCCTCCATATTTCCATACTTCATTTGGTATCCTATCCCCTCCCGTCGCTTTCCCTTCTTTCAGCTTCTTTATTGCTCTTCCTATTTCCTCTCTACTTATCTCTTCCTCCCCGTCCTCTCTTAACTTCCCTCCTTTCCCTCTAACTGCCCTCCATTCTACTCCCCTTAACATTCCTCTGAAATATTCCTCCCATTCCTTCATCTCTGTTTCTCCATTTATTCTTTCCCCCCTTCTCCTTCCTTTATTCACAATTTTCCATATCTGATTTTCTGTCCTCGCTTCCTTCATCTCCCTTTCCCATTTTTCTCTCTTTTTCCCTTTCTTCTCCTCACATAATTTCCTGTATTTTAACTTCTTTCTATAACTATCCTTATCCCCTCCCTCCCTTCTCCATTTTCTTAACTCCCTTCTGACCCTCTCTTTCATCTTCCTACATTCCTCATCCCACCATCCTCTTCTTTCTCTTATATTCTGTTTCTTTTCTACCTCCTTCTTTTTGCCTCTTACCCCCTATTTCCGCCTCTCTTCTTCCCCCCTCATTACCTTCTCCTCACTTCCCTCCTCCCTCTGCTTCCCTCCCGCATCTTTCAATATTTCTTCTTCTTCATCCCAAAACCACCATTTACCTTCTATCCAAATCTTACCATATCCTAGTTTAACCTTCTTTCCCGTTCTTTCTTCTTCCCCTGCTATTTGTCGTAATTTCCATTTTATTTTTGTTGATTATTACTTGTTGGATCGGAGCGTATATTAAAGAAGCCACTGTTCTTTGTCACTGGTGTAGTTTATTAGTGCCACATAGCACAGTCAATGTTACAAAAATGCGGTTATATCGACGAAATACGCTCGGACGGCACTTTACGTCTGCCTACCCGAAGCACGCGTGTGATCACGATTTTGCAGACGGACCGTTCGGCTCGGCGACAATAGGCTGACTGCCCTGGTGTTATCGCGGGCGTGAAAGCTCGGCGCAAACATGAGTCTCTAGAACATTCGAGATGCGCGCGGGATACGAACCGATTCGTTATTCGCAAGAAAATCTCAACAATTTTCTTCTCATTAAGGGGATGCTGGAGCTGCTAGTGAACTTCTTCGCGATGGTGCTGCCATTTGCACAAATATTTGCTTTTTATAAAAATTTGGCAAGTTGTACGCACAAAATTGCACCCGTCCATCCTCGGGATAAAATAAAGGAATATAATGAAGCTTTTCGAAGTGACTTTAGAAGCGTAATAAAAAAGATATATTAATAATAGATCAAACTTTGATCTACTATTTGTCTCGATAACTTTGTCAATTCGCAGAAAGACGAACAAAGACTGTCTAAATTGCTCCGCTTCTTCTTTTCTATCAGAACAACATGTTTGTCTCATGATTTCGCTTGATGTTTACTTGTTAGATTTTGGAGTTCTATATCCTAATATATCGGTCGAAAACGTTAAATCCAGACAGTAGTGTCGTTCGAGTGGAGGAACAGACAAAGAATTCTAACATTCGAAACTTGAATCGAGGCGATATCATATCAATGACGAAAGCGATGAATAAATCTGTATATATATAAGCCAAATACCACTCACTCACTCATCAACGTGCAGCCCGAACCACTGCACCTATCGACTTGAAATTTTAAGGGTATATTCCTACTATCACGTAGGTGCTCACTAAGGGTGGGTTTTCCGAAATTCCATCCCTAACGGGTGAGAAGGGGTAAAATGTGTTTTTATTTAATTCTACACATAATATCGCGGGCGAAGCCCCCGCGTGACGGGGGATGCTAGTATTATATATTCTTTACTTACACACACACACACGCACACGCACACGCACATACGTACATACCTGTATACTGATACTGATAATTAATAATGCAAGAAACAATTATACCATACATTTAATACCCTCTAAAAAACCTTACAAAGGTAAAAGAATACGCCAAGTACATAAAAAAGCAAAACTAAATATGATCAAGCGGCTATTTCTCATGCGGCTATTTATTTTATTATGTACTTGGCGTCGCAACGCTACCGCGTCGCTTGATAAGAATATCATTTAGCGTGACGTATTTATTTATATAAAACCTCATTTCATTACAAAAAAAACAAGATTCGAACGAGCGACGTCCAGCGTATTAGTCCGGCACCTCCTTCGCCAGGCTACGCTCGCTACTTGCAACTCGTAAACTACTGCGCATTGGCAAGAGTTACATGACAGTTTGTTAGTGGGAGGGGTGTACAACAACCTATTAAAAGTTGAACGAAATCTAAGGGGTCACACCTTGGTCCTCCCCTTGTAAGACATTATCCACTTTAATTAATTTCTTCTATTATTAAGTTCCAGTTTGTAATAAAAGTGTAGTACATGTTCGGTTGTCTTTCCGTACATCCCGTCCCTCTCCCTGCTCCACGACTTTTAGTGTTGACTGTTACAATTGTTTCTGTTTCTATTTTTTGAAAAATAGGAACTTCAAATTATAATTACATAAAGGGGACCGCTATGTATTCCCATCTTGTAATATGTCATTCCTAACATCGTCATGAATCATATTAGTTTTTTTAGCAAAATACATAAACAATTTCTACCGCAATAAATTAAAATATCTTTTTAGAACACGCTTCGCCTATACTTTCCCTGCCAGCACTATACGTGATAAACACGTAAATATGACGTGCTAACTCGTCGCATGTTACGTTGCAGCGACGTGTGAACTAGTATTCGAAACGTAATTGCCACGTCGCTGGCACGTAACTAACAGTCAAATTTCTGGCGACAGAAACGTTGCAGAAACGTGTATTTGTGACTTTATGTGACATCTTGAGCACATATTTGCGACGTAAAAATTGTTGGTAATAGGTATAAGTTTAGTGAAAACGAAACTAGGATGTTTGAGCATGCGCAGTGAGTATGAGAATGCGTCTTCGCGCGCTTGCATGTTTTTTGTTTAACCGTTCGCTCGCTGCCTGCGTAATGCGTGCGTCTGAGAAGTTCAGTTATAATAAGCGTTTCTATAATAAAGTCTTATATATATTCACTTATATCCAGTAGTTTCCATCAAAAATGATCGACTGGTTTTGAGAAGTTACCCACACAGCACACGTACAGATATCCGAAAGACATCCATAAAGATGTCCTTCAAGGATATTGAATAAAAATACTGCCAGGAAAATCGTTTTGTAAATATCGCGTGAACTGATATCAGTGATGGGGCGCCGGAATCGGAAAGGAGAAACCGCTGTGCACGGCGTCGACTGTTTCAGTATCGGTGTTCAAAAGAAGAGACGAAGAAAAGAGTGCTGAATCGGTTTTCCGGATGGTTATTTATAAGGTGATAACGCAAATGTTTCTTGCGAGAACGTTACGCCTGGCCTGGCCATCTATCGGTCGCTTGGTGAATCAGAGGCGGGAAACGGGAAGGCGATTTCATTCTAAGTTAGAATGAAGAATAGCATATGGATGTATAAACATGTCATTTTGAGATAGTCCTACAATGTTCACAAATGTATATCCTATGTATAAGGTTCATGGATATCCCGACAAGAAATTGAATATATTATTCTACGCTACATCTTTGCGACGTAACAATTACGTGTCAAATTTAATTTCATGTTAAGAATAACATAAATTTATTTGCAATTTAGTTTTGAAGTATTAACCACAAAACCACAAAAAGTTTTCTGTCTGCCAACAGGCAGATAATTACATTATTTTGTACGTTACGTCGTAGCAACGTGCGAAAGACGTATTATATTTTTCTGTGACTTTGCGACCACAATAGAACGTCTCTTGCACGTATAGTGCTGGCAGGGTTACGTGTTAAAATTCGTAACTTTGACATTGAATCTCTCGATTTTGGTACCGGCATAGTCATTACAATTCAACAGGTGTATAGATACTATTTATAATAGCATATGGTCCAAATTTCAAGCAAATACATAGATTCGAAAATCGATTAGCCGATGAAGATCCTTAACTCTTAACTGGGCAAGGGGAGTCTTAGAGGCCCAGAGAACATTCTATGATAATTTCTTTTTGTTATTTTTAAATGTTCTGTGCATGTGGCATTAAGGGGATCCTAGAGAGTCGTCTGTATTACTGACGGAATGAGTGAGTTTTTGTAATTTCTTTAGATCTTTTCATTGGTTGTGCAGAATGAAAAATTATTTTGCTCGATATCAAGGAACTAATCTTGTGCTCTGTTTTACTTTTGGTTGCAATTTTAGAGATGCATATGCTCAAAATTTTTATTCGAATCAAACTTGTTTACTAGATTTCAGAAGTCTCTTTTAAAAGCTTCCTTATATTCTTTCTTTCTGTCTCTTTGTCAATAGCTACTTATTTTGTAGAACGTACAAATTGCACAACTTATAACCACCCATACAGCACAAAATATTCGGAGAATATTCTAACAACATGATTTCCATATATTCTGAGAATATTCGAAAAAAATATTCATAAACAGTTCCACGAATGTTCTAAATGCTATTGGTATGTTATTTGGTAAGTACTCAGAATATTCTAATGATATTTCAATGAATATTCTTATATTTTATTTCTTATAATATTTCCCACAATATTCCTAGAATATCCTATATATATAGAAACAGTCCATAAACATACGCAAAATGTTCATAGAATATGCTACAGAATATTTATAGAACATTCAGAAAATGTGAGTTTTTGTCTACTTCAAATATTCTATGGAAGGTTCACAGAAACTCTGAAGCATTATATGAGAATATTCTAAACATTCTCCGATATTATTCTATGAATGATTATAGAACGATCTTGTGCTGTATGGGCATATTATCATACGAGGCAAGCCACAAGTCGGTAACAAAACTGGAATTTTTCGAAATTTTTTTCCGTTTTTAAAATTAAGTCCAGGTCATTGACAAACATTTTTATGTGTATTGTAATGTAATTGTGAAAAAGGATTTGTTATTTGAAAGTTTTTTCCGTTTTTAACATAAAGTCCAGTCAATTACAACGCATTTCTGTGTGCATGGTAATTGTGGAAAAGGATTTGTTGTTCTATGCAGCCAAAACGAGAAAAAATTAAATAAAAGAGAAAAATATATAGGCTGCATTCGGTTTACACATCTTCGCGATAACATCGTCAGCTTCTACATTTTATACTGATCGTGAAAAAAGGAAGATTGATGCTGATAGCACGAAAGCGTCACATGAGTCACACTAACACTACATGAGCGACACACTCTTCTCATTTCCTGCTTCAGAAAATAATCTTTCCTCAATCAATTGTTACGTCCAGAAACTGCACAGTTCCTTGCTTCCAAGGAATTTAGCGATATTTTTTAATTGTTGGTCAATGAGGCGACGCGTCGAGGCGGTCGCGTGCGATCAATAGGGCCCCAATGAGGATTAGAAGAAACGGTGACACAGCTGTGTCGGATCCGAGGAAATATCCTCACAAGAACCGCGGGTTGTGACGCACGTGTCCGGGCAGGCGCGATATTAGATCCGGATATCGAAACCTTTGGTCTTACTGATCAATTTATAAGAAACAAGCAACAAATTCGGTCGCGCGTGACTGTAGGCCAGCGGTGTATCACTCTTCCTGGAAGAGAAAATGATACAGCTGTGCCGGATCATCCCCCGGGTAGATACCTCACAGGAACCGCGAGTCCGGCCACACACGTACCGGTGCTTCCGGCTTAAAAAGAAACCATCTGTGGACTGTTTATCGCCTCATAGACCAACCGATCATATTTGCAATTAAATTAACTAACGGCCCTCGAAAGGTGGTTTCCTGAAAACGCAGTTCCCGGAAAGGCTACCTCTTTTCCACGTCATCCCTATCGTATAAAAGGTGATGACCACTCCGGAGAGCAGCTTTTTCATTCTGTCCGTGTTCGCGAACGCAGCTCATCCATTTTTGTCCGTGACCGCGAACGTACCTTGTCAGCCTTCGCGAACGACACAATTTTTCTTCAATAGTTTTGTGAAGTCAAGTGCCGGGCCGTGAACACTAACTTTGGTGCGCGAGTTACAAATCACCCAAGCAACTCGACGTGCGTTTGACCGCTACACCATCCACCCGACGGCAGTTCATTGGCACAAACGGATTTTTTCAAGTTTCAGCATACACCTGCAAACAAGTGAGCGTTTTCCTTTAGCTGTCACTCCTTTTTTTTCTTTACTCTTTGTCTTCTCTTCCTTTTGTTTGTTCATCGACAATTTTCATTCACATTTCTCCTTCAGCTCTCTTCTACCTCTTTTCTATACATTTCTCCTGGACTCATCCGGTATCCCCCTTTAAGTGTTTTCCGGCAAACGATCACGCAGTCCGTCTCTCTCTGCGGGACGATCCAGCAGCGACCAAGCGTCGTTTCCTGGGGGCCATCCAATGACGGAGCCACCGCGTAAAAAGATCGCGACCGAAATCGATCCGCGGCCCCCCTCAGCGTGTTCGACCAGTTCATCGATCATAGTATTAGATTCTTTTCGGCCTCCTTCCCCTGCCCTTTCCGTTCAAACAGTATCTTCCACCTCGCATCGGGCATCCCCTGATTCTTCCGTTCAGATACTGAAACCCCTACCCCGAACATCTTCCCCGTTCTCTGTCTCTTCAAGCGTCTCTTCTTCCGCACCCTCCGTTTCTTCTTCGCGCTCCTCTTTGCGTTCTTCAACCCCTTCAAGTATCTCTCTCTCTTTATCTCCGCCTCCTTCTTCTCTTACACCCCCTTCGTGTTATTTCTCTATGTCCGAATCCTCTTCGCGAGCATCCATTCAAGTGTCACCTCCTAGCTCTCCCCGTTACTCTCCGTCTATTTCTCCAGCTCTCTCCTCCCTACGCTATTCGCCTGTGCAACCTGGCGATTTGGAGAATTTTGCAAATTCTCCTTCTCCTCCTCGTTCTCCGTCGCCCGTCAGGGATGACGACATAGTCGAAGAGTTCATCCAGCGTTCACTGGTGACTCTAGGAGAGCGATTCCTCCACATTTTCCCTCTAGTCACTCACCCTCTACCACCTAATGCCATTGTGATAGACCCAGACTTCTTTCCTATTCCCTCTCTCAGGGCCGCTCTTCGGCACACCGACCTAACCGTCGGGATCCCTCTGATTGTCAGAGGACACCTATATCCCATCCTGTTCCCCGCCTCTCTCCTCCGCCGGTATTTTTTAAGTAATGATTAGTGTTAATATAGAAATAGATCAGTCGCCGTAATTTTCATTTATATATTATTTTATTGGTTAAGTTGTTCTCCTTTAGTTTTTATGTTTTTTGAAATAGACTCAGTTTGGAAAATTGATCTAGGAAGTAAAGCGTTTAATTTCCGCTTATGTTTAGTTTTCAATTTGTAATTAATTATAATTTCCGAGTAAACTACATTTTCAATTTACACATTTTATAGACACAAAACAACACATACACTTTAAATTTATTTCAACCAAATATGTTCTAGACATACTTTGTTTTCTTTAGAATAAAATGTTTATTAGTTAACTAGTCACCGATGCATTATTCATTTTAATTCCCTTTATTCGTCTCCGCCTTCTCAGATCGTACGGGTCCTATCCCAGGTAAAAGGGATTCAGTTTCCCTGACCTAAAAAGGGACCAACGGACAGACCGTTCCAGGGCCTACGGTAAAATCGACCTCCGTGGTCGTTGACCTTTAAGCCGGAGCAAGTGGTCAGTCCGACTCGTGTTTTGGGGCCTGACCGCCACAAGATACGAGAGGTGTCCTGTTGCGCCCTTCCTTCGAGCTCACGGAGTTCTGGACGTAACACAATAATCTACCACGAATCGCTCTGCTTCTCTTGAAATTAACTCTGTATATGGATTTCGAAACTCAGTGCTGTCGAATGCTTTAAACGGGCCGAAACCATCACGAAAAATACACGGTCTCCTTTGTAATAATTTCAATAATATTTCATACATTCCGTACTTCGTCGATTGCACGTACGTATTTCATTTTTTTAATTACCGTTTTTGTTAACACTTCTATGGCGTTAAAATATGGACATATTAGCTTTGTATAAGGAGTGGTTCAAAATAGAAATTTTGATATTGAATTTAAACACGCATCACTATAGATTTTGTATAACAGAAGGCTGCTATTATTATAAAAGTTTACTAGATAAACTTTTGCGAATACGAGCGCTAATTTTATCGAAAGCGATACCACTTGTTACTTTTTACTTAAATAAAAAACTCATGTTCCATTAAGGTAGTATGGTCAAAAACTATGAGAGCACAGATCTTCTTTAAATTTTCAGCAAAACTAAATTAAATATTAATACGTATGTGTGTTAAATATGGATTCGATTTACCGTATAGTTTCCGAGATATGACTGCTTAAAGTTTACTTTTTTCTCGATATTTAACATGGCGGTTATGGAAATTGACGTACAAAAACCCCCAGATAAACTCCCAGATAGCACAAAAATACCAGAAATCTTCTAAGAACGTCCTACGAACGTTTGAACATTCTTTGAACGTTCTTAGATATTGTCTCTGGAACTTTTGTGTTATCTGGGCTAATACTTAAACGCACTGCAAATGACCTACAATAAGGATTAATACGAAAATTTGAGCAACATTAATTGAATACTTACAGAAGTACATACTTCAATCTCAGCGAAATTGACCGTACGGTATTAGAGTATGATTAATCAGAAGAAATAGGTTTGGCTTTAGCTTTGTCGTTCGCGATCATGCTTTGTGGATGTGGCAACGTTACATTCCAAGGAGCGTAGCGTGTCGCGTAGCGTCAAACATATTACGTATTTTACATATAAGCAAATACATTTAGTATTCCTTCAATATTACTTTTATAATAAAACTTGTAATTATTAACTCTTATTAACCTTTGTTTGTATTCAGTTCAGCTGTATGCGACGTTGCCACGATTTACGCATCTACAGTACTGCGACTGCTACGTACTTCAGCATACTGTTTCTTTTTCTATCATTTTATTTATTTTATCGATTTTTAACATTCTGAGAAAACTAATAATGTTTAAAAATCTGTTTTTTATTTTTACTTAAAAAAATTCATCGTGTATTGAACATTTTATTTTAAATCTAATTTTGACTACCGCAGTTGGGAAACAACCATCTTAAAGGAAGAGTAACCATTAAAAGCAAAACAAGAGAAAGTTGGACATGGACATCGGCAATTAAAGCGAGGATGAAGAAACTAAAAAAAACCATCCAAGGACATTTGTAATTACAGGTATTGTATGTAGGGTAAGATTGCCACCATTGGAACCCCTTTTTGTGAAGGTCTACTAATTTGAAATTATAAGTAATAAAGTGAAACTAAGAATGTGATTTGAAGTGACATTTATTAAGCTTTAAAATCAACAAGTCTCAGCATCTATCAATCAACATTTAAAAAAGGAAATAAAAAATATAAAAAGATTTAAAAAATATAAAAAGATTAAAAGTTTCCATGATTGGACCTTTGGCACCTTCTTTGGTCCACTTGGTTTCATTCATTGGACCATCGGTCCAATAAAAGAAACTAAGGCAAAAAAAATAAGAAAAACAAAATATCAAAATAATCTAGTATAGATATTTATTAATCAGTCACAGATACCTTAGAGGTACGTTTCTAACCTACATTGTTTATAAAATATTACGCTAAAATTATAGAAAAAAGAGATATTTTAAGAGATCAACTGTTACAAAGGAACAACTTCAATCAAAATCAATCAACAACTGATAGTTATTATTAGGTTGTTCATTAAGTTCTGCGGTTTTTTTGCTCTAAATTAAAACATAAATCTATTGTACTTACACATTTATTCAATCTAGAATGTATTGTCCATCTTGATCGACCACCTTCTGCCAACGTTCTGGAAGAGACATAATGCCGCGTTTGTAGAAGTCGCGCGACTTCTGCGCGAAAAAGTCCTCCAAGTACGTTTGAATATCGTCCACTGAATTAAAGCGCTGCCCGTCGAGATTGTTTTGGAGTGACCGGAACAGATGGTAATCCGACGGCGCAAGGTCTGGGGAGTACGGTGGGTGCTGCATGACTTCCCAGCCAAAGCACTTAAACTTCTTCTTGGTCACCAAAGCAGTGTGTGGTTTGACGTTGTCATGGTGGAAGACAACGCCCTTCCTGTTCGCCAATTCCGGCCGCTTCTCCGCCACTGCCTGCTTCAATTTTTCTAACTGAGCGCAATACTTCTCGGCGTCGATGGTCTGACCGCGCGGAAACAGCTCGAAGTACAGGACGCCTCGCCAATCCCACCACACACTCAGCATCACTTTCTTCGGATGCAAATCCGCTTTGGCAACCGATTGTGACGACTCACCCGGACCGCACCATGACCGCTTGCGTCGAATGTTGTTATATATCACCCATTTTTCATCTCCCGTGACCACCCGTTTGAGAAAGGCCTCCAGCGAGTTCCATTTCAGCAGGGATTCACAGATCATGACGCGGTCCAAAATGTTCTTTTCGGTGAGCTCGTGAGGGACCCAAACATCTGCTTTTTTCGACATCCCAAGCCGTTTTAATCGCTGCGCAACCGTTGTATGGGCGATGTCGAAGCGCTCCGCGATCTCCCGCGTCGTTAGGTGTCGGTCTGCTTTGATTGCGGCCACGATTTGGTCGTCGTCAGTGGTGGATGGACGACCGGAGCGAGCAGCATCGGAGACGTTCACATCTCCGGAACGAAAGCGCGCAAACCAACGCTGACAAGTGTCAGCGCTTATGGCCGAGTCCCCGTACACGCCACATATCTCACGTTGTGCGTCTGTCGCTTTTACTCCTTTGCGGAAGAAAAATAGCAAAATGTGCCGAAAATGCACCTTTTGATCCTCCATTTTCAATGAATAGCGCGTACACACAACACGTCAAAACACAACAAAGACTCTGGCGAAATGTCAAGCATTGTCTAACCTGTCACGGAGTATGCGGCAATCCGCGGTTCAGGCGATGCATGCTATCTTTTTCAATGGACAAACGCTATCTATCGAGAAAACCGCAGAACTTAATGAACAACCTAATATATTAATATACGTAATTTAAAAATTCAAACTAACAAAAAAAATTCTTTTTAAACATAAATCTTTTTAAACATAACACAAATAAATCTTTGTCAATTTTAAAACGACAATGAAAGGTAGAATTATGTAACTTTATATTACTTTTTGCAGGCTGGGCAAAAGTATATTTTTTTACCTTTGCTCACACAAGCACACTCTAGTAATCGTCGCTTAATGTTGTTTTCGGTACAGAATATATTCTGTTGGCTGCATTTAAACCGATCTCTTTTTTCCGCAAAGCTTCTATGGCAAGCTTCATACTAATTTCGTTCCATGTGTAGTACTTACTACGCTCTTTTCGTACTCGATGTGACTCTATTTCATTTTGAGACGACTATGCCATTCTAAATAAAGAATAAAAAAACAAAGTCACTTAGTAGCCTTCATTGGACCGGTCCAATCATAGTAACCACTAGGTGGTTCAATCATAGCAATTAGGTATAAATTTTACGATGACAATTTTTTATTTTGAAGTTAGATCTGAACATTTAACTAAACGATGTAATAACACCTCAAATCAATATACTTTCATGAGGGAATATTAAAAATAAGATAAAATCACGATTAGTAGATATACCTGAGTGGTTATTTCAAACGTTTTATTTTTTTTTGGTACTTAAACCCTACTGCCGCGTGTCACTCTGCAGTAGCGGCCGCAATAGAATTGAGCGTGAGGAGGATAGCGGGGGGGGGGGGGGGAAGAGTGCACGTGCGTTCTATCTCTTTCTTTTGCCGACAGTTGTTTTAGTTTTCGAAATACCTTAGTGGTTCAATGAAAGCAACGGTCCAATGGTGGCAACCTTACCCTACAATGGAGCATGTAATAGTAATACCACCAATTATTTGCAATTTATATTTGCAATGAAAATATTTGTAAGATTTTTATTTTCTATAAGTTCTTTTATAGTTGATGAAATTATTTTAATAGGCAAAAATGTTATATTTTCAGCATTTTAGAGGAAGAGGGTGGAGACACTGCTGATTCCTTGGATATTAAACCACCACAAGCGATTGTTCGACATCATAAATCAAGCTCATCTCATCAAGGAGAGGAACATAGTGATAGAAGAAGTCACAGGGATGATAGATGTAGTGACGCGACCTTAGAGGGGTTTGTGCATATATCTCAGCTACAGACTAGTTCTTTTCAAGAAAACGAACAGTTTTTATCGCGTCTATACACATCAAAACAAGAGTTTTTAAAAAGAATATAGACGGCTCTATCTTGGAACAGGAAAAGCCGAAGAGCTTTATCTCCTGATTTTAACAAAACTGAAAAAGGCCATATCAGAGGGTAATATTAATACTTTCAAACAATTAAGCAATTTAATTGATTATACAAAAGATGCAGAAGACCAAATAGTTTTGAGAAATTATTATGCTCATGCTAATAATCCTATTAAAAATACTAATATAGTCATCTTAGCTTGTAAACACAACAAACTAGAACTTCTAGAGTGTCTATTTGACAGTGATAATAGAGTCTTAAATAATTTATCTATTAATATCACAAGAACTAATATATTACCAGATGACAGAGATGAAGAATGTCATAATGCGTTTTATTATGCTATACGTTCAGGTAACGTTGAGCTTCTTAATACCCTAATCAGTAAATGGCCGGGTAATTATTTTGCTGTTCATTTGGGAGAGTTGGATACAATTCTTTCAAAAACTTATGAAGAATTGAAATTGAAGAATGTGTTCTTGTCAGACAAAATGGAAATTGTTGTTGAAAATAAGTTAATAGATCTCCGTTTCTTCTCTAACGCCTCAAGACGGGACCAAAGATTCAGGACTGATCTTAATAATATCAGAGAACGAATTGAATTAGTGCTTCAAAACATTAGCTTACTAAAGAGAGATTACTTAAACACGGAAGTAGATGAAAGGTTTTTATTTGTAGCAAAGTTTATTGCACAAAATATTTATATATTGAAACGGCAGTTAAAATCAACTTATGATAGATTACCTTGGGAAGAAATAGAATTCTGTTTAGTCAGTTTTGTTTCTTCTTACATAAAACAAGAGATCAATCTATTTTATCGTTCTACATTGAATAAAAGCAGAATATTAACTCATTTAGAAAATTTTGCAGAAAAACTTAAAAACGAAAAAGATATTATGGAAGATATAAACATTAACAACGATTCTGTTCATCGAAAGTTAACACGTGAGAAAGTTATTGCACAGATTATTAGCAATTCCCCTCAATTTGAAGAGTTGTATAATGATTATCAACGAATTAGGGATATTCAGTCTTTAAAGAAAATAAATGATTATATAAAATTGGCACTATTAGCTGATTCTAAAGAAAAGAAAGGCCAGTTAACTATTACAAGGACTTTACAAGTTATTGGTGAGCATTTTAAAAACACCTTAGAGTCTCCTAAGTTATCTACTACTACAAGTGAGCTTTTGCTGCTATCATTACCGAAAAATACAAGAAAAATAATTATAGATTTACGTAATTCGTTATCACATGCTGAGTCACTCTTTAATAGAACAAAGATTGAGAATAATAAAGATGTTAATTTTCTTATTGGTGTTCAAAATGATATTAAGAAAGTTAGTGATATAATTACTAATATTTTTTACAATAACAAAATCAAAGTAATTACACTGCTTTTAAAAAATATTATCAGTAGTGACAATTTTGATGAAATAAAAGAGCTTGTAGAAATGCTTCGTACTATAGAATTGGATGAAATAATTTCCAAAGATTTTAAAATGATAGAACGCGAGAAGCTTGAAAATCTTATTCAAGAATTAAGCGATAATATAACTGATAAGACATATTATGAACAGGAGTTGTTCAATAAAATTAATAATATAATCAATTCAGCAGATATCCGACCAGATAATCTGATGATACAGTACATTATAGGATTTCATTCATTAAAGCATTTACCTATTGTCTTGAGTGAAAGAGTGATTAACCATAATACTGTTAAAAACCTAAAATTTCATAATATAATATTAAAGCAAATAGCTCTAAAAATAGATTCTAATAATCTCAAAGATATTGTTGTGTTGATACTGAAAATTGTTAATAGTGTTGAGTCGAGAATACAATGTGACAACCTTGATAATCTGTACAGATTAATCTATGAAATTGTTTTTATTATTGAATTTTTAATAGACGACATCGAATGGATAAAAAAATTAGGAAGCGATATGAAAAAAAACGTTCTTATAAACAAGAAAAAACTTACGATACAGAAAAAACATATGATAACCAACTTGCACTAAAACTATCTGAATTGAAAAATATTTTAAGCGATAACATATTAAGTGGCCAATTTACTGAAACATTCTCTTGTTATAAGAACGATAAAAAATTACAAGCAGTAGTAGAAATGCTTGTTTTGGATATAATGTCAATTTTGGATTCGAAGAATTTTGCCCTACTAGAAAATAATCTACTATTTTTAGATGAAAATACTCCTTTATTAAATGGAAGATGTTTACGTAATCATTTAGCACATGATAATGCATTAGTTGATATATTATTATCTGATCCTTCAACAACAGTTATTTTAAACGCTAAAAAACTTATTGAAATTAAAGAAAATATAATGGGAAGTAACAAAAAAATTGGCAAATTGGTGAGTGATGATTCTTCCAAATTGAGAGAGAAATACTATCAAGGCTTAGTTACCATTACTAATCAGCAAAGACTATTCGATGCTTTGCAAGAAGGAAATTGCGAAAGCTTAAAAGATTGCCTCAGAAAAGGAGCAGATATCAATGCTAGAAGTAGTATTCACTTATGGACCACATTGCATTTTGCTGCTAAGGGATCTAGTCTTAAAGTTACAAAATTCATCCTTGGTTAAAATTTGCTTAATGTTAATGATATTAAGAATATTAAGGATATTAAAGGCCAAAGTCCACTGCACGTTGCTGCTGCACATGGAAGGACAGATATTGTGGACTTCTTCGTAAAAGAAGCAGGTTTGTATGTTGATGATATAGATAATAGTGGCAAAACACCACTACAACTTGCAGCTCGAAATGGTCACAAGGATACTGTCAAGGTTCTATTAGAAAATAAAACTAATACTGTTACCCAAGATGTAATCGGTTTTTCATCTTTACATTATGCAATAAGAAACAATCATATTGACGTTGCTAAGATTATACTAGCAAAAGATAAAAATGTTGACATTAATGAGTTTCGTGGAGGATTTACTCCATTGCATGTAACTGCAGAAATGGGTCACTTGGAGTTAGTTAATTTTTTACTTGAACATGAGGCAAATTTTAACGCTAGATGTGATAGAAAGTGGACACCATTACATGTGGCAGCGCTCAACGGCCATCTGGAAATAATGGAGGCTTTAATTCTGAAGGGAGCTGATGTTAACGCTAGAGTTATCAATGATGTAACGCCATTACATTTTGCAGTAGAAAGCGGTCATGAGAAGATAGCTAGAACTCTATTGGAACATGGAGCTGATGTTAATGCTATTGACGAAATCTATAAGAATGCAGCTTTACACTATGCGGCAAGAGATGGGCACGAGGGAATCGTTAAGACTTTACTGGAATATAAAGCTGACCCTAATATTAAAACTTTTGAAGGTGCAACTCCACTACATTTAGCAGTACAGAAGGGAATCGTTAAGACTTTACTGGAATATAAAGCTGACCCTAATATTAACACTTTTGAAGGTGCAACTCCACTACATTTAGCAGTACAAAAGGGCCGTTTGGGAATAGTGACTATTCTCCTCGAACAGAGTGTTAACATTCACGCTAAAGATAAAAATAATAATACACCATTACACTGTGCAGTTAATAGTGGTCACGAGACAGTTGTTGAACTTTTATTGGAAAAGGGAGCAGAAGTAAATGCTAAAACGAATAGTAATGTAACACCACTACATATAGCGACTAGAAAAGGGTATCAAAATATTACTGATCTTCTGATAAAGCCCGAATATAAAGCCCGAATTAATGCTCAAGACAAATATGGTAATACACCCCTACATACAGCTGCGTTGAATGGTAGCATAGATGTTATTACACTTCTAATAAAAAAGAAAGCTAAAGTAAATGCTAGAAGGAATGACGGCATTACACCATTGCATGTAGCTACTCTAAATAATCATATAGATGCTATTACTTTTTTAATAGACAATGGTGCCGAAGTCAGTGCTATTGCAAAAGATGGTACTACACCATTACATTTAGCTGTCCAAGAAGGCAACATAAATGTTGTTGAACTCCTATTCATAAATAAAGCCAAAGTCAATATACACAGTACTGCAGGCAGAACACCATTACATATTGCTGTGGAAGTAGGTCATAAAGAAATCGTTAAGAGTTTGATAGAACACGGGGCTGATACTAACATCGGGGCTAATATTAACAACCACCATGGGACACCATTAAATTCTGCAGTTGTACAAAATAAGAAGGAAATCGTAGAACTTCTTCTAGCAAATCAAGCTGACACAAAAGATAGTAAAAAGATAGTAAAAGATAGTAAACCTTTATTGCAAGCAGCGCTTTTTGGCCATAAAGATATTGTAGAAATTTTGTTAAAATATGAAGCTACCATTGACATAAAAGATTCTGAAGGCTGTACTCCATTACATCTAGCTGCCATAAGAGGTCATAAGGAAGTTGTTGAGATTTTAATAGCACGTGGAGCTGATGTCAGCATTCAATCTAACAAAGAAACAACACCATTACATGCAGCAGCCATAAATGGGCACAGTGATGTTGTAAAAGTCTTATTAAATAGTAAAGTAGATATTCATATTAAAGATAATCAGAGTAGAACATCGTTAGAATTGGCAGTGGCACATGGTCATTTAGAAGTGGTTAAAACATTACTTCAGTACCAGAAAGGAGATATAAATACTAACAATAAGAGTATCGACAATTGGACAATATTGCACATTGCTTCACAAGAAAGTAATCTGGAAATGGTGAAGTACTTAGTAGATAATGGATCTGACATAAATGCTAAAAATGCCTCTGGCTCAAAGCCCATGCACATTGCAGCTAGAGAAGGTCATAAAGATACTGTAGAGTTTTTCCTAGGTAAGGGATTAAATATTAACGATCCTGGTGCAGTTAATCAGACATTATTGCACTATGCTGCAATGAAGGGTCATTTAGCAGTTGTGGAGTACTTAATAGCGCAAGGTGCTGATGTTAATGCTCAAGATACCAATGGCATAAGTCCTATGCATATTGCTGCTAGTTTTGGCTATAAAAATGTAATTGAAGTTTTACTAAAAAATGGAGCAGTTTATAATCTTGTTGACAAGTCTCATAAAGAACCATTAGTAATGTCTCGTGACGAAAACGTTATCAATTTATTAGCATCAATTAAAAACTTATTTGAGGCTATAAAACAAAATTAATTGTCAGAAGTTGAGAGTTACACTAAAATGGGAGCGTTTGTTAATGCCAAAGATGTTTATGGTGCAACACCACTACATTATGCTGCGAAGTTCTCTCACTTAAAAGTTGTGAAAGCCTTATTATCTAATGGTGCAGTGTATAATGCAGTCTCTAATGATAATAAAACGCCATTCAATTTTACTGTAGATAAAGATATAATTAATTAATTTCAATTAGTGAGTGACTCATTTAAAAACATTGAAAATGGCAAATCTGAAGTTATTAATGATCTTAATAGAATAAAAGATGTTGATACAATAAAAGCAATCATGGGTGCCCGTAATGAAGGAAACAAAACGCTAGTAGTAGTTGCAGTACATAGTAACTTTTCACAGGTCGAACAATTGAAAGAGATATCACAGGGTGACGTATCCTTTCAGATTGCTAAGGCCGTAGCGCTTTCGAATCAGAGGAAGTATCAAGAAGCCTTAAATATTTTTAACAGTGCATTTGAAAAGAGGAAAGAAATATTAGGACCAGATAATCCAGGCACTTTAGATATTCAAGCATATATAGCTAATATATTATATGTACAAGAATGTTTCCAAGAAGCTTTGAATACACTTGAGGAAATTTTTCTGAAACGAAAAGAAGTGCTGGGTTTAAATGACAAGGACACTTTAAATACAAGAAGTACAATTGCTCTAATGCTGCATGGACTAGGAAAAAATGAGGAAGCGTACAATATCTATCAAGAAGTCTATCAGAAGCAAACCGAGATATTAGGATCAAATCACTCAGATACTTTAGAGACGCAGTTTCATATGGCACTAGTATTGGATGCACTAGGAAAATACGAAAAAGCCTTAAATATGAGTAGGATAGTTTTTGAAAAAAGAAAAAATATGTCAGGTGCGGAAAACGTAAATGCTGTGTGTGCTCAAAATAATATAGCGATGGTATTGTCTAATCAGGGTAAATACGCAAAGGCATTGGAAATTTATAAAGAAGTTTTCGAAAAGAAGAAGGTGATTTTTGGTATTAATCATCCTGACACCGTGAAAACATTATATAACATTGCCGAAGTATTATTCAGTCAAAAAAAATATCATGAAGCCTTGAAAGCTCACCAAGAGGTTTTAAATATTCAAAAAAACGTTTTGGGACCAAATCATTTCGATACCTTAAATACTCAATATGGGATGGCAAATGTATTTTTCGCTCAAGCCAAATGGATTAGTGCACTGAAAGCCTACAAAACATGTTTTGATCAAATGAAAGCTGTTTTTGGACCAAATCATCCTAATGTTTTGGATATTTTGCACAAGATAGGAACGATTAATTTGACATTTTACCTTGAGGGCAGAAAATCAGATATTCTCCAAGATCTACAAAAAGACATTAATATTGTTGCTAGTAATGATGATATACAAAATGTCCAACGTCTATTAAAAGATGGACCTAATCCTAATGAAAAAGACATTGATGGAAGAATATCGCCACTGTACGCTGTTAACAATAGATATATCAACAATATACAATATACAATATACAATATACAATAGATATGTATACATAGGTCTAAACTTCGTATTAAACGCCGGAGCTAAGGCTATTTAAATTACTAATAAAGGTAATACACTATTACACATAGCTACTTCTAAAGGTTACAAAGAAATTGTCGAAGTTTTGTTACAACATGTGAGTCGTGACAAATTAAATGACTTTACCCATACATCACGGCGAGATTACAGCAACATTTTTCGGCAAGATTGCAACATTGCAGAACCATTGCGAAATGTTGTTGCAAGAGTACTGCAAGATTGTAGCAACGGTAAAATGTCCGCTTTCAGAAATATTGCTACAAAACGTTGTAGTAATATTGCAGTAAAATATACATGCAAATTACTGTGGAAATGTGCCAATATATGGTTGAGCTGGATCTTTTGTGCCTAATAATATATTTCGCGTTAATGTATGTATATTTTTCGCTTAACAAACTATGCAATCACGTAATTAAATTTAATTATGTGATTTCTTCTAGCTTCAACTTGAGACTGCGTTTCAAGACAGATAGTAAACGGTCTTAAAACGCAGTCTCAAGTTGAATCGTAGTTTAAGCGAAGTCTAAGCGAAGACTATACATAAATTCATGTAAAAAATATTATTAGGCACAAAAGATCCAGTCCAACGATATATTGGCACATTTACTTGATTGTTATAATAATCATGACTAACATTAATATAAATACACACATTATTTTACGTTATTTTAGATTATACACAAGTTGGCATAATAGCTTTAACACGAAGTAAAACCATTCTAGAACACATGGATCTTTTATGAAAAGTTTAAAAACCACTTAATGTATTAAGATTAACATGCCAACTTGTATGTACAATAACGCATAAGTTTATTTTATTTTAATCTTAGGGTGTGGAGGTAATAGAAAAATTTATATACATACAGTGACCGGCATAATAAAGTGACCATCCTAACATGTCTATAGAAATTTCCTGAAAACTAATGTTTTTAATGGAAAATTATGGAACTATTGAGCTTTTTTAAAAGGTTATTATCACACTAAAGATTTGTGAAAAGAATCGAGACAGAATTTGGCTGTAACAAAAACTTAAAACTTTATTCTACCAAAACAAGCATTTTCATGTATGACAAAAAAAAGTGACCATTTTATAGATCTTAATATATATTTAAAAAAAAAACAAAATTAGTATTTGGTATGGCCTCCTTTGGCTTTAATAACTACCGTCAACCGTCTGGGCATACTTTCGGCCAGATTATGCAGATAATTGGGATCAAGATTTTGCCACGTTCGTTGCAGCGCATCGAAGTAATTATTTTGATTTGTAACTTCGATTTTGCCCACTTTTTCATCCAAAATCGACCATAAATTTTCTATCGGATTCAAGTCTGGGGATTGCGGAGGCCAATCAAGTACTTTTATTTGGTTGGATTTTAAAAACGTCTTCGTTTTTTTGGCGGTATGCTTGGGATGGTTGTCTTCTTGTGAAATAAAATTGTCTTCCAAGCCTAATTGGATCAACGACACTTCTAAATTCTCACGTAAAATATCAATGTAAACATCAGCAGTCATGATGCCATTGATTTTTACTAGTTGACCCACTCCTTCCCAAGAAAAACAGCCCCAGACCATGATGTTACCTCCGCCGTGTTTCACTGTTTTCTGAAGGTGACGATCTTCAAGCTCCTCACCTCTTTTCCGCCACACACGAAGTCGTCGTTTGCATCCAAGAAGCTCGAACTTACTTTCGTCTGTCCACAGAACTCGTTTCCAGAAGTCCATGGGTTGATTTGAATATTTTATTGCAAATTCAAGTCGCTTCTTTTTATTCTTTTTATTAATTAACGGACGCTTACGTGCAAAACGGCTGTGTAAATCTGCTTCCCGCAATCTTCTGCGCACTGTTCGGTCAGAAATAGTTAGGTTAAATGATTCACGAAGATTCCTGACAGTTGTTTTCGGATCTTTCTTCACCATTCGTATGATATTTGCATCATCACGCCAAGTTGCACTTCGCGTTCTTCCTCTTCCAGGTTGATCGGCTACTGTTCCAGTGGTTAAAACTTTTTGATAAAGTTTCTGGACAGCGCTTTTACTGACTTCATATTTTTCAGCGATCTTTTGCTGCGAAACACCGCGTTTACAATTATTAATAATCAAGTTTCGAACTGAATAAGAAATTTGTCGATCAGTCATATTCACTGTCTTTCTATAGACTGCGTTGTTTTTAAAAACAAGTAAACAAGGAACTGCTAGTCACATGTCGCTACAAAAACATCCTTGGTTAACATTTGAGACGTGATACGCACCGGAACTCAACGAAGACCTACAAATTCTAAGGCGGTCACTTTTATTTGTCATGCATGAAAATGCTTGTTTTAGTAAAATAATGTTATAAATCTTTGTTACAGCAAACTTTCTCTCTTGATTCTTTTTACAAATCATTAGTGTGATAGTAAACTTTCAAAAAAGCTCAATAGTACCATACTTTTCTATTAAAAATATTAATTTTCAGGAAATTTCTATAGACATACGAGATGGCCACTTTATTATGCCGGTCACTGTATATAATTAATATAAAAATGCTTTCAATCCTATGTGTATTAAAATTATTATAATAATAAACATTTTTGAATACTTACTCTAATTGTAAGTGACACACAAACACACAATAAAAGTACATGTTATTTTCACAATATTTTACAATGTTGCTGCAACGTGTTTAAACTATATTGCAAATTCATGACTATACAATATTTCTGCAACATTGCACTGCAATGTGCAATATTGCAATATTGCAGCAATGTTGCTGCAAACTTTTGTGCTGTATGGATAGTAATGCTAAATCCGCTGCTAGCGGCAGTACGTCACTTCACGTTGCAGCCAGTAATGGTTACTTAGAGATTGTCAAATCTTTAATGAAGCATGGTGCAATCTATAACATTAAGAATAAGGAAGGTAAGATACCTCTTGATCTTTCCAAAAACCAGAGTGTTATTGATTTACTGCAACTGGTTGAAGAATTATTTGAAGACGCAAAAAAAGGTAATATTGAAATTATTAGCAAGTTAAAAGCAGTAAACGCAGATGAGTTTGTAGCTGCAATGTATGCTCGTAATGATCAACGAAATACGCTGTTACAAGTTACTATATCTAATAAACATATGAATATTACGGGTGAAATATTAAAAATGCTAAAAATGTCAAATCAAAATTTATAAAATATTAATATAGAAGACGGAGTCAAATATTTAAAACTTTAAACAACGTGGAAGTATATTTATATAGAGCCTAAGTTAATGCCAACGATATATATAAATAGACCAAGCATTCCCTCAAAAACGTGAAAGCGGAAGTTGGCAGCGAGACTGAAGGACAGAGCTACTTTGCGTCTACTGCTCTCTCACTTCGATGTACGATGTAGAGTGAGAGAGCAGTAGACGCAAAGTAGCTCTGTCCTTCAGTCTCGCTGCCAACTTCCGGTGAGGGTCTGCTATAGAGAGAATGCTTGGTGTATTTATATATGTCGTTGGTTAATACCATATTTATACATTAATATTAACAGTAACTATGAATTAACTAGAAAAATAGTATCAACTTCTCTTTTTGTATAAGTGTCCAATATGTTAACCTAAAACTGAATCACTTCTTAAAACATTTCAGTACATATCACTTACTCTGAAATTCTTATTATGTTTCCTTCTTCATATGTTTGTGGAAAGGTCTAGGCATCTAGATAGGAGCTAGATTCTAATGATAATTTATTAGCAATATGACTAATTGTAAGGTTGTTATGTACGACTTGGACTGATTGAGTGATTGGAAAATAAAATTCAAAGTGTGCGTAAGGTAAGTGACTCAGTAATCGTCATGTTTACGTATTAACAACGTATTTTAAAGTTTTCTGTCAATCGTGCGGCTCACTGATATTTTAGTATTTTTGAGCTTCAAGTTATAAAGGCAGATCTCAGTTTTACGTACAACATCGCAAATTATTGCGGTATGGCGATGACTCGTACATTTGCGCTTTCTAACCTTTACGAAGAATTTTCTCGAGAAAGGCAAGAGGTACGAGAATTTTACAGAGACGTTCTTATTCGTAACAAAAAACTGATTTAGAATAACTTAACATAACAGTCATTCACTTCTCAATCTGAGCGATATAAATTTGTAAAGTCCAGCGTTTTGCTTAACGTGACGATTACTGGGTCACTTACCTTATGTATAAGTTAACTTTTAGTATTTGGACTATCTGTAAAAAATTGGATTTTTATATCTACTTTTATATAGCTATTTTTATAGTTGTTAGTTTTATATAATATTTATGAAAGTTTGAATTTCATGTATTTGACCTACGTTATCTTTATGTATTATTACTGACAATTTATTTTTGGAAGACAAATAGAATTTTTTTATTTTCTTACAAACAAATCAAATAAAAATGTTGAATGTTTAATTAGGATTATATGAATTATAATTTATTAATCTGTGATTTTTTATGAAATAAAAAAAGATATACTTAAATGTAAATTTATATTAATTAGTTAATGTTTAATTAAAATACATACAAATTGCCGATTATTCCTATAAAATAAATTGTCTGTATGGTTATAATAATAAATATTATATAAGCATTGACAGTTGTAACGAAGTAAATATATTAAAAAATGTATTTAGATAAATTTTTATTTTAGTTTTATTAATTTAAAATATTTTATTTATATTCAAAGGATCATTATTGATAAAGTATAATTGTATGTTTATTATATTTTTTAAATGTTTTTATATGCGTAATTAAGGTAATATACAATTTAAAGTGTTTTAGCGATGTAAATTATTTTTAATTATATATTTATAATAATATAAATAATTTTAATAAATAGTGAAAAACAATTTACTTATTGTACCTTTTTTATCTTGTAAAATTTAATTTTTAGTGTCAAATAAATCTCAAAATTCGAGTTGCTAACCCAAGTAGAACAGAATGTCATGATATCACTTTGATATCTTTTTGACGTCATATTGACGTGACAATGTGCTCTATTTAAGAAAATATTAAGGTTTATTAGGATCGAAAGTCATCAACTTTCAATCCAATAGATCAATACAATAGGTCCAATAGCTTACAATTAGACTTTAGACCATATAAGTATGAACCAACAGTGGCTATGTTCAGGTTGGTTGTCAAGAAGAGTGACATCACTAACCAAGAACTAACAGAAGTTGCTATAGTTTATACACCGTATATATAAATATATATATTTTTAAATTCACAATATCTTCCTAAATTAATATAAAACAATTATAAAATGCATTTTTAATTAATTAATTATAAATATAAATTAAGAATAAAAGATAACAAGATATAAAATAACATGATAGAATTTCGTAAAGATAGCAAATTTGATTTTCGCGTGGATTTTAAGTGACCAAAAACCGTTATACTTGGCAACACTTTTCGCCTCATTTTGCTATAGGATATACAGCCTATTGGTGGTCCATACTTATATGGTCTAAGGTATTTACAATATTTACAATTCATACATTCGAACTCCTGGCTCAGCACGTATCGATCAATTAGAAGATAAATCTGAAAAAAATGAAATCAATCTTATATAAGCTTTTAGCATAAAAAAATATTTATTTGCTCTTAATTACAATAGTTCTAGTTAAAGATACACTTTAAAACACAAGTCTTACAGTTTGTATGCTGCATATCACAGTTTGTTCAAATTAAAAATATAATAACATTAACATATTAACAATATAATAACTTATTTAATAACATTATGCATAGCCACAGTTTTACTACTATAAACAACTGATTTGTGTCCCTTTTTGTTTTAGAATATATTCTTAATCGAAATCTTATGTACGTATTTTTAATTTTATTGCCAAGTTGTGACAATCTTTCAAAAAGGAACAATCTATAGACATCATTTGTTTTTGAAAAATTGTTTTAAATTTAAATTCGAATTCTTTAAGAATGGTAAATAATATGTCCGAAGAATTTTTTTCAAGAAATAAATCAAAAGTTCTCTCATCATAAACAAAAAAAGCGTATTGGGACGATAACGACGTAATTTGACTAGCTCTGAAAACCTAAAATTAGGCAATGGACTAGTAGAACCAATGATAGCCAAGCATTTCTTACAAACGGATTCATTTTTTGCTATACAAAAAGCAAAAATAATGTCGGCAATATTTTTCTTCTGCTTGGTCATACTGAATACCAGGAGTTATAGTCATCTCATCCAGAACAAGTACACAGTCTCTATTTTTTTATCGGTAAATGTTTGTACTTTGATGTTTAAAATTTCAAAAATATCATCAAATCAAATTCGTTAATTCTTTAAATTCAACACCTTCTAATTTTCTCCGTAATGTCCTTTCAGAAGGTAATGGAATATTTTGGTTTAAAATTTCTTGATATCCATTACTACCACATGCTAATTTCAAACGAATAGCTCGCTTGACTGTTTCATCTGACCATGTACAACGACGTTTATTTGAACCCATGAGCCAAGTGATTTGGTCCTTATTGAAGACTTTCTTCAACGAAGTTTGTAGTTTTTCATATTTTTCCATTTCTCCTTTCACTATTCTTAGATTTTTCTTTAAAACCCTTCTGAATCTCTCATTTCTTTGGAGCACTTTGTCGTAAAGTTTTTCACGATTTTCTAAGGTTCGCGTTAGTTCTTCATTTTTTCTTCTTAATTCTTCAATTAGCTGATTTGAATTTCGATTTCCTTGAATTTCGATTTCCTCTTCTATGCTTATTGTCGCAGATGGGTCTACATCTTTTGATGGTATTGGTGATAATTGTAGGTCATTCGCTGATGAGCCTTTCCCATCTAAAGTGTCGACATTTATTTCTTCACGTTCTTGATTTAATGAAATGTCAGTATTGCGAGGTTGGTTGCTCGACGATGAAAAATTAATGGGCACAGCATTACATTTTAATCGTCGAGTACCATCACAACGGTCCTTTTCCCACATTTCCTCAGGAAAATGAACCTATATAAAAAAATAATAATAGTTATGAAACATACTATGATAATGTACACATATAAGAAAATTATTCTTACTTCACATATCCGACTATATTTTGATGGCTTCCAATCTGGAATATTGATTTTAGCTATCCACAAAGCTTTTCTTTCCTGATTTGTAGGGAAACATCTCATGGAGAATCCTTTTTCAGAAGAATTGCTACAATTCCGCACACAACAGCCTGGCATTGTTTATAATTCTATAAAATTCATCACATAAGTTATCATAATTCAATAAAATGAAATATGAATATAAGTTAGATATGAAATTTTCACAATTAAGGGGATGCTGGAGTGACTAGGGAACTGCTTTGTGATGGTAATTGCAGTTTCGAAAATTCTCTTTATTGCTTGCGCAGAATAAAAAATCCTTTTCCACAAATGAAGTATAGATAGAAAGAAAGTCCGCTCTACAGGACTTTATAATCAAAATGGAAAAGTTAAAAACTTGCATTTGTCTTTTCTAACTTTTTTCTATTTTGAATATAAAGTCCTGTAGAGCGGACTTTCTTTCTATCTATACTTCATTTGTGGAAAAGGATTTTTTATTCTGCACAAGCAATAAAGAGAATTTTCGAAACTGCAATTACCATCACGAAGCAGTTCCTTAGTCACTCCAGCATCCCCTTAATTTATTATAATTATTTTTCCTCCATTAAATTATCACTACAAAAATAAATTATCACTACAACGTATTATTAATCTATTGTTTCATATTGTTACGAACATTGTTAAAATACGCGTATTAATTTATTTACCTTTGCTCTTGAAATTCAAACACAAAATATTGTTTGTGTTTCTCGTGTAATTCACCCAAAAATGACGCTTAGATATGCATGCTTTGTTACAAATTTCTAATCGCTAGTACCGTTAATACTCTATAGAGCGCACTAGTAGCGCGACCGCCATTTTAGATCGAGCTAGACTGCCCAGACTCCATCGACATAAATAGACCGCTGATCGCAGTGATGGAGGGACTAATTATATTTGGAGTGAGAGGCAGACAACTGGAGATACTTTTATCTCTTTCTAGTAAAGCCTGATTGGCTACTGTATACCACGGTAGCCAATCAGGCTTTACTAGAAAGAGGCGGAAGTGTCTCCAGTTGTCTGCCTCTCACTCATTGAGCGTTCAGTGAGCTATTGCATCTAATTGGTTTATTCCTTTAGATCTAAAAATATGTGTCAATTAGATGGAAGAGCTCACTGAGGAAATGGACCAATCAAATTCCTTATGTCATGTAATTCTACAATAAAATAATAAATAATGGAAAAATTAATATCGCGATATTTTCCTCTCCACTTTCTCTCTCTCTTTCCATTTCTGTCCACATCGAAAAAGTTTGGATATTGGTTCAAGTAGTAAATACGAGTCGGTAATATCGGCACTCCAATTACCACTCGATTTTCTCAACGATTTATGAAAATTGATGATCAGTGATGATTTCAAGAGAGCTATGCTGCATTTTGTTAATGTTGCAAAATGAAATTAATTAAGATTAAATAGTAATCTATTTGTTCCAACTTCAAAACTTGCTGCATACGACATACACACATAACTCATATACACACCGCACAATACATGCGACATGTACATTGTGCCACGTTGGCAGTCTTTAGTGCGACATGATTTTCACAGGCTAGATATTGCTCCGTTAACATTTCGTATTATCAAAGTGAATACTGCGGATACAAAAATTGCAATTTGAGGCAGTCTCGAGAGCGTAAATCCGTCTATGACTCGAATTTGGCGTGCGTTCGTGAGGGTGGGGCAGGAACAGCTCGAAGCTGATCGTCGGTAGCTCTTCGCGTTACTCGGTGACTGTCCGTGGCGATCACATGTGTCGAGAGCTAGCTACTTGCTAGCTACTTGCAGTGCAGTGATTCTTAATTGTCGACTCTCTGTTCGATGACAGCGTTGCAGTGACACGAAAATTGTGAATACATTTGGTCGAAGCAAGGTTTCATATGTTAGGTAGTGATGTCGTCGGATCTACTTGATCTGTTAGGGGACACGTTTCTCGATGGAGACATTAAAGATGAACTGTTTGATCATAATTACGATGACGACGTCATCACGGTGAGTCTTGATTTGCATTTTTCATTCTTCCGTGATCCTGATCCCCGAGTGTTCGACCTGCTGCATTAACAGCTCCTGGCTGCTAGCGGTTCTTTACTGATTATTCGTTCTTAGCATACTTGGCATGTCACAGATTGTTTACTGTAGGCATCTACTCGATACAGAAATATTGAAATCAGTTAATTCATTTAGTTTATACTTGGAGGCATTAAGTAACACCTAAAAATTGTTACATCGCACTTCCAAACATACATCTGGAATATTATCGTAGATGCAACTTTCTGAGATCCAAAATATTTGTTATTTTTACTCACACTTGGAGAAAATAAACTACAATTATTTGCAATTATTTAATCCTGCCTAATAATTTATTTCAAGTGTCTTGCATGGTAAAATGACGAAAAGAATACTTTTTACATAAACCCACAAATATGCACAATTTATATGTGATATATATTATTGAACTTATATCGTGTATTTTGGATTGTAAATTGACCGATACTATGTCTCATCTCAATTAAATGATTTTAATTATGCTAATAAATGATCTTGTAGTTGAAAAATTATGACAATAAAGCTACTGACATTTATGATACTTCCCATTTAGTAGCGACCGAGAAACAGGCTTTGAGTGAATAAAAGATCTGTTTAAACTTTGCATGAAGCAAAAGTAGAACGCATTTTATTATATAATCATATTGAATCAAACTGGAGTAAATTCGTACGCGAATTTGCCGATTAGATTGCCCATCTTTCTTGCAATTCTTTTTGCTCTTTACCCCTCCCTATGTTGTTTAAATAGTGTGTGATCAATATTATCAAACGTTTTGTTGCAATGTAATATTATGCGTCGGAATTTATGTTCATTTATACGTTTGATGGATTTGTTCATTCATAGAAAAAATTGATGCGGTCCCATTAATTGGCAATTAACTCCAATGTTTTTTATTATTTCGATTAATGATTAATGATAAGTAACGTAATTGGGTAGAGATTAGTGACTTTAATGACTCTTGCAACGACGGTTTCGTTTATTATTAAAAATTAGATATACATTTCATTGATAAATTTCAGTTATGCGTGAAATTGCGCTCGATTCATGTTAACATATGGTACCGATATGCGTGCACGTGTTCTCCAAGAACATACCCACGCCGGTCAGTCACGAACGAGATTCCATTCACTTATTTGTATCTTCTCATTTCGAGTTTCATTCAATTTGTTTCTATTTATACATAAATGAATTTTTTTCCATATTGGATAATATAAAAATTTTATATATTTCACAAGTTTTTAATATATTATTAGTATTTCTTAGCTTTTTCAGATTTAATATAATATTTGTCAATTTATATACATTCAAATATTAGAAAAATTTTCTGCGCATGTTATGGCCAAGGTAACTGTCAAGTTGATTATTTAACATCGCATGATTTTGTCCCCGCAATATTGTTTGGCAAAGGAGGCTGTTTAAACGAGACAACTTTTAAGAATGCGCTTTATTAAATTAGTTTTATGTGAAGCTTTCTTAAGAATTACACAAAGAATAATATTGCGAGAAGAGACAATATGTTTCTCCGAATGTCATCAAGTCACTTCACATATGGCGCTAATCCATCCACGTGGTCGCGTTGTACATAATCTCGCTCCTAAAATCATTTATACGATTATTGTATTATAACGTGATGCCATATTATATGAAATCATCTTTGATGGTCAGACAACTTTTTCCAGACATATTCTTTATTAATATAGTAAGATTATAGAAAATATGAGCAAACTACATTATACATATATATTTTATACACATTTGTATTTATTTTATTATTATTATATTATTATTATTATTATATTTATTTTTATACAGTAAGAAAGAAATATGCAGTTTGCATCTGATGTCTGATGTTTCAGAATATATTTTTTTACCACTTTATTGTGCTGATTATTTTTCTTTCTTATTTAAATTTCTATTATGATTTTTATATAATATTTTTAATTTATTTTTTACATTAATTTATTTTTAATTTTTTAATTATATGTATAATATTATTAATTTTCACACATGGTTATTCTCTGTTAACAATTTATCTGCCAATTGTTTGTAATCTGTTTCATGCATTTGCAGATTTTATAAATGTTGCATTCGTTTCTTTTCGTTCCTCCCAATCCTTTTCCGTCCCTTTTCGAGTCTTCGAACCGGTATGACTAAGAACGTAGTCATCGTACGGTCGAATGACCTTCGAACATATAGAATACCGTTAAATTACGGAACTCTTCATAGCCAATCTTAATCTTGCACACCGCACATCGATATAGGTTTGAGGTGTATTTAATTATTTCTTTTTTTATACTGTTGTTTTGAAATTGCATAATAAAATTTTTACTAATATAATTTTAAAAGTTACGTAATAGATTTGTTTTTGTTATTATTAAAATATGGCAAAACAGTAAAATTAGCGTGTTGTAGCTTATTTTATTAACGAATTATTGAAGCGATTATTGTCAAAATTTAACAGAGAAAGAAAAAACTTTTCGTCCTTTTCCTACAAATGGTCTCCCTTTATGTGCTAAATTGTTTTACTTTATTCCATCTCTTATATTAATATTCAACATGAACATATGTAGTCACGAAATATCAGTAACATATAAAAAATAATTCGTTAAATTTTTATGCAAATTTTACGTAAATTAAATATTTAAATATCTATTGATATACAAAAATTATAGAGATAAAAATACAAAGAACAAAGAGATAACATAATCATATAATATTATATTATATTAATGTGATTTAATATTCCAGGCGGAAGAATGCCCGGCAAACCCAGAAGACATATTTTCGTTCTTAAAGATGGAGGAAGATCCACAACTGGACTTCAGCTTAATCGGAAAGGATCTGGAAACAATCCCGTCCTCTTCGTCGGACAGCGGGCTTTCTAGTACGTTGAGCCTCTGCTATGAACAGCAATTGAGTCCGTTCCTGTCGAAAAGTAGTAATGAGGAAGGATCACAGATCGACGTTAATAACTCCGATTCAAACAGTCCACAAAATTTTGTAGACTTTGAGCCGGTGGCTAGTCCGTTCGTGGGCAGTATAGATAGTCCTGTTAGATCTGTCACGAGTTCGAATATTGGTTCACCAGCCACTGATGCGGCTGAAGAGATGGACTACGAGCAAACCTTGGTCGCTGTTGTAACACCGAACAATACTATGCCAAATGCAAACGCTATTATTGCGGGACAGACAATTGATATCGGTAAGAAAATCACGATATTTTTTGTAGAATTTTATATAATATTACAATATAAAAATTTATAGTTGTAAAATATTTCAGGATTAAGTAGTATTTATTTTATTGGGAGGATAATTAAATTAATTTAACTTTAGTTTAAAATGAAGGAAATAATATATTAATTAATTAATGGTGTGATAAAGATGAAATAAAATATAAGATTAATGAAAGAGAAAATTACCTCAGGGAGAAAAACCTCCGCATTGTACATTTTGGATAATATTAATAATAATAATATTTGGATAATGCTGGCGGTATTTGAACTTTATTAACCCATACCTCGGAAAACAAATAAAAATGTTTAGTGTAGTGTTTTGAAAAGATTTCGATGTCAGCTACAACAATATTGAATAAATAATGAAGGTTTCATTTAGGATTTTAAACTTGACCTTTTTAGTTTTGTATTTCTTATCATTTTTGAGAGTTCAATTCAAAATGATTTACTTCCATATAATTGCGTTTTCAATATTGCAAACAAAATTTAATAGCGCAAACAAAATTTAATACAAAATAAATGTCGCGCGAATAGATTAGAATCGACCTCATCGAGACATTATTCAACCAAGTCGGCAGGCAAATAGACAGTATTTAATAATTGTTGTAGATATGTTTTTTGTAATTTTGTATATATATATAATTATTATATTTACATTGTATTGGGTCAGTTAAAAAATTCAGTTCGATTTTTGTGTTCAATTTTATTGCATTTATTGCATTCAGTGGAAACAAATTATTTATCAAGTAATTACCATCATTATCTATGATTAGATATTATTGTCTATTACATAGATTGTAACATGCCTGCGTTACATGTAAATTGATTGGAAAAATTGAAAAATTGGACCAAACCTTTTAACTAATCCCAAATGATATAATATTGTATCATAAATATATTATATAGATATATAAAGAAATCTAACAAGCATATCGAAAATAATATATAAACTTTTGTGTTATAGATTCAGCATCTGATCAACAGAAACATATTGTGTCACAAGAAAACACCATAAACATTCGGAATTTGAACTTGCAATGTAACGGGAAACGAAACGTACGACAATTGATACGAGTCACACCGATGGGTTCTGGTAATCCGCGGTCTATTTTGCTACCAGTTTCTCTAAAGGATATGAAGGAAGTTCGAACTATTAAAATCCTGACTGGCATGCAAGCGAAAAATCTGAAAGGCTTCAAAATCAATCAGGTAAACATTATCAATAAACCCGTTCAGGTCCGCAATCTATAATCTATAATCTATAACTTGTTTATTCATATATATTTATTTATGTTTATCTGAATAAAATAATTATTAAGAATAATGTACATATTATGTCGACATTATATAATATATATTCTTCTTTGTAGCTTCTTCTCTTTAAGGGGATCCTGGAGTCGTCTGTTTTACCATTAACTTTAATGCATTGCTACTGTTGTTTGGTTGCATAGAACAACAAATTCTTTTCCACAATTACAGTACACACAGAAATGCTTGTCAATAGACTGGACTTTATGTTAACAACAAAAAATTTCAAAAATTACAGGTTTATTACCGACTTATGGCTTGCCTCGTATGATAATACGCTTATAATACACAGGTCCTTGATATCGTGCAAAAGGATTTTTCATTCTGCGCGACCAATGAAAAGATGCATTAAAAAAAGTTATTCACTTCGTCGGTAATACAGCCGACTCCAGGATCCCCTTGAGACGTTCACTAATTGTAAGATGTATCATTTCTATTACATCAATATTTATTTATTATAATTCGGTTTTTCTCTACTTAGATGACTATTAAGCAAGAGGATTCGAACAGTGACAAAAGCAATTCCAGCGATGAAGTACCGTCGGAAACGGATTCGCCCTATCCGCGATTGAAGTTAAACGCTGAGGAGAAACGGCTGTTACAAAAGGAGGGCATTACATTGCCTAGTCATTATCCACTGACGAAGCACGAGGAGCGTGAATTAAAAAGAATCAGGCGCAAAATCCGCAATAAGATATCGGCGCAAGATTCGCGCAAGAGAAAAAAGGAATATGTGGACGGCCTGGAAGACCGCGTGAAACAATGTACGGAGGAGAACATAACGTTGCTGAAGCGTATCAAGGCGTTACAATCACAAAATCAAAGCTTAGCCGGCCAGTTGAAAAGACTGCAGGCGCTTATACAGAAAGGCAACAAGAGCGCTCAGCCGGCAACCTGTTTAATGGTATTGTTACTGTCGTTAGCTCTTGTTGCTTTACCGAACTTGCGGTCACACTCTAACAACAATAACAACGACTTGACACAAGATCAAGAGCAACCAGAAAAAACATCATTGTCAGGTGAGTTAATTTTGTTCCTTTTATTTAAAAAATCGTATATATTTTATAAAAAAATATTTATTTTCATTGCTCTACTTCACATCACTGTGTGATATTAATTATTCAAGCTTTGCAAATCATCAAGTGCGCATTAATAAGAATTTACGTGTAAATTGATAAACATTATAGATTAGTCTGGGATATTGAACTTCATAAAATTATAAAAATATGTTAAAGGTTTTGCACTTTATAATCAAAGCGCAAAACTACGTCAACTAATTTCACCAGATCTAAATATAAAAATAGTGAAAAATGTGATAATAAATATATAATTTTAATACATAGGAACATGATATAACTAATCATATTACAATACTGCAGCACAAAATTCGGTGCGCAAGTTTGTGAAAATATTAGGTCGGTGCATAAGTTTTTGTCGATTTTACAATTTTTTTTAATTGAAATGAAATGAACGATTAATACAGCATAAATCAATCAAAGTATTTTCATCATTTTCTACGATTTTTTTCTCATCTTTTCGATCAATGCGAATATCATGTCGAAAAAAGGAGTCATCTTTTGAGGCGATCTATTCACCGGCAAGAACTTGTGCATCAACCTAATATTTACAAATATGATTCAAAATATATAATATTTCGAATTTCTGCATGCTTACACTGATCCACAATAATTGTTTACATAATAATTACTATAAAATATACAAAGAAAAATTAATGATAAATCATGTAGTATTGATAAGATTTTATATAATATGCATAGTTTATATTATTTATTACAAAATTATAAAAATATATTGCTCTGCAATATAGAATATATAAATTTTAATATTATCGATATAAAACATTTTTTTATATCTGCAATTTATATATCAATTTCTCTTATAATTTTCTTCGCAATACCGAGCTACATATGTATAAGGAATTCTATTTACAATATTCCACGGAACACGATTTCATTGAAAATCAAAATTTCCGAATTTTGTTGCAATCCGATGAAAAAAAATGCATTCAGCATAGATGCGAAATTTCAAGGATTGCCTAACTTTCTTAATTTTAAACTATATATTATTTAATTACAAATTTTTTAGCAGATTAAGAATCATCTTATTTTTCATTCGTATCTATCTTAACTAAAATAGAATTCTAATCTATAATAATTACAATCTAATGGAATAAATTGTTTACATTACATTAATTATTAATTGTTGATCCTTTAATTGTACTTTAATAGAAAATAATCGGTAATTTTAGGTCGCTCCAGGACTTTACTGTACACAAAACAGCTCATGGGCGAAGAATTACAGCAGTATGGTGAAGAGCTATTGCAAGAGGTTGAGGGCCTTTTGGATCACGATTATAGCCCAATAATACAGATGCCTCTTTACAAGCGTCCCCGTCTTGACAATGAAGCTGTACCCAAGTACGTCTCCCCTATGAATCACGTAGGAGGAACGCTTGGTTTAAAGGCATCCGATCTTGCCATCATGAAAACGAAAAGGCAGTACATTGAACCACCGTTAGACGATGTGTGGCCGCCACCGAGTCCAGGTGGGCAGAAAAGAACTAAGATGGTCGACAAACTCGAAGCTCTCACTAACGAGCTTAAGATCAACATTTCTGATGCTGAAGGTACCAGAACGGTGCTCCTGAAAGTGCCTCACGATAAGTGAACGAAACAAAATCCGCCGTTTTGCAACACGATAAAATTAGATTGAAATTCAAAGATAAACGAATATCATTTTACACCAATCTTATTTTATTGCAATGGCTGCGAGAAGACAAATTCGATTTTTTACAATCACATCAGAATATTAGCTGATCACTTGCATGCGAAATTCGAATTTTTTATATCGGAGATAGTTATTATATTAAAAAATATAATACATAGATGTGCAATTAATATGTGTAAATCCTACACATTTTTCAGATATCAGTTACTTAGTGATACTTTTTAAAAAAGCCATCCCATATATTAATGTATACATTACACATATACACACGTGCAACGCACGCATGCGTGCATACATATTTCGCGCCTTATATTTTTCAGAAAGAGAAAACGATTTTTATGTATTAGACAAATTCGAGGATCTACTTATTTATATGAAAAATTATATGATTATCTTATGTAATAGTTTAAAGATTGCAATTATTATTATCATTATTAGCATAATCGATATAATATCGAAAATAATGATATAAAAAGATTTGTAAATAATTATATTAAGTATATCATGAAAGCTATGGCGTACTATTAGCTTTAATATTAACTCGGCGACTCTTATTGATAGTTCAGTTAATAGTAATTGTAAGAAATAAGTTAGAGTAATTATACACGTATGTACAACTATACATATGCAAATAACATCTATACAAAACTATACAATTCGAAAATTCTCTATGTAACTCGCGTATCTTTAATTACGCGGGAACGTTTGATTTAACATTGTTATTTTAGTCAAAATATCACTGTTATATTTGCTGAAACATTTTGATGTGTCTTTCTCCTTCCCAATATGAAACCATTTCTCATCAATTTTATTACAAAGTGTCAGTGATCGCTCAGTTGATGCAGAAAAGAAACAAAAATAACAAAATAATATTAAATTCTTGATAAAGTTGTATTGTCAATAATATTAGTAATATTTGTCAACTACACTTCTGCGTGATATTTATTTTGTTATTTAGGATAATGTACGATAATATGCGCATAGCAACATCTTAAATACGTAATGCATGAATTATTTGTACTAGCAGAAAGTCAGGCGGAATTGAAAAAGATGTTATTTGATATCGTTTATAATTTTGCAAGTAATCATATCTAGAAGAGACTTATCTATATCTAGAATAGTACACAGTTCCATTAAATAATAAAGACTGTATTATAGGAAGCATACACATTCTCTATATCTCTTCGAATTCCAAATATCGTTCGTTTAATGATTTTTTTCCACTAAATTAGAATATATCTGATAACGAAGTAATTTTTAATTATATATGTTTAAACATCTGTGTGTATGTTGTATATGTGAGTGTTATGTGTATGACGTATACATACGCGCGCGTGCACACGCACATACACACATAGATATATTACATGTATACACAAAATTGTAAATAAAATATGTAATTCGTGGTTGAATTTTGCATAATAACTTGTACTTGTTATCTCAGAAGTATACTACCGAGAGATTGATCGTGAGTAAATCATTTATATATCAAGTTGACCGAAAAGTCTGTACGGATTTTTTTCGCAAAATTTTGAATTAAGAATTAATTTTATTCAACCAAATGTGCATTATTTTTTCGATAATTTCGCCATTTCTTAGCTGCATTATACCATTCTGATAAAATGCTAAAAAATATTATTCCACTTTAATCTTCCTGTACGATTATTTCCCAAACTATTCACTATTCAAGAAAATATTCAGATATTATTATTCTGTTTCTCGATGACGTTTTACATCCAAGACAGATTATTCATAAGAACAAGCGCAATATTTAATTAGAAAGCAATTAAAGAATTAATACTTTTGAGTATAACATATATCTATCTACTTCTAAATTTTTTATTGCTATTTTTTTGCACTATTTATAGATTTATTTTTATTGGTATCTTTATACTATTACTGTGGCATTCTTTAACAAATGTGGCAATGTGTTCTAAATTGCCATTGGACATTGAGTAATTTTTTTCCAGATAGACCTCCGAGATTTCAAAGTAGTGTTTATTTTCTTAAATGGAACAATCTGTTCTTTTAGCTAGGTGTATAACATATTCCGAAATAAGTTTATTGAGTTACGTCATGTAGGTCCAAAGTCATATAAAAAAAGATCATTTAAGATTATTTAAAGTCAATGAACAGTCGTACTTTCTCACCATAAAAATTTGTCGGAATAGCCGTGACGCAACACACGCAAATAAATTTCAAGCACTTCTATTTACAATTATATAGTGCTATAAATGGGATACATAGTGCTAAGGCATTGGACTATGCTATAAAAAATTTGGGTCTTATGCGCTTAAATTATTACAATAGGATTGTTTGATTTCCAGGATTTCTTGTCATTTTGGTTTTGTTCTTGGTGTAATTTTATAAACATTTCAATTCACTTTAGGTTGAGGACTGACATACACACGCATGTACGCACGTTGACACACATTAACAGGATAACAGGATTATTGAAGACTAAGGAAGACGTTTAAAAAGTATTAGGAAATAAGGAGATAAATATTTTTCGCTATCGTTAGAAAAATATGTTTTTATCACATTACCTGTGTATATCATTAATATATTTTCTAGTTTTATTTTTACAGAAAATGTAAGTATGAGATCCTGAATATTAATACTGTAGTAACATATGAAATACAGATACAAAATCTTTACACTTTTCTGGAATGTCTATACGAATTTTAATTAAAGTGTATTAACTTATACTTGTAGTTTTGAAATAGATATGTTCCATTTTTGTTATAAGTACAAATACTTGTGTTTTCTTAATACTTTATCTTATATAACATACGTGTGTTTATACGTGATCATTTAAATATTAAAGACAGATTATTCATAAAGAACGGACGAAATATTTTATTTACTTAGAAAGCAAAGAATTAATATCTTACTTTTGCGTCATATTAATTGTAGCACTACAACATACATCTATCTATTTCTAGATCTTTTATTGCTATTTTTTTTCGCACTATTTATGGATTTAGTTTTATTGGAATCTTTGCTATTACTGTGGCATTCTTTAACAGGTGTGGTAACGTGCTCTAAGTTGCCGTTGGACATTGATCCGTTTGTAAATTGAATGGAGGCATTGTCTGAATTATTAATGGTACCATTATTTTGAACGTATCCGGTTTGAATAGAGGTATGATTTTTCCCACTAGTTTCTTTGTTATTGCTGGAAGAGATCGCGTTCGAATTGGCAAAGTTGCAATTGTCTTCGCTGCCACTATTTCCAATCTGAGACTCCGACTCACTGTATCGTTCAACTGGAAGCAGGGGATCTTACGTTAACTGTATAAATTGTATATAAGAGGAGAGAAAGAGTAAAATAAAAATTGATTGCGCAAAGAGAGATAATATAAGATGTGCGAGTGTTAAAAGGACTCGTCTATATATTCGATTCACGTCCTTGCAACGAATTTGCTTTTTAGATTACTAAGTATAAATATGTAGAATACTTTTTTAATTATATTCAATAATTGTTTACACATGAAATAATAATCTTATGTATTAAAAACGGTTCTAAGGGGTGAAACCACCCTTCAAATGTAGACCTTTTTACTTTTCTCGATATATCTCGAAAATTTGAAATATCAAAAAATGTTTCATACAAAATTTTCATGGTAAAAACGTCTCTATTTAGTGATTAATGAAATTTTTTTAAATAATTTTTTCAAGTGTTTAAAAAAATTTTTTTTAAATTATTTAAAAAAAATTTCATTAATGTCATTAAATAGAGACGTTTTTACCATAAAATTTTTGTATGAAACATTTTTCGATATTTCAAATCGTTTGCGAGATATATCGAAAAAAAGCAAAAAAGCCGGCCTATGAAGGGTGGTTTTACTCCTTAGAATTGTTTTTTGGCAGCAACTGAAAATTTCTTAATTCATGTATTAACCCTGTCTACATGCGTGTAAAGTTTCAGTACAATCAGAATTTTCAGATTCGCGATGTTCCCTTGTAAGTATACGTGACAAACAGAATGAGAATTAATTTTCTTCAAATACTAAAAGAAATTAATTATTATTTAAATCTAGCATTCTATGAACGATATTAAGTTACAACGATAGTGCTTGATATCTATGTATGTGTACATACATACATATCAATTTCACCATCTTTTAGCATCAGCTGTTGACTCTATTAATCTTATTCTTTAAAATGTGAAACAATCGAAACATAGTTAGTGCAAATATATTCTATTTATAACATAATAATACAATAACATAAACAAATAACTTAGTTAAATATAACAACTACTTATGCACTGACAAAATTGCTGTTCCATAAAAAAGAGAATGATAAAGAAAGATATAAAATACAAGAATATTATGCTTGTAAATAAATAATCATGAATATCCATTGAGGTCCTTACTTTTTTCTTGTGTATTCTCTACGAGTCCGCTAACAGCCTGTAACGAAAAATCACATAAATTAACTATTGAATTATAATGCTAATAATAACACAATAAAGATACTTTATGAGCCATATAAATCTGGTTATTTATAAACACTGACATGGTAATATATTAACAGGGATTCTCAACCGTGTGCCCGTGACAATTTATTAAATATCAGAAAAAAAATTGAAAATAAAAAAATATTGCAATTAAGATAGTTATAAATATATTTATTTTATTTAAATAAGCTAATTTCTCAAATAATTAAAAGCATATGACTTTCTGCCCTTTATTTATTCTCGCTCAGATTTCTTTGCAAACATGGCCCTCTAACTTTTTTCCAGTCCCTAATGCACGGGCGACATCAATTAAGTTGAGAACTCCTGTATATAGTTTTTCAACAAGTGTGGAACAAAAAACCGACAATATATATATATAAATATAATTTTATTTACTCACTGCCATGGATGTAATGGACGATTTAGAAAATAATCTCTCGGCCTCCTTAAATTTTCTATTACGTTTGTCTGCTTTGCTATTGGTATTTTTGTTGCTCGCTAAGTATCTATCCCAACCCCTTATTATGTTCCCATATAATTGCGTGTCCTCTAAATAGCTTCCTTCAAAAGCATATATCTGTCGCTCTAAATTGGCTAATGTGTCCTGTAAAAATTCACTCTCTTAAACGTGCAATTCAACTCGTAAGCTTTAACTTAAACCTCTATTAATGCCAATTCATAATAAACGTTGTTTATTTTTTAAGTTCGGTGCTTGAAGAAAGATTGGAGCCATTCTTTTTGTTAGAGTACACATAAGTTTACTTTCTAATATCATAACCTCACAATTGTGAAAACAACGCGATTAACTTTACGTAACTTTTTAATCGAATTTTTATTTGAATTTATATTATTTGTATTACTGAAAATTTGCAATTTGTATAAACATGACGACATTTTATGTACTTCTAACTTAAGCGTTAGGAGCTTAATAAATGTTTGAAATACTCACAGCGATCTCGGCTTTCCGTTTTACTAATTCTGCCAACTCCGCTCGCAAATCTACAGAAGATTTCGGATTGGACATCTTGTAATATATATAGAGGAAAAATATTTATGACAGTTACAATAATAAAATCGAACAAATAAGAGATTAATGTGATCGACGCGACAATAAAATGTTTTTGTTATCTTGCAAGTGAAATTTACTGGACGAGTATTGTTTCGTACTATCACGACATCTACAATCAACAAGATGTTCAAACTCCCATAAGAAAACAGTGCAGCGTTAGTTACACCATCTGCCATGGAGCCTTCGAGAAATGTAAACTAAATGTAAAATTAATATGGCGGTATTTTCGCGCATATGAACAAGAAGTTTTATGCTAATATTGATTTTAATTAATGATTGAATTCAAAAAATGGGTAAAAATATAAAATAAATTTAAAAACACTTATATTGACGTGAAATTATATATATAAATATTATATATTAATAACTTACATGGAATAGGAAAGCAGGTTAAAATAAAAAAAGAAATATAATTATACCCATACAGCACAGAAGCTTGCACCAACATTGCAGCAACGTTGCAACGTTGCAAATTGCAATGCAACAGTACAAAGACATTGCAGAGATATATATTCGCAAAATACCAGCACACATGTAGCAACATGACATTACTATTTCGGAAACATTGCACAATCAAAATTTGTAATTAATTAATATTAATAATTCATTTTATTAAAACATTGGAGTCTTCCTATCCTAACGAGATTCGTCCAAATCTATTCGACCAATGATGTGTGATGACCAGAATCTGAACTCGGTAATATGCGCATGCGGTGTTTATCTCTTTCGACTATCTAAAGAACATGGTGGTTGTATGACGCGAGCATCATTCTAAAAGAAAGTAGTTACGTAAAAGAAAAAGGTAAATACTTTTTTATAATATTATGTCTCATTATAGCACTTGTGTGCTGTTAAAATCTTGTATCTATTAATTATAATAGAGAATCTCTATTTGCCTATCTCACGGTTTACATCACTATAACCTCAAAATTATGGAAATTCATTAGAAAACTGCATATTAATAGTTGTAATATTTTTAATAACTTTTTCTGTTATAGAAGCTGTTCGTGAAATACACAATCATGCCACTGATGCAGAAATTGCTGAATGCATTTCCAAATGGCTTGCTCAAGCTCCGGTTAGGATTGAGAGATCAAAGTATGTCATTTTACATATAATTCTATACATACTTGCAGTATGTATATTTTTATGTAATTTTATGCTAATATATATGAATTTTAATTCCTATTTTATTTTTACAGGCAACATACAAACAAAAACGAAGAAGATTCAATTATTTAATTAAAGGAAAAGTATTTTAACATAATTAAAGGAAAATATTGGGTCGCCCGGAAAGTTCGTGCCGATTTTTAATAGATGGCGTTGGAACATGTCTGAATATGTCAATGTTATTGAAAACATACGATTTATATACATATGCTTAAAGGTGACATTTCAACACATCTTTAGGAAAAAAGTTGTTTCAGATAAATTGATTCGTGTCAGTTTTGTACTCTTTTGAAGATGGAAGAAAACAAAGAACATTTTAGACACTTGATGCTTTTCTATTACCGGAAAGGCAAAAATGCCTCACAAGCAACAAATTCGATATGTTCTGTTTACGGAGAAGACGCTTTAGCTGAAAGAACCGTACGTAAGTGGTTCGCTAAGTTTAGAGCTAGTGATTTTAACCTTAAAGACCATTAACGCTCGGGCAGACCCTTTACTACTGATGATGACCAAATCAAGACACTGATCGAGAATAACCCGCGCTACACGACACGTGAATTAGCAGAGATACTGAAAATATCTAAAACCACTGTCCACGATCATGTAGTGAAGCTTGGTTACGTAAGTCGCTATGATGTATGGGTTCCGCATAATTTGGCCGAAAAAATTTAATGGATCGCATTTCCATCTGCGACTCGCTGTACAAGCGCAACGAAAACGTACCATTTTTGAAGCAATTAGTGACGGGTGACGAAAAATGGATCATTTACAACAACGTAGAACGAAAAAGATCCTGGGGTAAGCGAAATGAACCAGCATTAACCACTCCGAAAGCCGGCCTTCATCCAAAAAAAGTCATGCTCTGTGTCTGGTGGGATTGGAAAGGAATCCTATATTATGAGCTCCTACCACACAACCAAACGATAAATGCAGATAAGTACTGCTCGCAACTGGACGAATTAAAGACAGCGATTCAGGAAAAACGTCCAGAATTAGCTAATAGGAAGAGCGTCGTGTTCCATCAGGACAATGCCAGACCTCATGTTTCTTTGACTATCCGACAAAAATTGTTGGAGTTTGGCTGGGATGTGCTACCTCACCCACCGTATTCACCAGACATTGCACCTTCAGACTTTCACTTATTTAGGTCTTTGCAAAATTCTCTTAGCGGCAAGAACTTCAACTCTTTGATCGACATAAAAAACCACCTTGAGGAGTTTTTCGCCGAGAAACCTAAGAAGTGGGAGAATGGAATCTTCCAGTTGCGTGAAAGATGGACAAAGGTTGTAAAACAAAACGGTGCGTACATAAGTCAATAAATATTTATCGACATAAAAAAATGTTGCCTTTAAATTTTCCTTCAAAATCGGCACGAACTTTCCGGACGACCCAATATTTTAACATAATTAAAGGAAAAATAATATCTCAAGAAGAGGATTTTTAAGTTTTTTTTTATAAAGAACAGTTACTTTTTTATAACAAAAATAGAGAAAATGTTTATTTCATTTTTTATTACTATTGTTATATTACATATAATTGTCTATTTATGTTAATAAATAAAAATATTGAAGTTATACAAATAAAAATATTTAAAGTATATAATAATGAATAATTATAATTATTGCATTTTTATTACATTGCAATATTATTATGACGTTTTGTTGCAATGTTCCGAAAAGCAGACATTTTCACATTCCTGCAATCCCATAGCAATGCTGCAGAAACATTTCGCAGTGAATTTGCAATGTTGCTACGTTGCGGTGAAAGATTCCTGCAATATATATGCAATCTTTGCGTGCTGTATGAATATCATTATATAAAAAATTATATAATTATTTATTATATATTATTTCTTTCTTTGACGGAGGAAACACCGTGACGATCAACAGCAATGTATGGGGCATTTTGCGCTTTTTCGTCATCGTCATCTCCCTCTCATCTTGCCAGCATCTTGCCATCATTTTGCCATCATCTTGCACAATTCCTTTTCACTGGGTCTTGTCTTTTGAAGCGATCCAATTATTGACTCATTTTTGCACATCTTGGAAATTAGAGAAGTATATATTTGCAAGTGTTGCATCGATCGAAACAAGTGATAATCTGTTGGGGCCAGCTCTGGAGAATTATAGGCTGGGTGCGAAGGTTTTCTATATAAGATTTTAAAGTTGTCCTAATTGAGATCTCCTTTATAACTGCGCTCAAGGTCAAATGAATATCGCCGTTTGATACATTTGTTGAAACAGTACAACTTTTGTATGCAACAATTTTTTCTTAAATGCCTTGTTTTCGTGATATTTTATCGGTCCGATACTTTTTCCTCACCCTGTATAGGGAATACTGTAGTATATCGCATAATATTAAATACAGAATATTGCACAATATTCAATACAAAATATTGTAAATACGGAATATTGCACAATATTATAAATACAATATTAAATACAGAATATATTGTAAATACGGAATGCGTGGATCCGCAACGTGTTAAATAAAGAATAAAAATAACTGATTGTTAAATGTTAATATTTCAAATTATATAATTATATGATTTCTTTTACTAAGAGCATATCATTGGAACATATACACTTTCTGGGTCATGGACTTTCTATGCAGTTTTAATCGCGCATAAACAACTGCACATTTCCGGTTAAGACTGGTGTGCAAATATGGAGAGAAACGATGTTTAACGGATGTTTAACTATTAGATAGAATCAGTTCATAAAATGAATAGTAACACTTAATTCAATAAAAAGCCTTATTAAAACAGAATCCTCTGATATATTTTTGTAACATTTTTTTATGAATTTATTTACGATGTTTTATATTATAAATTATTAAGTTTACATTTTTTATTAATCTAGATATTGAAATATCAAAAGCCATATTTGATATTATTTTTACTTTAGTGATTTAAAGTTTCTTGATCTTGTTTTAGTTTTATAAATATTCATAACTATAATATCCTTATTTAACAGCATGCAACTCTTAAAAGTTTTAATAATTTAAGCATAGTTATGTTGAAGAGAAAAAAAATCGGATGAGACATTTCTGTAATATTTTTCGGTGTTGCAATAATGTGTGCCATACATGAATATTAAAATTTACATAAATAATTATTAAATTATTTTTAATAATTATTTTCATAGATTTACATAAATAATTATTTACATAAAAAAATTTACATAAATAATTATTGAATTTTAATAGTGAATAAAATTTACATAAATAAATATTTTTCATACACTTATCTCAGTTCTTTAAATTTGTTCGGTAAAATTACATTAATAAATTATTATTCATAAAGTAAATGTATTTATCGCAGTTCGTAATTTAATTTCGTTACTATTGGTATTTCGAAGCGGCTACTGTTATTTGACGAAGTAACAGACCCGGTTTTAGTTTCCGATGATACGTTCGCTCGTTCGGAGTATAAATGAAGGACAATGACCTAATTGCGTGCAGAACGCGTTGTGCTTCTTCCTCGATAGTCAATCATTGTGAGCGCGCGCGCGCGTGTGTATGTGTGTATGTGTGAATTTGATTATTTACAAGCGTAAAATTGAATTTTAGTATTTCTGATCAATACGACAGAAACATTGAATTACTTCTCCTAACGGAGAGACGGTGTAGTTGTGCATATTGCGGTTAACAAAAGTGTAAATTATCATGAAGGTAAAAAACATATTAGGAAAATTAAATAACTTTCATTGTTTTGACAGATATTATTTTGACGAATACTTTATTTAACATGAATTCTTTTATGTTACATTATATTAAGAGACGTGACTCTATTAATAAGAAAAACATATAACAAAATATAAAAAGTAATAAATATGAAATTATATATAATATATATAAATAATTATATGTAAATACATAAATATAAATATAAAACATACAAATAATAAAAGTGATAATTTTTATTCTAAAGTTTCTCTTTTACAATATAAAATTTTTTTATATTTATATTATCTTTCTTTGAAAAAACAAAATGTTTTAAAAGAAAATTAATATTGTATATGTATAATAATAAGACGCTATAACAAAGTCATGTTTGGACGATGTTTGGATCTATATTTAAAAAATTTTGTGTCTTAAACCGTTCGCGTTATTTAATGAAAAAATAAATCCTTAAATTAAAAAATAAAGATAAAAAGCTGTTGTCGTTAATGTAACAGACCGGAACTTTTCATTCAAGCGACAATTTCTATGGTTGCGCGTTTTCTTTTCAATCTCGCTACTTAAGTTGGTTGCGCTCGCATTTCCCGTACCTATGTAGCACAATGTCCCACTTTTGATGCCTTGACAAGTCGCGTCAATCCTCTTCAATTTTGCACGCATACGCGAATACATGCGATTGACATCTGTGATTGACATGCACGACTAAATAACTATTGTGCGTTATACAATATACGCGCTGATATGTAGTATCGTAAAATACAAATTATCTGTATTCCATATATTGTTTTGAGGTTTCTCTTTTATACCTTTCGTTTTTATTTAATTGAGCTTCTAAAAATAAATCAATAATAAATAAATCATAAATAATAAAAATAAATAATAATTATAATAATAAGTTATAATAAAAGAATTATAATTATACAGAATTAGAAAAAATTATAAGAAGTTATAGGAAATAAATTCAAATAAAAAATAAGGTTTGCTGTTTCTTTCATTTGATTCCATTAAGAATACAAATAAAAACAAGTAAATATAATGGAATAAGAAAATAAATAAACAAATCATAGAATAAATGGATTCAATTTGTAGCAATCCTTTTCCTTTAAACTCTTTCACAATAAAAAAATGTAGGCAATTTCAATAATTAGACATATGAATAAATAAAATTATATAAATTATATAAATAAAATTATAGACAATTAGTTGGATCTACTGGCTCTTCTTCGTATGCATTTGTCTCTGCGAGGCAAAGAAGATTAGAAGACCGTTATCCCCGCCGTATCCTCCACCTACAATGATGTTGAAAAAGTCTCGACCTGTTAGTCACAGAATATCCATGGGAAATACTGTTCATATTGATAGTAATAATCAACTTCATCAGAGGATACCTTATAAATATTTCAATCAGAGGTGAGGTTTTTAATAGACATTTTTAAACGCGTTAAATGCTCTGAGACCGTTAATGATCGGCACTTAATGTCTCACTGATATCATGAAGAGGATATCAGTGATATACTGATGACGACTAATGAAATAATGAAATAAAATAAATAATGTATCTACTTTGCATATAACTATATGATTGAATTTCAATTACATACTTTATCATTATATGCTTATAATAAATATTGCATGTTTATAATAAATTTCAAATTTTATTCCAGTGTAACAAGATGTACCGAATTCACTTGGTATTTAATACGATTAAATGATACATTTCTTAAAACATTTGTGAATTATTTCTAAATGAATTATGTCATCGAGCTAATATTATTAATAATATTGTCGATTTCAGAATTCGACGACCCACGATGTACAATGTTCTATCGATCAACTGGAAAAATCAGATTCCACTTCGGGCGTCCTCTTTGAATAAGCATGTAATTTTGCCACAACGTGTTCCTGCCAAGGAATTTAAATCTGTTCATCAAATACCGGAATATAGACCGGAATATAAACCGGAACACAGATCAGAACTGGTAGTTTTGCCGCATATTCATCAAGCGACTATCGATGACGACAAGGGACCCATTCATACGATCCCAGCACCGAATCTGAGTCCGGCAGATAAATTTTATAATTCAGCGACTAATGCGGAAGCAATTGCGAATCATCGTTCACATTCCAGCGATCCTAATCATCGCACCGCGATGCAAAGTAAGTTTATATTTTTCATCGAATTATAGAAATATGGAATATTTTATATAAATTAATAATTAATAATTAAAACACATGATTAATTGGGTAATTTTTGCGTAGATCCTATGTTACTCGGCCTTGAATTAGCCGCAATTAACAATGACTTGTCACGAAGAATAGCGACAAGTTTGGCTTCGCCGCAACATCAGTATGAGGTCACAGAAAGCAATAATGATACGGCCTTGAAAGAACGTCAACCCGTTCAATCAGCAGGTTTGCTTCAGTCTCAGCAGGGTTTAGATATAACGGGGCTATCTTCGACTCTAATCAATCCTCATCAGCAATTTAACGGACTTTTCGCGAATCATCTCGTTAACTCAAATCCGGGCATTGCGGAACCGAGTGTAGAATTTATTCAGTCGAGCATACCGATGCAGACGAATCTCCATAGTGCTCTGTACGCTGGAGCTCCTTCCGCAGTTACTCAAATACCATATATGGAACAGCAGATTCCGGATCTTTATGTGAATCACCCAACACCGGCGGAATCACCTCTATCAGCTGCGCAATTTTACAAACTTTTAAATAATTTTCCACCCCAATTTGCGGAACAATATATGTCAGGTAATAATTTAAACGTACATTAAACATTGATCCAGGAGAAAAATGCGACATATTTTAGTTGCGTTGTAGGATATATGTTACAATGAGAGCCATTAAATCATTATTTACTTATGCATTTGAATTGCTGCTTATATTTTGGTAAAGAAGAACTTAACTGGCATAACTTTTAAATATTTTATTATAGAAGTCTGATATAAAAGGAAAAAAATATACGTACCTATTTACATACGTATTTGATTGGAAATTTCGGGGTTTATATTAATTTTATATCGTCACTATCAATAATCATATAAAAATCATGTAAAAATAATTGATACTTGTTTTAAACAGTAGAACTTTGAATTTTAGGTATAGAAAGTATTTTTATTTTTATTTTTCAAGTATTTTATATATATATGTGTGTGTGTGTGTGTGTACATGGTCTGTCCAAGCTTTGATGCGATTGATACTGAAGGAAATACAAGATATCAATTATGTTTTGTTTTTATTTTTTTTATTTAAAAGACACTTCTTCTGAGTCAATACGACGGTGAAAGTGATTAAAAACTGTTTCGAAGTAATCATTTTTTCAGAATCGTCTCTAAAACTGCGGTCGAAGCTCTTCGAATGTTTTAAATGATGTCGCAATGCTTTCTTTTCATCGCTAATTTGAGTTTTGGGAATAGTCAGAAGTCGCGGAGCAAAATCAAGCGAATACTAAGGGATGTTCGAGCACTGCCTTTTCTGCCCAAGAAATCGCATACAATCTTGGATTTGCGCTGGCGCATTATCATGGCGCAGAAGCGACCAAGACTCTTGCTCTCGATATTTAAGTCAAACTCGAAGAGTTCTACTTTACAAATGATTCGAAACATCGAAATAATAATCAGTGTTTGATCTTCCGGGATGAAATCTGGAAAAATTCTTTCTGCTCGATTTCTTTCGAAATCCGAAGAAAACGATAAGCAATGTCCTGATTTAATTCTTCTGCATTTAATATCAAAACTAAGAACACAGACATACTAAAGCCTTGAAATTTTTGGTGGTTACAGCTGGAATATTAAGCTTTAAAACGCAACTGCTTATCAAAGAGATAGCATTGTAGGAAAGAATTAAAAAAACTCGGTCGCATCAGAGTCTGAACAGACCATGTATAACGCATGATAGACAATACGATTCTCTGTATTAAATGCATCTAAAACTATTTTGTTGATAAAATTCCAACAAAAAGTTATATCATGCCAGTCAAGCTTTTCACTGACAGAATGTAATTTTTATGGAATTTTTCATAAAATTAATTATTTTTTTTAATCAATGTACAACTCAAAATATCTAATCGAGTTGATTGGTCTTTATAATCTTCTAATATTTTACTGAAAATGTTATTTAAAATATAAATATTATTTAAAAAGAAAAAAGTATATAAATATCCTTAAAATATAATTTGCAAGAAATCAATTTATTATGTTTCCAATACGTTTTAGTAACTGCGGTTTCTTCTTTGAAGAATTATATGATAAACCATAAATACTGAAAAGATGATTATAATTTTATGACTTGATGAATTTTATGATTAACAGATCAGCAACAGATTCTGCAGCAACAACTTGGTCAATCGTATCAACCACATGCAATAACAAGTCAATCGCAAGTGCATTCCTTCAATGAAAAAGTTAACAAATTACAACAGCAGCAGCAGCAGCAGCAGCAAGAGCAGCAGCAACAACAGAAGACTTTGTTCGATCAAGATTATGTTTCAGGGGATATTACAGAGACTTATAATCTTGAGTTTCCAGAAAGAAGAATACAATCTTTAGTAAACATACCTGAAACAGCATTACAAGACAATAGCATGCACGCTAATAAAGAATTTACATATTCCATAGACGGAATTGAAAAATCCGAAAACAATATTGAATATGAGAACATAAATTATCAGAAAAATCCGGTAACATATTTCGACAGAATGACTGACGGTAATGTTAGTCCCACGAAATTCTACACGATACTTCCTAATAGGGAAACCGCTGAAAAATTAGCCGCATTGGCTGCTGCCGGTAACGTCAACAGTCGCCTTATGGGTCAACTTCAAAGACAACAGCACAAAAATACGCAGAAAGACCTGATGCCGCTGAATCACAAAAATGTCGACGACGACACGAACAAACAGCAAGTCGATGTTGATCGACAACAATATAGTCAACACGAACCACATCATAAAAATCAGCAGCAGTATCTTAAGCAGAATTACAATGTAAAAGATGATGAAAAGTTACCGTTACAGATTACAGTACTTGACGATTACATCGCGAGTGACAACGACCAACAAGATGCAAGAGAAGACGACATGGATATGGAGTATGGATATGAGATTGAAGATGATGAAATTCAAGATCCCTAATCTAGGTCGCTCGACGCAGAATAATATTTCATAAGAATAATATTATAATAATTTCAATATTGAATGTGGTAATCGGTTGTGATCAAAGAGATGAAAATATCATCTAGTATATTAATAATCGATAAATACGCACGCGAGTCGAAAGAAAAATTTCGACAATATAATTTATATCGTTATATCGTAACGTAATTTATTTAATTATGTAACTTATTTATTTATTTATATTTAATACATTTATATTCATTTATATTTATATCATATTTAAATATTTATGTATATATTTGTTGTTGATAAAAGATAAACAGAAGAGTCTTTATTAACTCGTAAAATTTTATTCATTTGTTTAAACATTATTTGCAAAATATATACATATATCAAGGTATATTGTAATAATTTTGACACATATTTTCAAGATTATCTAATGATCCGTGAAAAATTAATAAATTTCGTACCGACTGGTATACAAATGTATAATTAAAATAGTGACTTGATTATCTTGCTTACTTGTTTCATTAGTGCAAAAACTTTGCAAAAACAGAAAATTAAGTTTATTAAATATAGATAATGCAGTAACTAGCATTAAAAAATTTCTATTTTATCAATTCACGTAACCCAAGGCTTATTTAAGTGTCAAAGGCTTATATAGAGTCGTAGGAAAAACGCTACTACAAACGATCCATGAACCATGGTCTACCGTCATTTACAAGTCGCTTCGTGAGAATGTCACAACCTGTCTCCGTTACTAGAAGAGTATGTTCAAATTGTGCAGACCATTGACCATCTAATGTAACAGCGGTCCAATTATCGGGCCACGTTTCATCCTTCCACGTGCCTTGGGATATCATTGGCTCGATTGTAAAGCAATGGCCAGCCTTCATAACGCCCACTGCTTTGTTTTCTAAAAACAAATTTTATGTAATTCGCTTAACAGAGTCGTTTATTCAAATTATAGTGATGCAAACACTCACTAGCGTAATGTGGTACGTTCGGTGCTGTGTGAAACAGACGATGAATTCCATGGCCGCAGTAACTACGTACTACGCTAAAACCATGTGCCTGCGCATGTTTCTGGATGACGTTACCAATCTCTCTATATTTTTCACCAGGCTTTACAATATCAATAGCCTTAGACAGGCATTCGTACGTCACTTTCACTAATTTCTTCACTTCCGGCTTTACATTACCCACCAAGAAAGTCTCATTCAAGTCACCATGAAAACCATTGTGATATACCGTAACATCCACTAAGAAGAAATAATTAGAGTGTATGGTCAGTGAAGCTGTATGCGGATCAAAGTCAGAATGTGATCTTTAACTTCTCTCTGGGGAAGTGTGGATCAGTCTGTCATTTAAGCAGGGTTGGGTAGTAACTAGTTAAAAGTTAAGTTAAAAAGTTATTAACTTTTAACTTAAACTAGTTATTTTTAAATGCATTAACTTATTAACGTTTTTTATACAAGTTAAAATAATTCATCAATATTAAAGTCGACTGTGATTGATCAATTTCTTATGGTTTAAAGCTTAAGTTTTATACCTTAATTTTAGAGAATGAGGTCCGAACGAAACTTTGTGTTCCCTGATAAAATTCTTTCCAGAATAAATCATTATAAAAATCAATCAATATTAATCGACATATTTTGTTAAATGCAATAAAATATTATTTTGCTCTGCAAATTTAAAACCTTTTCTTGTTCCAGTATTTTCCTTAATATTATTATTATCATCAATATTATTATATTATTATATAAGGAAAATACATGGTCTCTTATTAATTTATATAAAAGACTACCTTCTTATTATATCATCTAAATTAAAAATTTACAATTAAAAGATTAATTACGTAAAAAGCATAATAATTTTGTATAATTAATAGCTTTCAACTTTAATAAGTTAATTTAAGTTTTTAACTTAACTTTTGAGCTAATTTTTGTTTAAGTAACTTTTAACGTAAACTTTGTTAATTTCTGGGTCACTAACTTTAAACTTAACTTAATTAAAGAAAAAAATGAAGTTACCCAACCCTGCATTTAAAAATGCATTATTAGTGGACAGATTTCCATTACAAAGAAGTCACGTGAATTTGTGTGAGCGAGATTAATATTAGCCCTTGTTCTCTTTCATGTCTAATAAAAATTAAAAACACCCCAGAGTCAATAAATTAAGGCTATGGGACATTTGTTAATAGATACCATACCATTACAAATATCACCGTCTTGTAAAGGTCGAGTATCAGGTATACCATGACAGATTACTTCATTGACGGAAGTACAGCAGCTAGCAGGGAATTGATAATAATTCAACGGTGACGGATAGCAGTCCCTTTCTATGCAAGCCTCATGTACTATTCGATCAATCTCGGCGGTCGTCACGCCAACATCGCACGCCTTTGCCGCTTCATCTAGAACCTCACGGCCAAGCTACACAAATTAACCTGGACTTAATGGATATTCATGATCAAAATAAACAAGTTTATTAAAAATAATAAGATATGGAGGATTAATAATTCCATATTAAAAGAAAATTAGTACCTTGCATGCTACCCTCATGCCTTCAATTTCTTCATCATCTAGGACCTTTATATGACCAGAACCTCGTGCGGCTTGTTCACTGAGTGGTATTCCAGTTGGATGGGAAGCGTAGTCAGGTGCCTTGATGTTACTAGGAACTTGTCTTTGTTGCTCTTTTTTATGTGGTCTTAATTTTCCAGTATAAGTATAAGTTGGCCAAGGATTATAATTGTTCCCAGAGATCTTGCTGCTTTCTCCTTCTGATTATATAGAAATTTATTATAACACATTATGAACATTTATAAGTGTCAATAGCATGTACAGGTAAAGTACTTACTCGCTAATTGATGGATAACTTTGTGCATTTTCCAACTCCCTTGGAAGCAGTCCTGGAAAATATTGCATTAATTTCCAAATCTTACGATAAATATTTCCCATTATGGAAACAATAATAAAAACAATAAATTCACATTAAGATCTAAGATAGAGAGGATTAAAGATATCCAAAACTAAGAAAAACTAAAAAATAAAAAAATTTCAATAAATTCTGAAAATATTAAAAAACAAGGAACATAAATGCTAATTTCCGTTCGACAATACTCGGTGCACATAATAGCAAGTATCGATATAAAATAAAGGAAATAAATTGGAGAGAACCAAAGTAATTAACCTAACCTAAAATATAAGTAACGTGTCTTACTTGACTGCAAAAGTATGAACCATGAATCCCGAGTTTCAGGCAAGTTGGACATTGTAAACTGGCGACCGCGTTGCAACCGGGCGTCTCGCACATTCCAAGCGCTAATGACATCGTTGATACTCAATTGGGACTTTTCTATATTGGTCAATAATGTAACAAAGCCTAGACAAACGGACTTGATACGAGACAATTGTATATATAATACTTCTATCGCTAACGGAGCTCAAACGCTGGTTCCAACTCTAACGACCCAACGTTACAGTGCAGATATATATCGGTTTCTCACTTTCTGTACTTTGCAGATGCGCACGCGCACGTGTGGAACATGTGACTTGGATTATTTTCGTAATCACTATACACATATTTGGAATTTAATTCTTCTATTATTTATACATTTTTTTATCGTAATGTTAATTCAGTTAATTTCAGTTAAGTATAATTATTAACGCTTTTTACGTGTATATTTAGGTTAGCTCTGTGTGTGCCAGCGCATGCGCATAACGTCAAAGTCACCTATTATTGTATTTTCTGTCTCGATGTCCCACTACTTATATTGGGAAGATACATGAATAGCACAATACAGTAATTTATATGTATAATGTCAAATTTTCTAATTACATTTGATTAATAATTACTAAAATTAATTAATTAATTAATTAATTAACAAATAAATAAAATAACTATATGTATAAATCAACTTAAACACTTTTTTTAAATAATTGTACTCTTCAATTAAAAGTTTGGTAACGTACAATATTTTATCAAATTGTTATATTATTATCAAATTATTACATTTGCAGTGATCCTGCACTGTTTAATTAGTAGGAGAGAGCTATTTTCATCGTTCTCTTTAATTTAAATAACGTGAAATTGAAATTTAAGTCACTCAAAATAATTTCAATTTCGTTGATACTTTATTCTCCGTTACACTCGTATATCACTTGCAAATATAAAAAAAATATTTGCAAAATTAAATTATATATAATAAGTACGTGTTATGCGCATATACATGGATCTATGCAGGCATGTCACGTGAGTGTGTCCACTACTTTAAACTGCTATATATTATTCATTAATTTGTTATTTTATACTATACTTTCCGTTATGTATCAAAAGTTCAAAATATTTCCTCCAAAATAATTTTAAAAAATTGCAGAAGCGTGAGACGATGCGAATACCATTTTTTTCTTCGAGAGTTTTTATCTCCACTTAAAGTTTGGCACTTAATAAAATTTATCATATATAAAAATTGTATATATATGGCGTGAATGTAACAATTATTATTTAACTCCAAATTTCCAAATAGCGGCAATGTGCACTTATTAATGTCATACAAATAGAGTTCTGGATAATCTTATGAGATCGTAGTTTGATTTATGTGATGATTGTGATATGATATCTCACTCGTGTCATTTATTTCAATTAATTTAAAAGAAGAGAATTGTAAGTTATGATACAGATTTATAGATCGATCATAATATTTAATAAATCCTTGATTAAAAAAGTTCTAATGAAAGGTGCGGAATGGCTTATTTAAATAAAAATTGGATGTTTGTGTCACAATAAGATTTTATTGTTTTGCGCGATCATAGGATATTAATATGTTGTTTTTAGTTTAAATAAAAAAATATAACTTTTATAATCTATTGATCGTGAAGTTTTTCACAGGTTTGATTCCTTATTTATCTCTCATTTGCAAATATAATAATTTCATAAAATATTGTATGTTACCAAACTTGTAATTGAAGAGTACAATTATTTAAAAAAATGTTTAAATTGATTTACATATATAGTTATTTTATTTATTTGTATAATTATTTAGTAATTATTAAATCAAATTTAATTAGAAAATTTTACATTATAACTGTTATTTTTTAAATTTATTTTAATCTATATATTATGTTAATTTTATTATATATATTTTATTATTTATATTTGAGATATTTTGTAACTAATGCCGGTACTGAGTATTCTTGCGTGACGAGGAATCCCCTAGGAATCCATTCGCATCGCGGCACGGAAGCTCGGTCAGTGTCTCGGCCACCCTCATGTTGTGTAATTTGTGAGGGAGGAGAACGATTGTTCCTGGCATCCCTTCTAGTACATACGCGTATATATATATACACACAGCAAACACAAACGGCATACATACACATCCCCTCCTCCTCCTCCATCCTTCTCTCGACTTAATGTCAGTGCGAGCGCGCGCTTTCGAACGCGAGGGACGATCAGTCTGTTCTCCACGTTCTTCACGTAAGGACGATTGCCATTCGCTCCGTCCGATAAATCACGACGTGAACGGTCATCGCTTCGACCGTTTATCCAGATTGAGCTAGAATGCATTTGATAACACGGATATACGTACGTTAGAAACGTTCGGGGTAAACGAACGTTTCGTGACAGTGAACGTGTTCACGAGTTTTATCTTTACGTGTCATCGCCTTTCAAATGAGTGTCGAGATAGTGATGCATCGGTGTAATCAATGTTGAGAAATTAACGCTGCACTTGTATGGCTCGGGTTTTCTCACTGAAACGGAAACGTCGGGGCAATAATATTTCGTTTTTTGTGTTATGACCCAGCCAGCGTCCAAGACGATTTTCGTTGTCGAGCATCAATTATTGTTGCATCAATACTTTATTTGATATAACTCCGAGATGAGGCCGCTCATGATTTACGTAATTGTTTGCCTGTTGTCGGTGATCGTTATTAATTGTCGAGTTGTTGAAAACGATACCAATGGGAATCAGTGCAATAAACGCCGACGAAGATTTTCCATCGAGGAATTGCTCACCGTCAAGTTTCCGCACGCTATTACCGGAGATTTGGATATCGATATTTGTAAGGCTGGTAAGTGCAACAGTGCCAAATAATAATCATATATCGGATTATAATTGATTCCAAGGTGACTAAAACGAATGATCATATTTTGAAGTAATTTTGATTTATTCAATTAATCATGAAAAAATTTTTTATATATATTATTTATATTATGTATTATTATATTTAATTACATATTGTTAAAAAATATTCTATATAATACAATTATTTAATACTGTTTTATTTTTTTATATTTTCTTTATACTTTTAATATTATTATTATCATTATTATTATCGTTATTATTAATTTGTCACATCCGTTAATTATATCATATCTATTAATTTATATATAATACATCAGTATATAAATTTTCTCAGGCTTAAACAATGCAGTGCAGTGCATTTATATTATCATGCATTATCGTGCATTATTTTATCTTTTTTAAGTCTGCGAACTTGTCTTTTACTCTACGTTTCTTTTTAATTTTTAATAAATATTTTTTTCATGAAAGATATCGAAATATTATGAATTTTTTAATCCATTAAATACGTAAAGATTTTTTTATGCACAGTTGGAAAATTTGTTTTCTTGTTAAAAAATATGCCGGTTAACATTTTTGTGTTAAATATTTAACACATTCATGTGTTAATTTAACATGTTGCTGTTGTGTTAATTTAACTCAAGTGTTAAATTTTTAAAACAACTAAAAAAAATGTAAAAATTACACATTGTGCACCTATTTTTAATTTTACACAATAGATATGTTGCGTATTATTAGTGACAAGTTTTATCTGTTAAAATTTACAGAAAACTATGTTGAGAGTAAAGATGTATGTAAAAATAACTTTTTTTTCGAGTTAATTTTATCATTAAAAATATGTTGATTTTACACAAAATGTATTTCAAATTACTTCGCATTTGCATTCATTTTGGGTTAAAATATTAACATAATATTAGTGTCACCATTTAACATATCCATATTATGTTAAATTAACAAAAAAATTTATGTGGACCGTTTGGGACATGTGATATCTGTTAAATTTAACATAAATTTTTCACCTGTGTGTACATTCGGTAATTTAAAGAAAAAAAAGAATATAATTTATTATTTAAGTTAAACCAGATTTTGTTTTTATATGTACCAAGAACAAACCAGAAAGACCTTTAGGATTGAATCTGATCTATTCTATTTATTTATTTATTCAGTTTATTATATTCAATCTTACATTTAAGATTATATTGCTTTTTAATGTTTATCTATGCATAAAATGCGAATTAGATATATAAAGAATTAATTATAAAAAATATAATATAATAAGTAATAAAAACTAAACAAGCTTAAAACGCTGTAAGACACAACATTCATAGACATTCATAATAAATAGACAATTGTTATTTCAGAGGCATCTCTCATTACATCACTATATTCTAATTCATTTTAAGGAAAGGAAATCTTTATTATTTCTTCTTAATTTAAATTAATAACTACTTTATTAAAAATAAACATTCCCCTCCTTCAACTGTTGTAAAAACTTTAAAATATTATTTTATATAGTTTAAAAATAAAACACTATATTTTCAATATAGAATTAATAAATCTAATTAAATAATTATTTGTAAAATTTATGTTATACTTAATAATAAATAATATTAAAAAATTGTTTTTAAAAATTATGTATTATATTGAAAAAGTTATCTTTGCCTTTTGTGTTAGGTAAGTTGCTTTTCCTTTAGAATTTCAGAAATTCATTGTATTTGATATGAATTTGGTGCTTCCGCCTTTACATTGAGAGTTAACATTTACCAAGAGTGAGGAGACAAGAATATCTTTTTATCCTGTTAAGAAGTGAAATTATCTTGAAAATATCTTAAAAACTAGTAGTCGAATAGAAAAGAAATGAAAAATCAGACGATTTGTTGTATAACACATTCTATTGGCTGTGATGTAATATATCTAAAAAAACGAAATGCTTTTATTTCAGAGAAATAATGAAATTCTTGTGGTGGCATTTATATATAAATGGTGCTAATAAATAATAATAGTACAGCAACATTTAATTTATCATTGAAGAGCTATATCTCTTTTTAACTATTTTTATTTTGCTTATTTGTAGCTGTCATATTATAATCTTGCTTACACGTGGCACGTAATACATGTAATATATCGTTTAATTAATGTTCAGTAAATTTTCTTTGTTAATAATCAATATCATTTACAATTTTTACAAAAATCTATCTTTTTTAAATTTTTCTAATGTTCTGATAAAGATAATTCTAATTATCTTTATCTCTAAAAATAATGCTTGTTAATGATATTGGAATATATACATAATTATAATAGCATCGGAAATAAATACATATAATTATACATGTAAATATTAAATAACAGTAAATATTATACAAAATTAATTTAAAAAAATTATATATATTAATATTAAATAACGGTAAATATTAATGCTCATTTTTTATATTGTTTTAATGTAAAAAGTTAAGTTTTATGCTACGGATAATAATGTATTGTAATAATCATTATCTAAATAAAATAAAACTATTAATTTACTTTTAAAAAAAGGAACAAATGAAATACAAAAATTTTATGCGAAAATATTATTACAAAATAATTCGATTCGACGTTGTTCAGTCATCAACTATTGCTAATTGTGTCGTGTTGTATAAAAGGATATTTTTTCTGTTAGCTGTTTATACATTTAATTGAGCCAATATATATATATATATATATCTTCTCCCTCTCCGTCCCCGCCTCTCTGTCTTTGCGCGCTCGCGTGTGTGTGTTTGTGTGTGTTATTAATATTACTTTAATATTTACTTGAAGTTTAAAAGTTGGTTATAATTTACTTAGCCTAGACCGATGTGATTATTCGTAGTATAAGATATTAATTGTATAGAATAGCTTTTTAAAGTCACTATTCATTATTATATAATTAGTTTTAAATTTAAGTTTTTAATTTTGAGTTTTTAACATTTAACATTTAAATTTAACATTTAACAATGTTCTACTAAATATGTAAAGGCTACAAATATAAAAAAAATCATAAATTATATATGAGGTATTCACAAGATTACATATTTATCTGTAATATATGTTATTAATTACATTATTTATAACTATAAATATTTTGAAGGAATGATATTATATTTCAAAGCACTTTAGTGACAAGTATTGTAGTGATAAATATTACGGGCATTGATAATTTAATATCTAATTTTATAATCAGAAAATTATATTTCTGTTTAATTGTTTTCATTTTAGTTATCTGCAGGCCTCAATAGAATCAATGGAATTATTAACCTCGAATATTCTTAATTAAGTAGTTATATAAAGATTTTTTTACGGATTAGTGTGTCATGTCGAAGCGCATGCCTTACTAATTAGGGCAAAGCATGCCGTGTTTTCGCTTCTCTGTGTTGCACTAGAACGCTGAGGAAAAGTTAGTCATCGAAAGATCACGCAGTAGTTTTGTATCATTATAATGTATTTTATATACATAACATCTTTTTGATACGCTTTTTTTTCTTATCCTAAGTATATGTAGATTTCAACTACATATGCTACCTACAATTTTTTGTCTGAAAGTGCATGTTTATCTCGATGAATTTACCGTATTTTGTTTTTAAAAAGAATTTTTGTTGAAGCAATCATATTTCTTAGATAATATTCTTTTTATAATAATTAACTTAATAATTAAATGAAAGTTAAATTGTTGTCATAACAAATTATTACAACAATTTAACTTTCATTTAAGTATTCAGTTAATTCAACAATGGTTAACTGCTTAACAGTTAACAACTGATTAATTAAAAAAATTTTTAATTCTTTTTAAAAAAGTCACATCAGTGGTTATACGTATGTAATTTTATTTATATATCATCATTTTTATTTATATCTGTTTATATTTCTACATTTATATTTTCTTTATATCATTCCGATGATTATTTTAATGAAAAATTGATATTCTATATATCATATTTAAGAGTTAATAATACATATTATTTAATATATAGTTAATGGTTAAAAATGTACCTTTTTTTTCGTAAAATATGTGAAATTTGTAATCTTTTGTAATAGATTTTTTTCTCTATTCAAAAGAGAGAGTAGAGGTAAAAATTTCGCGCATTTACATAATTATGAAAAAATAGGAAATGGTGTAAATTAAAAATCTAAAAAAATTGAATTCTATGAGTTAACAATATATTTGATAAAATTTACTTGGCAATTAACGTTCGTAGCGATTAATGTTGAAAATATTAACGATACAAACATAAACGTGTTTTATATTATAAGACTTCTTTTAGTAATAATTTTTCATATTCACATACGATTAAGAATATTTACTAAGGTGTCGTATAAATCGTATATTTATTGTACATTGCGAGGTAGAAAATATTCTTGAAGGTAGTTTCTTATAAATCGCTACAATTTAATTACAGTAAATTCTTGTTAAACTAACATATCATTCGTCTTGCTTTCCTTCTGTTTGCTCCATTATCGAGCTGACAGATAACCTTTTAACCTTTAGCATGTCTTCGGTACACCATTTACATGCGGCTTATTTTTCTTCATTCTAGACAAGAGAAGACAAGAATTTAATGTTTCCTTATTTATTGCAACTAAACTATCCGAATCAGCAACAATCTTAATGAACCCGATTTGAAGTCTTGTTTTTATTCTCAACATTCTCAACTTTCTAATGTTTATAGATCATTCTAAAGAATCATAGATTTATAATCTACACAGAAACTTTGCTCCTATTTAATACCTCAAATAGATAATAAATGGACAAGTTCTGATTTAGAGGATCAAAAGAGAAGTTTTTGGTAAAATCTCGTAACTTTCTAAATCCTAGTACGAGAGGGTCATTCAATAAATAAAGTGACAAACGATCGTAATTCAGAAACTATTTAAATAAGAAATAGTTAAAAAATCAGAAGTTGGCATACCTCGTTATATTACATAAATCGTCTAAAAAATAAAGTTAAATTGTGAAAAAAACGATATAGTTTATGAAGTAAAGAAATGCTTTTTAGAACATTTGTCGACAGCACAATCAATGATTAAAACCATTAAAATACTACGCTGGGAAATTCTATCACATTTACCCAGGGTTGGGTAACTTTAATTGTTTCTTTAACTAAGTTCAGTTTAAAGTTAATGATCCAAAAATTAACTAAGTTAAGTTAAAAGTTAATAACTTTTTAACTTAACTTTTAACTATTTAACTAGTTACTATCCAACCCTGTATTTACCTTATAATCCAGTTCTTTCTTTTGTATCTTTAGATTTTTTAAATTTAATTAACTTAAAGAGGTATTACGTGGAATAAAATTTGACGACAACGAGGATGTGAAAAAATAATGCGAATCTAGTACAGACATCAGGACAAAGATTTCTTTGCTGCTAAAATAAAAAAGCTAGTACAGGTTAAAAAGCGATGGGATAAGTGTGTAACAGTTGAAAAGTAGATAAATTGTTACATTAATTGAATAAACCATTTTGAAACTATATCTGTTTGTCTCTTTACTTATAAAATGATTTAGACCTGATTCCATAACTTATTTTAACCGGAGTTTAATTCGTTAATGGAGAATTCACATTGCTTTTAATATCCGATTTACGATGTTCAATCCAAAGAGTAGGAGAGTTCATTTTCTAGAGATTCTAGACATCGGACGCATTGTGAATTATCCATTAACGAGATAAATGCCGATTAAAGTAAGTTGTGAAATCAGGCATTAATATTTTTTATGTACCTTAATTATTCGTTGCGTGAATGTAGCAATGGAATTTTTCCTTACGAAAAAGTGAGTGAGCAAGAGAGTGGAAGAGATTTAAAAAATGACAAAGCGATTAAAGATCGATATAATTGTCATTATTTTCAAAGAGATTCAAAATTGCTATAAATTGTAATGTTTATTTTACAGATAATGGATAATGAAGAAGATTTTAGAAAAATTGGTCAATGCAAACAATTTCTTTACCAAATGCCAAATAGTTTTTCCTATTTAAAAAACGTGCATCGATTTGTGTATATACACAGAAAAAAAACATATTAGTTATAAACGAAATATCAGATCGCATAGATACATCATATCAAAGATATAATGATAAATTTTGTACACGTTCGCGTAAATTAGTGATGATGTATGTATATAGTGCTGGCAAAAAGTTCCGGAACGATTAAAAATCTTAGAAAATAATGATTTAGTGGAAAAATATTTCAAATAAAAAGCATAGGGCTTAAAAAAATCTATTAGATGATGATATATATTTGACCTTAGTATGACCTTGGAAAGCCCGGTCATGGTCAACATAAAAATCTTAAATGGAAACCCCTATTTTTTATTACATATTCTTGTAGCTTAGCTCGAGAGCTTTTCGAAACGCTATAATAAATTTTTTTTCTCTTACGTACTTTTTGACTTATAAGGCTTGAAGATTACACAGTACCGCCGGCATTAGAATTACCCAAGGTGTACCGCGTGGAGGTTGCACAGTCAGATTTACACCTCTTTTGCGTGTGTGTGTGTGTGCGTGTGCGCGTGCGTATGTGTGCGGGTATGAGTGTGTGTGTGTGTGTGCGCGCGCGCGCATGTGTGCGGGTATGAGTGTGTGTGTATGTGTGTGTGTGCGCGCGCGCGCGTGTGTGTTCTTCATAAAACTAACTTCACAAAAATAGTTTATACTCGTATGTACGAACAACGGCATTAATGCCGTCCGAAAATACGTGTGACGCACACTAAGAAAGCGCGTCACTTATAAACTTTCTCGCGTATAGGTGAGGTGTTCCGATAACTATTTTGCTCGCTCGTGTTTACCTCACCTACAACCGACATTGTGTAAGCGACCCGATCGTTGTGTGCGATCACACGGGTATTCGGACGGCATTAACTCCGTTTATTGTACAGAGTACATACTAGTTTTATGAAGTTACTATCCTTCTTGGTTTAGTCGTTCATTGAATATTACAATTCTAAATTTTGTTTCCTATTGATCGTTGGCTCTCGTAAGATTGGTAAACAAAACACAAGTTTTCAACTAAGGCGTTGTTTTCTAATGCTGTTCTGATCTGAATTACGAATTTAAGTATTAAGATTACTCATGCTCCAGTAGTGTACAAATAGTAACTGTAAAATTAAACAAATATCTGAGAAATCCATCGTTCCTTATCACTTTTGCTACATAAAATCGTAAATTTTTCTATGATTACACCATTACATAATTACTTTTAAAAATGCATCTAACTCATACAGAACGAATTACTATTCTTAGGATGCGAGGGTATGGTGATACAATGAGATCCTACCAAGACGTCGTGAATCTGTTTAATAACACATATCCTCATCGCGATCTAATTTCTAAAGCTACTGTCTGTCGAACAGTTTCGCGATTTGAAAGAACGGGTTCAGTTGCAGACGAAAGAAGATCCGGGAGACCAAAAACAGCAAGTAACGATGATGTGCTTTGAAAGTTCTACAAAGTATTATCGAAAATCCTCATAAGCCTCCTTCGAAAATAGCTCAGGAATGCAACATAAGCCGAAAATCGGTCGCGAATATTTTAAAGGAACATCGTTACCACCCGTATAAAATGAGACTCGTTCAAGAACTGTCTGAGGATGATTTTGATAGACGAGTAGAATTTTGCGAGGAAATGATGAGGCGATATGATGAGAATCATCAATTTTTTAATTGGATTTGTTTTTCTGACGAGGCCACCTTCGAGTTGAACGGATCTATCAATCGTCAAAATTTAAGATATTGGGCTGACAATAATCCCCATTGGATGAGGGATTGTCACACTCAATATCCCCAGAAACTAAATGTTTGGGCTGGGATAATAGGTCATCATATTGTAGGGCCGTTTTTTATCGAAGGAAATATAAATGCACATAATTACGTAGACCTATTAAGAACCGAAGTCGTGCCACGTATCCAAAACATTACAGGAAATGCTTTTGAACATGTTTAGTTCCAGCAGGATGGGGCTCCAGCTCACTTTGCCGTAATGGCTCGTAATTTTCTGAATGAAACATTTCCAAATAAATGGATTGGTAGAAGAGGTACAATCGAGTGGCCACCTAGATCACCAGACCTAACCCCACTAGATTATTTTTATTGGGGATATTTGAAGAGTAAGGTATACGAAACAAAACCTGCCAACATTAATGAATTACGAGCCAGAATATTAGACGTTTCGAATTCAATTAAACAGGAAATGTTAGAAAATGTACTGCAAAGTATCTACATCTACATTTGGCACACTGCCAAGCAGTAAACGGACATCAGTTTGAGCAATTAATACATTAATTTTTTAATTTTTTAAATTTTATTACATTAATTCTTTTATTACATCTAATTACACACACACACACACACGCGCGCGCGCGCGCGCACACACACACACACACGCACGCACGCACGCACGCACACACACACACATACACGCACAGCGGAGAGGGTTTGGAGTCATTTACTACGGAAGTGACGAACCATGGGGTCCTTATCTCTGCTGTGACACACACATACACACACACAAAAGAGGTGTAAATCCGACTGTGCAACCTTCACGCGGTACACCTTGGGTAATTCTAATGCCGACGGTACTGTGTAATCTTCAAGCCTTATAAGTCAAAAAGTACGTAAGAGAAAAAAAATTTATTATAGCGTTTCGAAAAGCTCTCGAGCTAAGCTACAAGAATATGTAATAAAAAATAGGGGTTTCCATTTAAGATTTTTATGTTGACCATGACCGGGCTTTCTAAGGTCATACCAAAGTCAAATATATATCATCATCTAATAGATTGTTTTAAGTCCTATGCTTTTTGTTTGAAACATTTTTCCACTAAATCATTATTTTCCAAGATTTTTAACCGTTCCGGAACTTTTTGCCAGCACTGTATAGGTGTGCCAGACGTACCGTATAAGCTGTTAATCGTAGATTCCTGAGTTCATTTGGAGACGAAAATCTTCTAATGCCAAAATGTCAAGGCTATTATAGTTTTTAAACGGGAAAGGTTTAAAGTTCACCAATCAGCTTGCCAAAATTTCGCGCGCTCAGGGACATTGCATGTCAAAAAAGCCTTTCCACATCAATTCACTCAACTCGATAGAAACATTAACTCGAAATTATTATTCATTTTATTTCTTTGTACACTGTCAGCAAGACCAACGAATATCATGATTATAATAGTTTTTAAATTGTCATACGGAAACGCGATGCGTCGAACTTTCAAAGCATTCGTGCGAAGTGTGCAACGAATAAATAACGTGTAAGTCTTGCAGGCATTTCAAACAGACAGATCTGAAATTGTTGAAAAATGAATTGTCGTGATAAATAAAATTCATGGAAAATATTAACATATTTGGAAATATTAATTAATTCATTTAAATGAATAAAGAGCAATTATCTTCTTTGATCCAAAGGAAAAGTTTTTTAATTTTGATATATTCCGAAATTTATCAAAAAACAATTTGCAACTTTTTACAACTGTAAACTTTCCTGCCTACAACTGTAAGCTTGATTACAAAAAGTTTGGTTACAAAACGATTGCAACATCTTTTTTTGGCTATAATTTTGGACATAGTAGGTGAAGAGTGCGTACTGCTATCTTCAATATTTGGATTCCTATTGGTATCGTCATTTGGCATGCCATATTCAATATCAATAAGAACAACGAAATAATATATAGTATTTCAATAAAAGTATTAATATTATTTATAAGCATAATTTGGTTATATATCAGCAATAAAAAAACTAATGAAAAAAGTAACAACTCAGTTCTTTGAGTAACGATAACTATAACTAGTTACTTTTTAAAATCTGTAAATAGCAACTGTAATGAGTTATTTGTGCAGTCAACATTAATAATAATTAATACTGTATTCTTTTCATATTTGTACAAAAAGAAAATGTTTTCTTAAATAATTAAGTAATTAAATGTTTTATTTTTAGTATATATATTATTATTAAGTAAATAAGTAATTAAAATTATTTCTTTTGTTCTGAATAACGATGCAGTGACTTATAAAGCATGCAAGAAATGGTACAAGAGATTTATGAAGAAGACCTTGATCTTAAAAGTTAATGATGTCTCGACATAAAATTCCAAAATTTAAAGACAAAGAAGAAAATAGCTACTGGATGAAAAATCCATCCAGATAACAAGAGCTAACAAAATCAATTTAAAATAATATCAACAATCTATTTCCATTCTTTTATATCAGCTAGAAAAAAATTAGAAAGAGAGTCGATGGATTTCGCATGTGTTCAGTCCGGAAAACAAAGCAATGCAATGATTTGATACGGCTATATCTTTGCTGACTAGATTTAATAGAAAAGATTTCTGTGCACTCATCCGTTTGAATGATGATTTGAATGAGTTGGAGCAAACAAAACCATTTATTGGCTAGGGAATTCGGCCAGTTATTCTACAACATGATAATGCTCATGAAAGAGACGAAGAAAGTTATCTTTTCCTCAGGCTGCGAAATTGTGTCTCACGCGACATATGCACTAGACTTGATCACTTCAGATTATTATTTGTTTTGGTCTCTCCAACATCATTTAGCTGATACTCATTTCAAAACTGTGGAAAATATATTGAAAGAAATCATCAATGACTTTCTCAATTTAACCGTCAAGTTTTTATAATGTGACAAGCAATTTGCCAGCTGCTCGATAAATATAACAAAGTAATAAAAAATAATGAAGGGTATCTCAATTAAGAGTTTTGTCACATATGTACATATATATTTATATAATTCTGTGTCTTTTATGTATACAATTTAAGATTTATTTGTGAAAAAATAAGAACCTTAATCGAAATATTCTTCATTATTTTCGATTATTTATTTTATTTATATATATATATATATATATATATATACACACCTAAACACACACACACACAGATGTCATATTGAATAGAAGTAGTGAAGAGCTCTTTCACGAATAATTAAAACTTATACTGGTTACATCCCTCCCCCTCTCCCTTAGCAGAGAATCCAGTTATCGATTTCAATAATTAAGTTAAACAATGTTCACAATTTTTATATCATGTTCAGTAAATGATATTCAATAATAATAAATTAGGAGAGTGTGGTGCACGTGAATATATCAGCATAATAATGTTAGTTTTTAATAACATAAATTTATTCAATTTATACGATTAACCATGTTATTCTTGGAGATTTTTTTATAAAATAACGATATCCAATATTATCTAAAATATGATAATGAACAATGAACGAATCTAAAATTTGTTCTTTAATATCTTTTTAGTATCTATATGAGCATTTTCAATATCTATACGAGCATAATGATAATGTTTAATGTTTAATTCGATAAGAACACTTTTTCACTCCTGTAATTCCATTCCGCATCGTTGAGGCACGTTCGTATCTCAAAGTGTCATTATGAATTTGTAGCATTGTATATTTGTATATTAAAAAACAAGTTTGATTTCGAACATTTTATCATTCCGCGTAGGACAAAACGGAAAAACGAATAAGAAAGAAACAGTTATAAAGTTGATGTCAGTAGTATACTCAAACGTTTAATCCAACGCAATAGAGACTCGCTGCGATGCGAGAGGCTTCTCCATTCGAATCAATACAGCATACATTCGTATACACATACTCACGTATAATCCGTGAATCTACATATGTAATACATGCATATAGCAACATCGTGTTATATGAGAGTGAAAATAATCACGGATACTTTGCGCTTTCTCGATTTGTAAATACATCATCTTCGCTTTTTATTCCATCTTATTAATAATAAATTATAGCTATGAATAATTTTGCGGAATAAAGCACATAGTCGAAAAATACTAAATTATTTACTACATAATTTAATTAAAATATCTAAAAATGTTATTTAAAAATACTATTACGTTTTATATGTTAATTAAGCATTTAGCAAACGTGTATTTTCTATTGGCTTCAATGGATTTACTAAAACTGAAATATAGCTATGGTAATATTAATAATGTAGGATTGAAAAAACATGTAACAAGATAAAAAATATTTATTAAATAAGATCTGGTAATTATTAAATCGTCATTATAGAATTGCTTTCTTCTCAACCATTATATATGCTTTAGCATGAATATCCAACTAACTGGAAATATCTCTTATCTTCTGTTTTGTTTGATTTGTTTCCTCTCTTCTCCCTCTATCTCGTTCATTCACTTTCACTCTCACTCATTCCTGCTATTGTAAAATATCTTGGAAATAGAAAAGGAAATTTTTCAGATTAATTCCGAGATTAGTGTATTTGAAATTTTATAAGTTCTTGCCAGTAGTATATTCCTAGACAGCACACATGTCCAAAATCGGGACATAAAACGTCTTTTCGATGTCTTTTAGACACTGTCTTAAAGACGTCGAAAAGACATCGAAAAGACGTTTTATGTCCCGATTTTGGACATGTGTGCTGTCTGGGTTGTGACGCTAGCATTTTATATAAGTATTATCTTCATTTCCTTTCCCTATTTAAAAGAATTAAATTTGTTTTTTACCGAAAATGGATTAAAAAAGTTTTTTAATTATACAAAACATTTTTCACACATTTGTAAATTCATTTTTATTTTTTTAGTTCGGCTCTATGGAAACAGAAAGAAGAGAGAAAAATAAAAAAGAATTTTGAAAAAATTATTGTGTAGATACGTACATGCTTGTTATATGCGTACGCGTGTGTAACTTCATGTCTTTAAAATGTTTCTCTTTCTGATTCTGCATCTACAATTGGGTATCTACATTAATGCCGTATTAATTGATTACATTAATTACATTAATTAGGTATCTGCATCTACATTAATGTCGTTTGGTTTTGGCTATTAATTTTTCGTAAACAAAATTTTAGTGTCTCTTACTCTCGATCTGTATCTTGTACATCAAGCAATATGAAACAAACGTAAAATATCTATTACGCGGATAGATATTAAATAACCATATAATGTATGAATTATGCATCGCAGATATATGCAAAGCGTAATATATAAATAGTTTATTTGCCCTTACGGGGTACAAAAGAACTCCCGCTCTCTTTAAAATTTTTCTTTCTCTCCTTTCTTCTCCTGTCTCTTCTCGTCTCCTCCTTCGTATTCCATCTCTCTCCTTTCTCTCTCTCTCTCTCTCTCTCTCTCTCTCTCTCTCTCTCTCCCCCCGTCGCTTACAATGTTTTCTCTGCTTTACATTGTACTCTCCTTACATTATTATGTTACAATTTTTTTCTTTCTTCTCCACTCTCCCTGCTTCTCCCTCCCTTTCTCGTCTCTCTCTCCCCTTCCTCTCCCTCTCACTCATACCCGTCCTCGTCCGTTTCCTCCCTCCTGCTTTCCCTTCTCTCCTTCTCTCCTTCCCCTCCCATGCAAAACCTGTCATTCTCCTTCTCTCCTGCAGCCTCTTCATCCATCCCTCCCCTATCATCCTTCAATATCGCAAAGCATAATATAAAATTGTATATATTACTATCGTACATCTGTCCGCGTGTTTCGTTCTTGTTTGATACTGCTTCTGGTGAGACATTGATACAAGAAGCGATGAAAGTCTAGAATAGGGGAAATATATAATACACTAGTATCCCCCGTCACGGCTTCACCCGCGATATTTATGTGTAGAATTAAATAAAAACATTTTCTCACCTGTTAGGGGTAGAATTTCGGAAAACCCTCCCTTAGTGAGCACCTACGTGATAGTAGGAATATACCCTTAAAATTTCAAGTCGATAGGTGCAGTGGTTCGGGCTGCACGTTGATGAGTCAGTGAGTGCGAGTGAGTGGTATTTGGCTTATATATATATATATATATATATATAGATTTGTCACATGTATATTATAATTAAGTATAAATTGCTTATATAAAGAGCTCGATATATAAATTGCTTAATATATAAAAATTAAGAGTAGATGTAAGAATTTAAATGTGCGAGGCAAAGGTTTTATCATGATAACATATGTGAGAAGTAATTTTATATAAATATTGAATAGATGCTTCTTGAATTGAATGGTACAAAATCACTGATTCAAAACGGACAGAGCTTTGCCATTATGCAGTTTGTAATTGACGCATATAGATGTTTTTGCGTCCTGAAACTGTACAGGGATGCATTTACTCTTTTGCAGTCAATATAAGCATCTAATTTACATAGTTTTGCAGTCTAAAATTTTTCTAAGGTCTTTTATTGAAAATATGTTATTAGAATTGCATTCTAGCGAGTAACTACCCAGAGAGCACATAATACTAAAAGTTAGCGGAAAGACGTCTTTTATAAGTCATCTTTTTGGCAAAGCGAAAAGATGTCTGAAAGACATCTTTTCATCTTACCGAAAAGGACAACGTAAAAAAGATATCTTTTCGTCATGTTTTTTATGCTGTCTTTACCGATATAGCAGAAAGACATCATATTAAAGATATCTTTTCAGCCAATCAACAAAAACCATTTTTATTTTATATTATTATTTTATAATTATATTAAACACCAAAATAAATTGATTAAAGAGTAAGAACTGTTTTATCGTACTTGCAAAATAAAGGTCATCACACATAAAATTCAATGATGTATTTTTTACGTTTCCACAGAAACGAAAAATGTATTTTATTAAATTGATTCGAAATTATATACTTAATGTAGAAAAAATAGTAATTTCTACTTAATTTACGAGTATTAATTATTTTTATATCATATACATTTCAATGTACTCGATTATAGGACAATAAGAGATAAAAATCAACACAAGTGTGTGTTTCCCGCCTTTGATTCACCAAGCGACCGATAGATGGCCAGGTCAGGCGTGACGTTCTCGCAAGAAATATTTGGTTAGCACCTTACAAATAACCATCTGGAAAACCGATCCGGTACTCTATTCTTCTCTTCTTTTGGACTTTTACTTAGAACATATACTAGTAGTATATGTTTTAAGGACTCCTACCGTTCCTGCTCTGGACGCCGATGTTGAAATAATCGACGCCATGCACAGTGGTTTAGAGAGTAATTCATAAAATATAGTTTTTTACTAAAATGTAACTTAAATGTCTATCTTTGAGGCATTGATACATAGAATTAATAAATATTTTTCTGATGGTTTCTGAAACGTTTTTTCAAGATGTCCACTACTAGTCATCTTTTAGTCATCATATGGACAAGGCTTAAAAGATGACAGAAAGCGGGACATTAGACAAAATAAAGTCATCCTTTCGCCATCTAAATGCTCTCGCTGAAAGATATCCGTGACGAAAATATGTCAAGGATTAGTAATCTTTCAGACGTCTAGGTGCTCTCTGGGTATTTATTATGAGAATAAGATTTAAGAATTGAGAAGATTAAAAAGAAAAGATTGATTATATTTTTAATTACATTAATTATAATATTAATGTTAATATAATTTTATATAGGAAACAAACATTTTATACAAAAAACAAATAAATTTAATAGGAAACAGTTTATATAAAAAAACAAAAAATGTAAATTTAATTGATATTAATAAGATTAATATCTTTGTAATTAGTTTTGGATGGTGTCTAAAAGAACTATTATATACAGGGTGTCCCATTTTAATTAGGACAGGCAAATATCTGGAAATTATGAGATTTTAGAAGAAACTGTTTCGTACAAAAGGTTTATGGCTTCGAGGGGGACATAAAATGGTGCTATTGGTTTGATTTTGGATGGTCCATGAAGATCACCGAAAGGTCACCTTCAATTTCTTAAATGGAAACCCATTTCTCATTGCACATCCTTATACCTTGCGAACTTTTCAAAACACTATAATTAACTTAAATAAATAAATTAAATTAAGTATTTTTTAAGTTATTTTTAAGTTATAATTTTAAGTTATAGCTTTTTGAGTTATAAGGCTTGCAGTACTGCCAGCATTAGCATTGCCCATGTACCGCGTGAAGTTATACAGTCGAATTTACACCTCTGTTGTGTGTGTGTGTGTGTGTGTGTGCGCGCGCGCGCGCGCGTGCGTGTGCGTGCGTGCGGCTTGTCATTTCCGTAGTATTTTTTTATCCAAATGGCGCGGGTAAAAGTTAAACAAGAACTATCTGGAAGAATTGATGACGTCTTTGAGGAATCCTCACAGAAGAAAGTCTGGGGAGGTCAAATCAGTTCGGATTAGATATAATTTGCACCGGTCATGCAATTACCATCGTACTCATGGAAAGAACATAAAAGCACGTTGTTTTGAAATTTTTATAATCTGATTGTTCCGATTGAAGAAGAGTTGTGACACGCAATCGCAAGTTCAATTGTCCAAAACGGTCCAGAACGGCCTAGAATTGTCTCGCATCGTCCATGAGGACAATGACAGATTGCAATTGAAATTGTTGATATTTTTTTGATACTCGGAGAGCGGCGATTTCAATTTTGTTAATATCTATCGGGTGTGATTATGTATCGTGTGCCTGAGTACGTGTGCGTACATACGCGCAAGCGCAAGTTTAATTAATTAACCGAAACGGCCACAAATACAGACCAAATGTAGATTCTTATGACATCGATTGAACGAATTTTAATTTATTACGATGTGCATTTAATTTGTTTATGGAATTATACGTAACAGCATATATGTTATATTATTTATTTCAGGCGGTTTTCTTGGTGACATTGCATTGCCGAATATCGAATATGACACGGAATGGCGCGAACAAAAATTAAACAAGAGCTATCTGGAAGAATTGAGAAAATACAGAGAAGAAGTATTAAAAGAGGGTCTTCAAATAGAAGAGGAAGGTCTTACGGGTAATTATTATGATATATTAACATATTAATTATTTTATCTTAAATATAAGAGAACCTGTAATAATTTTTACCACAATTATTCGAATATGATATCAATATTATGATTCACATAATTTTTGTAATTTAAAAAATATATAAATAAATATTTCAGTTTTCTTACATCATATTGAATTACGAAAAGTGTTTGTACTTATCAATCTCGTTTGTACGATCTCGACATTATAGTCTTGATATTTGAAGCAAGAAGATAACGATTTTTTCAGAAATTCTCCAATTTAGAAGCGAACATGATGCTAATAAACAGATACTTCGTGAACATGATGAGGGAGTTGTTTTGAAGAAGCCAGAGTCGTACATGGTAAACCACAACCAATATAGCACGAGCGATGTCTTTGATGATGGTTTCAGCTTTAATGCTAGAAACGACGATTCTATCCCTACTATAAAAGATAAGAATTTTGAATTCAGGTACTATAATAAACTTATATATATTACCACGAATTTCTATTATTTATCATGCAAAGATTTATTATTATGCAAAAGCTTAATAGATAATAGTCCGAGGGTGCTAAATCTGACGAGTAGGGGGGATGCGGAAGGATTTCGTAACGCAATTCAAATAGCTTTGCTGTCGCAATTGCGGAAGAGTGAACTGGTGTCTTGGTGAAAAAAACCTTCTTTTTTTGCCAAGTGCGGTCGTTTTTTTCCTTATTTCCTCAAACAATCCAGTAAAGATGCGATAATATATATTCTCTATTGTTATATGGGTTTAAGACACTACTCAGCAGAGTTAAATGAACTGAGATATATTTCTCTTGTACACAGCGTTATAATAACGTTAGAAAATAATATAACTTGGTAATCTTTAAGAAACGTTAAAGCGAACAAAGGAAACGTAAGCGCGCGTGACCATCGAACTTGATTGTGTGACTCTCTCTGAAAACGACTAACTAAAAAAGGCGCGCTCTATAGGGAGTATTCTATTAACCAATAAAAATGTTTCTCATAAATAAAACTAGTATTAACTCATAAATAGTACTAGCGAACTCCATTACCAACACTCCCACTAGTTCGTGTACTAATTATAAACGTAATCTATTTAATATTAAGATTATCTCGAAGTTGTTCAAATTTTTCCTTAGGCAACCCCTTCGTATAAATGTCTGCCAATTGCTCCTTGCTTGGCACATACTCGATGTCAATATTCTTCTTTTCCACGTGATCTCGTATTAAATGAAATCTGACGTCGATATGTTTTGTTGGACGATGCAGCTCTGGATTACGTATCAACTTGATTGCCGCTTGGTTGTCTACTCGCAGCACAGTTGTGTTTTGTTCAACATCAATACTTTTCAGTAACTCACGTAACCAGAGAATCTCCTTTGTTGCTTCCGCGGCTGCAATATATTCTGCTTCTGCCGTTGATTGTGCTACTACAGTTTGACATCGACTTGCCCAAACGATTGATCCTCCAGCTAAAATCATGGTTAGGCCTGTTGTTGACTTCCTCGTCTTTTCGTCGTAGTCCGCATCACAATAGCCGATCACCTGATTGTTTCCATTATATTGATAAGTAATACCTTGATCCTTGGTTCCTTTGAGATAACAAAGGATCCTTTTTACGGCCTTCCAATGTTCTGTTGATGGATTTGTCGAGAACTTGCTGACGTTAGCCACTGCATACATGATGTCGGGTCTAGATACACAGGCTGCAAACATCAGTGAACCGACTGCTTGTTGATAAGGAACTCCTTTCATTGCTTCATTCACTTGATCCTTTGGAAGGTGACTCAAGTGCTTGTTTGCTTCAACTGGTGTTGATATTGGTTTCGCATCTATCATACCAAACTTCTCCAGCACTCTTTCTATGTAATGCTTCTGGCTAATCGTAATTGTTTTTGCGTTGGAATCCTTTTTTATTTCCATACCTAAAAAGTAGGCAGCACTACCGATCGTTACTTCACATTCAGACTTTAAAGCTTTTAAAACCGTGTGAATCGTTGTTTGACTTCTTGCAAGTACCAAACCGTCATCGACGTACAACCCCAGAAGTACCGTCTTAAGCCTATTACACAATGCAAAGGAACAGGCAACAGGAACAGGGAATAGCCAATCGCGTTGTTCGATTTGGTCATCCGTACTCAAATCGTGTAACGCAATTGGTTATTCCCTGTTCCTGTTGCCTGTTCCTTTGCATTGTGTAATAAGCTTTATTATCAATGGATCTACGATAAACACATCTATCTGCGTTACTGGCTTTGAAGTTGAATCTTGTTAAAAATTCATGGAATCGCTTGTTCCATTGACGTGGTGACTGCTTCAGTCCGTACAGACTTCTTAAGATTGACCACGGTGTCTTCTTCTACTGCTCCTTCAGGTAATCGCATATACACCTCTTCGTCGAGCTCTCCATGCAAAAAAGCAGTTTTAATATCAAATTGTCCGATTTTAAAGTTTTCTAATGCTGCTATAGCTAGCAAAGTACGGATACTTTCATAGCGAATTACCGGTACAAAGGTTTCTGTATAATCAACGCCTTTTCTTTGATTATTGTCTCTTGCCACTAGTTGAGCTTTGAATCTTTCAATGTTGCCGACTTCGTTACGTTTTATCTTAAAGACCCATTTAGACGTGATAGCCTTTCTGTCCTTTGGCAAATTAGAAACGACCCAAGTATTGTTCTTCTTAAGTGCCTGCAATTCAGCGTCAATTGCTTCTTTCCATTCTTTTGCACTGTGCTGCTAGCCATGGCCTCTTCGTATGTTGATGGATTCTCAAACTCGATTAAATTTATTTCGTATCTTTTTGGTAGACGCAAATCCTCACGATTTCGCAATCCGTATCGACTGCCACTCGGAACTGCATTCGTTTCTTCCACGACGACGTCTTGCTCGACTTCAGTATCAGCTTCTTCATTGACGACGTCTGGCTCGACTTGAGTGTGCGGTAGTTTTCCTTTGTTCTCTTCTTCAGGAATTTGCAGTTTCCAACCTTTATCCAATTCAGCTTCGCATTTGGTTTCTTCATGAAACTTAACATTTGTTGACACAGTTACTTTCTTCGGATTATTTGGCTCCATTAGTCGATAATTGGATGATTCGCCCTCGTAGCCAATCAAAATCATCTTTTGAGCTTTCGGAGACCACTTAGTACGCTTAATCTTTAGTACATCTACATAAGCAATCGATCCGAACGTTCGAATATGTGACAATAATGCCACCTTTCCAAACCATTTTTCATACGGTGTTGAGCTTTGACGTTGCTTATTCGGTGTACGATTTAACAAATAAATCAGTTCGTACCGCCTCTGCCCACAGTCGTTCGTCAAGATCTTTTGCTATGAGCATTGTACGCGCGCTGTCATTTATTGTCTGGTTGTCCCTCTCTGCTCGCCCATTCTGCTCTGGCGTATAAGGCACTGTTGGTTCGTGTTCGATGCCCTTCAATTCCAAATATGACAAAAATTCGCTGTTAATGTATTCCAAGCCGTTATCACTTCGAAGAACCTTCACACGTCGCTCCCACTTGTTCTCAGTGAACGTTACAAACTTTTTGAAAGCTTCGAGTGCCTCATTCTTGTAACGCATGAAAAACACCTTTCGGAATTCTGTGGCTTCATCCTTAAATAAAATAAACCATCGCTTGCTAGTATATGATGCTGTAGGGAACGGACCACTGACATCCGTATGGATCAACTCACCAGGCTGATACTCCGCTTTCTTCGTGTTGATTCTGAATGTGCGACGACGCGATTTTGCTAGTTCACATGTTTCTCACTGTAAACTCGTCTCATGAGATATGTACATCAAGACCTTTGAGCATGCCACATTTTGACATTTCTTTGATAGCATGCACTCCTACATGGCCTAATCGTTCGTGCCACGTTTGCACGTCTGCAACAACATTTTCTTCTGGAGATTGTTGGCTGCATATTCTCATTCGCATGATGAATAAGTTGTTGTCAGCTTTCTTCGCTTCGGCTACTATTTTACCATCTCTCCTGAAGATCATTGAATTCTTGCTGATTTGACAGTGTACACCTAACTCTCTTGCAGCACCGATGCTGAAAAGGTTCTTCTTGAACCCAGGTATGAAGACCACATTCTTCAGAGTTGTAACTGCCATGCGCCTCGTACAAGACATTCAACTTTGATCTCTCCACGACCGTGAATGGACACTTGTTCGCCGTTTGCTAGTGAAAACTTCATTGATGTAGGTTCAAACTGTGAGAACCACTCTCGTCTTCCTGTGATGTGAGCCGACGCGCCACTATCTGCCAGCCATTTGTCACTAGTTGTAACGATTGCATTTGCTAATAAAATCATTGCATCACCACTCTTCTCTGTCGAATTATGTTTCAAATCACTTTTTTCTTTGGGACTTGGACACTTCGCTGCCATATGGCCTAGTCCACTGCAATTGAAACAGCGTATTGATTTGTTTTTCTTTGACGATAACTTGAACGATGATGTCTTCTTTGGTTGTGATTTCTTTTTATCAGTTTCCTGCTTACTGCTATTAGGTGTAACAGTGAGCGCTTCCATTTTAACTGCTGCCAAATCATCTGCATCTTGAGCAACTTCTTCATGTTCTAACATGGCACAAAGCTCGCTTAGCTTTTGATCGGTTTCACTTTTGTTACGCCAAATTATTGCGACGCTGCGGCATTTGGTCGGTAACCCTTGTAGTAACTTTGCCATGACCGAGGTGTCGGATAATTCATCACCTAGATCCTTACATCGACGTGCCACATTTTTAACGTTAGCAATATGCTTTGATATTTCTATTCCAGTTTCATACCTGTATTCATGGAAAGCCTGTGACGCCGCTAGCTTACTAGTCGGATTCTTCTTTTCGTGAACCCGTTGTAGCGTCTTCCACATCTCATGGGCACTCTCACATGTCATGATATGATCTATTTCAGATTCGTCGATGGAATTGCTGATTATTAATTCGGTGATCACGTTCTTCGTATTAAATGTAGTTTCTCTTGCTTCAAATGCTGCTTCTGTTTCATGTTGAACTCTAATCGGCTTCTTGTCCTCGATAACGAGATTCCAGACATTGTGATTCTTCAAATGTCGTTCGACATTGAACCGCCACAGCTTATAATTTCCAGCCTTCAACTTGGCCGCCGCCGGGAACTCAATTTTAACAATACCGGTAGACATGGGCTGCGTTCCACATGGCGCTCGCAACGACCGCAACGTCATTCTGTCTTTATTTAATGTTCAGTGAGTAATAAAGACAAAATGACGTTGCGGTCGTTGCGAGCGCCAAGTGGAACGCAGCCATGCTCGCAGTTTGTTCTTTGTGTACTCACAATAACAATAGTTCCAGTGCTTGAACAACGCACTACTCACGAGCGATAAAGTTATATCCTCAGTTTTCTAACCTTGTCACTATACGTTCACGCACGACGTGTGTCTGGGCCCATAACCTGTTGTTATATGGGTTTAAGACACCACTCAGCAGAGTTAAATGAACTGAGATATATTTCTCTTGTACACAGCGTTATAATAACGTTAGAAAATAATATAACTTGGTAATCTTTAAGAAACGTTAAAGCGAACAAAGGAAACGTAAGCGCGCGTGACCATCGAACTTGATTGTGCGACTTTCTCTGAAAACGACTAACTAAAAAAAGCGCGCTCTATAGGGAGTATTCTATTAACCAATAAAAATGTTTCTCATAAATAGAACTAGTATCAACTCATAAATAGTATTAGCAAACTCCATTACCAACATTCTCCAGTTATCGTTTTATCCTTCTCCAGAAAATCAATGAAAATTATGCCACGAGCATCCCAGAAAACAATGACCATTAGTTTTCCTGCTGATGGAACGATTTTCGCCTTCTTGGGAACAGATTCCTCGGTTGCAACTCATTGTTTTAACTGTTTCTTAATCTCAGGCTGGTGATGAATCCAAGTTTCATTAACTGTTATGAAGCGCAAAAATTCCTCCGTTACGTTATTATTACGTTGAAACAGCTTCAAACTTTGCTTATAAATGTTCACACGTTCACGTTTTTGATCGAATGAACAAACGCGGCATCCATCTTGAGAACGGATAGTTTTCTCATGCAAATGTGTAAAGGGTCGCCTCCATTTGCACACGGAACGATTGCACACCGCACGAATGCACACGCAATATTGCACACGTTGTATTGCACACTGTTCTATTGGACACAGCACGATTGTACACCGCACTACTATTGGACACCGCACGGATAAACTTCCGAAAAGCTCTCACACCCGATTTACATATCCTTTGGTAAAAATGCTTGAAATGACTCAAAATGAATACCCTTAAATGGATTTTTACCGATATAATCATATATATACCTCCCCTGCTATTCCGTCCACTCCTGTCGCCTTCCATGTAAAAGAAAAATAATATTATCTCAATCTGAATACAAATATACAGTAAAATAATGTTATAGATTAATTTTCTTATTACGTCTGGAAATAAATACATATTTTTCGGAAATATTTTGTATTACAGGTGTACAAATAACTTTCCGCCGTTTTATCAAAATTTTCTTTATTAACAAACATATAAGGAAATAATATTATTAATTAAAATATTTTCCCTCTATATCTACGATCTTTTGCCATCTTTTAGGCAAGAGATGGATTTTTCGACGGAAGAATGAATTGTCTTTTGAGGCGATAAAGTCGGCCCATTTTCAGATTTCAAAGATCATGCTGCATCGACTAAATGGAATAATGATAATTGAAAGGCGCAATGTCTGGAGAGTACTCTAGATGCGATACTTCCCATTCGAGTTTCCTTAAAATTTGCTTGGTCGCAGCAGCACTATATGTATGCCTGAATGCAGGCTGACTAACATCACTAAAATAAAAAACTATTTTTTATTTTATATATCATCACAGTGTTTTCTAGCGCCATTTTTTGTTTCTACCCAAGGAACACAACGCAGTCAAAATGACATCATTTTGACGTCATAATTATGTCACGATAGAAAAAGTCAATATGATGATTTTTGGTTTCAAAATTTGACGATTTGTTGATGTCAAGAAAACATCAAAAAGACATCCTATTGTAGTAATATATAGAAACCAAAGCGGTCTAAGAGCCGGAGCACAGACTTTTGCATAATGCATAAGAAAATCAACTAATTAGAATCCTTCATTTCTATCTTCAGGATTGTCATCCTGAAGATAGCAAATGAAGGATTCTATCATTGATGATTATTTACATTATGCAATTGTCTGTGCTCCGCGGTCCTATACGAGTTTTTTATGTTTTACAATATATAAGAAGATTACTAATCTAACCTAACATAACCTGTTTGCTGTCTGTAAGTCATGAAATGCATGAATAAATTTTTTCCTTAATGTTAACTTGAGCTTTCTTCAAAGTTAAATACAGAATATAAATAAACGTTAAACACAACATAAGTAAAATATCGTAATGCACGGCTATATAATATACTTACTGATTTTGCAGTATCGTCCATCTTAACGAAAGAATATTATTTCAATTAGAACTGCTTTCACAAGACTTATAATACAAGGTTCACAATTTCACAAACATTCGTTGAATAGCGGGAAATAATACCGTTGCCGTTGCACATTGCACGTTGCACACGAGGACCATTACAAATGCGCAGCAAGAAATGACTTGATGGCTACTCTTCCGGAAGTAGCAAAACAGCAAGAGATGATTGGTTGCTGTAGCGATTATATGAACACGCGGTAAATTCAAATGAGTCAACGGCACCTCTTCAGTGTATTGCGCTTTCTATATAAAGTTTTTGTAACTACATTACTCGAAAAACGATTCCACTGCGAAATTAATTATCACATACATGTAATACACATAATAGAACTTTTACAAGCTGAAAAATACGCGTTTATAAGATGCTAATCGAAAGACTATTAAATTATAAAAGTGATCCATTTTAATGCATTAATAAAGTGACCTATAAGATCATTTATGAATATTATAATATATGTATAATTTTGAGAATTTTTTATCATTTTCACATTACTATAAATTTGCAGGGCCAGCGTAAAATCGATCATTTTTTTATCACTGAGCAGCGTATGTGATGATATCATGATAAATCAAATTTTCGTCACATGAAAAATCATGACTATTTCGAATCAAAATAAAGGCATTTTGACTTTTTCTTGACTTCAGTGTGTTCCTTGAGTAGCAAAGTTCGAGACGGAAATTTGTATACCTATATTTTACTTATTCGTGATTATATGTTAATAAATAATTAAAGATACACGTATGTAGAAAAAATAAAAGAATTAAAAAGAGATACTAACTGCTTAAAGTTATTTGTGTTATTAGATTGGAATTCACAACCCAAACTTCGAAAAAAAGGCATTCTGTGCAACAAGTTCATCGAAAACTTCCGATAACGATATTGATGTCAGGATCAATGAAAACCAAACGACCAATTGATGATATGCTTCTTGAATTTTCAACCTCTGCAGTTTCTACTACTGAGACTAGTAAATATATAGATCATATATATACAAACAACTTCAAAGAAACATTCACTGCTCAACCTGTTATGAGTACGCAAAATCACTTGTCAAGCGGACGACGTCGACGTCATTATCGCAAAAGGTACGAAGCACAATCTAATTCAATTAAATATAGAGCATAGATTTTTAAATTACAATTTACATAGTTAATTATATATTTTATTTTTATATAACATTTAAAACATAATAACATTGTAAGATTTTTATAATTAAAACATCATAAAAATTACAGTGTATGTTATACGAGTTAGTGTAGATTTATTAGTTAATACTGCAACAACTACAATAAAATATCCATTTATATTTTCCTACGGATAATCAGCTAACTGTGCTTTATTGTATTGTACTTTATTCATCCCCTCGGGGTTTAAAGGCGCTTTTCGAGGGAACGTTCCCCAACCCTGTACATTTCTTTCCTAATAACTAACCGTTCTCTTATCGAGGACGTGTGTCTTGCGACATTCGCCCTCCCTTTACCCACACACACACCGCTCGCTTGGACTTCCGTTTCCTTGGCTTGTTTCTTCATTCTTTTCATTTCTCCCCTATTACTTTCCCCTGCAGAATCTTACCCCCCTACCCCTCTCTCTCCTCTCCTCTCTCTCTCTCTTCCTCTCCTTCCTCCATTCCTATATTTCCTTCATTTCCCACTCCTCTCTCCCTTTCTATCTCTCTCATCCATTCCTCCCCTTCCCCCTTCTCTCCTAATATTCTCCTTACTTCCTCCTGCCAACTCTTCTCACTACCCTTCTCCCATCTCCTGCATCCCTCCCATACATGCTCCCATGTTTCCTCTTCTCTCCCACACAATCTACACCTCTTTTCCTCCTCTTCTCTCCAATACTGCCCCCCTCTCACCTCATTTCCCAACCTCCATCTCGCCACCCTTTTCCATTTGTTTTTCCCCCACCCTTTCTTCATATATCTTAGTATCCCTTCCCCTTTTATATACTTATACCATACATTATACTTCGATTCTTTTATCTTCTGCCATCTCTGTCTTCTTCCTATTTCCTCTCCCTCTCTCATCAGTTCCTTCACCAATGTCTCTCCCTCCTCCCTCTTTTTCCTTATTTCCAATGCATCCCATCCCCTTTTCTTGAAAAATTCTTCTCTTCCTCTTTCCCAATTCGATATTCCCTCCCCTCTCTCTGCTCTCTTTCTTATCTTCTCGCTATCTCACTTCCTTTTCCTTCCTCCATTCTTCTTTCCCACCCCCATGCTCTTAATCCTGCTCTCTCCCTTAATTTTTCTCTCTTCATTTCCTCCCTTACCATGTATCCCGGCGTCCTTCCATTTACCCCTAACATCCATCTTAGATACCTTTCTTGACTTCTCTCCACCTCCTCTCTCTCTTCCCATCCCCATACCTCTACTCCATACCCTATCACCGTCCATACCAAACTATCGTACAGCCATATCCTTTTCTCCCATTCCCTCTCAAATCTTCTCTTACCTATCCTCCATACTTGCCCCATCACTGCCATCCCTGCCCTAACCCTTTCCTTTACATGCCTCTCCTGCTCTCCATTCTTTTGCATTATATATCCTAAATATTTGTATTCCTTCACCTCTTTCAATTCCTTTCCTTTCCATCTCCATTTCATCTTCCTTTCTCTACCCCCTCCCTTCCTGAATCTCATAACCTTCGTTTTTCCTATGTTCACTTCCATCCCTTTCTTATCTATATACCTTTCTAACCTCGCTATCATTGCCTTCATTCCTTCTTCATCCTCTGATAATACTACTACGTCATCTGTGTATGCCAACGAATATACTTTCTCTTCTCCCACTTTTACTCCCCCCCATCTTCCTCCCTTCAATTCTTCCTCCATATCCGCCATCATCAAATTGAACATCCCCGGACTCAAAGGGCATCCTTGTCTCACCCCTCTTCCTGTCCAAAACCTCCCCCCTACTCCTCTCCCACTTTTACCCTACTTCTTGTCTCCACCAAAACCTCCTCACATCTATCTACCAGTCCCTCTCTCACCCCTTTTTCCCTCATTGCCTTTATCAGTACTCCCCTGTCCACTGAATCAAATGCCGCTCTTAAGTCCAGAAATAATGCCACTAATTTTCCTCGTTTCTTATTTATCTGCCTATTTATCATGTAATTCAAAGCATACACGTTATTCATCGCTCCTAATCCTTTCCTGAATCCCGTCTGATTCTGTGGTATCATTCCCTTCTCCTCCACTTCCTCCATCAACCTTTCCGCTAACACCGAAACATATATTTTATATAATGTAGCTAGCTGTGCTTTATATTTTATAACATTCTGGAAACTTTATATTGTTAATTGTTGCACACAAAATAGTTATCCGCGAATTGTACTTCAGACACTTCTTCTAATGCGAGATAAGTGCATTAATTTCAGTTTGTATGTATGTTTATTAAATGCTTCCCTTAGGATTGCATTGTCTCTCTACAGGATACATCACGGATCCTGCTCCGTTCACAATCTCCCCATAACTCATATTTCCTCTTTCCCTCCCCTCATTCCCCTTACAATCACTTATTCCTCTAAACCTGGCCTTTTTGCGACCTCACAATATCTCTGACCTATCTCCCACCCTTCGGTCCTTTTCTTCCTCCTTTTCCACAAGTCTCTCCTTTTTCTTCCTTCCTCCTTCTTTCCTTCCTTGTCTCCCTCTTCTCTTCTCCTTTCTGTCCTCCTTTTTCTCCTTTCCTTTATTCTCTTCTTTTCCTTTTCCTGTAACATAATCTAATTATATCTTCCATTTAATCTCACCCTTCTTTCCCCTCTCCTCTCTCTTTCCTTTCCCTCTTCTCTCTCTCTCCCTCTTCTTACCTTTCTCTCCCCCCCTCTTTCCCTATTTCTTCACCAATTCCTGCTCTTTCACATCCCATACCCATTCTACCCCTTCTATCTCTATCTTCCTGTTCTCCATTTTTACTTCCCTCCCCTTTGCTCTCTTTGCTCCACCTTATTCTTCTCTCCTCCATCGTTAAATCCACGTCTATTCCTATCCTCCATCTCCTCCATGCTTCCCCTTTTTTCTCCAACAGCTCTTTCTTATCTCCCCTCCTCCTCATCTCTACTCTCACTATCCATCTTCCACTTTCACCCCTCCTTTCTTCCACCTCTCCTATCTCCGTCTCTCTCCTTAATAACTCCTCCATCATTTCCTCTACTGTTATTCTCCTCTCTCTTTTACTCTCTCCCTCTATTCCCCTATATAATACCTTATTTACCCTCCCCTTCCTTCTTTCTATTTCCTTCCTATTTCTCCTCTCTCTCTCTTCCCGCTCCCTTTCCTCTCTCCTTCTCCTCTCTTTCCTCTAACCTCTTCCCTATCTCCTCTTTCTCTCTCTTCTTTCCTCCTCACTCTTTTCCACCTCTTTCCATCACTCCTCCTCCCCCTCGTCCACTTCTTCTCCATCCTCTATCTTCTCTTCCGTCTCTTCTCCTTCTTCACCGCTCTTCACTCCACTCGTTTCTCCCCTTCTTCCTACTCTCCTTTCCTTTTCCTCCTTTTCTCCATCTTCATCCTTCTTCCTCATCTCATCCTTCTTCTTGTCTTCTTCTTTTCCTCTCTGTCTCCTCTTCCCTTCCCCTCCGCTCTTCCCTTCTCCCTCACTCCTCACTTCTGTCCTACTCCCCTCAGCTCCTTCTAACCTCTCTTTCCTCTAATCCCCTACCTCTTCCATTCTTGCTCCTCTCCTCTTCTCCTCTTTCTTCTCCTCCATATCTCTTATCTCCTCCACTTTTCCTTTCCGTTTCTCTCGTGCTCTTCCACATCCCTTACCTTCCCTTCCCGATCTCTCTTTCTTTCTGAGCTCCACTCGTTACCTCTCACTTCATTCCGTTCTTTCTCCTCTCCTCCACTTCTCTTTTCCTCTCCTCCATGTCTCCTATCCCTTCCGTCCTTTCTCTTTCCCTTCTCTCATTTCCTTCTTCCTCTTGCACCTTATCTCTCCTATTTCCTCTTTTCTTTCAGAAGTACTATTCTCCACTTCTCACCTCACCATCCGCCATCTTCTTAATCTAATTTCAGTTTATATAAATTAAGTATTATACATTTTTTTGAAGGCATTTTTAACACGTTTCACTATAGATTGAACACAGTTACAATTTAAACCTTGTTCCTATAAGAATTAAAAAAAGGAAATGTTTTTCATAATCATACAGAAAAGTTTACATTGCGTGGATCTTTTTCATTTTAATACATGTTATGAAGGGTGAAGTTCTAACTTTTCCTTACCACTACATGGGAGTCGTAGTTTCTGTCGTATATTACAAATAATATTAAGATAATTATACTGATTAGGGAAGCTAAGTCGGTTCCGATTACTTTGATCTTGACATATATTAGAGGACATCCCCACACGATTTTAGCTATCGCTCGTTATTTACTAAAAAGTTATTAACAAAAGAAGTTTAATAGTTTTCATACGCATTTTCAGCTATCCATGCAAAAGGAAGAGTTATGAATTTTTTTTAAAGAAGTTTAAAGAGCCTTTCAATCTACTTAAAGATTTTTTCAGCTCTGTATACTGTGGTAATCTTTTTCCTTCGTTACGCTACTCCACTATCTTTGTACTTCTTTACACAATTCTATTTATTTTAACTATAAACTTCCCCTATAACATTTTCTACAATTGCAAATATGGCAACAAATTATGTTTGCCGGAAGGTCACAAATGGAAAACATACTTTGTTATTGCAATTCTGTTAGCACACTTCCGTCAATATGCAACATTTTCACCGTTCTATTGTCAGATCTGCTCTAATGTTGTCGTCAATTTGACTGTGGAACATGTTCGTCAGACTTGGTTCACATTGGAGACCAACTGAGGACACAGTAGGCTCTGGCTTTGGCATTATAGTTCCGCTGATATTTGTTTCTCATTTGGTAATATCCCACAACCAAAATGGTTGCTGGGTTGTACACTATTCTTATAGCCTTCCAGTTGCGGTCCTTAAAGGACCGTCTACAGGATGGTTGTAAGATTGCAAGCAATAAGAAGTGACCAACCAAAATCGATTATTTCAAAAACTGATCAATAGGAACTCTTATTTCTTACTGCTTGCAATCTTACAATCGTCCTGTAGACGGTCCTTAAGCCACTTCCACACACTTACACAGTCCCTAACCCCACTAACCTCAAGCTTCCTTCTCATGACTACCCTATCATCATCATAATTCCTACATCTAAAAACTAGATGGTCAATATCCTCCACTTCCGCTCCACAGTCTCACCGCGGAGAAACTATCAAGTTTTTTCTGTACAACGACGCTCCTAGATTGTAGTGATTAGCTCTCACTCTTTTGATCAATGTAGCCACTCCTCGCGTCTCCATACTATCCTCAAACCACGGTAACCTTTCGTCTCGATTATAAAAATTAATTTTAAACCACACTCCTTTATAACAAAATTCATTTTCCATTTTCCGTCTTGTGTTATCCATCATTTCACTCTTAAAAACTACTGCATAGTCTCCGATAGGAACCTCCACTACCTCACTAGGTTCTTCTTTCGTACTAGCCTTCGCTGTCCTATCTACGATTTCATTCCCCTTAATTCCAATATGCGCTGGTACACTAGAATTATTTTTTTATTACCCTGACCTAGCTCTTGCCAACGTCTGTGTCGCCTACAAATCTCCTGTCTAGCGAAAGGACTAAAAAACTACCGTCGATACTGCCCTCAATTTCCCTAACGCTCATCCATGTAGCCATCAATTCCCCTGTGAAGACAAAACATTTGTTACTAACGCTAAAGCTCCAAAGCCTATTCTGTTCCTCTTCATACACCGCTCCTCCTACTGCAATGCCGTCCTTCATCTTCGATGCATCAGTATACAAACAATTTACCTGTCCCTGTAAATTAAAGTTTTTTTTAACTTTCTCTACCATGTCCTGATTACTTATCTTTCTTAAACTTCTAAGTTTTCCTACTTTCACATCCGTATCCACTCCATCTGTATTATCCCAAAAATCTATATCAAAAACTTCGAATTTTCTTGACCTGTTGACGTTGTTTGGCAATTCCTTTCTCACTCTATCCCACGCCTCACTAATAATCATCCTTTTTCCTCTATTATACCGAAACCTATAATCCCTTTCACTTTCTGCTATCTGTGCAACCTTGTCTTTTAATGCAATGTCACCATATACCAAGACCTTCGTAAAAAATCTCCTAGCCAACCAACCCGCTCTATCCCTAATCGTCATGAGTTTTGATTCCGCCAACATTACATTTTTGGGCGTGGTGATTCTGTAACCCATGACTGTTCGTATTCCTTTAAATTGTGCCTTTTCTATTATGTCGCTAACTGCCTCTTCTGTAGGATAGTAAACAAAAACTCCATAATCTATTACCGATCTTACCAAACTCTTATACAACATCATTACTGTTGACATTTCCATCCCCCATGTTATTCTATTCATATATTTTAAAAGTTCATTCGCTTTGTTAACTTTGCTACTAATCTCCTCTGTCTGCGTTTTAAACGTCAGGCCATTATCCAGCCACACTCCTAAAAATTTGGCTTCCTGCTCGCACTCCTTTTCTACTCCACTAACGTTTGCCTTAACTTTACCCTGCATACCTCCGCGCCTAAAAATAACTATATTCGTTTTTGCTGGTTCTAGCTCCAAACTAATCTTACTTAAATTCTCCTTCATCGTCTTTATTCCTAATTCTATCAGTCTTTTATTCCCTGCTAAGTTACTTTTGTTCACATAGATCCCGATATTGTCCGCAAATTGAGCTCTATCCACCTCGTCGAGTAAATCTTTCATGGTAAATCTACCGATTAGCGAACCCACCTCCTATCATCTTGTCCTTGACATATATTATAGAGGTCACCCTCCTGAGTGACCTTCAAAAGGTTTTACCCGTCGGTCGTTGTTTACTAAAAAGTTATTAACAAAAGAAGTTTAATAATTTTGCACGAATTTTCAGCCGTCCTCAACAAGCAAAAGGTTATATTTTCCGAAACTGGAGCCCCGGACACATACGCTCGGTTTCGGCCCGCTTCGCGGGAGGGCGGGGGGCAGGGGCTTCGCCCCCCGCCCCCCGCCAGAACCAGTGCAACAGATTTTACCGTACAGATTTTGATCACCTGGTACACTGTACGGATTCCGGCAGGGGGGGGGGCGAAGCCCCTGCTCCCCGCCACCCCGCGAAGCGGGCTGAAAACGAGCTGTCCGAGGCTCCAATTTCGGAAAATATAACCTAACCAGGTTAGGTTAGGTTAGTTTAGGTTAGGTTAAAGCAGAGAATACTTTGTATTTAACTGTTTATGCTTTTGGTTAAAGTGAAGAATACTTTGTACTTATATTAAAAGAAACTATTCTATATATTAACGGTTCACTGCTTTAAATGACTTTCCTTCCTTCGTTCATATACATATTCGTCTTTTATATCTTTAAATATTCAAAATAACTACTATATTTGCAAAATTTCTTTTGTTAATAACTGATTCATAAACAACGATCGACGACTAAAACCTAGTGCGGGTTATTCGGGAAGGTGACCTTTGTAATATATGTCAATATTATGTTCTTGGTTCGCGTAGACAGCTGAAAATTTGAGCAAAATCATTAAACTTCTTTTGTTAATAACTTTGTAGTAAACAACGACCGATGGTTAAAACTTGCACAATGTTACTCAGAAGGGTGACCTCTATAATATATGTCAAGGACAAGGTGATAGGAAGTGGGTTCGCTAATCGGTAGATTTACTATTAATAATTCTTTTCGGGCACTCAGCGTCTTGTAATTTTTTCATTAACACGTCGTACAGCACGTTGTCATATGCTGCTGTTACATCCAAGAATGCAGCCCACGTAGTCTTTCCTTTATAAAAACCACTTTTTATGTCAGAAACGATTTGCACCAAGTTCTCCATACACGATCTTCCCTTTCTGAATCCGTTTTGGCTTCTATCCAGCTTATTTGAATTCTCCGCCCACCAATTCAACCTTTCACAAATCACTCGTTCCATAATTTTTTCCACGCATGACGCCATAGAGATAGGTCGCACCTTTTCTTTTCCTGGTTTGTCAATAAAAAAAACTTGATAATCTCTCCAACGCTCAATTATCTTGCCAGACCCCCAAACTTCATTAAATATATCCAATAAATTCCACTTCATTTTCATTGGCAACCTTTTCAACATTTTATAATCGATTCCGTCCATACCTGCTCAGCAAACATTTTGGTTGTGGGATGTTGCCAAATGAGAAACAAATGTCAGCGGAACTATAATGCCAAATCCAGAGCCTACTGTGTCCTCAGTTGGTCTCAAATGTGAACCAAATCTGACGAACATATTCCACAGTCAAATTGACGACAACATTAGAGCAGATCTGACAATAGAACGGTGAAAATGTTACATATTGACGGAAGTGTGCTAACAGAATTGCAATCACAAAGTATGTTTTCCATTTGCGACCTTCCGGCAAACATAATTTGTTGCCACATTTGCAATTGCAGAAAATGTTATAGGGGTGGTGACGACTTGTCCTTGCTCATCCATAAAGCTCTCTCCATTTCTTCGATTTTGAAACTTTCATTTAAATCATGTTTATCATTATGTTCCACGCTGATCCTATCACTCTGACACTAAGGAACCGCTAACTTTTCTATTTCTTGAAGAATAACCTCTTTTCTATCCTTTGTTTGCCATTTATTCCACTCAACTCTACTCCTTCTATTCCGTAAAACAGTCATTTTTTCCAAACATCGACATATTTGTCCATCTATTAGTAGATTCTACAAATCGGATAAAGTTCTCCCTTTTCTGTTTATTAATGATTTTCACTGCAGGAACTCTGTATCTCTTATATTCCACCCAATTCGTTAAGTTCTTTTCCTTTTTATATATCCTTAAGGGGAAGCTGGAGTTGCTAGTGAACTATTTTTTCACTATAGCGATGGTATTTGCAGTTTCGAAAATTCTCTTTATTGCTTGTGCAGAATACAAAATCCTTTTTCACAAATGAAGTATAGATAGAAAGAAAGTCCGCTCTACAGGACTTTATATTCAAAATGGAAAAAAGTTAGAAAAGACAAATGCAAGTTTTTAACTTTTTTCCATTTTGAATATAAAGTCCTGTAGAGCGGACTTTCTTTCTATCTATACTTCATTTGTGGAAAAGGATTTTGTATTCTGCACAAGCAATAAATAAAATTTTCGAAACTGCAATTACCATTGCTATAGTGAAAAAATAGTTCACTAGCAACTCCAGCTTCCCCTTAATTTCAATTTTCGTTCTCTGACTACTCGCGCACACTCTTCGTCCCACCATTCTACCTGTCTTCTTTTTTTCCTTCCTATTCTACTCCCGCTGCTCCTGTTCGATTTCTTCTTTTCGTCTTCCCCTTCCTCTACATATTTACTTCCAGATGCCTCACTCGCAACTTCTTTTATTTTTGCCGTTAAAAGCTCATACCTCTCCTCCAAATTCCTAGACCTCCAGTCATCATCATTCATTTCTTCGCACCACTTCCCTAGTAACTCTTTATACGATTTCCAGTCTGTTCTCTTAGAACTAATCCAATTTGTTTTTTTTCGATATTCTCCTCTAGCTTCTTTATGAATCACGAATTCCACCGGGTGATAATTCGATTCCCAACTGTCGTCAATTTGGTCGTAATCCACTTCTCTCCAAATATCCTTAAATCTAAATTATTCGATCTCCGGTTCACCTCGCCTATCCTTGTTTGCGTATCGCCATTCACCAAATAAAGATCATTTTCCTCCATTCCTTCCCACAATCGTTCACCGTTTCTGTCAGTTACCTCACAATTCCAACTCCTGTTATGAGAGTTAAAATTGCCTGCCAAAATAATCTCTTCATTCCTTTCTCTTCTCTGTACTAACTTACTCCATTCTTCCCTGCTAACATTTCCTTCAGGGCACGTATTGTGATAACTGAATGATTCCGTTTTCCCCACATTTTTCCCTAGAAAAAAGAAAGGGAAGAACAGGGAAGAAAGGGACAAATGTGGAATCATTCCGATCGGAATCGTTTCCAAACAGTATCACAATACGTGCCCTGGTCTCTTATAAACGCGAATAACCGACATTGTTTTATTTCCTAAACTCACATCAATCCCGACACATTCCATTTTACTCTTGTTATAATTTAAACTTAACGACTTAAATTCTATGTTATGTTTTATTAAGATCATCACCCCCCCCCTGCTTTTGTGTCCCTAACTCCTACTGCTCGATCCTGCCTAACTACATATATGTATATTAAAACCTACTAGGTTAATATTATCCCTAACCCCTAACTTAGTTTCCGTAATAATACATATATCATAATCTAATAGTCTGTACTTTGCCTCATACTCTTTACTCTTCCACCCTCTTGCATTCCATATTAAAACCTTAGTCTCCAGCATCCATAGAACTGTCTGAATCATCCATGAACATCGGCTCCTCGATTTCACCGTCTTCCGTTTCCATAGCTTTCCTTTTTTCTGTCGATTCCCCTAAGTCTCCTTTTTCCTTCCTCTTCCTATTCTCTGCATGAAGTCCAGTCTTCCATTCTTGCTTCTCTTTTAACGCTTGTTTCCTTCTATTCTCCCTAAATGCCTCTTCCTTTGTCATTTCCTCTTGCAACAATGTCAAAATTTTAGTTTTCATCCTTTTGTTTTGCAACCATCGTCAAAAATCTTTCCCATTTTGTCTCCTCTTCCCTTAATGTAACTCTTGGCCCTTCTTCTCTAATGACCGAAGGGTATACTTGCCTATTTATCTCCTTCTCCCTGCTGTCACTTCCTTTCCTTTCTTTACGGTCCTCCTTCCAGCCGCCATTACAATACCTGCATCTGCTTTCCTCTTTGTCATCACCGGGTACAGCTCTTCCTGTAACTCTAATCCCAACTTTATCTGCATAAGTTCCTTCTTTATCATTTACCTTGTCTATTATCCGATAAACACCCTCACTTCTGGATCCTTGTACTTCTCTTCTGGCCTCTTCTCCCGTTATATTCTTTTCCGCCTTCACCTTCATAATGGCACAGTTCTCCGTATAAACCCGGCATATTCTTGCCGTCGCTCTATGGTTCCCTCCACAATTTACACATCTACAAGCCTTTGTACATTCGCCATGATAACCTTCACCACACACAATACAAATCTTCCTATTTCTATACTCATCCTTATAATGACCAACCTTATAACAATTGTAACATTGTAACACCTCCTCTATGTATGGCCGCAAAACCAGTCTTGATAATCCCTCGTAAATACTAACCCTTTCAGGGATACTCTCCCCCTCTATTGTGAATATCACATTGCGTAATTGTGAAGATACACCACCCTTCCTTGATACCATTCTTTCCACTTTGACCACCCTGGGACCCTCGTCATTTGCCTCAACCAGTTCGCGTAGCGACAAATCCCAATCACATAACTCCTTTGCGCCTTGCCGTTTTATCCCTTACCAAATATTGCACGTTTCTACCTTCCCCTTTACCCTTAGCTTGACTGGCATTTTGAAACCAAACTTCCAACGACTTGAATCCCTTACTAACTATTCTTAACGGCTTAATACTCTCCTTCCTGACCTCTACCACGATTCTAATCGCATTGCTGTTCTTAGTACTAGTAAAACTTCCCTCTTTTAACATTGCCACTAAACAAACCTCTCCTTCTGACTCTGTCGGTAAAAATGTTTTATACATCTCACCTGTTCCTTTAGTCCTACTACTCTTGCTTTCCTCACACCAAACCTCTCCTTGTTTTAATAAACTCTCTTCCCAGCGCTCTCCTCGACTTTTGTCCTGCCCTGCCCCGGATAGGTTAGCTCCGTTTCGTGAAAAGCGCGTAGGACAATTAGGTCGTAACAACGTTTGTCTTCATGATATCTATCGCCGCATTTGAGCTCTCTGTCGCCCTAGCGCCATTCTTTTTCTTGTCTCTATCTGAGGGAATGCCGTTTTTCGCCTTGTCTAAACCATCGCTCTTTGTGTTTTTACCTGAGTCCCCCTTCCTAACCGATTCCGTTTTGTTCTTTCCCGTACCTTTCGCGCCATTTCTCCCTCCCAATCCTCTCCCGATCCCCCTCATCGCGACCGATTCCCGGAGGAAAAACCTCTCAAACACCTCCTCCGGGACCGCCGCTCCCTCCATCTCCTCTCCAATTCCCTTGAGTAACTCTCCTAACCCTTTTCCCCTCCCGAAATCCTTCCTTTTCCTTATCTTCCCCTTCCCTAACCTATCTACTGATCCAATCCACCTACCTGCTTCCGGATCTGTACCTATCCTACCACTCACTCTTTTCTCCTTCTCTTCCTCGTCTCTAACCACCTGCGGCCCTAAAAAGGGCCGATTAAAGCACCCCTGGAAGCTATCCAACCTGAGAAAACTCGTCCTCACTCACTCCGCCACACTCACACCGCTCAGGTCGCAACCGGAAGTCCCCGAGTTATGAATTGAGTTAAGTTAGGTTAGGTTAGAATGTCTCCGAATGTCATAAGGCAGAAGCACAGACTTTTGCATAAGCGCATAAAAAGATGCATAAGGAATTTAATTGGTCTATAAGCATAAGTCTGTGCTCCTGCCTATAATGTCACAAAGGTATACAAGGGAGGGCAATCAGTGATGAAAATTACTGTTTACATCAATGTTTAGATTTGCGAATCTACAGGGTGTTTTTTATCTCGCACCCACTAAGTACATAGTGTTATTCCTTATGAAAACTTGAGTTGGAAAGTCCTGAATTATTTTTTCTGCGATGCTTAATTAAAGAGATATTCTTAAGTAAACTTCAGTCAATCAGCGTCATCCTTCAGTATACACGTCTGTAAATCGCGCGCCTGGTAGTAGCAGAGAGGAACCTGAGAGCGGCCAGGCCGCCGTTTACGCCCATATTTTTGCTTTGAGAAATACAACACCGAATGTGAACTTACATTCCATTTAACATGCACATGATCTTTTTTCATTATGAAATTACCTTTCTCTCTCGTTAAATGGAATGTAAGTTCACATTCGGTGTTGTATTTCTCAAATTTCTCAATACAAAAATATGGGCGTAAACGGCGGCCTGGTCGCTCTCAGGTTCCTCTCTGGTAGTAGAGATCCTATAGTATAACAGAGATGCGCCAATGATCACGTGATTGCGATATTTTGCTGATTGGTCAGAGTAAATTGTATAAACGTAGCTGCTGCCGTGTTGAATCTGTCACTATCTTTCATACAAGTTTGTACATGTTTCTTTTGACGTTTTTATTTTTCATAGTCGTTTATGTAATGACTTATTTTCATTTCTTTATTAAATAATGTTTTACATTAATTGTCGCTTATTTTGTGCACAGAATTTACCATGCCAACCAATTGTGCTGCAAATCGCTGTACGAACAACAACAAAGGTTATGCAGTAAATTTCTATTAGTATCACTCACCTCACAAATTCTTTGCGAGGTTATGGGTCGCCAATCGGGTTCCTTGAAAGAGCAGCTATCCATGTCTTACGATAATCTGCATTTGCTGGGAAATTAAATACTGCATAACCTTTGTTGCTGTTGTTCGTACAGCAATTTGCAGCACAATTGGTTGCATGGTAAATTCTGTGCACAAAATAAGCGACAATTAATGTAAAACATTATTTAATGAAGAAATGAAAATAATTCATTACATAAACGACTATGAAAAATAAAGACGTCAAAAGAAACATGTACAAACTTGTATGAAAGATAGTGACATGGCAGCGGCTACGTTTATACAATTTACTCTGACCAATCAGCAAAATATCGCAATCACGTGATCATTGGCGCATCTCTGTTATACTATAGAATCTCTACCTGGTAGTATACATGAGTGCGCCGCCATCGTTTCGCGTTGTCACACCGCTGCATCCACGTGCTAAAACAGCCTGGATAAGAGATCTATACAGGGTATCTCAGAACTCCGTGACCGCCGGTTAATGGCGTATAGTTTGAACTTTGTGAGTAGTTAGGCGTGATCAGTGTAAGGAAAGAATATAGTCGGCGTGTTTCCTTTTACGAACAATTTATTCAGTGTCAAAATCATTTCTATACAAGTTATGTACAATATAACTTAATATAAAGCCTATTACACAATGCAAAGGAACAGGCAACAGGAACAGAGAATAACCAATCGCGTTACACGATTTGAGTACGGATGACCAAATCGAGCAACGCGATTGGCTATTCCCTGTTCCTGTTGCCTGTTGCCTACCATTGTGTAATAGGCTTAACGTTTGCTCTTTGATTATGCTTTAGCGCCATATGAATGGTCGCACGCTGTGATTTGTTTTATGGACTAGGAGGGAAAGATTAACGATTAACGATTATGCCTATACGACACGCATCTTCCTTCACTGCACGCCTTCACAGCTTTTCTGCTCGAGACGAGCTCTCATTCATTAACTGTAATTGTTAATATCCCCGTTAATATTGTGCAAATCGCAAAATGGTATAGAACTTTTCTGTTCAGTTAAGTCCAGGCTACATGCCATTAACGGGTGATACGGGGTCACTGAGACATCCTGTATACATATATACAATTTTTTTAAGCATAAAGTAATGAAATGTATTAAAAATATTATATATGATAACTATATTTACATTCTTAGAACTTCGCGAAGATGTTTTCACCGTCATTGCAATCGGAGAATGCGTAACTTTATTGCCGACATGTCGGATGAAATTGTTTCCATACATGATCGACGTCTACGTTCCATTGAATTTTATGGTATGGACTACAAATACTTATCTACCAAGCGCAACATGAGACATGCGTTTCAAAATAGAATACGTCGTGCGGCCACTGCAAGAAAGGAGCGAGTATGGGATCACGGCGTGATTCCTTATGAGATTGATGGGAATTTTTCTGGCGCGCATAAGGCCTTGTTCAAGCAGGCAATGAGACACTGGGAGAATTTCACATGTGTTAAATTTGTGGAAAGAATGCCCAGAGAACATCCTAATTACATCCTGTTTACAGAAAGACCTTGTGGGTGAGTTGTGTTATGTAGCCGATAAATATTATGTATCAATGTTAGGGATTTGCAATAGTTCGTATGATCACAAATAGATGCAGAACAACGAATTGGAAGCATTGCTTAAATCTCGTCTCAAACATTAAAAGAGCTTGTAGAGCAGTTCGGTTAATAAATCAACAGTATTTCATCATTTAAAAGCAATGGGAATAATCTAGAAATAAGGAAGATGCAGGCTTTAATTCATATGAACTTGTGCAAGCATCTAATTTGCGATATACAATTAGCATACAACTTATTTTATATAACATTTATAAGCATAATTATTATCCATGTCAAAAGATTTAAATTTATTATGATTTTATATGTATAACATTACAAATAAAACACATCATACGTTTTATTTATTTATTTTTGATGGTTTGAAAGTTTTGAGATGTTAAAAAATTGTTTTCTCAAACAAATTTTAGAAATTAATTTTATTTATTAATGGAATTAAACATTTGTAACAAATTTAAGCAACTAATTTTGCCAAATTCAGACTAATATCTTATTTTCTCTAAACTACTAGAAAATATACAGGGTGAGTCAAAAAGATGGGTACCTCTGAATATCTAAGAGGGGTTACGTTGTTGAAAGAAATGTTTTATACAAACGTTGTAGGGTTCAGAGGGGGACATAAGATGGTGTCATTGGTTTGACCTTGAGTAAACGTGCCAAGGTCATATGGACTTCAACGTTGTTTTTTTAAACGGAATCCCATACTTTTTATTGCAGATTCTGATTCTTTGTCGAAAAGTAAGTAACTTTTGTTCGAAACATTGTTATTAAAAACGCCCTCCTTATCCCGAAAACTCAGGTTCAACCTGTGGCGGACCAATGATAATACTCGCTTTATAACAGACACGGAAGTTTTTTTTTATTTTACTGTTTACCATCAGCATGTGCGTGCATGCGTGTGTTTGTGTGTATGCGTGCGCGCCAGCGTGCGTATGCGTGTGTTCTACATCCAGCCAACTAAGGCAAGATCGATCACAGATCCGGCTAGTTAAGGCAAGATCGATTACTGATCCAGCCAGTTAAGGCAAGATTGATTAGAGATCCAGCCAACTAAGGCTAGATCGGCTGCTAATCTGAAATTGTAAATAGCGTTCGGCAACCAATAACATTCTTACAGTAAGTGCTCAAATTGTAAACCATTTACGGCCTGACAATGAGCTAGTCGGTCGTAGAAGGCGGATGTGGCATTTCTGATCATTTGCGGACTAATGAGTGCAGCTTCGTCAATGATTCTTTGCTGGAGATCCTCCAATCTCGTTGGTTTAGTTTCATAAACTTTACTTTTGAGGTATCCCCATAGAAAGTAATCCAACGGCGATAAATCAGGCGAATGCGGTGGCCCCTCGATTTCTTCTCTTCTGCCAATCCACTGATGAGGAAATATTCTATCTAAGAAAAGTCGGACATTCCTACCGTAATGTGGCCCTGCCCCGTCCTGTTAAACCATGTGTGAGCGAATTCATCATTTACGATTTGCCTGATTGCTGGGAGTATTTCATTTCTCAACATTACTTCGTATGTATCGACTGTTAAATTACCCTAAATGAAAAATGGACCAACTAATGTGTTATTTATTATCCCCGCCCAGACATTTAATTTTGCAGGATATTGTGTATGCGCTTCTAACATCCAATGAGGATTCTCGCGAAACCAAAATCTGCAATTATGCCTGTTGACATGGCCATTCAACTGAAAAGTTGCTTCATCCGAGAAGACTATATTGGAAACAAATGCGGGATTATCATTAATTCGCAACATCATTGTCTCTCAAAAATCTACACGTCGATCGGGATCATCTTCATTGAGTTCTTGAATTAAATGCATTTTATACGGGTGAAACCTGACCTGTTTCAGTATTCTGTGCACTGACTTTTGACTGAGGTCGTTATGCTGAGCTGCTTTGCGAGTGCTGAGATGTGGATTTTCAACAAATGATAGTGCAACAGTCAGTTGATTTTCCTTTGACGTCGCTGATCTCGGTCTTCCTGGGATTACTCGATTTTTCACTCCACCCGTTTCTGCGTAGCGTTGGATTGTTCTTTGCACGGTAGTTTTCGAAATGGGTGTGCCTCCATTGCGAAAAGTGTCGTTAAAAAGTTGTCTAACTTCATTATAAGACCTTTCACGATCACTTCATCCCCGCATCATTAGGAGTGCAATCCTTTCTCGTTCTAAAAGATTTGCCATTTTATAAGTGATTAGAGAATGAAATAAATAAATTCTGAGTTATTGAGAATAAATGTTTTGCTGAGTATTATAAAATGAAAAAAAAACTGAGTTTTGCAGGACTTCTATGATAAGGACTAAGGTACTATGGTAAGGTACTATGGTATGAATTAAGGGCTTGTCTTGTGTTACAGATTAAAAATCAATCAAATCCAAAAATGGTGAAGGATTTTACAGATTATTGAGTTCTGACTTGTTATGTACCCAATGCTACTGTACAATCAGTGTTGCCAGTCTGCAGACGCGGCTCACGGCTTACGGCTCAGCGCGACGTGGTGAGGGCAAGCGAAGTGGAGAGGGTACCACGTCGGCGCCTCTGCTCTGATATCTAATGGTAGCCATCGGGTACTTATCAAACAGTCCTCGTATGTTTAGACAATGCTGGAGGACATTTTGAACATCTCATGGAGTAGTGTAAAGCGTAGCAATCGGTCTTTTTCAGGGCCACAAGATGTGCAAAACCGATCAGCAACCTCCACATGGTGCACACTGGGGAACGCTAATGCTGACGGTAAACAGTAAAATAAAAAAAACTTCCGTGTCTGTTATAAAGCGAGTATTATCATTGGTCCGCCACAGGTTGAACCTGAGTTTTCGGGATAAGGAGGGCGTTTTTAATAACAATGTTTCGAACAACAGTTACTTACTTTTTGACGAAGAATCAGAATCTGCAATAAAAAGTATGGGGTTCCGTTTAAAAAAACAACGTTGAAGTCCATATGACCTTGGCACGTTCACTCAAGGTCAAACCAATGACACCATCTTATGTCCCCCTCTGAACCCTACAACTTTTGTATAAAACATTTCTTTCAACAACGTAACCCCTCTTAGATATTCAGGGGTACCCATCTTTTTGACTCACCCTGTATATCTTATATGTAATAATATTCGACAACTTCCAAAAGTTTAATGAAAACTGCAAAACTTATGAAGTTATATTTGTTAAAATAATAAATATAAATAGGAATATAGAATCTATTTTTTTCAGTGTAACATGTGAGATAACACAGTACAATCAAGTCCTGAGAGAAAAAGCTAGATATATCATTTATTATATATGTTACCGTTAAAGTGCCGTTATTCTATGAAATAACTAGTTATTTTATGAAATACCGATTCTCGGTAGTTAAAGTATAAAATACTTATACTATTTGATACTTTATTTAGTTATTCTATACATTAGTTATTCTATAAAATAACGTAATTGTGCAAAATAAAATGTGAAATAAATAGATACAGGGCAAAGATTATAACTTGAGGAACTAGATAGGTTTCCGCAGCCTGTTTAAAGTTCGCTACATTGACAAAAAGGTTTTCGTCATAATGGCATGACGTTCAGTTGAAAGTTTCTCTAGTCTAGATTAGACATTATACAGGGTGTCCGGTAAGGAAGTATCGACCGGAAAGGTGGAGATAGATAATATAGATTGCGTGAAGCTGAGAAGAAAAGTCTTGTACCATTTTGCGATTTGTGCAATAATAATTGAGTTATTAACGTATTGATATCAATGTATGAGAGCGCGGTCGTGCAGCGAGGCCGTCGGTAGGTGAGTCGCGCGCTCGTTGTTGGTTACGGCGCAGTGAGGTAGCGGTGCTAGAAAGTGTGCTTTGTAGCATGCGGTGGGGATGGAGTGGGATGGTCTCGCGAATCGTCGCACGCTTTCTAACATCACTGAGGAGCGTCACACCCTCTCCATTCAGTTATGACTTATATTATGACTATAAATATTATGACTTATAATATTTCATTTATTCAATTTTCATTATCTTCAATAAATTATACAATTCTAACCCGCAAATCCCTAAACACACTAACCCATATTAAACTCATAAACTCTAAACCCATAAACCATTAATCTATAAATTCTGAACCCATTATTCTATAACCAAGTTTAAGATTTATGGGTTTAGGGCCGGTATTCATAGTCGAATCTTATATTTAAGACCGTCTTAAGTGTATCTTCAGGTACTCCATAGCCAATGAAATGATCTATACAGCATCTGCAGATAAACTTAAGACGGTCTTAAATATAAGATTCGACTATGAATACCGGCCTAGGATTTATAAGTTAAGGGTTCATGGGTTTAAGGTTTATTTACGGCATTCAGAGTTTATGGGTTCAGGATTTATGGATTAAGGGTTCATGTGTTTGCAGAATAAATTCGAAAAGCAAAAGTCTGAGTAACCAATTTTAAACTGATTGCAATGATTTTTGAGTACTTCGAGAAGGCAAATTGGGTTAAAAGCCGCCATATTGAAGTCGCCATTTTAAATTTTGAAACTTTGGCTGCAGATTCAATCAGCAACCCCGAAAATCCCTTAGAGATCATTTTAAAGCCGATTCGAAAGATTTTGAATTACTTACACAATTCATTGGCCTTATGGTGGCCCTTTTGAATCCGCCATTTTGAATTTTGTAATTTTGTCTCTAGATTTGTAATCAACGATCTCGAAAATTTCGTAGTAACCATTTTCAAGTCGATTTGTCAAGTTTCTGCACTGTAATAAAAAATGTTATAAGATCAGCCTTCACATTTGCGGAGTTCAGGAGTCATATTGGAGACGCCATATTGAATTTTCAAAAGGCCACGTTCCATTTGAAACTACACAAGTAGACGAATATTTTGAGACCTCAAACGTTTTTTTCTATTGCGTTAATTTTTGGAAGGAGAGGTGGCTCGTTTACCACGCCGGCGGCGGTAACAAAAATCTCAGCCAGGAATGCTCCCGGGCTCCCGGAACACGCGATAGTCCATCCAGAGGAACTTTCTCCCTTCCGTGGCGTCCGCTCCTTTGTGGCTTCCAGTTTCCCATACACAGGTTTTCCCCTCACTCGGCTAACTCCAATCGGCCGCAATCCTTGCAATTCACAATCTCGACCTGCAAAAACAATTCAAACACAACACGCCAAAGCGGACGAATCGCTCCCCCTCGGAGGAAACGACTCCGATAAGTCCCCTCTCAGTCGGGCAAACATCCCTGTGACAGACGCTCACAGCTCACAGGGCGTCACATCACACTCTTTAGGCCCAGTTCCACAACTTATTTTAACTGGAGTTTAACTCGTTAATGGAGAATTCACAATGCGTCACGTTTAGAATCTTTAGAAAACGAACTCTCCTATTGGATTGAACGTCATACATCGGACATCGGACGTAGTATGGATTCTTCATTAACGAGTTAAACTTCGGTTAAAATAAATTGTGGAACTGGGCTTAAAAAGCTTGTTTTCTTAATTTATAGATCCTTCATTCCCAAAGTTTTAACATTTAGTTATGAGACATTCTATATATAACTAAATATATAATATCTTAATCTTTAACATGATCACAAATTTGCAAAAAGGAGAAAGAAAAAATAGATATAGATAATTGTTGCTTGATACTGTATTTAATAATGTAATACAATAAATTTTTTAAACTTGTTTTTGACAGGTGTTGTTCTTTTGTTGGAAAAAGAGGAAACGGACCACAGGCTATTAGCATTGGAAAGAATTGTGATAAATTTGGTATAGTTGTACACGAATTAGGTCACGTTGTCGGATTTTGGCATGAACATACCAGGCCAGATCGTGATCGTCATGTACAAATTATACGCGATAATATTATGAGCGGTGAGTGATACTTTCTATTTGCTTCAAAATAAAATGTATTGTGTACCATCAATTCAAGTAGGCTTGTATACAGGGTATCCCATTTTTTCTGACAGTAAATATCTGGAAATCAAATGGGGTAGAAAAAAAGGTTTAGAAAAAATTTCTAAGGTTTCAACGGGAACATAATTTCGTTGATCTTAAATTCTTCGCAGTTAGCGTGTTTCAAGGTAAGTTAAAGAACAATTTCATTTTTTTAAGTAGAAGCAAGTACTTTTTATTACAAAATCGGGAAGAGAGTTAAATTCTACATAAAACAACTTATTACTTAGAACTTATTATTTAAGGAGATATTAAAAAAAAAGAAACGCTTCGTCTGAACAATGTATATGTATACATGAGTTACTGCTTGTTTTCGTCAAACTTTAAACGTCAAACGTCAAACAAACTAAAATGAAAGATTATAACAGAAATAATTGACGAAGAGACGATAGAGTAAGACAAAAATATAACATAGGAAGATATCTGAGTTGAAACCAATGATCAGAGAAGCGATAAAAAAAGAAATGCAAAATATAAAAAACTTTACACAGTCTAAAAAGTTCCGAAACTCATTTTTTCCTGAACAAACAAGTAGCGGCATATTTTGGAACCTACAGTATCTTTTAGTACTAATACCATCGACGTATAGTATGGACTATGCGCAGGCAGAGAAAACATGTCGGGCCGAAAGAAAGAGATAGCGACTGGTGACGACCTTTTGTGTCTAGATCGAATTTAATTAAATGGCCTAATTTACACTGTGCATTTTAGGCCGTTATATATACCCTATATTTGACCTAAAATTGGGAAGCGACTTAATCTGGGTTAGGTGAGGTTTCTTTTTCATTTGTTCTGACCAGACTGAGGCCGCACTATCAGGAATAACGCGTGTAAACGCAGGTAACCTAAATTGCAAAAGTGTACCAATACACACATGTATACCTACATACATACATACATATATAATACATACATGTGTTAATCGTGTTTCAAAGGGGTTTTCATCTTGTTCAATAGATGGCGTTCACATGAGGACTAAATTTTTACCAAAACGACCTATATTCGACCTAAAAGTATTATAGGTCTAAATGATGTAAACGCTTACTTGGAAGCTTACTTTAGGTCAGAGTACAGGTCAGGTGACGAACGAAACACAGTGTAAGTCGATGTGTGTACAGCGCTTGAGACCGTGTTGCTAAAGAAAATTGCAGTGTCTCAATTGTTTCTGGAATTCACGTATGGACACGTCCAAATGAGTATTGCATGGCGCTTTAGTGTATTTCCAATCAGACGGAAATTTTTAGCGAGTGTCGCGATAATATCGAAGTTTGACTGGACGAAAGTAAAAACAAAACTTTTAATTTCCCTTTTGGAAGGGCTCCCGCACCTATGGGACGTCTCGCAGGCTGATTTCTCCAGAATCAGTATTAAATTGCTGCGCGAGTTGTTCAATTGAAGCTGTACAATTTGAACGATTTTTATAATATACTCTCGTATAAACTCGATCTAGACACAAAAGTATCGATGTGTGTACAGTGCATAAAACGATCAAACCCACGATACCGTAACTTTCAAGCTCCATAACTCGAAAAGTACTTCATGAAAAAAGGCTACATTATAGTGTTTTGGAAAGCTCTCGAGATAAGCTACAAGAATATGCAATAAAAAATAGGGATTTCCATTTAAGAAATTGAAGATGACCTTCATGTGACCTTGACAACACTCTTCAAGGTCATACTGATATTGCTATGTAATGCGTTACTTGAAACCCTACAACTTTTGTCTGAAACATTTTCGTCTGCCGTTCTCGGTTTTCGAGATATTTGACTGGTACGGGTGGTCTGGGACACCCTGTATATTTACGCCAGACATTAATTCAATAATAATTTATACAAACGAAAACTTGAGTTAAGTGTTTACACAATTGTTTGAAAAGTAGTCTCCAATAAAGAATACACGTATCTACAGTGTGTACAACATACAAAAAACAAACTGTTCCTAAACTCAAATAGCGCTTGAAACGGCCGCTTGATAATTTTTCCCAAAAGCGACATATTGTTTGCCCGTCTTGAAAATATCATAACTCTTAATTGTAGGCAGAAGGGAAGCTTCATGTAAATTTTGAACCAACTTGGAGGTGAGATCCCTAATATACTGTAAAAATTTTCTATCTTTTTACATAACCTGCAATGGATGCGTGGTAGTGTCCGATCGAAGATTCGGTTTCTGTTTCGGTTTCGACCTAAAACACGAGTTTCGGCTAAATTTCGGTTTCGGCCAAAAAATGGCCGAACCTACGCCCGACGCTGATATTACTAATCAATTACTAGCTATAAGATTTATTTACAAGATTTATTCACAAGCATTACTAACTATAAAAAAATTAAACACAAAAAATTAAGTATTAAAATACAAAGAAATTGTATTATGTTATCTATTGTTGTTCAAATAGAATATTCTTAGAATATCTTTTGTTTAAAAAAATATTTTTGTTTCGTTTTTTAAAAGAGTTTTCAATTCCATTTGGCAACGTTTTATGTAACTGAAAGTCTTTATTTTAAGTTTTAACACAAGTAATTATAATAATATGTTTCATTTTAGTTATACTTATAACTTATAACATACTAATTGTTATTGACAAATTATTGAGACTGTTAACTAATGAATATATTAGTTGATTTTATTTTGAGATGTTTAATATGTTTATTCTTCAAATTGATAGATTGATAGCAAATAAGATATGTGAATAAAGATTTTTCAATAAGCTATACTTTTATGTATTACTAGCATTCCCCGTCACGCGGGCTTTGCCCGCGATATTTATGTGTAGAATTAAATAAAAACACATTTTACCCCTTTTCACCCGTTAGGGGTGGAATTTCGGAAAACCCACCCTTAGTGAGCATCTATGTGATAGTAGGAATATACCCTTAAAATTTCAAGTCGATAGGTGCAGTGGTTCGGGCTGCACGTTGATGAGTCAGCGAGTGGTATTTGGCTTATATATATACAGGGTGTCCCGGGTTTTAACCGACAAACTGCGGGAGCATATTCTACTAGTGGAAATAAGAAAAAATTCTTATATTGAGTTTGCTTAGAAATGCTTTATTACAAAGTTATAAACCAATATTGAAAAGAAATATGAGATAAGTAACAACGGAACATAGTGTAGAATTTGGAAGGTCGAAAATGTTTATGTTATGTGCTCATTTGCAATTACGTAATTTGGGTTCATTTCGATCTATGAATGAATATGATGATGTTCGTTCAGCTCTAAGACACCGATGACGCTCGGAAAGAATCTTAAATCTTTTTGATAATACTCCTACACAAAGTGTTCGACGTGCTTCAGCTCAACTGCAGATATCACGAAACACTATTTAGAGAACATTGCGTGCTGATTACAGATTCGCATATCATTACACACCTGTACAAGAATTACTTCCAATCGATTATCAGAAACGAGTCGAATTTTGTAACTGGTATGTGAATGTAGTAGAAAGGGACAATCTTTTCTCATCAATGATATTATGGACAGATGAAGCGACCTTTACAAGACGAGGCATATTCAATTCTCATAATAGCCATGTATGGGCTCATAATAATCCACATACTACCAGACAAAGAAACTTTCAACACGAATTTCGATGTAATGTTTGGATGGGTATGCTTCATGACCGGCTTATTGGTCCGTTCTTTTTACCTGACCGATTGAACGGAGAATCTTTTCGAAGATTCCTATCAAACGATTTACCAATTTTGATGGAAAATGTGCCACTGCAGTTTCGCCAAAACAGCTGGATACAGTTAGACGGTTATCCATCGCACTATGCTAGACAAGTTAGAAACTGGTTAGATGAACATTATGCTCATAGGTAGATTGGTCGAGGAGGACCGGTTTTCTGGCCTCCAAGATCGCCCGATTTAACGCCTCTTGATTTTTATTTATGGGGAACTTTAAAAAATAAAGTTTACAGTACAGAAGTAATCTCGCTTGAAGATTTAAAGCAACGAATTACTAATTCAGTTACTGAGATGCAACAAAATTTTCAGGAATGTCATACTGTAACAAATTTTGTACTACGTCGATGTCTAGCTTGTATCGATGTGCAAGGACAACATTTTGAAATGCGTCACTAAATAATTGCGTACATAATTTTTATTTTTGTGAAAAAATCCGTTGTTACTTATCTCATATTTCTTTTCAATATTGGTTTATAACTTTGTAATAAAGCATTTCTAAGCAAACTCAATATAAGAATTTTTTCTTATTTCCACTAGTAGAATATGCTCCCGCAGTTTGTCGGTTAAAACCCGGGACACCCTGTATATATTACTATTATATCATTATGATGTCATTTGTAAATGTAAATAAATTAATAATCTAAAACTGAATCGTAAATCCTAAGCATAAACATTTATTGAACTTAATTTCTTAAATAGAAACAAGTTTCGGTTTCGGTTTCGTTTCGGCCGAAATTGCTTTAGAAACCGAAATTCGGTTTCGGTTTCGATTTCGGCTTCAAAATATTGTTTCGGTCGGACACTAATGCGTGGTATAGATGGAAAAAAGCGTGGTATAGATATATGAAAAGAAATAGTTTATACAGGGTGTCTCAGAAAGAATGGGACAATGCTCGTATGCAGACAGAGCGGACTGAACTGAGTCGAAAAGTCCTATACCATTTTGCAGTTTTCGCAATAGTTAACGAATTATTAATTATTAAAAATCGTTCTATTTGTCCGGCCTATCGTCGAATGCGAGTGCGCTGCGAGATGCGACAGCCTAGCGATCGAGATTGCTATACTCCGTCCAGCGAGAGAACGTTATCCGTCTGCGCACAGGCGGGCGAAGTGGGGATAGCGTGGCACAGTGATAGTGTGTATAATAGCATGAACGCGCTTGTATCGCGGCATAGTGGGGGTCTCTAGGGAGGAGATCTGCGAGGAACGGACGTGTTTTCGTCTGCTCCGATAACGTTCTCTCGCTGGACGGAGTATAGGCGCGCCGCTCCTGCCTACCCATTGCCACTTGTGATAAACAACTCCCCGCTCGCCTAGCAACCTCGATCGCTAGGCGGTCGATTGGCATTTCTGCATCCCGTTTCGACACGTAACGATTGGACACCGCACGATTGGACACATAATATTGGACACGGAACGATTGGACACCGCACGATTGGTACCGCACTATTAGACATTGCACGATTGGACACCAATTTACAACCGATGATAAGACGCTACGACGCTGCGATGCTACCATGCTTACTTTGCGCATACGTGCGATATTTAATAAATTTAGAAAGCATATGCTGAGAGTATATGAAGCGAGGTTCCACGCAAAGCAAAGTTCTACATTGTAACTTCCACGCAGTACTTTTGGTCACCCCGAAGTTTTGTTACTTTTTTTATGTGGAAGAGTACTAGGTGACGGGCGAAGCCCGTCTCCTCGTGCTCTTCCACCCAAATATACTTTCCCAGTATAAAAAATTAATAATATTAATGTTATAATGTGATACATATTTTATAATTCCCGCGATTTGAGATTGAAGAAGTTTATGGTTTGCACGGCAACGCGGGGCGGCTTTTGTTTTAAGGTGGTATTGAACTGCGAGCTCTCGAGCGTGTGTTCAAGCTACAACCAAATTCATACGCATATATCTAATCGTTATACAGTCAAAAGTAATAAAGTAGTTTATTTGTAAGTGCCATATGTTCAGTGTTTCACTACAGTAACCCACAATACAACAAATTGGCGACGAGGACGGTGGACTGAATTTTTTGTTCGACGGTACATTTCATAACCTCTTTCAACTACACAATGGAGACGGTTAACGAAACGAGCACGCGGACGTTGGTCCCGGGCACTTTTCCAATGAACCTTTCGATCCGGCCATGAATTGGGATCGATGGAGGCAACGATTAGAAGGTGCATTTTCCATTTTCGCTCTTACGGGCGAAAGACGAGTGCCGTACTTATTGCATTATGTGGGCGCTGCATCATTCGATGTCTTATGTGATCGTTTGGCACCGGATGATCCATTTTCAAGGACATACGAGGATCGTACGAAGATTTTAAAAGAATTTTATGCCCCGGCATCATTGGAAATTGTCGAAAACTTCAAATTTCATCAAAGAAAACAGAAGGCAGGCGAAGCGGTCAAAGATTTTATGGCGGCACTTCGGAAGCTGAGTCTTCATTGCAATTTTGGAGACTATCTCAAAACAGCTTTGAGAAACCAGTTGGTATTTGGTTTAGCGTGTAAAAGAACGCAAAGCCGGTTATTGGAAATTCAAGATTTGGACCTCGACAACTATGGAACTCTCAGAAAAAGGAACTCAGGAACTCCAAGGGGATTCAGCTAGTATCAATGCAGTAGCATTGAAGAAAAATGCATCGCAGTCTACATCAGGTGAAGGAAAACATACGAAGAAGAATCCTTCCAAGAAACGCGGATTTGGAGGAAGTGCAGGGTCGACATCCAAACATCAGACGTCGAAACCAAATAATATAAGTAATAATGTTACGATTAGTTGTTTCAGGTGTGGTAAAGGACATTTAGCGTCTAAATGTACTTTGAATCCAAATGTACGGCGCAACGGTTGCGGGAAGATTGTTCATCTGCAGCGGGTGTGTTTTCAAGGAAAGCAACCTACAAACCACTTACAAGGGGAGGACCAAGGTGTGACCCCTCAGATTTCGTTCAACTTTTAATAGGTTGTTGTACACCCCTCCCACTAACAAACTGTCATGTAACTCTTGCCAATGCGCAGTAGTTTACGAGTTCCAAGTAGCGAGCGTAGCCCGGCGAAGAAGGCGCCGGACTAATACGCTGGACGTCGCTCGTTCGAATCTTGTTTTTTTTTTTTTAATGAAATGAGGTTTTATATAAATAAATACGTCACGCTACATGATATTCTTATATTAAATGTATAGTATAATTGTTTCTTGCATTATTAATTATCAGTATCAGTACATAGGTATGTACGTATATATACTGCGTGAGTGCGCGCGCGCGCGCGCGCGCGTGTGTGTAAGTAAAGAATATATAATATTATTCATCGCTTTCGTCATTGGTATGATATCGCCTCGATTCAAGTTTCGAATGTTAGAATTCTTTGTCTGTTCCTCCACTCGAACGACAACTACTGTCTGGATTTAACGTTTTCAACCGATATATTAGGATATAGAACTCCAAAATCTAACAAGTAAACATCAAGCGAAATCATGAGACAAACATGTTGTTCTGATAGAAAAGAAGAAGCGGAGCAATTTAGGCAGTCTTTGTTCGTCTTTCTGCGAATTGACAAGGTTATCGAGACAAATAAGTAACAAGTAACAAGATTCGAACGAGCGACGTCCAGCGTACTAGTCCGGCGTCTTCTTCGCCGGGCTACGCTCGCTACTTGGAACTCGTAAACTACTGCGCATTGGCAAGAGTTACATGACAGTTTGTTAGTAGGAGGGGTGTACAATAACCTATTAAAAGTTGAACGAAATCTAAAGGGTCACACCTTGATCCTCCCCTTGTTAGAGGAGGTTTTAAATGTGACTACAGACAGTGGTGAGGCTCGAGCCAAACTTTGCACGATTTTACAAGTACTCAGATAGCCAAACCTGCACGAACAAATTCTGAGCAGTGTCTGCAGTAAATTTTTGATATCAGAAAGGCAACGGAGTTTATACAGAAGTTGCTCTTTCAGATGATGTTATCAAACTGTTATCAGAAATGCAATAGTGTCTGCTGACAGGCAAGGTGAGCAGATTGGCAGCAGAAACCGAGCAGAATCTGCAGCTTTTGACACAATTCAAATTTAAACAGATAGGAATATGCGTTTCGCTCCGCACCGCTATGCGGTGCACACGTCGAGTTCTTACTCGACGTTAAGATTTAGCCTGACAGTTATATAAGTTAATATACGCGCCTTGGCATGATAATATTAATTTTTCTGAAAATTTTTGTACTTGCGGCACAGAGACTCCCATGAACAACGTCCACGCACACCGCAAGCAATCTGAAGTTCGAAAACAAAATTCGGACTTTAGAATAAATTAACAATAAGAGAGAGATTATGCAACGAACTGTCAGAAAAACACATCAAGCCAAATGTACTTTAATTTAACCATATTGCTCACATTGTTTTTACTGGATATATATTTCATTCTTATTATTGTGTATTTCTTTTCAATTTTGCATTTCTTTCCCATTGAAAATAAAGAAAAATAGCAATTTAAATAGCTGTATGGATTAGGAGTCATTTTAACAGCTGATTATGTACAGAATCTGCTCAATTTCTGCTGCCAAACTGCTCTCAAGTTATATGCGCAGGCTCTGCTCTCAATCTGCTAACAATCTGCTACCAGGTTATGTGTACAGACTGCGCGATTTCTGCTGCCAATCTGCTCACATTACCTGTCCAACAGGCTCTGTCGGCAAACCCGAGCTTAATGCGGACACAGATGGCTACGGTTTTGGTTTGGGATTCTGATCGAATTTGTTACCAATCTGCGGGCATGTTGGTATCATTTTGCTATCTGGGAAATAAGCGACCAGTGGAATTCGAGATAGATACAGGAGCTGCAGTATCCGTAATAGGTATTGAAAATGTGAGAAAACTATTTCCAGGTTTGACCATTCATAAAACTGATTTGAAGTTACGTTCGTTTTGCAATCAGGAGATTAAGTCGTTAGGTCGTATAGTGGTAAACGTGCAATGTAGAAATAAGCAAAAATCATTAGATTTATTTTTAACGCCGGGAGAGCGTCAGCCACTTTTAGGACGAGAATGGTTTAACCAGTTACATGACATTTCAAAAATTGCACAAGTTCATCAAAAATGTGTGTCAATACATACAGTAGAAAGCATTAAAGATTTACAAATTGCTCAATTGATTGCAAATTACGAAGCAGCTTTGGATCGTAAACGTTCTAAGATTATTGGATTACAAGCTGAATTACAATTGAAAGAAAATGCTAAACCGGTGTTTTGTAAAGCACGGTCTGTTCCGTTTAAATTGCTTCCATTAATTGATCGAGAATTAGATCGGTTATGTAATGAAGGCATTTTGGAAAAAGTAAACACTTCCCGATGGGCAACTCCCATCGTACCTGTGTTAAAGAAAAATAACCAAGTTAGAATATGTGGCGATTTTAGTGTTACGTTAAATCCAGAGTTGATAGTAGATGAACATCCTTTGCCTACCACGGATGAATTATTTGCTTCAATGGAAGATTGTACAGTATTTTCCAAAATAGATCTTCAAAATGCATATTTGCAATTAAGCGTTAACGAAAAGGATCGTGAATTGTTAACCTTGACTACTCATCGGGGTTTATTTCGCAGCACAAGATTAATGTACGGAGTTTCTAGCTCGCCAGCAATATGGCAGAGAACCATTGAGCAAATCTTGCAAGATTTGGAAGGAGTCGTAGTGTTCGTGGACGATATTCGTGTAGGTGGTAAAAATGCAGAGGATCATAGGCGAAAACTATGGGAAGTTTTAGAGCGTTTACAAAAGCACAATGTCAGAATAAATTTTGATAAAAGTGAATTTGCAAAAGATAAGATTCAATTTTGTGGGTACATGATTGATAAAAACGGTATACATAAATGTCCAGAGAAGATGGATGCAATTCGAAATATGAGGAGACCACAGAATGTAACAGAGTTACGTAGTTTTTTGGGTCTAATAAATTATTATGGGAGATTCATAGAAAATCTCAGTAATATTGTGTTTCCGTTAAATGAATTATTGCAAAAGAAACAAGCATTTATTTGGTCAGATAGATGTGAATGCGCGTTTAAAAGAGCTAAGCAAGCATTTTTAAGTGAGAAATGTCTTGTGCATTTTAATGCCAAACTTCCTTTAGTTTTGGCTACTGATGCGAGTCCATATGGAGTTGGTGCTGTTTTATCGCACACCTTTCCGGATGGTATGGAGAAAGTGATCCAATATGCATCACAAACGTTATCTGCAACGCAAAGGAAGTACAGTCAAATTGATAAACCCAGATAGCACACATAGTTCTATGAATATTCTTATGGAGTGCAAATATTCTTAATTTCAGAATATTCGAATTGAATATTCTATAATGATACGTAGAATGTTACAATTAGATATCGTATATTCATAATAAAGAAGAATGTTTATAGAATATTCTTCGTGAACGTTTTTAGAATATTCGTTCAGAACGATTTTAGAATATTCATCGAGTTTATGTATTGCACATTGTGTGTAACGTTACAATGTTTTATATATAATTATATATGGATCTGTATTTGTCTAATATATAATTATATATAAGCCTTGCATCATGTATAAATATACATAAACACAAGTATGATTCAGATGCATTCATATATAATTGTATATGATTCTATATAAACTAGGAATATGTGTTTTCGCTCCGCACCGCTATGTGGTGCACGCGTCGAGTTCTTACTCGACGTTAAGATTTAGCCTGACAGTTATATAATAAAGTTAATATACATCCCTTGGCATATTAATTTTTTTTTGAGAATTTTTACGCTTGTGGCACACAGACTCCTATGGATGTCCACGTAGTTCACGCACGCAAGCACTTTGAAGTTCGAAAACTTCGGACTTCAGATTATACTAAATAATATATTTTACTACTTACATATCTTTAATAATATACAAATATATATATATATATCATATTCATTTATATGTAAGCATATCTATTTATATATGGACAAAAATGATATATAATTTTGTATAACCAGTTTTGTCTGATTATATAAAAAATTTTTTACCGGGATGTTCCTAGAATATTTATTGAATATTCTATAAATATGCATAGTTATTATACAGAATATTCGATAGATTATTCTACTCACATTCAAAAAAGATTTATAATAGTGCCATTCGAATGTCCTACGAACATAAGATAAATATATAAGAATGACTTATGGAATATTCCAAATATTCTTCAAAAATATTCTTAAAACATTCATAGGAATATCTTGTGCTATCTGGGAAGAAGCTTATGCTATAATTTTTGGACTTAAGAAATTTCATCAATTTCTTTATGGTAATACTTTTACGTTGTTGACTGACCATAGACCTTTGGTACAAATATTTTCGCCAAAGAAAGAATTACCTTTATTTAGTGCCTTGCGTATGCAACATTACGCGTTGTTTTTACGAGCTTTTAATTATAAAATAAAATATCGGAGATCTGCAGAGCACGCTAATGCTGACTGTCTTTCGAGACTTCCTTTGCCTAGCGTAGTCGATACTCAGGATGTAATTGATGTATTTTTAATGGATACTGTGATGTTATTTCCTATTGATGCGACAATCGTTAGGAAAGAGACCAAAAAAGATGTAAAGTGTCATGAATTGCTTCAAATATTAAGCGACGAATCGAGATTGCGTACACAGAAATTTTGGAATATTGATATTAATGAATTTTGTGTTGTAAATGGTGTACTAATGCGTGGCCATCGTGTAATTGTACCTACGACGTTGCACAAACAAATGTTACAGGAATTACACATGGGACATTTCGGAATGACGAAAATGAAAAGTTTAGCTAGAAGTTATTTTTGGTGGCCAGAGTTAGATCATGACATTGAAAATCTTGTCAGGAATTGTGCAGAGTGCAATACGTACAAAAATAATCCGAAAAAGTAGTTCATTATTGGGAAGAGGCCACAGAACCTTTTCACAGAGTTCATATTGATTTCGCAGGACCATTTTTGGGTCACATGTTTTTCATTTTAGTTGACGCATTTTCGAAATGGCCCATTGTACACATTGTTAAAAATATGTCAACTGCGAATACGATTTCAGTATTGGAGGAAATTTTTGCGACTTTCGGATATCCGAATTATTTAGTGTCTGATAATGGACGGACGTTCATTGCTACAGAGTTTAAACAATTTTTGGAAAAACGAGGTGTTAAATCAATTTTCACAGCTCCATATCATCCAGCGACAAATGGACAAGCGAAGAGATTCGTTCAGACGCTTAAACAATCCCTCAAACGTATGATAAATTCCGGGAAAAATTTGAAACGGTCTTTACAAGAATTGTTAATGCAATATCGTATAATGCCGCACGCGACGACGGGAAAATCACCGGCGGAATTATTTTTACGACGACAAATTCGAAACCGTTTCCAACTCGTTTTTCCAGACACACGAAAGGATTTACCTTCCTGTTCTATTTCCTTTTTCAAGGAGGGAGAAAAGGTGAGTTGCCGAAATTATATAGGCTCGATAAAATGGAAATTTGGTAAAATTATTCGTCGACTTGGCAAACTCAATTTTGAGATTAAGTTAGATAATGGTCAAATCTGGCGTAGACATGTAAATCAGTTACGTAAAATCGGACAACCAGTTTTAAATGACGAGCAAGGATGACAGTTTGTAGATTATGGACCTGCAGATGAAATCATAGACCAATCATCTCAAAGAAATGAAACTCAAGCTGAAAGAAGCCCGCAACCGTTGCCCAACACACAAATATTTTTAAGAACGGATATGCAGGGACAAGCTCAGGGTATAGAGAGAATGGAAGGAGGAGAATGTCCTCAAATTGTTCCAGCAGTGCGTAGGTCGAATCGCATACGAAAACCACCTGAGCGTTTCGTAGACTTTTTATCTACTTAGTTTTATAAGATTACACGTTTTTAAATTTAAGTTCATTTTGCATTTTGTTTTTCTTTTAGCGGGAGAGGTGTTATAATGTGATATATATTTTATAATTCCCGCGATTTGAGATTGAAGAAGTTCATGGTTTGCAGGGCAACGCGGGCCGACTTTTGTTTTAAGGTGGTATTGGACTGCGAGCTCTCGAGCGTGTGTTCAAGCTACAACCAAATTCATACGCATATATCTAATCGTTATATAGTCAAAAATAATGAAGCAGTTTATTTGTAAGTACCATATGTTCAGTGTTTCACTACAGTAACCCACGATACAACAATTAAAGTAAGAAAGTTTAAACTGGGAAAGTATCCACACTGTATCCACGCATGTACTTTGCAAAACAAAGCAATGTTTACTCTACATCTAATTTTGACTCTTACTTATTAGAATGAACTTTGCTAATATATTGCAGACTTAGAGCCAGCGCACGTACATTGTCGTAGCGTCTTATCATCGGTTGTAAATTGGTGTCCAATCGTGTAGTGTATAATAGTGCGGTTGGTGCGGTGTCCAATCGTTCCGTGTCCAATATTCCGTGTCCAATATTACGTGTCCAATCGTGCGGTGTCCAATCGTTACGTGTCCAAATGGAGGCCACCCGTTTCAGACACTCGTCTATGTTACGCACACTAATGAGGACTCCAATTCAAGGAAAATAGAAGAAAAATAATCTTGAAGTAATCTTGAAGTAATCTTTGAATCTGATGGAGTTAAGAGTGATGTGATGTGATGTGATGCGATGTGATGTTAAACCTTAGTGATAGTTGTCAGAAAAAGGAAAAATGGATATAGAAAAAAATAGTGCGATTTTCCTTTCCCTGTTCAAACTTGAAAACTGAATAAGATAATAGAAACAAACATTTATGACAATTATTTATTCGTAGACAATGAGAAATACAAATAAAATTTCAGAGGTTATGTCTGCAACAAAGAAATAAAATATTAATAAAATGGTTACAAATTAATGATTCAAAGCTATTACAGTTGACCATGGAAAGTATGAGGTACCAAAGAATTTGGCAAGTGGAAAAAAGTTCCAATTTTAGAAAAGAAACCCAGATAGCACAAAGGTGAATAGAAGTTCATAATGAATTCATTTTAAAGAGTACCTACAGAAATAGAGAGATGAATATCTGGAAAATTCTTTAAGAATTGCTCACAATCAAATTCATCTAGAAGTATACATAAGTATTCATTATAAGTTCATGATAATAAATACTTCACGATTCAGTACGCGAATACTCTAAGAATTCGTGAGGAATATCCTAAATGGAGAATTACATGATTTTGAAAACGTGTAGTTGAAATTCGTAGAAGTAATTCTGATTATAATGATACGGCATCCGCGGAGTCGTAGTGAAGTGTTACGTTATATTTACGTGTGTGCATTATTTGTCATATATTGACGAGATATTCGCAACGAGAAACCAAATCCACAGTTATAAATTATGAGTATATATGATTGGACGTAATTAAATATATTTATACAAATTTCTGCTACTTCTAACCTATTTAATCTAACGTTTTACATTATTTGCATTGAAACTTTAGTTTGCAAAAATGAAACGTCGAGTAAAACCATTCAGTGAATCATCAAGATGGCAAAAAAATAGACGTAATTATTATATACAACATTAGTGAAATTATATGTTGTTGTACACGTTTACACGTCACTTTTAATCAGGGTTAATACATTCGTAGTTCTAAAGCTGGCCAAATACAGCCATTCCATTCTTCAGAAGGTGGCTGTAGAAGTACGGATGTTATTAGACCTGATTAAAGGTGATGTGTAAATGTAATCATTGTTTTTAGTGCATATTTTTAAGTTCTTTCTCTATTCTCAAACACTGTTCCTTTTGAATTTATAAAGTATACATCTGTTGATGAGGAGTACTTCGAAATGAATACTCTAAGAAGTTGTCAGGAAGTCCAATTATGGTGCATGTAACTTCCTGATACATTCTTAAAGTATACTCCTATGTATTATTAAGGAATTACAATTAAAAAAAAAGAAAACTTCTGGAATACGTTAGGAATCCATTGTGCTATCTGGGAATGTAAATATTTATTATGTTTCGAAAGAATGGCTACAAAACTTTCGCATGTCCAAACTCAGCTTTTTTGATTTGTGTAACAAACTTAGAAATGAGTTAAAACCAAAATCACAATATTTGAAACCAAGAGAGTCTTTATCTGTTGAGAAACAAGTAGCTGTGGCTTTGTATAAATTAGCTAGGGTAAATATTTTGATAAGGTCAGGCATCACGAATGTCAATGACCTTGACATATATTATAGAGGTCACCTCCCTGTAATCCGCAGAATTTTTTTATTAACTTTTTAATAAACAACGAGCGACGGTCCTTCTGTGGGTTACTCAGGGAGATGACCTCTATAATATATGTCAAGGTCATTGGCTGCATTCAGCAGATTCAACAGTCGGACAACGTTACTAGATTTTCCGCTGAATCTCTCATCTAATTGGCATATATTTTTAGATCTAAAGGAATACACCAATTAGATGCAAGAGCTCACTGAGCGCTCAGTGAATATTGAGTCTGCTGAATACAGCCATTAATGCCTGACCTTATCGAAATATTTACCTTAACTAGTACCGCGAAATATAGAGTTGTTGGCAATATGATGGGTATCCATAAGTCAACAGTAAAACAATATCTGTACAGAGCAGTAAAAGCTAGTAATAAAATTATACTTCAAAATTATATACATATGCCTAATGAAAACGAAGCTAAATTTATAGCTCAAAATTGTGAAGAAAAATGTGGTATTCCAAAAATTATTGGAAGCATTGATGGGACTCACATTGAAATTATTCCACTAAGTGAAGGATGTAGAGCTTTTGTAAACAGAAAGGAATGGCCTTCATATAATGTACTAACTGTGAATATAATGTACTAGTCGATCATAATGGAAGGTACTTTTATTTTTATTTATGTTTCTTTATTTAGTTTTCTTTTCTTACAATTACTTTTATATATTTAGAAATATTATGGTGAAACATCCAGGGAATTATCATGTCAATCATAAAACATATATTTATATATAAAAATAATAAGCAAGATATGAGCTTCTGACATATATTTGAAAATTGCCTATTTTTATAAACATATAACCTTTCTTTCTTGTACTTAAAATTGAGAATTTTATTTTTACATTACAGTCATCAGAATAAATAAATTTTATCATTCCAAATTTTTTCAGAATCACAAATAAAAGGTTTTGAGGATGGTGAATTAAAATGGGACATCCTGTATATTATAATTAAAATGGGACACCCTGTATATTATAATTAAAATGGGACACTCTGTATATTATAATTTATTGAAAGAAAAAGATATGAACTGATAAGGAAGTTACATAAGGAGAAAAGTGTAGTAGTAGAGTAGACGTAGTAATTCATAAATATAAAATAATAAGGTCCTCAATTGAGCCGGGCCTGATAAATAAAAAACGCGAGAAAAAAGAGAAAGAAAAAAACGGGAGAATAATACGCAAAGTTGAGAGAGCAGAACGATTGCTGATAGCGATGAGAGCGCGCGCTGCGGATTCCGTACCTTTCTTATGTGAGATCTGTATTTTCTTGAAATACATTGTTATCCCAGGCAGCACACATTGGTTTCAAAGCCACTTCATAAACGTTTTGACGTAACGTTTCATAACCATTTAATTGAAACGTTTATTTAGGAGAAAAATGTCCACCGAAAAAACGTTAGGAGAAACTATCTTTTTCGGGAAAAAAAAGTTTCAGAAACCATCAGAAAAATATTCATTAATTCTATATATCAGTGCCTCAAAGATAGATAGAGTTAAGTCACATTTTTGTAAAAAAAACTAGATTTTTATATTTTATGAATTACTCTCTAAATTTCGTGTAGTGGAATCTCACTCTTTTGGAATGAGATATCACTTCAAGCAATAATGATAATACTGCCAGTCCAAATGGAGTGAAATTTCACCGTTTGAAAAAGTGAAGTTATGCACTCTTTACTTTAACTGAACCTTCAACTCTGAAAAGAGTGCCATATTCCACTCTAGTCTACCCACGGAGAAATATCAAAACGGCCCAGTACTGAGACCGTGCCGTTTACCATCGTGGCAGTACTGATATTGGTTTCAAAAGAAAAGAAAAAGAAAAGAGTACTGGATCGGTTTTCCGGATGGTTATTTTTAAGGATAACGCAGGCGTATCCCGTTTGCACACGTAACGATTGGACACCGCACGATTGGACACCGCACTATTAGACACTGCACTATTGGACACCAATTTACAACCGATGATAAGACGCTACGACGCTGCGATGCTACCATGCTTACTTTGCGCATATGTGCGATATTTAATAAATTTAGAAAGCATATGCTGAGAGTATATGAAGCGAGGTTCCACGCAAAGCAAAGTTCTACATTGTAACTTCCACGCAGTACTTTTGGTCACCCCGAAGTTTTGTTATTTTTTTATGTGGAAGAGTACTAGGTGACGGGCGAAGCCCGTCTCCTCGTGCTCTGCCACCCAAGCATATACTTTCCCAGTATAAAAAATTAATAATATTAAAGTAAGAAAGTTTAAACTGGGAAAGTATCCACACTGTATCCACGCATGTACTTTGCAAGGCAAAGCATCGTTTACTCTACATCTAATTTTGACTCTTACTTATTAGAATGAACTTTGCTAATATATTGCAGACTTAGAGCCAGCGTACGTACATTGTCGTAGCGTCTTATCATCGGTTGTAAATTGGTGTCCAATCGTGCAGTGTCTAATAGCGCGGTTGGTGCGGTGTCCAATTTTGCGGTGTCCAATCGTGCGGTGTCCAATCGTTCCGTGTCCAATATTACGTGTCCAATCGTGTGGTGTCCAATCATTACGTGTCCAAATGGAGGCCACCCGGAATCACACACACACTTATGTTGATTTGTGTCTCTTGTTCCATAATCGAGTACATTGAAACGATGATGATATAAAAATGATGTAAGAATAATTAATACTTGAAAATTAAGGGGGGAACCTGCTTTAGAACGCTGAAAATAAGATACACTTTACGAATTGTTTTTGGAGAAACTATATAGTGGATCATTATAAAACTTTTATGCATTTATTATTACATGTTTAAAGATAAAACATAATTTTTTTATTTAAATATATCGCCTGTAGAGGGCGTCCTGGAGGAATCTTAGTGTAGTCGCGCCACCGGCATTGCAAATTTGCAAGCATTCTCCTGCCTCCAAATTTCGTCTAAACTGAAAAAATGAAATATTTTCTCGTTATTTATGATTCCCATCGTCGATGAACCAAAGAGATAAGAAAAAAGTTGAAAATTGCCAAAATGGTGGAGCTTAGAACACAAAAGTACGATTTTCAGGCAAATTTTTGAACTTTTTCATGCAAAAACAATTGTTTAACTTAATGCTTTTATGAATATTAAAGGTTCATCGACTATTGTTTATAATTAAGAAGTTAAATACATTGAGACAAGTCATTCGGTTGATTAGTTTTGTTGTAATCGTGCTCGCAAATTCGGAAAAAGTAGTTTTGAGAAAAACACATTTAAAGTTAGAAGTATGAAAAACTTATTTTGTTTGGAAACTTACAGCTAGTCTGCTATTCCAGGTCCATACATTAGACCTTCTGCTTCCTCAAACAATTCGTTGTTTGCCAATTGTTGTTGTCTGCGAAGTGTTCTGGCCTCTTTTGTTGCACTTAGGCTCCGGCGATCCTGCTTCTTCATCCGCTGTGCGTCATAGTTCTCGGCGAAAAATCGACATTGCTGACCGATTTTTATTTACAATTTTACCATCATTTTTAAAATTGCATTATCCTTCATTAAAAACTCCGGCAGCTATGAAAGCAGCGATTTCAATGTTTTTTTTGCCGGAGTTGAGATGCTTAGAAGCGAGACGCCAAACGATAGAGTTGTAACTTTCATTCGAATTTTGTGTGTCCGCCTAAGCATCTCTGTAGCAGGTCGTCGTTTGTAAGATCTTCATAGATTGGCCATAAATGCTTTTGCACATCTGGATGAAGTGGAGGGGAATGGTTGAAATGTGTTTCGTTACCTGCGGCCTTAGCTTTCTACCACTCACACCACTCTCAGTTCCCGTTGGACAATTTTCATGTCTAGGATTTGTATCGGTGGAACATAAATGATACAGCGTCGTCATTATGGCTTTTTTCATTCCGTCAACAGAATCAAAATTTCGCTTTATTGCTAAACCATAATAAATAGTTAATTTTTTAATAAGGCTATCCGTTAACTTTCCCTTTCTACCAAGCTTTTCTTTGTTCTTAATTTTGCGAAGCCGCGTACCCATTCGTTTCTCGACATGCCCAATGCATTCATTTTTAATAACTTGAAAATCGTCGCCATATGGATTTAAATCTACAATAGCCTTGAATGTTTTTGAATCTCCGTCTCCGATGTAGTTACCGTACCTGACATTGAACTTCGTCTCGGATCTCGAAAACATTTCTCGAACGGCGTCTACTTCCATCTTACCAGCAGAACCAACGTGATTTGCGATGCATTCTTCTTTATGTCCTTCGAACCACTCAATGTACTGTTCAGTATCTTGTTTATTTTTCCAAAAAGTGCAAGACTGGTAGTAACTTCCTTTGACGACGAAATCCAACAGTTTCCCACTATAGTAACCTATAAGTGTCGTAACACCATACAGCGAAGTAAAGCCGCGTTTCTTCCACGATTCATCGCTCGATACTTTTAAAGTCGTTGCAGGCCTTTCATTTTTTATATTTTGTTCTTTCTCTTCATTCACTACTTTTTGGCATAAAACATCAAATACTGTATTCGCGACACTGTGAATATGATCCACGATTTTGTCGTATGCACTTATGCTCATGCCTTGGACGATATCCATTAGACCACAGAAACTGTTTATGCCTTCTCTACCGACACCTAGAAGCCTCATGACAAATACAATTCTTCGATTAATTTCGTAACCAGTATTGATGAGAGGTCCTGAGTGGATTTTACGAGAACCACAACGGCACGTAATAACAAGCTGAAAACCAAGTCCACGATTTCCACATTCTTCGAACTTCACATCTCGTTTACACTCTCTACAAATGAGCATTTCAGCAATATTACTAAAAACAGTTAAAAAATCAATAATTCTATAATAATGCATCGGCCTAAAAATGATGTCTTCGTCAGTCGCGGTTTTTAATTTTTTCGCTGAAGTACTTAGTCCGGTGGATTCGTCTTCTTTGTTCGTAAATTGATTTCCACGGAATTTTCTTTTATGTGGTCTTGCTGCTCGACAAGTGCTGTCTCTTTTTCCTTTCGGATACATTTTCTGGTCCGTCTGCACAGGTCGAAGTTTTGAGCAGAACTAGATCTCGTCAACAATACCAACGGTTTGGAGCTATCTCTTTCGAAAACATCTTTACTGTACCACAAATACACTGTCTCCACTACATCTATACTTGCACAAACACACTCAGGCTACCTATATACAAATATCATACTCATACACATTCAGGTAAACAGGTGCATATAAGTTATACAAAGAAACAGGTCTACAGGCGAGACCTGTTCGACGCTCCGAGTAAGCGCAAGTATATGTGCTCGACGCCCAGATGCTCCGGGGCCTATATCTCAAAAACTACTACGAATTTCGATCTAAACCTTTAGGATTATATTTTTCACATGTATTACTATCGATTAAAGTCAAATAAAAATATTGAATTTCTGACCCGATAAAGCAGGTTCCCCCCTTAAGTAGAAAGTACTATTTTTTTCTATATTAATTATATAATTTCGAATCAATTTAATAAAACATTTTTCGTTTCTGTGGAAACGTGAAAAATACGTTTTTAAAATTTAGGTCTAAAAACGGTTTCTATTTAAACCGTTTCTTAAATGGTACTTTATGTTTCTTAGAAATTAGATACGTCTAACAAGGGAGGTATCCCGGATGTGAACTTTGTATAGAGAAACTGTTTATATTTTTGAAAAGCACACACCCAGAGGGTCACAACAGTAGATGATATTCACTCTCGAAATGTAACCTTGGTCAGATATGGGGCCTTTTGAAAAATAATGGAATTTTTTGTATTTGCGACTTGTTCTAATATTGTAAAGCAATAACAAGGAGGCTGCCCGATGTTCTACGTAATGTAAGTCTTCCCGTCTCCAGTCGCGTTGGCAAAACCAATCCAAGTAATAAAGCCAAGGATAACTGGATATTTCAGGATTAAATGTGCGAATCCATATATGCGGAACTAACTCCCGCCGCGTCTTACGAGACAATAAGAGGCATGGGCATGGTCTGAAAGGGAAGTTCTTTGAGGCGCTAAACCATGGCGAATTCTAGCAGTACCTGTGGCTCGCGTTCCAGGCGCGCTGGTTCATCAGGGATGAGTCGACCCGATGTGACATGCGAAGGTTCTAACACCGATGCTTTAAGCAGCAATTTTCTTTCACCTTCTGCTGTTTTCTTCCACTTGTCAAAATTAGTACAGGAGAAATACGGCGACTTGACGTCAGAAAATATTTCGGACAAAGAAGAAGCTGCTGCAAAAAAGTTATTTAAGATCTTTAATACATTCATGTCCACTTCAAATGTTGAAACATTTGATCTGCAACTTGAAGTAGAAGACCAAGTCCTTGATGATTCCATGGATTTGGACTTTATACCTGAATCTTCAGGTCAATCTTCTGATCATTCCAACATCTCACAAGTATCAGTTGATCAGATGAGAAAAGCTATTAATGCTTATGACGGTGCCCCACGAGGTAAGAAATTTAAAGCAGCTCAAAGAGCGTGCACAATACTCCGCCATAAGTCGGAAAATGCTCGATGGAGACCTCTGATAGACAAGGGTGGTTGAGAGTTTGACAAATATAACGATGTCAAGAAATTCTTACATCTAATGTTCACTGAAGCAAGAGGAAAAGGACTTTCCATTCACGGAAGTGATTTGCACAAGTGGGCAAGTATGAAATCACGTGAAATTGGATTGTTTAACTTTAGAGCATCATCCTTTTTTTAATAATTTCAAGAAACAGTACAAAATTTCATCTCGAAAGATGACAAAGTACATTACACTTCGAGAAATCCGAAATGAGTCTCTGGACGAAACGATCAGTGAGTTTGTTAACAAAGGAAAGGAGAGAGCACGGAATTACAACCGTGATAACATCTTCAACACTGATCAAAGTGGTTTCAATTATGAAATGGTATCGACGCGTACTCTTTCATTTAGTGGAGAAAAATCAACTGAATCTGTTATAACATCCGCTAATAAAATAACACATTCGTATTCAATCCAAATAACTATTAGCGCGTCAGGTCGAATTGTTGGCCCTATGCCTACAAGAGATTGATGGCATGTTTGGGCCGAAAGTGCTTGAACGGTTGCCAGAACATGACAATGTTCGTGTTGTCTGTTCTTCTTCAAGTAAACTGACAAGAAACATATTTAAGCAATGGTGTGAAGTCCTTTTACCTGAAGTAACTCAACAGACTCTTCTCTTTAAATATTCTTGGACAGAACAGAGTGATGAGACCATCTTTAAGGATGTTTTTGGAGAAAATCTTGGAATCCTAACGATTCCACCAAAGACGACTGGCAAAATACAGCCACTTGATGTATTTTTCTTCAGTCAATGGAAGAAATTCTATAGGCGTGCATCAGATCATGTCAGGCTTTATAATGTTAACGTTAATTTAACGGTGCGTAATAACATCATAAAAATGCATAGTTTGATTCACAACCAGATTTCTGCCCTAAGATTTTCTTCAATGATTCGATATGCCTGGCAAAAATCTGGTTATTTTAATGAAGAGCCAGAACAGTTTGAGTCAGTCACTGAAGTCTGTTTCAAATTTCATTTAAACTGTTTGCTGTGTACCCACACAGCACACTTTATCTGAGAGATATCCCATAGATATCATTTTGGGATATCGCAATAGCCATAAGATATCCCAAGATGATCTCAGTTATCCGTGGGATGTACAAAATATGCACAAGTGTTCGCCTAAAATCCGCCTAGGGGATATCTTACAGATATCGCAGACAACATCCAAAGGATGTCCGAGTGATGTTATGAGATATCCCATACAGCATAAAAGTCCGAGAGACATCGGAGGGATGTCTTAAGGACATTTTATATCCTATGGACATCCCTTCGACGTCCTTCAGACTTTTGTTTTGCTGTATGAGATGTAGCATTCAATATTGTATGATTGTATAGATATTCCACATAGCACAGAGTTCAAAAAGAATTCACTTGTATGTCACAAATGCTAAGTTCATTTTGAGAAGCAAAAAGAATAGAAAAAATGTTATGGAGCGTAAAAGAATTCTTTTTGCATCTGAAAATGAACTCACAATTTGTGACATACAAGTGAATTTTTTTAACTCTCTGTGCTATCTGGGATATCTACGATATTGAATGCTACATAATAATACATTTCAGACATTTCATAAAATAAAGAAGGGGATGATGATATATGAAAGAAGTTTACACTGCAGAATAAATGTTTATTTATATAATCAGTCTTCCAATGTAAAAATCGGCTGTAGAAGTATATATTAATCTTATATAATAGTAACAAATCTCTTTAAAAAAACATAACGTTTACAATAACATAACTTTTCATTTATAAAAGGAAACTTTATAAACTTTATAAACATAACTCTTAACAGTACCTCTTAAAATTATCACAAATTTCTAAGTGTTAAAAGTAAATAAAAATTTCTTGTAAGTTCTTGCAGCACAAAGAAAAAGCTTTAAACACATACCTCCGATATGACACGAAACATAAACATAATACGAAAAGTAATAAAAGTAATATTGTTTATAGTCTTGCTGCTTCCTCATTGTCATTGTTCGAATGTCTTATGTATCTTTCTTTGACATGTTTTAGTCAGTCTATAATACACTTTTTTATTCCCAGTAGTGTTGCATCATTATGCAACTATATTATAATTGCTGAAAAATAAAATAATATCATTGTTTTATACTTTACTGAAAAAAACTGGATGATGTATATCTTTTTCAATTATATGTTAAACTTACACTCTACAATTTTGCGAAATGGTGATAATAATTGTTGCAGTTTAGAAGATGGTAGTGTTATAATTGTTCAACAAATAGTACGACATGTGCAGTTGAATGATTTTGTGATAATAGGAAAGAAGTTTGTACGAAAAACATATTTTTACAATACTCCTTGCACATCTAGTTTATTAGACACGTATGTCGTTTCGGAATCAGCGTTATCGCAAACTAGGATGTGGCTATTGTCTAAAGTAAAACGAAAATTTTTTAAAATACCATGTGGAAATGATAAATACGTTATCATATCATTACTGCACAATGAAAATGATTAATTAATGATTGATTAAAGCTCACCTGTGACCTAACCTCACTGCGAATTGTATAATATTGTTATCATTCAATTATTCACTTCACTTATTTTGCTTTCTCTCTCTCTCTCTCTCATACACACGCACGCGCGCGCACACACACACACACACACACACCACGTACGCACATCACATACTTATTCACTCTTACTCATTTAAATAATTCACTCCCGTACTCGATCACTACCTCGCTGACTGTCAATCCCTCGTTCGCTCACTCAATCTATAACCTACAAAAGTCTAGATATATCGCTAGCGCTCTCTCGCGGCAGAAAGTGCAACTACAACAATCGACGTTGACGACGACGTTTCTTTGGACTTTGCGTCGCAATATCTCCGCTCGTAAGGCACATAGCGCAAAAATAAGACCATTTTTCTTATGCAAATCATACCCAAGCTATCGATTGAGTCTACTTAGAACTTGATCAATTCATCCATTATTGAGATCTGATAATTTCGGGTATTCGCAGCTCACCGACTTGCGTAAATTCACGGTGCGGTCTCGCGCTACGCGTTTACTTGATATCTATGATATTCTCAACTTTCTTTTAATTTTTTAGTTGTAGTACTCTCTAAGTGCAAATTTTCTCCATGTGCGTATCCTTTCTAGTAAATAAAAGATTACTCCTTAGGTCACAGTATATAATACATCTTTCACAGGTGAAGGATTAAATAATTAATATTATACAATATTTTCGAAAAAATTTCGAATAATTTTTTATTTTTAAAGTTAATTCCTTTATATATAATATATAATTCATTGCAAAATGATATCCGAGAGACATCGAAGGGATGTCTAAAGGACATTTTATATCCTGTGGACATCCCTACGACGTCCTTCAGACTTTTGTGCGTGATGATATCCTGACATGCGGATGTCCTGCAAATATCCTGTCGATATCATGCGATACGAAGATTTCAGTAGGATATCGTAAGGATATCCTTTTGGGATATCCTAGATGCTACTTACTTGGATATCTCTGGGATTGTGTTAGTAAATCTGCGACAGTTTGGGATATCCTCAGGATAAAGTGTGCTGTGTGGGTAATAACGCAGGTTTTGTTAACTGTAGCTGGTGCAATTCTGTTCTGTGCTTTCGCCATTTTTTTGATGAAATGCACACACATAATTTGTAGCCAGTTTCTATCCAGCCAGCGTCTAGAGGCTTCAACCCCCTAAGCGGCCCCCGTGGTTGCGCCTGCGGGTTCTAGATATTGTTATCATTTTATTATCACTGAATTATTACCTTGTTATTGCTTTACAATATTAGAACAAGTCGCAAATGCAAAAAATTCCATTATTTTTCAAAACTTTGAGGCCCCATATCTGACCAAGGTCACATTTCGAGAGTGAATGTCATATACCGTTGTGACTCTCTGGGTGTGTGCTTTTTAAAAATATAAGCAGTTTCGCTATACAAAGTTCACATTCGGGATACCTCCCTTGTAAGAAACATATATTAGGCTAACATGTGCTGCCTGCGATTATCACAGTTTTTATCAAAAGCGGGATATTCGGATCGAAGATCGCATGCCTAATTGTGAAGGGTGCCACGTGATTGTTGTACAGTGACTTGTGCCCGGAAAATGGCGGCACCAATACGGAACCCTACTCACCGAGCGAATTGCAGCGATAAATAGACTGAAATGCGATGAATAGGCTGAAATAAATAAACAGGTCATAAATGCACACATTCACGAATTCACGTATTCATTGCCGCCTTTGATTATGTAGTCAAAGATTGACGCCATTTTCTGGGCATATCTCCAGGATGGCCAGTCTCTTATAAAGGGTCTCTAATCTCTCGCATTTTCATTATCTTTTAAGGGGATCCTGGAGTCGTCTGTATTACCGACGAAATTGGTCATTTTTCCATGAACTATATTTTTTATTGGTCATACAAAATGAAAAATCCTTTTCTACGAATAAAGTAGAAACAGTAACGCAGTAGTGGCCAATCGACTTAATGTCAAAAACGGAAAAAAGTTCGAAAATTACAGTTTTGTTATCGGCTTCTAACCTCACCTCGTACAATAATTTGCTTAATGTAAAAATTATGCACTTTGTACATACAAAATATGAATGACCCCGACTCGAGATAGAATAAAGGATTATTAGGGCGCTTTTAAAAATAAGTTTTCACGCGTAGTAAAAAAGATACGTTTCTGCAAAACTTTTGGTGTGATTTGCGTGAAAGAGTAAAACAGCACAAGAATAGGTTCTTGATATCGTGCAAAAGAATTTCTTTCATCGTACAAAAAGATTTTTCATTCTGTGCAATCAGTGAAAAGATTTATTTAAAAAACTCATTTTGTTCCATCGGTAACACAGACGCCGCGACGGAGTTCACTGGCCACTCCAGGATCCCCTTAAGGGGTTATATAGAATGAACCCCTTAAGGGGATCCTAAAGTGGCTAATGAACTCCTTCGTATTACCGACGGAATAAATGAGGTTTTTAAATATTATAAATCTTTTCATTGATAGCGCAGAATGAAAATTCCTTTTGCACGATGAAAGAAATCCTTTTCACGATATCAAGGGACTAATCTTGTTACTCTTGGTCACGATTTCTCATATGAAATTTGGCATGAATTTATAGCTTTTTTATTACGCTTCTAAATTCACTTCAAAAAGCATCATCGTATTCGTTTATTGTGTCCCTAGCGTGGACAACAGCCATTTCGTATATACAAAGTGCCACATTTTTATATAAAGCACATTATTGAAGTAGAAAATTGTAATTGTCGAACTTTTTTCCGTTTCGAACAGAAAATCTTGTTGTCCACGGTTCATTATTGTGTGTACTTTAATCGTGAAAAAGGATTTTTCAATCTGTGCAAACAATAAAAAGAATTCTTTAGAAAAAATCACTTATTCCGTCGGTAATACAGACTACTCCAGGATCCCCTTAATACTACTTATGTGTCGCTTTTCTCTTTATGTAACGTCTGTATCAGTCAATATCTTTTTCTTTCAATAATTAAAATTTATTGCTATCTTAATAACCCAGCAAACACAAAGTAACAGTAATATACATATGTTAGTTATAATTTCCCACTCATTAATATAAATACAACATAACATACGTGTTATGTAACAATTACTTTGTTGAGTGGGAAATTATAACTAACTAACATGTATATTACTGTTACTTTGTGTTTGCTGGGAATACATTATAATAATAAAGTTATAAACAAATAATGTTTCGCGAACGGCTAATCGCAGTAATTAAGCCAGAAATATAATCAAAACCACTCAATGTTTTAAATATTATTAGTAACAATGCTTAAATACCTAGCACCTGATGGCCTAGTTAATCGAAATATGTGCTTCGCAAATCCTTTTAATATCTCAATAATTATCGCGAAAATTACAAAACATGGTAAAGGGCTTTTATATTCAGTTTAGTAAACTCTACTCGCTCACGAGCGAAGGTTATTTTTGTTAGATATTCTGTACATGTAATATTTATTTATTTTTAAAATTTATTCTAACAAGATTTTTTCTAGAATTTGAGGAAAATTCTGTTTTTTACAGGTCAGGAGTATAATTTTAATAAATTGACAGAAGAGGAAGTGAATTCACTCGGTTTGCCTTATGACTACGATTCCATTATGCATTATGCAAAAAATACTTTTTCAAAAGGCACATATCTGGACACGATTTTGCCTATGGAAATTCATGGGAAGAAAAGACCTGAAATTGGACAAAGGATTAGATTAAGCGAAGGCGATATCGCTCAAACAAATCTTTTATATAAATGTCATAGTAAGAATATTAATTCTTAATCTTCTTTTATATTGGAATTAAAGAACTTGTCCTTACTGCAAAGTTTATTTAAACCAAACTAAAGAATTGTTGCATTTAAAAAAAGTATTATTTTAAACTACCGAATAAGGGATCCCCTCATATGACCTTGACCTTGACGTATATTATACAGGACACCTCTCTGAATAACCCGCAGAAGGTTTTAGCCATTATTCGTTGTTTATTATTGGCCGCATTCAGCAGACTCAACAGTTGGGCAACGTTACTAGATTTTCCGCTGACACCCGATGTTGATTTGTTGGTTCTAAAGGTTAGAACCAATTATGTTCGATTGCTACTAAGTTGAGTCTTCTGAATGCGACCATTAAAAAATTATTAACAAAAGAAGTTTAATGATTTCGCACGAATTTTCAGCTATTCACGCTAAGCAAACACTTGACATATATTTAAAAAGTCAACCCTCTGAGTAACTCGCAGAAGGTTTTACCGTCACTCGTTTTTTATTAAAAAGTTATTAACAACAAATGTTTAATGATTTTGCACGAATTTTCAGTCACAAATTTTCTTTTCCATTCAAAAGGAAGCGTTATGAGTTAAGTTAGATTAAGTTAGAGTTTTGTGGGAAAGGGTGCAAGGATAAGAGCGGAGCTCCTCCACCGCCCACACTTTTACTGGTCATATCTATAGGTCTCATAGATTGCAGATCTATGTAAGAAATAATTTTCATTATTGTTGTCCTTCCTTGAGTACTATGTGTATCCTTCTACATCTCTCAGTTGCAATGTAGAAACGAAATTATGGCTGCGTTGTATCCTATTGAATAGAATATGATTAATAAATATAACTACTATTTTATAATTTCACTTTGTAAAATAAATACAAGGTGTTTCAGTGACCGCATATCACCCGTTAATGACATATAGCGGACTTAATTGAACAACAGTCCTGTACCATTTTGAGATTTGCACAATATTAACGGAGATATTCACTATTAAAGTTAACAAATGAGAGCGCATCTCGAGCGGAAAGACTGTGAAGGCGTGCGTAAAGTAGAATGCGTGTCGTATAGGCATAGGAACTGTGAGTATGGACGCGGAGTATAGCGCAGTGGGACGGGATGATAAACGAGCAGAAACGGCATGTGACGCTAATATCCTGCGCTAAGCGATAATTGATTCGCATTCTTCTTTTTCCGAAATAGTATTATTTCGTGAAAAATAATATATATCAAAGTCAAGTTCTTGCTTTACGGACAGCTGAAAATTCATGCAAAATCATTAAACTTCTTCTGTTAATAATTTTTTAATAAACAACGAACGACGGCCATTTGAACATTACTCAGAACAATGTTCTTGACAACATATGTGAATGACAAGGTTGTAGGAGGGGGTCTCCTATTCGATAGTTTTACCAAAATTATTTTCAGGCATTGCAAGTCCAATCTAATTTTTTATTCAATTTAATTTAATTTCATTTAATATTTGCTAATTAATACCATCGCAAATTTCTTGATTAATAATGTATAGAATATATGTATCAAGTAAAAAATGTAAAGTATAAAATATAAAATAAATAAGCTAAATAAAATATTAAAATCTTTTTATTGATTTAAAAAATCTAAAACATATGTTTTTGAGACTTCTTTGACATTTGTCTTTATTCTTTTTGAATACGTTTATTATATATTTATATATAATTAAATAAATATACATAATTAATATATTTATTTATCTGATTAAATTGATTTATGATGATACATGATGATTTTGTAGAATGCGGTAGAACTTTTCAAGAGAATAGTGGTAATTTCGGATCACCGAATTATCCAAACAATTCTCCACCTATAGATGGAGAGCGATGTGAATGGAGGATTACAGCAACTCATGGTGAACGAATCGTTTTGAATATCACATTCCTTGATATCTTCAAAAGTGATTATTGCCGCAGCGATTATCTTGAGATTCGAGACGGATACTGGTATAAGAGTCACGTATTAGGTAAGCATTTCTCACAAAGAACTTAATATAATACAATAATTCTATAATCTATTTACGCTCTTCATTCATTTTAGGTCGATTTTGTGGTAGCGGCAAGATACATGAGCCAATAGTATCGAGCGGAAGTCGTATGTTGGTGACATACATAACGTCTAGTAGACAAAGTGGCCATCGTGGTTTCACAGCTAATTATGAGGCTGTTTGCGGCGGTGATGTTGAATTAGATAGCATAGGTCATTTAGAGTCACCGAACTATCCAGAAGAATATCAATCCAGTAAAGAGTGCGTGTGGAGGCTGTCTGTACCTCAAGATTATCAAGTGGCCTTGAAGTTCGAATCTTTTGAAATCGAGAATCATGATAATTGTGTATATGATTATGTCGAAGTGCGTGACGGACATAATGACGATTCCCCTTTAATTGGCGTTTATTGCGGATATAAAATACCGCCAGATATCAAGTCAACGGGAAATAGATTGCTCGTTAAATTTGTTAGTGATGCTTCTGTACAAAAAGCTGGTTTCTCAGCAACTTTTATGAAAGGTATGTAATATAACAAAATCAACAATATCTGTTTTGTAACTCGTTGCGAATAGTGCCTATTGCAATCATTATATAATATAAAAATATAAGAATAAGTACATAATGCTGATATGATATTTAAGAATTCGACGAATGCGTATTAACGGATCACGGTTGCGAGCATGACTGTATCAATACACTCGGTGGTTACGAATGTTCTTGTAAAATTGGTTACGAGTTACACTCCGATGGCAAACATTGTGAAGGTAAAAAAACAATTCTTTCAGAGCTGGAAAAATCTAATATAACTACTTCAGCAGTAATAAAGTTTTATTTTAACAGATGCTTGCGGTGGAGTTTTTGATGATAGTAACGGTACCATTACGAGTCCATCTTTTCCTGAAACATACCCAGGAAATAAAAATTGTATCTGGGAAATTGTTGCACCACCTCAATATCGCATCACTCTAAATTTTACACATTTTGATCTCGAAGGTAATAATATATACCAGGAACAATGCGAATACGATTCCGTAGAAGTGGCGAGCAAACTTGGTGATGATGTTCTGAGAAAACATGGGATATTTTGTGGTGCGCGATTACCACCACTGATAACATCTGAAGGCAATATCATGAGAATCATCTTTACATCAGACAACAGGTTTGATTTCATGCCTTGTATCTATCTACTTTTCTCTTATCTATTTACTTATTTAATTCATAAAAATGATATAAAAGTTTGCAACCGTACTAGCCCATGGCCCGCCGCGGTCGTGAGGAGTTACGGGCAATTAATGTTTATTAGATATGGTTTCGAAACCGATTTGTGAGCGATAATAACGGTACTGATAGTTACTAAAAGAAAAATGAGTGCGATTAGCGCACCATACGAAATTACACAAAGATGTCTCGAAAACGATAGCTCGGCTGCTCCGCGAGAGCGGAACGGAATTCGGTGAGGGTTCGGCTGAAGAAAAGGACAGTCGCAGCAGAGAGAAAAGATACTAAGACATAAGAATAACAAGTAAATATATTCAACAAGTATTGACTACACTGATAGTTCTCTTGGTTACGATAATTAACACGTCTAACAAATTCTTGATCGTCCAACGCTACTGCATGGACTCGGTACGCGCAGTAGATGTATTCTTCAATACGAGCAAAGATCATTACGAAAAGACGTAATACACGTCAACACGAACACAGAAAACTTGATATACGATAACTCAACATACGTGACAAGAGCAACGGAGACTATGAGCTATTACACGCGAAGTCTCATGGAGAACGATTGCACATCGAATCTCGCGAAGTCTCGCTGTACTGTACAATCCCGTACTCTGTGCTGAAACTTACACGACCCGATCTTTACCTGTAACTCACTGAAAAATGATCCAATTGCAAAAAACAAAAAACCATTGTATTCGTTTCATTGTCAGCTACAACTTCTATTTTGAGAACAAAAATAGACTTCCATTTAAAACATTGCCGCCATGATAAAATTTCTAAAGTGGCGCCATCTACAATTAGATTAATAATATCATCATCTTGCCCCCTAGAAGCCATAAAACTTTTGTCCGAAACATTTGTTTCTACAATCAAAAATAAGAAAGTTATTGGGGTGGGTAACTTAAAATGACTCACCCTATAAGAGTCCATATCCATAGAAAAACATATACATATACATATAATGTGTTAAATTGACTACATACACACATAATATGTTAAATTAAAAAATATTTACGATGTAAAAGAATGTGAAACTTCTGAATATATATATACAGGGTGAGTCTTAATGACTGTCGCGTTCTTTTACCACGAGAGATGGATTACCGACTGCAACTCTGCTTAACTGGCCGGCACATAGATGGCAGCTGCGTGGATCGACCGTGATGTACAGGCAAGTTAAAACTATATTCAGATATCGCACGGAAAAAAATAATTTAGATTCGCATAGTATATTTTATGCTATTTTAAGTAAATTTTGTCAGATATATGAATAGCAATACCATTTGTTAAGAATACTAATATTATTGAAAAATAATTTCGTTAAATTAGCAAATTGTTTACTATAAAACTATAAAATGAACTATAAAAATAAAATGATTTCTGTTCTACGTTCTGCTGTAATGTTGAATAATTGTAATAAGTTATAATATAATTATATTATAATAGAGAAATTTTGTCCTTATCAAATCATTAAATATGTAGCATTAGTAACAACAGCAGTTTCACTGCAACAGTAAAATTAGTTTTTTTCGTGCGTATTATTGAAACTATACATAAAATAAATAATATAAGATCTGGCATCACTGCATATATTAACATAAAATTTAACATAAAAATAAAAAATGTTTGCATGCCGTTATAAATTTACGGTGGACTTCCACACCACCCTTGAGGTTCCACTAATGGTGCGTTAGGTTTTTTTAAAATAGACCTTCGCCTGGAACCATATTGTACCACACACACACGCGCGCGCGCGCGCGCGCGCACGCACGCACGCACGCACGCACGCACACGCACACACATTTTTCCTGACGAAAATAAAAATCGGAGAATAAGTCTAATGTAAAGAAAGAATGATAGAAGTATGTCACATATTAAACATACATACAGTGGGTGGAGAAAGTATTCGTACACTAAGAAATTTTAGAGAAAATATTGTTATCTTATTGTTTTGAAGTATAAAATATTATAATATAAGTTGTGTTTCTGAAATATTATTAAGAAAGAGATTTTATAATATAAAATAATGATTTCTCTATTACTTATTATTACATAGAAATACATTATTTTCTGTAAAATTTCTTAGTGTACGAATACTTTTTCCACCCACTGTATGTATGTTTAACATGTGACATACTTCTATTATTCTTTCTTTACATTAGACTTATTCTCCGATTTTTATTTTCGTCAGGAAAAATGTGTGTGCGTGTGCGTGCGTGCGTGCGTGCGTGCGTGCGCGCGCGCGCGCGCGCGTGTGTGTGTGTGGTACAATATGGTTCCAGGCGAAGGTCTATTTTAAAAAAACCTAACGCACCATTAGTGGAACCTCAAGGGTGGTGTGGAAGTCCACCGTAAATTTATAACGGCATGCAAACATTTTTTATTTTTATGTTAAATTTTATGTTAATATATGCAGTGATGCCAGATCTTATATTATTTATTTTATGTATAGTTTCAATAATACGCACGAAAAAAACTAATTTTACTGTTGCAGTGAAACTGCTGTTGTTACTAATGCTACATATTTAATGATTTGATAAGGACAAAATTTCTCTATTATAATATAATTATATTATAACTTATTACAATTATTCAACATTACAGCAGAACGTAGAACAGAAATCATTTTATTTTTATAGTTCATTTTATAGTTTTATAGTAAACAATTTGCTAATTTAACGAAATTATTTTTCAATAATATTAGTATTCTTAACAAATGGTATTGCTATTCATATATCTGACAAAATTTACTTAAAATAGCATAAAATATACTATGCGAATCTAAATTATTTTTTTCCGTGCGATATCTGAATATAGTTTTAACTTGCCTGTACATCACGGTCGATCCACGCAGCTGCCATCTATGTGCCGGCCAGTTAAGCAGAGTTGCAGTCGGTAATCCATCTCTCGTGGTAAAAGAATGCGACAGTCATTAAGCTCACCCTGTATATATATATATATATACACACTCAGACAGCACAAGGATGTCCTAAGGACATCCAAAGAACATCCAGGACGTACATGTGTGATATCCTGAGGATATCCCATTTTAATCCTCGGATCTCCTCTGGATGTCCCGAGGAAGAGGAAATGATAGCCGTATATGATCCTCTGGAATATCGAGGGAAATCCTATGAAATATCCTAAGGATTTCTATAGGATATGTTTGGGATATTATTCGTACGTTTCAAGGACGAAACCCATACAGCACAGAAGCTCCAGGGAACGTCGCAGGGACGTCCACAGGATATATGTCCTAATTGATTTCTGTGCTGTATGGGTATTTATCAATTCTATATATCAGTGCCTCAAAGACAGACAGAGTTAAGTCACATTTTTGTAAAAAAATAGATTTTTATATTTTATGAATTACTCTCTAAATTTCGTGTAGTGGAATCTCACTCTTTTGGAATGAGATATCACTTCAAGCAATAATGATTTCAAAAGAAAAGAACAAGAAAAGAGTACCGAATCGGTTTTCCGGATGGTTATTTATAAGGTGATAACGCAAATGGTTCTTGCGAGAACGTCACACCTGGCCTGGCTATCTATCGGTCGCTTGGTGAATTAGAGGCGGGAATCTCAGGATATCCTGGATGTGTTTAGGATAATTTTAGGACGTTATAAGCTATCTGATATAATATAGACAGGCCATATATTTTACAAACATCTTGTGGTTATCCAGTGGATATTTATGGGATATTTATATTTTATTATAATATTCAAAATTTCTAATTATGTTAAATATTCTACATAATTGAAAATAATTATAAATGCATACTAAATTTTCATAAAACAAATTTAGAATCATATCTTAAAATATCTTCGAAATATCCTGAATCGTCCTGGACATATTCAGGATGATCCTGAGGACATTTTGTGCTGTCTGGGTATATATATATTGTATGAAATGTTTATAATATATTACGAAGCTATGATATACTTTTCCACAAAAATTTTAATATCAAATTTAATATCTTAAATTTAATTTTTAATATCAATTTTTAATATCAAATATTTTATAAATCGGAATATCAGGATATTGTCGTTTATATTATACATAATATTAATCGGAATATCAGGATATTGTCGTTTACATTATCTTTTTTTATTTAATAGTGTTCAAAAATCAGGTTTTGCTACCATATTTTTCACGGATATGGATGAGTGTGCTAATAACAATGGAGGATGTCAGCATGAATGCAAAAATACGATAGGTTCTTATCAATGTTCTTGTCATAATGGTTTTACACTTCATGAAAATGGCCATGATTGTAAAGAAGGTGGTTGCAAATATGAAATCATTGCACCTACGGGAACTATTACTTCACCGAACTACCCGGACTATTATCCTGGCCGTAAAGATTGTGTTTGGCATTTTACTACAAAACCGGGTCATCGAATAAAATTGGTTTGTGTTTTTATTTTTAGATAAAGTTTGCAAATTATTTTACCATATGCTTTGATAATACTTTGCTAAAGCAACATATGTGGAAAGCGATTTTAATACAAAAAAGATTTAAAATCATCATTTAGGTTTTTAAAGTCTTTGAGATGGAGCCACATCAGGAATGTGCATATGATCATATTGCTATTTACGATGGCGATTCGCCAGATAGCATTATTTTAGGTAGATTTTGTGGTACCAAGGAACCACATCCAATTCTTGCAACGAGCAATCAAATGTATATGGTTTTTAAAAGCGATGCTTCTGTGCAAAGAAAAGGATTTCTGGCAACTCATAGTACAGGTAAACTATTTGATAACGACAGGTAGTAAACTTAACATAAAATTTTAATTCCGAAATATCAAGAAATGTTTAAAAGCTAAGTTGAAGTTGAAGTGTAAGTATAGGATTTCTAAGTTTACCCGCATAATCATGATATATATTGTGTAACTGCATGTTTTAATTTGTATTACAGCTTGTGGTGGTCATCTTATGGCAACGGATAAGGTGAAACATTTATATTCTCATGCTAGATATGGTTATCATCATTATGACCATAGAACCGATTGTGACTGGGTAATAGAAGCGCCGCTTGGCAAAAATGTTCATCTGTCTTTTCTTTCATTTCAACTCGAATATGAAACTGAATGTGGATATGATTTCGTTGAAGTCTTTTCCGGTTTAGATGCATCTAGTCCACCATATGGCCGATTTTGTGGTAATTCCGTAAGTATATTTAGTTACGAGAGCATATAGGAAAGTGTCCCTTCAATTATGAACACCTTTAGATATGTTTATAAAACATAACGCAAAATAAAAGACAGATATGTTTTAACTGCACAATTCTATATTAAACAATTAAAACAACGCTTACAAAAAAATCAATTTTTTTCTAAACTAATATTTTCTAAAATATACCTCCAATTTAGCCTAAATTTTCAAAATTTTTAGTAGACATATGCAAAATCAATAATAAAATATCACTACTTTATTTACAGTTTACTTTACAGTTATTTTAAGAATAACAATAATTAATAAATTGTAATAGTTAGAACAGAAACAAAAAACAAAAAATTTGATGTATGCTCGAGAGTGCAATAGTTAGAAACAAAAAACTAAAAATTTGGTATATGCTCGAGAATTCCCAATTACAATGGAGATTCTATTGAGTAACTTGTCAATTTTTTGCCGAAATAAGTAGATATGCATATACACTACTCACAAAAATTAGAGAAACACCAAACTTTTCTTAAAAAATAGGCAAACTTCAAGCAGCTGTAACTTTGTTAAAAATGAACGAAATTTAAATTTAAAAAAAGGATTTTAAAGCTTGAAACTTCTACTTTCGAACAGTTGCCATGAGTTTAAATTTCTGTGACGTTTGGTAATTTTTACATACAAAAAACTGCGAACTGGACAAAATAAGAAATTTTCTTTTCACTTTGAAGGTCTGTCACGTATCAAAAACAAAATCTGCGAAAATTCTCGACATTTTATTGTAAAAGATTGAAGTTTTCCCTACAAAACGCTTTTTTAAAATTTTTCTACGAGTTTTTGTTACTGAGTTATCGCCGATTAAATAAAAATTGGCATTGTTTACTTTGATTGCTCATAACTCCGGTAAAAATCATCGCACAGCAATTTAAAAAACGGATTCTTAAAGCTGAAACTTTGCTCTATTGAACGGTATACTTGCCCAAATTTTTTCGAAAACATGTAACCATGCTGAAAATGGATGAATATAACGTAAAAATGAATGATTTTTCACTTTGTCATTTTGACCTTAAAAACAATCGTACAGAATGACAAAAAAATTTGTTCTTCACATTTTTTAATACTTTTTAATACCATGAATTTGACAAAAATTTGCCGAATAGCTATAAGATTTTTTTCATGGTGGCCACTGTGGTTTTATGGGACAATACTAAGAAATTGCTAAATTTCAGTAAGATAAAATTGGAAAATAATTTTAATTAATGTTAAAAAATTGATTTCTAGCGCACTGTATTAATCTTTATTAAGTCAGCAATAACAAAGTACACACTTTTCTGCCAAAAGTTGAAAAAATTTGTGAACCGCCGGCGTTAGTTTTATCCAAAGCGTACCACGTGGAGGTCGCACGGTCGAATTTACGCTTCGTTTTGTGTATGTGTGCGCGCGTGTGTGCGCGCGTGTATGTGAGCGCTCACGGATTGCACGCAACTAGTGGAACGTCTTGTCGCTAGGCGGCGACAAGACGTAAAACATTTCTCGTAAGTGAAAGAGTTCAGTTACATTACTTAAGATCGCGCATTCGTACTCACATGTGTTTATGCTTACATACGCATACGTATACTGAGCTGTTCGGAGTTATTCTATTGGCGATTTTTGATACTGTCTGATATATCACTAGTTAAGGTTTTTACTTATTCCTTTACTTATTTTTACATTTCTTCTTTTCTTTTATCTATTCTGTTTTCTCCTCCTTCCGTTTTCTGCTCGTTGTTCTTTTACGATGCCTATGCGTCATTTATCTAAAACAGATTGTGCTCGTATTGTGTCACTCCTACTGAAGAATCACAGTCAACGGTACGTTGCCAACCAGTTTGGAGTAAGTCCATCCGTCATTAATCGGATTTATTCCCGGTTTCGAGAGACTAGCTCATACCACAGACGGCCGGGTCAGGGCCGTCTCGTGAAACAAGCGCTCGGGAAGATCGAATGATCGTCCGGCAAGTTACACAAAATCGCTTTGTATGCGCACGTAGAATTGCCGGCGATATTAATTATGGTCGACAGCATCCGATCTCGGCTTCAACGATAAGAAATCGTTTGAGAGAAGCGGGATTGCACGCTCGTCGACCAGTGCAAGTTCCATACCTTATCCATCGTCATCGTCGCCTACGATTACATTATGCTCATTCTTTAGTCAGTAGGCGACCTAGGCAATGGAATTCTGTACTGTTTACGGATGAGTCTAGATTTTGCCTTTTTGGCAATGACAGACGAGCTCGAGTTTGGCGACGTCAAGGAGAACGCTATTCCGAAAACTGCAACAGACCGGTTCGAGCTTTTCATGGTGGTTCTGTAATGGTATGGGCAGGAATATCTCGATTTTCACGAACACCTCTTATAATTATCCCTCCACCAGGATTAACTTCTAGACGATATGTTCATGAAATTCTAGAGCCATATATTCTACCAATTAGAAATTTAATTGGTCAACTGTTTCGCCTAGTGCATGACAACGCACGAACGCACACTGCTCGTTACACCCAACAGTTTCTGAGAAACCATCAAATCGATACATTATTGCATCCGCCAATGAGTTTTGAATCCAATCGAGCATGTTTGGAATATGTTAGAGCGCCAAGTACGCGAAAACTATCCCAACATCGTCGATTTGGCTTCGCTTGTCACAGTTCTTTGCCGAACTTGGCAGCGAATCCCTCAAAGAGCAATACGTCGTTGCATCAATATGCGAAATCGATTGCGAGCAGTCATTTTGAATAGAGGCGGAAATACACGTTATTAAATTCTTTTTAGCGTTAATCATTCCATCTTACATTCATCACTGATACACTCCACATAATACATACATACGCACACACACACGCACGCACACACACGCACACACGCGCGCACACATACACAAAACGAAGCGTAAATTCGACCGTGCGACCTCCACGTGGTACGCTTTGGATAAAACTAACGCCGGCGGTTCACAAATTTTTTCAACTTTTGGTAGAAAAGTGTGTACTTTGTTATTGCTGACTTAATAAAGATTAATACAGTGCGCTAGAAATCAATTTTTTAACATTAATTAAAATTATTTTCCAATTTTATCTTACTGAAATTTAGCAATTTCTTAGTATTGTCCCATAAAACCACAGTGGCCACCATGAAAAAAATCTTATAGCTATTCGGCAAATTTTTGTCAAATTCATGGTATTAAAAAGTATTAAAAAATGTGAAGAACAAATTTTTTTGTCATTCTGTACGATTGTTTTTAAGGTCAAAATGACAAAGTGAAAAATCATTCATTTTTACGTTATATTCATCCATTTTCAGCATGGTTACATGTTTTCGAAAAAATTTGGGCAAGTATACCGTTCAATAGAGCAAAGTTTCAGCTTTAAGAATCCGTTTTTTAAATTGCTGTGCGATGATTTTTACCGGAGTTATGAGCAATCAAAGTAAACAATGCCAATTTTTATTTAATCGGCGATAACTCAGTAACAAAAACTCGTAGAAAAATTTTAAAAAAGCGTTTTGTAGGGAAAACTTCAATCTTTTACAATAAAATGTCGAGAATTTTCGCAGATTTTGTTTTTGATACGTGACAGACCTTCAAAGTGAAAAGAAAATTTCTTATTTTGTCCAGTTCGCAGTTTTTTGTATGTAAAAATTACCAAACGTCACAGAAATTTAAACTCATGGCAACTGTTCGAAAGTAGAAGTTTCAAGCTTTAAAATCCTTTTTTTAAATTTAAATTTCGTTCATTTTTAACAAAGTTACAGCTGCTTGAAGTTTGCCTATTTTTTAAGAAAAGTTTGGTGTTTCTCTAATTTTTGTGAGTAGTGTATAATAAATCTTATAAAGTTCTTGATATTTCGTGATTTTTTTTATTGTCGACGTAAGATTACTGCTCAGATTAGTTAATGCAGATCTGAAAGAAATTTATAGAGTTTGTGTTACGACATTGTGTTATAGTGAGAAATTAGGTATAGCTCTAGGTACTAGCTCTGTATTGCAGTTACTAGTACTAACATTCTTTCCATAAAGAAGCTGCAAAATTCCAGAATGTTCTAGAAAGAGCTAACGCTCCATAAAATATATCCTTATATTTACCTTAAGTTATCCCTATTTTTCATAATAGAGTGTTATATGTGCGTCCCTTCCAATATTATATACAAAGTAGCTAATTTTAATCAATCCACTGAAATGTTTCGGAGCCTTTAAATTTTAAATAAAAATGTTTCAAACAAAAGTTGTTAAGTTGTAAGGGGTAAAGATGACCTTGGTGATGATCTTAAAATAATATGTCCAAAGTCAGATCAAGATCATTTATAAATTTTTAAATAAGAATCCTCATTTTTTATTTTACTTTCTTACGCCTTGTGGCTACGAAGCTAGAAATCGGTCCGAGATCTCAGTCCGAGAAATGTGTGGCCAATCAACTTGCACTTTTACGGAAAAGCTACAAATCACGGCCACAAGGTTTTATAGCTATCTTCAAAACACTATTTGCCTTTTTTCAATAAACCATTGCTGAGATATTGGATTAGTGGGAAGTTTTTTCGCTTTTTGACATTAAAAACAAAACAATAAGTTTTACATACTAACAATTTATTTAATCAATAATATAACTTCTTCCATTATTTATAATACTCTTTCATCTATCTATCAACTTATTAATATCATTTTCGTAGAAGTTTGTTGGTTGTCTTCTAAAGAATTCTACGAAACTTCCTGAAAACTGCGTAACTATTTCCCATTTAAATGATTTTGTAATGCTCGAGATATATTAATCTGATGGAGCAATATCAGAAGAGAATGGAGGATGAGTGAGAATTTCCTAGTCAAACTTATTTAATTTCTGTATTGTTTGAAACACTACATAAGGCTTGGCATTATTCTGTCCTATTCCCTTCTAATTCATCAGTACTGGTTGTTTCGCTTATAGTGCCTCCTTCAATCGGTTCAATTATTTGACAATAATGATATGCATTTATGATTTCGTCTGGTTGAAGCAGCTTAAATTATGTTTTTGGAAACCAGCAACATAGCATGATTTTCTTTTAATGCAAATCTGCTTTGGCTGTTGTCAAAGAAGTTTCATGTTGTGGATCAATGTCTTATTTTTATTATATTGTTATACATAATCAATTTTTCATCACAGGTCACAATCTGATTTAAAAAATTGTCGTTTTTATAGCGGTTAAGCTATAAAAACAATACATAAATAGTACAAGCAGTAGCTCAATCAATTAAATGTTTTTCGCTGAGTTTATGAGATATTTAAACATCGAGTGTGAAAACCATGTTTAGTTGGTGCAAATGATCCAAAACAGTTGCGTGAACAATATTTAATTATTCCGTTAATTCTCGCGAGATTTTGCGTAGATTTTCTTCAATCAGCTGCTTCAAAGCGTTCTTAATTTTCAGTGGTTTGCCAGATCGAGGTTCGTCAAATTAAAGATTAAAGTCTTCGAAACTTCTTAAACCACTTTTGACATGTACGTTCGGTTACCACATCACTACCATACGCTTTGTTTATATTTCTTGTGCATGTTGCCGCATTAACACCTTTTACAAATTTGTACAACATTTTATTTGATTGAATAAGAAGACATTTTTTCACCTTTTCTCTTCAAGAAATAATCATACAACTACTTTTGTTATGATATAAACTCTTATCAGGGTGTTTCAAAAGATTAGAACTAAACTTATACTAGTGGTTTGACTAAACCACTATTGATCTATTAACTTTCAAGCCTTATATCTCAGCAATGATCAAAAAGGCAAATATGTAGTGTTTTAAAAAGGTTTAGCTATAAGAATGTAAAATAAAAAATGAAAATTTTTATTCAAAAGTTTTTAGGTGACTTTGACTTGATCTTAAGAACAATATTTGAAGGTCAACCAAGGTTACTATTTTTTCCCCCTAATAGCTGAACAAGTTTTGTCTGAAACATTTTTATCTTAAAACTAAGGATTCTGAAACATTTCAGTGAATTGATTAAAATGATGAAAATCATCGATTGGATTGAATTTTGGCAAATAGAATTCGGATATTAAACAAAACTCAACCATTCAGTTATTTGCTCAGACGCTAAACAATTATCGAGATATTTAATGATAAAAATCATGTGAAGTCATAAAATCGTTATGTCAGCGATTCGTGCCCGCTTAATGGAAAATTTTTTTCTCTTTTGTCTCCCTTTTTTCATTAATTTTTTTAGATAAGGAAAAAACATTAAATAACTATGACTGGAACTTGCGCGAATATAATTTTTTTTAGAGTATAACATCCGCAATTGGACACCGCAAAGTTGTACATCGCAAAGTTGGACATCGTTATGTTCATTTGGACACAAAAAAGTTGAACACGATGAAGTTGCAGGTTAGTTTAGGTTAGGTTAGATTATGATATGTAACTTAGCGGTGTCCAAAGGAGGGTGACTATTTCTGATGATTTCTGGACCCTTTTCTCTATGGTTCAAATATAATTAGAATTGTTTGTTATAAAAGGTCCTGATCAAAAGTTAAGGAAGTTCTTTTGCAAGATATGCAGGAGAGGGTTTATTAGCCTTGAAATCCTTTGTTAGGAAAATTGATCTTTGCCTTGGTTTTACGATATTATAATATTTTTTATAAATAAATGCTGTATTTCTCGACCATGCTGGCAAATTGGTTAACTTCTTAACACAAAGTTTCGATCACAATTTTTGGTCCTTTTCAAGTGTATAATTGTCTTTAAAACATTCAATGTGTACAACAATTGTGGCAGCAATATGTCATATTCTATGAATTAAAAAGAAAAAAACCAAAAAATATAAGGATAATAAATAAGCACTTACACGTTTTGTGACTCAAACAAGAAACAATAATTTAAATACTTGATTAAAAGTGACAAGTTTTAAAAACGTCTAAAAACACATCACCTTCACAAGGCGACTAACAAGTATCTGATGACAAAACAAATAGTCTCTTGTTATGTGATTTGTTGTTTTTAAGACAATTATAAACTTCAAAAGGACCAAAAATTGTGGTCGAAACTTTGTGTTGAGAAGTTAACAATAAATTTGTCAGACTGGTCGAGAAATACAGCATTTATTTATTCAAATATATACTGGCGAAGAAAGAAGAGTTATATAGTTGATATTTCTTTATGTTATCTTAAATTTAGACTTCAGTAAGACTCCAGTAAAATTGTGTCCTATCAACTGCATAGTAGTGTATACTTGTTCGTTGTCAGTGAATGATTGCTAGTACGTATTATACTTATTCTTGAATGTTACCCTACGCAATTTTCTTGCGGTCACGGTAAGGGCCAGTCTCTCTTGCGGATGAGTTTGCACCCACCCGGTCATATAAACTGATCACACGAGCGCTTATGTTACTTGTGAGGTTTTATAGTGAAGGATTTTATCGTCTCTTCGTAAAATATGAGATCTTCTCTTTCCCTTCTTTGCTTTTATCTCTCTACCTTCAGCTGGATGAAGGCCTCCGAGCGACGCTCGGCGAATATTCCAAGTCTCTTGGTAGACTCGATTTTGGAAGCGTCTCCTCCCTGAATATTCTAAGTCTGATAACGGATTTAGTCTCTGGAGAGACGCAGTCGTCTCCAGGACACCTTAGACGTTTTCTTCATGTCCACGGCACTTAGTCGCACAACGGCGATGCAATCGCTTCCACATTCGGCTACCAGGAGCGAGGCCTTGGTATCTCATCGAGCCTGACGCTCAGATAATGCAATGCATCCATTGCATTGTGGATATTGTGGAAAGTCTCTTCCAGAGAAAGAAATAAAGACATTTATTGGGTCTTCCTGATAATGCCGATGTTTTCTAATATGTCAGGGAGCATTACATGGAAGCCAGAAAACATCGTCCAAAAAGTAGTGATAGAGGTTCAGTCACCAAGTGAACGCGACTATTTGTCATGCTTGTCCTCAGAAGGCGTGATATGTATCTATTCCAGTGTTACCAATCTGTAAACGCTAACTTATCGTACTCAAGCTTTCAAATTATCGTATTTACCTCAAAATTATCGTACATTTTTCATCGCACTTCTTTCAGAAAATTGAAAGTAAAAACCAGATGCAACTAAAATAGGATTTTATTGATTGAAATACAATTTTAGCTTCTTCCGATAAATACTAAACATTATTATGTAGAAACATGTTCATATACCTATTCAAGTACAATTTGGACAACCATTATATAAATTTAAATTTTACCTGACATAAAATAATAAACATAAAATAACAAATCATTTTCACAAAAAAAATAGGCACTTTTGTACTTAACTTATCTAGAACATCTATTTATAACAAAAGACATAAAATAAATAGATAAATCAGATATGTAAACAAAAATAATAAAAATGTTAAATGTTAATAAAGGAACATCAATTTCTTGTGTATTTATATAACTTATCAGGTATACGAGTAAAAAGCATCATAGGGTGCGTTCGGGGAGACGCTATTAGCGCTATGTAGCGCTGAAAATCTATAGTATACGTGACATGACTATAGAGTTTTAGCGCTGATAGTGAGCTCCCCGAACACAGCCAATAGAAACTTATTGTCTTAAAATTCTTCAAACACAATATCTTCATACAAATCTTCATAATCTAATTGATTTGTAGTTGAGCTTGATGTATTTGGTTTCGATAAAGCCTTGTTAGGATACATTATATTTTTTGTCATACAATGTAGCATTTCTTCGGTAACATCAAATTTACCGCAACTACCCGCTCTACTCACACACTGTGAAGCCAGAAGTAAAGACTTTGTTGTAGACAATAACAATCTATTTCTACTTTTAGTTTTAATGGAATTCATTTTCGAAAAAACGCGTTCACAAGCCGCGCTTGAATGAGGCAACAGCAGAACATTAAGAGCAAAATTACAAAGCTCGTCAAATTCGTTGCAACCAGAATGATCTTTAGATTCTTTTACAGATAGCCAAAACTTGTCGGGAGGTAATTCTTTGAAATTATTCGGGAATTTTGTGAAAGACAGTTTTCGCCATTGATCATCAATAATTTGCATTTGTTCAGCTTTTACTATTCTAGGAAGTAAGCACATTAATGGTTGCAGAGTTGATGATCTTGAAACGTTTGATGATAAAGCCTCTTTTGGATTTAGCCATTTCAATTTCGGTAAAATTGGATTGGAAAAATCATATCTTTTTAAAATTTCTTTACAGCCAGTGATCATAAAATTGCGGCAATTTGTTTTAAAATCATTAATCATTTTGATATTACAGATTTTTAATTGATCACTATTTAAAGTGATCAATTAAATACAGATAAAAACAGAATATCTTAGCTTTGGAAATTTATAAGAAGTTAAATATAAGAAAAAAATGTTTTCAAAAAATTATCGTACACTTAGTAGTTATCGTACAGACAAGATCCTACATCGTACCAGACTTAAAATTGTATGCCCCCACAATTATCGTACAGGTTAGTAACACTGATTTATTCGGAAAGAGGCAACTCCCACAATCACACTTTTAACATCACGAGCTGTGATTAGTGAAAAGAAATGCGTTTTTGGCTGTGTTTCTAAGGATAAAGATAACGATATCGAATATCTGTCAAAGCGAGGTAATATGTTCTACGTAGCTTCCGATTTTATTTGCCGCTCAACTCTAGAGTCTATGCTAGGCACAATAAAGATATTTGGAATGAGGTTCCAAGGAGTCCTATATTTCATTATACTGCTAAATCGAAGAATTGATCGATTGTCTTGTTGAAATATCATCAACAGAGTCAATTAACTTTGAATATATCGAAGAGATATATATCGAAGAGGTTAGTGATAGATTGGACAAGTGTCAACAAGGATCAACGTATTTTGTAAGCAAGTATGCTCCTAGCAAAACATCTTTAGAATGCCTCTTGGTTAAATAAATAAATATCGAAGAGTCCTCTCAGATCAAGCCAGATTTTTTCGATAAAAAATAAATCAAGAACAAATGTCGAACGGTGGATGAACGCTGCTCGTAACAGTCTATATGATCAATTCGTTCCGAAGCCTTCGGACCGAAGGATCTTGTAATCTCCACAGATTTGAATCTGGTAATAGATCGGTTCTCCTTGATCAGAGGACAGTAATATCCCGAGGTATTTTCTGTGCAGATGATGACAATTACTTTATAGTACTTCACCCTTCCTAACATATGTCAAAATGAGAAAGATCCGTACTGTGTAACCTTTTCTGCATAATTACCAAAATAAATTTTGTAAAGATTGTTTTAACTTTTTAATATGAGATTAAATACTTGTAAACAAATACGTATCTCTAACTTTGAGCTATATTTCAACATATTAAAGTTTATTAAAATCGAGGGAAAGGACACTTTCTTATATTTCCTTAAATGTAGTCGAAATTCTCTATGTTAAATCTTAAATTACATTGAAATAATGACAATATATTTAAAATTTATAACAGAAGTGAGTAGTTATTTATAATAAAAGTTATATTATACATTGCAGAATACTACCGATTTTATTTCTATGAATGAAGCATTGTTAATAAGATTTAGAACAGATGATACAATTTCAAACAAAGGCTTTCTAGCCGTCTTTGTGGCGGTCAATCAGCAAGACAGTGAAGAAAACCTTGGTGGTGAAGATGATGAAGATCAGGAGAATCTTTGATCTTTGATTCAGTTCACTAATTAATTGGAATGAATTTTGAATTAATTATTTCTGTTTGAAAAGTTATTTATGTGGTAATATATTAAGTTCTATATACATTAGATATATTGTCATCTGTATTATTATAATAGAAAACATGCGTTAGTTCAAAGTTTAAAATAAATCTTGTTGTAATAATCTAATGTGATGATTATCGTAATCACATCTACTATGTTAGTTTGCACTGACATAGTAAATTATTAGTTTTATGCATATACATTGCATTTTAAGATTTTTCTAAATTTAAACAGGGTATCATTATTGAACTGCAAGTACATTAGGAGCTGATCTTTTCGACTTCGTTTTCGATTCAAAGTTTTTCGCAAATGTCTACTAAAAATTTCTTCAAATCAATTTTTGTGCTATTGCAAACATACCTGTGATTTATATTTTACTTTAACATATAATATTAATTGCTAGTTTGTAATCCTACTTAATAAAACATGTAACTTTGCTATGTCACATTTTTTGATGCGATAGTAAAATATTGACTACTGTATTGTTGAACACACTTGCTAAAGTATATCGAGTTATAAAATTATTTTCGAGCCATAAAACAATAGGTTGCACTAATATTATTAAACAGTTGCTTAACAAATTTGACAATTGTTAAATCAATTAATATAATACAAGATCTCTCTCTTTAAACTAGAAAGAGAGAAAAATGGAGAAATATGTTCTAAATAATAATTATTTTTAGATGTTTTTCTGTATAGAGTATTGTATGCAAAGGTTTAGTTTTTTCAGCACTGTGGTATTATTATTTAAACTTTAAATAAAAACTCGTTTTTTTACGTTTTTATGATTTATGTTTTTATGTTTTTAAAGAGTTAACTTTAAAGTTTGTAAATGTAATGTAATGTGTTTGTAAAGTTTGTAAAAGTTAATGTAATATAGTTTTGAAAAAACACATAACCTATCCAAAAAGCAGCTTTTTATGATATTTTTTTAAAGCATATGATATGTTATAAAATTTTTAATTTTTGGTATTTCCATACGCCAAAGATTTTGAATTTTTGGCATCACATTATATGACATGATTTAACGACTTCAGAAACATAACTAATCGGAAAACAATAGTGAATGCAATGAGCAATGAAATGTTATATATGGTTTTCGTATTCGCCAAACTATTTTGGACTTGATCTGAAAAGTTGTTCTGCACGCGGGGAGTTGTTTATTACAAGTGGCAATGGTTAGGCAGGAGCGGCGCGCTTAGCAATCTCGATCGGGGTGGCCTCTATTTGGACACATAACGATTGGACACTGCACAATTGGACACCGCACGATTGGACACTGCACGATTGGACACCGCAAAATTGGACACCGCACCAACCGCACTATTAGACACTGCACGATTGGACACCAATTTACAACCGATGATAAGACGCTACGAAAATGTACGTGCGCTGGCTCTAAGTCTGCAATATATTAGCAAAGTTCATTCTAATAAGTAAGAGTCAAAATTAGATGTAGAGTAAACGATGCTTTGCCTTGCAAAGTACATGCGTGGATACAGTGTGGATACTTTCCCAGTTTAAACTTTCTTACTTTAATATTATTAATTTTTTATACTGGGAAAGTATATGCTTGGGTGGGAGAGCACAAGGAGACAGGTTTCGCCCGTCACCTAGTACTCTTCCACATAAAAAAAATAACAAAATTTTGAGGTGACCAAAAGTACTGCGTGGAAGTTACAATGTAGAACTTTGCTTTGCGTGGAACCTCGCTTCATATACTCTCAGCATATGCTTTCTAAATTTATTAAATATCGCACATATGCGCAAAGTAAGCATGGTAGCGTCGTAGCGTTTTATCATCGGTTGTAAATTGGTGTCCAATCGTGCAGTGTCTAATAGTGCAGTGTCTAATAGTGCGGTGTCCAATCGTGCGGTGTCCAATTGTTTCGTGTCCAATATTACGTGCCCAATCGTGCGGTGTCCAATCGTTACGTGTCGAAACGGGATACGCCCTCTCGATCGCTAGGCGGTCGCATCTCACCGCGCGCTTGCATTCGGCGGTAGGCCGGACTAATACAGCGATTTTTAATAATTAATAACTCGTTAACTAACTATTGCGCAAATCGCAAAATGGTACAGGACTTTTTAATTCAATTTGACGTGATCTACCTGTGGCCGAAAGGTTCTTACCCTTATGTGAAATACCCTGTATATATATACAGGGTGTCCAACGTAAAGTGTCCAATCACTCTCCTGCAGATAGATCTCGTTTTGCAATTAACCACGTAAAATTTAAGATATTAATAAAAGAAGATTAGCGAGTCAGTATGAATGAGAGCGCAGCTCGTGTAGCGAGGTCGTCGGTAGGAGGGCCGCGCGCTCGTTGTTGATTACGGCGCAGTGAGGCAGCGATGCCAGAAAGCGTGCTTTGTAGCGTGCAGCGGGGATGGGTTGGGAATGATCTCGCGAATTGTCGTACGCTTTCTGGCCTCACCCACTCCACTCACATCAGTGATGACGAGGAGGAGTCTGCCAGCGTACGTCACAAGTACATCGAGCTGACAGTCCTGTTGTCTGGTACGAAATGGGAAAAAGACGAGTTATCGAGGCCTCTTTGTGACGAAGAGAAGACGGAGAGGAAGGTAAATTTCTATATAGTATTTTAATTCGAACAAGCGTTGAGGAAAAATTTATCGCGGATTTTTCGTTGGAAAAAAATAATATACATTGATTTCTCAGAACTTATTGGAGAACGCTGACGTACTCGATCTCATCTCCCATACGTCGCAAATGCGAAAGAGCTCATGGCCAGCCACTTTCTCCCCGAGAAGATCGACGGAGAGGAATCCATTGTGAAAAACACGAAGGACGTCAAGGCCGATTATCGCAAGGAAGCAGAAAGCAAAATCGACCCGTCATTCCCAGATGACGACGAGAACGAAGAAGTAGACGATGAGGTTGAAGAGGAGGAGGAGGAGGAGAAGGAAGAGGAATCTCGCAGCTCCGCGACAGATTCCGTCGATGTTGGAGACGCCAGCGTCGAGCGACACGATGTACATAGCGCGTTAAATAATAGCTTAAACATTAAGAGTGACGAGGATCAGCGATCGACTGCCATTTCATTTCGTGCAGACAAGAACAGAAGATGGGAGAATACCAAAGAATCGCCAAGACGCACTTGGCGAGCAAACCAATCCTGAAGCGAGATTATCCCTGGATCATAGAAGACTCCAAATGTTCGAAACTCCGGACAAGAGAGGAAAGTTTCCGGACCACACTGAGAGGAAAGTTTCAAGTAATACGGAGAGATCAACAATTCAGGAGACACAGGAGGAACTGTGCGACACCTGGGTTCTGGCAACAGACGAAAATGAACATTCGGAAAAGAGTCTTGAGGACAACTCGGTGACTAAAAATATAGATAAGCGTAAAGATAAATTTGAGAACGTCAAACAGTGAAAAGAAGAAGAAGAAGAATTAAAACTCACAAGCATTGAAAGAAAAGCTAAGGAAAGTTTCTCGAAAGATGTCGCGTGGATGAATAATGAAGAACTCCTTGATGTACAGCTTGACGAAAACTCGACAGCCAGTACCGAGATACAAAAGGATAGCTTTGTAAGGATTGAGAACGAACGAAGAAAAGCTAATGAGGTGGATGAGGAACATGTGGGAAGTAGCATATTGACCGCGAAAGGTATAGACTTGAGCGACGATTATCCGGAACATCTGAATCCTTTCAACAGCGACGACGAGGATAGTGTCGTAGAGGACAAACTGCAGACTCCGATGGAGATCTCTAGGAGTAGTAAAGTTTCGACCAATCCGTTCGACAGTGAAGACGAGGACATTGAACAGCCGGAACCACCAAAACCAGCAGTTAGAAGCAGATTTGAAAATCGGGAAACCGTAACGCCTGTAGCCAAGCGAGTTCTCGCCGCGTCGCAAATTAATTTCAATCCATTCTGGAGCGACGAAGAGGAGGAGCGTGACAGCGAGGAGGAAGAACAGGCCAGAACGCCACAAAGACGTACCTGTCCCGAAACCATGCACTATCAAGTACACTGACAAAAATATCATGGCCTATCTAATCGGATAATCCAATTAAATAGTAACAAACGGATATATCCGATTAAATTGTATAAAAGACAAAGAAAATGATCGGACATATCCATCATTTAATCAGAAAACAAGAGTAACAATCGGATACACTATTTAATCGGTTTGTCCGATGGAAATTTTTATACGTTTGTCGTTTATTCCGGCAAAGCGATACACAAAAGTATTGCGTCACACATTTTCCTCTTTATTATTTTTTTATTTCTATATTTTCCTATTTTTTCTATTAATTAATTTTTTTATTATTGCGTACGAATAGGATTACTCCTGACATAAGCGCCGCATCGCGAAGAGTCGATCTAAGTCGTGGAAGTATATATGCATCCAACAGCTCTTTAACCAGCTCTGAATCGACCACAATTCCTGGTGGAACATACAGGAAGAAAAAGCCCGCGCCACAACCATCAGCTACGAAGGAACTATTTCCGTCCGATCAGCGCGAGTCGTCTGTATCTAAGTACAATAGCACACCACTCATGTATCAAGTAAGATTTAAAATAGAATTTTTTATTCTGATTTATCTTGATTTCCTTAAGCATTCAAATTTAACTTCGATAAAATTTCTTACGTAATTATGAGTCTCAGAAAATCGGCAAAATTTTATTAACTTTGTTTGTTTGATAGATCTATCACCTCGTACAACACCGCGAGCGCGGAAAGCCAAACCGGCTCCTCCACCGCCAATGCCCACCAGCATACCGTACAATATACCGATCGGTTGTGCGTTAAGTCTCGATGAATCTCCTATAATCGAGCTTCGTCGCACCGGTGACAGTCTGAATATATGTGGGAAGATCAGAAAACCAACAAGGATGAGGCGAATCGAAATAAGCAGAGCTTGAGTAACGTCTTGGGCGTTGACGATCTTTCTTACAAAGCTTACGCCGACAAAAGCGTTCAAGGAAAATGGAAGAGAAAGAAGGGTCCCGCCCCACCGCGGTCAATCCCACATAGGAGAAAGGTATGATTCTATTTTTTATCAAGAGAAATTTGCTAAATGTATTTTATGCACTAGAATTGGAAAACATTTTGGACACCTCAAAAGATATCAAATTTTTTGATAAACGCGTAAATAGATGACGAACGAAATCTACATTAAACGTGATGTTTGTTGCAGATCAAGGTGATATCTATGAAGGATGTGAAACTGGAATTAGACGAAATAGAATTGCAACAGCAAGGTTTGAAGCGGCAAGAACGGTGTACGGTTAGAACAGCTGATACGGGACAAATGTGAATCCGAGTCTAGAATAGACGGTAAGCAAATGTGCACAAAACTCGGATTATTACAAATCGATAATAATCTATATATATATATATAAGCCAAATACCACTCACTGACTCATCAACGTGCAGCCCGAACCACTGCACCTATCGACTTGAAATTTTAAGGGTATATTACTACTATCACGTAGGTGCTCACTAAGGGAGGGTTTTCCGAAATTCCACCCCTAACGGGTGAGAAAGGATAAAATGTGTTTTTATTTAATACACATAAATATCGCGGGCGAAGCCGGGACGGGGGATGCTAGTAAATAATAAAATAAAATAATCGATAATAATGACAATGATGATCCATTTGCTCGATAGATTCGTCACTCGGTGCAGATGTGGAGGAATTGGTTTTAGAGTTGTTCACATTGGTAAACGAGAAGAACGAACTGTTTAGGATGCAGGCTGAATTAATGTTATTACGAAGGCAACAAAGATTAGAAGAGGAACATGCCGAAGTGGAATATCAAATACGATGTCTCATGTACCAACCGGAAGCTACGAAAACGGATTTTGACAAACAGAAGGAAGAAGCATTGATACAGAGGTACTTTAATAGATATATTCTATATATAATAATTGTAAACGCGCGCGTAGAATCATAGAAATCAGATATTTATATAAAACATTTAAAAATGAATGGCATACAAATACACAAATATCTTTTTACATATAGATTAGTAGAAATCGTAGAGAGACGAAACGAAATTGTTAAATGCTTGGAGATGAACCGTCGGAGAGAAGTAGAAGAAGTTAAGAGTATAAATAAACATATGAGTTTGTTCGTTGGTAAGTAGCAAGACAATACATTTATTAATATTTTATTAATATATGTTTGATATATAAGAGCTTCTATTACAGTTAAAATTTACTTTTCAGCGAGAAACAAGAATGAGTTGTCGGGTAAAGATAATGATAGTTGTGACACAGGAAAAATGAAAAAAGCTAAAATGAAGTAGAAATTGAAGGAAAAGAGATCGAAAAAGTCTGTGAAAAAGGATGCCGATAAAGATGTGAATGAAGCTAAAGTGAAACAAAAACGCCATAACAAGCGAAAATGGTTTTGAATTGTGCGACAATGTTAATATAGTTGACGGTTGTAATAGACACACATACAGAATATATTCATATTTAATAGTTTTATACATATTTTTAATACTGTTTTTTATACATATAGAAATTTATGGTAAGGTTATTAATAAAATCACTCGTGTTTAATTTGACTTTCTACCCAATTGTACTGAATTTGAATTGTTTATTTAATTGTAGGTAAATTAGGAATGATGCCAAGTATTCTGGATATTCAGAATAGATTTTATTTTAGATCTTTCGAAAAATTTTCAATATTTTTACAGGCACGTCAATTGATTGTATCGTGATATCCTGTTTCGGTGAGGCACACTCTTCGAAAGCAAGACCGTGATTTTCTGAAATGAAAAATGAAAAAAGGATGCTTCGGTCTTTCGGAAAAATTTAGATTTTTCCTTATTTCAAGTTTTGATATATATTATATAATAAATATGCAAATTAATTCGGTGGTTTTTTGAGGAAATTAAACCTTTATTTCTTTTTTTTGAGAAAGCATTTATCAATTGCTCGATAGATGCAGAATAGTATTAGAAAATTATGGCAAATGTTTCAAAGATTGACATGTTTATTATTTTTTATAGTAATAAAGGCTGAATTTTTCAAAAGAAGCACCGAATTAATTTGCGCACAATGTACACATGTATATCACGTGTATAGAATAATCAAAGTACCTAATTGTTCCAAGAACTGTGCAATAGTGTTCTCGTTACGAATTGTTGCAGCAAAAACAGCGTAATTATCTGAAGTCAAGAGATGCTTCAATCCTACTGTCAACGAATTGAACGAGTCACTTTTGTAGAGGATATCTGCGCCGATGATTACGTCAGGCTGCGACAGATCCTTTGCTGTACACTTGTCAATGTCTTCCCATTTCAATTCTATGACTCGAATGTCACTTTGTTCAAATTCCAATCGCAATTTTAGCCTTGAACTTGCATGATACGTATTCAGCAGGTCATGCTGCTTATACGATTCAAGGAAATTCAGTTTTACGTTCTCACAGAGCATATCCAGTACAGCGGGGTTGTAATCGGAGAAAATATATTGTTTCGGGTGGCATACTGTAATGACGCTCATTCCAGTCAGTCCGACACCACAACCGAGTTCCAACACACTTTTTCCATACAACTGTTTCATATTTTCTGCACACCATTTGCTCAGTACTAGAGCACCCTGTTTTAATTGCAGCAATAAAAGTTTGATTCATATAATTTTGGAACATGCGCAAAACAAAATTAAAATATTTATGAAATTGAAATATTTATGTGCGTCTGGGAAAAATGTATGTACCTGCCAACTACATAAGCCTGTACTCCCCTTGGAAATCAGATTTGTGCTTTCCTTCAATGTGATACAACTCAACGTTCCATTTTCTATTAAAAAATGACGGTAATGCACAGAACTTGAATCCGGCAGTGATACTAATCTACAATACGCTACGTAAATATCATCGTAAATTTCATTACCGCTTTCCGTTATCTGAATTGCAAATAATTCGGTATTCTTTAGTCTACGTATTCGACATTATTCATGTAAAAACTTCATGCGTACCTTCTGCATGAGTGACTTCAAAAATGCTCTCTGATACGACGTTTTTATTGGATACTGTTTAATTAGATCGCAGTTTACTGTATTATTTAATATTTCTTTTTGAGCATCTAAGTTAAATGAACAAGCTTTGAATTCATCCAATATCTATAACATGTTTTTCACAATGTTAACCTATTATGAAGCAATCTCATAGATAAAATGTAATAATTTACGTACCATAAAACACATTTTACTTATTGGAGTAATGCAAAGGAACTGTTTCGTTAAATAACTTATGCTAAAAACTTCGCAACTCATATCGCTAGCCATCAGAATAGTTTTTAATAGGTTAATGCGATTATTTGAGATTATTAGCGTGATATATGTTGCATATCGATGTATTATTGTCACAATTCCTTAAAAACCTTCACCTCGCCATAGAGGTATATAACGCTATATGAAAATGAATCGTTGATATGTTAAATAATCCGCTTGAGCTTGGTAATAAAATTATAAATTATTCTCACTTTAAATCAATCTTTGCGACGAATAAGCGTTCCTATATCCTCCGCCCCATACACCTTAACCTTCCACAATTCCAATGTATTATTGTCTTTCAAATTTAGGTTATGTTTCCTGCAAACCACGGTCTCAGAAACTACATACCTTTAAGGTGCTTTTTCATGCTGACGCTCGACGCTCATTTTTAGCGTCAAAACAGGTCACGTGATCAAAATTAACGCTGGATAATGGTCAATTTTGATCACGTGATCTGTTTTGACGCTAACAATGAGCGTCGAGCGTCAACATGAAAAAACTTTAAGGGGATTACCGATGTAGTAAATGACATTTTTTAATGAAATCTTTTTATTGATTACGTAGAATGAAAAATCCTTTTGCACGATGAAAGAAATCCGTTTGCACGATATCAAGGAACTAATCTTTTACTCTTGTCCATGATTTTACATGAGAAATTTGGCATGGAATTTTCCAAACAATGGATTTGTTTCATGGACATAGGAATACAGGAACAGAGCATATCATTGCGGGGGGGAAGCCACTGCGGGACGGTGCGACGAGGTAAAGTGTGCCTAAATTTGATTGGCTGTAGTTTGCGCATGCGTATTAGTACATATATAAAAATTATTCATATATTTCGTTGCAAAAAATTTATATTGTGACAACCAACAAAATAATAATAGTAAAATAGCATTTATAATATTTACAGTGTTTATAGTGTTTATAGTGTTAGTGAAGTGTTATTAAATTTTTCAAAATGGTGTTGTGTTGTGTGCCAAACTGTAAAATAGATCAGATTGTCAAAATTGGAAAAAAACATTAATATACAAAAAGTGACATTTTATAGGTTAATATTAATTGTGTTAATTTATTTTATTAAATAAAAGTTTAAATATTAATATTAAATATTACTTTATTTTCATAATAGTTTAAAATATTATTTTTAGTTTTCCAAAGAATAGTACCATTCGCAATTTGTGGATTGATATTTTGCATCTTGAAAAATTATCAATTTCATCCAGTGCCCGCATTTGTAATAAATTATTTTATTTATTATTATTAATTTATGTTATTCCAATGTCCATGATTTATGTATTATTAATTTATTATTAATTGTACATTCACGTTGTCACGCGTCATAGTGCGTCAGATCATCTCAGATGACATGAAATCTGTCAATCATTCGAAAAAAGTAGTACTGAGCATGCGCACAGCTATAGCCAATAAAAATTAGGCACAGTTACCCCCCGCAGTTTGGCTTCACTCCCCTCGCCTATGTTATGAGTTTATGCTCTGTCCCTGTATTTCTATGTCCATGATTTGTTTTATTACGTTTCTAAATTTACTTCGAAAACCATCATCGTATTCGTTTAATATGTGGCTAGTGTTGATGATAGTATATACAAAGCTTCGAAACGGGAAAAAGTTCGAAAATTACAAGTTTGTTATCGGCTTGTTAACCTAACCTCGTACAATATGTGTTTATATAACAATTTGGCACTTTGTATGTACGAAACACTGAGATATAATAATATTGGAGGAGGCGCTGGCTCGCCTGGCGCGGCCCAAGTGACATAGTTGAAATTCAGGTCTTGTACAGTCACGTTCAAGACTTCAAACGTTCTCGAGTACTATTGAACAGATTGTATCGGGATTAGTTTTAGCGACGAGATGTCGCAAGAAAATTATATATCTAATGAAAGAATTTAATTTATCAAGAAAGAATAATAAAAAAGAACTATATGCGTGTGTGTATATTTATATTATATATAATATATATATATTTGTGTGTGTGTGTGTGTGTGTGTGTGTGTGTGTGTGTGTGTGTGTGTGTGTGTGTGTGTGTGTGTGTGTGTACCTTTATCTTTATCTTTATAAAGAGGAAATCATAGCTATTGTCAGGATTAGATAATGAAGAAAATGAAGAAAATATTAATAAAAATATATTTTATATTTATTAATACGATATTCACTCATTATTTCTAAAATTAGTTAACTTTATTTATTTTACTGTTACTGTTACTTTTGTTTTTGTTGTTTTCATTATTAATATACTTATCAATAGCTAAATTTGAAAATCGTTTTAAAAGTACAGTCTCAAGCTGCTCTGGATTTATTTTGCTTTTTTAGAATTCTAACTAACTCACTAACACGTGACAGTTTCAGCTCTCGACGATATAATCTTTTTTGAAGAATTCTTATTGTTCGCCGATATCCAATTTCTTTTTTTCTTGACGCTTCAGAGTTTCCTATTTGACAAGCAACATCCTACAGAATTAAAAAATAATTACAATTATAAGACACAAATTGGTTTATAATCGTTGTTCTTTATTATGAAGAATACAGTGTCGAGGATTGGAGTCAGAACGGTCACTCGCTTTATTATCACTTTCCGAGCTTCTCGTTACGGTTGCTCTTCGCCGATGTTACCAAATTACTAAACGTCGAATGTCTCCGCAAGCAAGCGAATTTATACTTTCCTCTGTGGCCTTGTTAGATGTCAACAGAAGACGGCAAACAGGTGATCGATAGACACAAACGTGATAAATAGAATTTCAAATTCGAGCAACGCAACGTCGAATACCTACAGTTCGGCCAGCCCTGACATAATGACCGTCCTCGGTCAAGAGGTCGTAACAAATATAAATTGTATAATATTAAAATAATGATCGCACATTACATCTCGCCGAAATATCGATTCGAGAACTAATTTTAATAACGGATCCAAGGCTTCATTTGATCAGGACCGACAATTCCTGTAAATGGTACGCGTGTTAACTGAAACCCCTCTACATCTTTAATAACATATCGGTCATTGTCTAAAACCTTCTCTACGACATAAGGTCCCTTGAATTTCGGTAACAATTTCTTATTTATACCTGGTGTCACATCTCGATTCGAAATCATTACATAATCTCCTTTCTGATATCTGGTCGCCGGCTTACGCTTCCGGTTATAGTTTTCTTCATTTGCCCGCTGGCACTTCGCAATATTTTCGGAGGCCTTACCACGTATCGCAAGCAGATCTCTTTCATCTTCTCCGTCCGATTCCAACACAAGACGCAAACTATCACTAATTTCGCCCAATTGATTAATCCCGAACAGTAGGCGACTCGGCGTTTCTCTCGCCGAACGACACACAGAATTATTTAACGCAAATTCTACCGCGCCTAAAACCTTTTCCCAACGGTTTGGTTGTTCTGACAATTTCGCTAACATTGGTGTGATAACTCGGTTGAAGCGTTCCACTTGTCCATTTGCGCGAGGTGTCGCCGTCGCTATCAATACATGTTCGACGGTTTGCTCAGTCAAAAATCCCTTGAAGGCTTCAGAAGTAAAACCAGTTCCTCGGTCACTTATAATACGACGGGGTTTACTGTAATTTTAAAATATTCTTTTAGATGTTTGATTGCTTCCGCAGAAGCCGTGGATTTGCACGGGTATACTTTAATAAACTTCGTGAACCCGTCAACGATAGATAAAATATATTTCATTCCTTTACTCGGCTCAAGCGGACCGTAATGGTCAATGTGTAAAGTTCGAAATGGAAGATTATCTTTTTCAATACTATGTAAAAACCCCTGGGATCTTCCACTGAGCGGCGAAAATTCAATACATTTTGAGCAATTATCGATATATGTTTTAATCTTTTCTCGCATCTGTGGGAACCAATATACCTCTCGAATATTGTCAACTACCTTGTCTACGCCTAAATGGCCCAAATTGTCGTGACTATTTCGGATTACGTTATTCTCCATGCTCTCAGGAACATAGAACAAAACTTTATTATCATTAAACTTTCTATAAACTAATCCGTCACGTAATTCAAAGTACTTTTGTTCGCTTTTTTCTAGTTTCTCACGCAATTCGTTAATTTTCTCATCTTGCGTCTGCTTGAGAGCTAAATACAGTTTCGAAGGTATTCGGTTCTAACACGAGTATATTATCGCATCGACTCAATGCATCGACATGCGGCATCCTGGATCCCGATCGGTGTTCAATCCTATAATCGTAACCTTGGAGAAATAAAGCCCAACGCGAAATACGTGGATTGATACTCTGTTTAGCTAACGCAAGACGGAAACTATTGCAATCTGTAATTATCTTGAAATGCATGCCGTATAAATAAACATGAAAACGTTTGACCGCGTAGACGACAGCCAAACACTCTAATTCGAAGCTCGAATATTTGGACTCCGCCAAGGTAGTTCGCTTATTGAAATAAAAGACCGGTCGGAAGAATCCATCCGGCTGCTTCTGTATCAATATTGCGCCGAAACCGCTTGCACTTGCGTCGCAATGCAATTCTGTTTTTAGATCCGGTGAATAAATCGCCAAAACCGGTTTACTCGCTAATTTATTTTTTAACTCAACGAACGCATCATTTTCTTTTTGATCGAAACGGAATGTGGCATTCTTCTTCAGCAAATCGTAAAATGGTTTTGCCACGACGGAAAACCTCGGAATAAAACGCCTGAAGTAACTCGCAAGGCCTACGAAACGTTGTACTTCCCTTATGCTACGCGGGATCGGATACTCCAGAACAGATCTAACGCCCTCCTGGCTAGGTCGAACTCCAGATTCGTCAATCAAATAACCGAGATAAGTAATCTCACGATAAAGAAACGAACATTTATCTAAACGGAAACGTAACCCACTTTTCCTTGCCAAGCGGAAAACTTCCTTCAAAATAGAGAGATGTTCGCTGATTGTTTCCGTAGCTATCAAAATGTCATCTAAATATATTAAAATCCAATTTCCATTAAGCAGTATACGGAATATTGACCCGACGAATCGTTGAAAGACCCGCGGAGCGTTAGTAAGCCCAAAAGGCATTCTTAAAAATTCGAATTGTCCTAAAGGTGTAACAAATGACGTACATTTTATCGAAAATTCGGAAACTTTAACATGGTGAAACGCGTTTTATAAGTCAAGTTTTGTAAAATATTTTTTTCCACGTAACTGATCAATGCAATCGTCAATGTTCGGTGTCGGAGAATTCTCCTTCACGGTAATTTTGTTCAATTCTCTATAGTCAACACATAAACGTATCTCACCGTTCTTCTTCTGAACCAATACAATAGGATTAGCATAAGGAGAAGTACTCGGTCTAATCACCCCTCTCGCACATAAGTCATCTAAAATTTCGCGTAATTTTTCTTTCTCGCTAAAAGCCAAACGACGAGGTCGAAAAGTAATCGGTTGGTCGTCCGTGAGTTTAATTGCCAATTCTACATTACTGATTGAAGGCTCAGAGTCTAGAACGTCCTTTTCCCAGAACATTTTCTCCAATGCCGAAGATGTCTCGAAATTTATTTCCGGATTGATATCTAATTTTTCTGTTACACTTTCGGGCGTATCAACATAATCGATTTGCATAATGTGACCGACATGAGTATCCGGCTCACTTTCGATCGCGTTTGAATTTACTTTCTCGATCTTGAACTCACGGCCCAAAGTGACTTTAATTAGAGGCGACAACAAATAATCACGGCCAAGTAGCGCGACGTGAGACATCGTTTCGTCCGGAACAACAAGAAACCGAATATTCATCAAAACATTATCGACATCCACGACCTTCTCGAAAATGCCCAGAATCTCCAACGGCGATTGATTCACTCCAAGGTATGTCTGATTTTGCGGTAATTCTGTATTGTACGAACCGACAGGCAATAAACCGACTTTTATCAAACTAACTGGCGATCCCGAATCAATTATCGCGCTAATAACAAAATTAATATTACTGTCATTGTTCGGAATTGTAAAAGAAATTGGAATCAGAAACGGAACCTCAGGACGCGTTGGCTGAATGAGATGGGTCGAAGTCTCCGTTGATCTCGATGTCCCCTGCGTTGGAACAGTGCTCGTCGTCGGATGACTCTGCGTACAGTTCCTCGAATGATGCTCCAGGCTGCCACAACGATAGCAGGAACCCCATTCACGCTGCGGCTTCGTGCAGTCCCTTTTAGCATGGCCAACCTCGTTGCAGTTAAAACAATGAGCCTCCTTTGGACGAGTCGCATCCGCTCCCGCCGTCGGCTTCACAGATGACGGCTTCTTAACAGTTCGATGATCTCGATCACTCCTTGGTTGCTCATAAAGTGTGATCTTTTTAAATGCGTCTAAGAGATCCTCCACCCTTTCATAGCGATTCATCCTTGCTTGATCTCGCAATCGGGTGTCCGGGATACCATCGATCATCAGATTAATCAGCTCCTCTGGGTCGACAGTGATTCTATTGGCCAGAGTCGTCTTCTCGAAAACGTAGTCGCAAAAAGATTCGTCCTTACGCCACAAGCGATTCTCAAATTCCTTCCGCAGTGCTAATTTGTTTGGACGATGGTCAAACATGCCACTCATTGCATTCACGAGCTCCTTAGCTGACATCTCTAAATGACCAGGCCTCGAGTGGAACCACCTCAATGCTTTACCTCGTAATCGTAAACTTATCAAAATTTTAACAGCATTACTGTCCAAATGGTACGTATCTTGTAAGAGTTCCAATTGTTGTCTCCAATTTCGGAAATCATTCCTCTCCCGAAAATTCAGCCAAAAGATCAGCAATCGTCTTAATGCCGATCGTCGACTGCATCGTAAGTGCGTTCGAACCAGACGAAGTTTGCAAGTCTCGCTCACGCTGCATAAGTTGGATTTCACGGCGCAAAAGGTCTCTCTCCCGTCGAAGGAATTCCATTTCATCTTGCATAAGATCGGAATGGTCTCTCAACTGTCCGTTTGTTCTTCCGCTCTCCTGCCGATCCTCATCCGTCACCGACGGGACTCGAGCGGTTTCCTCGATCTCTTCGTTTTCCCCAGATATATCGAAGTCTGGATCGACTTCTAACAGTCGCGCGAGAAGTTCATTTTTATTTCCGGAAACGGGCAAGTCGCGGGTGCGTAGCTCTTCCTTCAGTTCGGAGATCGTCAAACTACACAAAGCTCTCTTCTGACCGCCAGGCATTTTGTCAGCAAAATTTCACACAAACACAAAATTATTCCGAAATCTAAATACGGCGATTAACGAGCAAAACTGTACACCGTAACGAGGCGTATATCCCACTTCTGATTTACTATAAGACACAAATTGGTTTATAATCGTTGTTCTTTATTATGAAGAATACAGTGTCGAGGATTGGAGTCAGAACGGTCACTCGCTTTATTATCACTTTCCGAGCTTCTCGTTACGGTTGCTCTTCGCCGATGTTACCAAATTACTAAACGTCGAATGTCTCCGCAAGCAAGCGAATTTATACTTTCCTCTGTGGCCTTGTTAGATGTCAACAGAAGACGGCAAACAGGTGATCGATAGACACAAACGTGATAAATAGAATTTCAAATTCGAGCAACGCAACGTCGAATGCCTACACAATATTAATTACAATTTATTTAAAAATTTACATAAAACTAAATAATATATATCTTACCACCAGTGTAGTACCATGATCGTAAGTAATTTGATTAGTGTTTGCCGGAGATAATGACGATGTACAATTCTTACTACTTTGTGCTGCTATATAATCATCTGTCGAAGCTAATCTTACTGGATTACAATTTTCAAAATCCGAAGTTAAAAAATGATCAATATTAGTTGATGACAATACACTATTTGTATCATTTGTATCATTCTCTGCATTTGTAATATTTCTGTTCAAATTTGCAGTTCTTATTTTTTTTATACATTAATCTGTCAATCAATAATAATAAGTATAAGAACAATAGCAATAAATAGATAATAAATTACATTTACTCACATTTGTCAGTATATCATTATATTCAGGGATATGTGGTACAGCTGTTTTTCTCAAAGTGCGATAGGTTGAATTAACTTCAAAGTCTGATTCTTTAAAATGTAAACTATTAGGTTGTTCATTAAGTTCTGCGGTTTTTTTGCTCTAAATTAAAACATAAATCTATTGTACTTACACATTTATTCAATCTAGAATGTATTGTCCATCTTGATCGACCACCTTCTGCCAACGTTCTGGAAGAGACATAATGCCGCGTTTGTAGAAGTCGCGCGACTTCTGCGCGAAAAAGTCCTCCAAGTACGTTTGAATATCGTCCACTGAATTAAAGCGCTGCCCGTCGAGATTGTTTTGGAGTGACCGGAACAGATGGTAATCCGACGGCGCAAGGTCTGGGGAGTACGGTGGGTGCTGCATGACTTCCCAGCCAAAGCACTTAAACTTCTTCTTGGTCACCAAAGCAGTGTGTGGTTTGACGTTGTCGTGGTGGAAGACAACGCCCTTCCTGTTCGCCAATTCCGGCCGCTTCTCCGCCACTGCCTGCTTCAATTTTTCTAACTGAGCGCAATACTTCTCGGCGTCGATGGTCTGACCGCGCGGAAGCAGCTCGAAATACAGGACGCCTCGCCAATCCCACCACACACTCAGCATCACTTTCTTCGGATGCAAATCCGCTTTGGCAACCGATTGTGACGACTCACCCGGACCACACCATGACCGCTTGCGTCGAATGTTGTTATATACCACCCATTTTTCATCTCCCGTGACCACCCGTTTGAGAAAGGCCTCCAGCGAGTTCCATTTCAGCAGGGATTCACAGATCATGACGCGGTCCAAAATGTTCTTTTCAGTGAGCTCGTGAGGGACCCAAACATCTGCTTTTTTCGACATCCCAAGCCGTTTTAATCGCTGCGCAACCGTTGTATGGGCGATGTCGAAGCGCTCCGCGATCTCCCGCGTCGTTAGGTGTCGGTCTGCTTTGATTGCGGCCACGATTTGGTCGTCGTCAGTGGTGGATGGACGACCGGAGCGAGCAGCATCGGAGACGTTCACATCTCCGGAACGAAAGCGCGCAAACCAACGCTGACAAGTGTCAGCGCTTATGGCCGAGTCCCCGTACACGCCACATATCTCACGTTGTGCGTCTGTCGCTTTTACTCCTTTGCGGAAGAAAAATAGCAAAATGTGCCGAAAATGCACCTTTTGATCCTCCATTTTCAATGAATAGCGCGTACACACAACACGTCAAAACACAACAAAGACTCTGGCGAAATGTCAAGCGTTGTCTAACCTGTCACGGAGTATGCGGCAATCCGCGGTTCAGGCGATGCATGCTATCTTTTTCAATGGACAAACGCTATCTATCGAGAAAACCGCAGAACTTAATGAACAACCTAATACAAATGTGCGAAAACTTGCCAATGTGACCTTTTATTGGGACAGCTTCCAACCATTTTTCCAAACGTTTTTTATCATGCACGGGAAATCTATAATAATATGACATGCTCAATGTTTACACACATTAATGTGTGTAAACCTAATTAGGTTAAGTTAGTTTAGAAAATAAGAGAATATTACACGTGAATATTATTTTATGAGTATAGTCAAACACAGTTTCTCTAACAATAATTTTGTACAATATATACATACCTATGGTACGAAAGATTAGTGTTTCGAAACCAAACACTTTTACAATTTTTCACGCAGCACCTCGCAACCATTTCTACTTTTATACACTTTTTAAGATATACTATAAAATATATATTTATCTAAACATATTACTAAAGCAAATATGCAGTACTATGTTTACAAAAACGGCAGAAACAGAAGCCCGCGTATTCAAACGAAACTTATCATTAACTTTTGGCCCGAATTGTACTGCGAGTGATTGCGCATGCGTCCCGTATATCAGACAAAGACAGACTGTGACCTGAAAATCTACTGTCTCACGGCCGCTTTCCGCTTACGGTCGAAGCATAGCAGTGCCTCCTCCAGTATTATTATATCTCAGTGGTACGAAATACACGATGTCACACATACGCACTAACACACACCGGGTACTCACATACGCACTACCGCACACGCACTGCCGCCATGTTCTGTCAGGTGTCATGGCCGAAATCGGAGATCCGGCCGGCCTCAGTTCTTTTGATGAAGTTAGGGCTCATGCCCACAGGACGCGGTAAAGGGCTCCGCACACAAAATTCCGTAAGATGTAACGTAAGGATTCGACCAATCGCGTTGCTCGATTCGCCGTCCGTAACCGTAACGTAACCGAATCGAGCAACGCAATTGGTCGAATCCTTACGCTACGTCTTACGGAATTCTGTGAAGGCCCTAACGCGGCAATGCGGTAATGCGGCAACACGGTGGCCAATCACCATCTTGCATCTCTGGTAATACTAAATATATAACTTCCGTATTACCAGAAATGCAAGACGGTGATTGGCCACCGCGTTGCCGCATTACCGCATTGTCGCGTTACCGCGTCCTGTGGGCATGAGCCATTATGGCCGTGGCACACGAAAAAACTTAAGCGTTAAGGGGATCCTGAAGTGACTAGTGAAAAGTGTTGCCACTTGCACTCATACACATACAAAAATTACAGTTGAAATGCTTTTTATAAAAATTTCGCAATTTGTACGCACAAAATTGCGGTTGTTTACAATTGGGATAAAATAAAGGAATATAATGAAGCTTTTCGAAATGACTTTAGAAGTGTAATAAAAAAGAATAGTATGAATGAAAATCTTGCATGTATGTATAAGTATGTACAAGATTTTCATTCAAAAAGTTCATTCAAAAAAGTTAAAAACTTGCATTTGTCTTTTCTAACTTTTTTCCATTTTGAATATAAAGTCCTGACGAGCGGACTTTCTTTCTATCTATACTTCATTTGTGGAAAAGGAATTTTTATTCTGCACAAACAATAAAGAGAATTTTTGATGCTGCAATTATCATCGCGTTACCACCACGAAGCAGTTCCCTAGTCACTAGTGAAAAGTGTTGCCAATTGCACACATCATATACAAAAATTAAAGTTGAAATGCTTTTTATAAAAATTTCGCAATTTGTATGCACAAAATTGCGGTGGTCCCAATTCGGGATAAAATAAAGGAATATAATAAATCTTTTCGAAGTGACTTTAGAAGCGTAATAAAAAAGAAAAGTGTTTATGCAAATCTTGTGCATACATACTTATACATACATACTTTTCGACTCGGTTCAGTCCGCTCTATCTGCACACGAGCATTGTCCCATTCTTTCTGAGACACCCTGTATATAACAGAAGTAATATAATAGTTGTTATACATAATGATTAATATTGAGGCTACATTTCCTTTTATAACACTATATTACTTTGTTTTAGTTTAAAAAATTGATTAGTTTTATACTTACTTTATTTATCCATTATTACAATAACGTGACTTTCCCGTTGTCACTTGCCAACGTTGTCGGAGCCAACAAAGCGTCTTTATGTATGTTACGTGTTCGGAGTCCCGATTCCATCCCCACCACATACTACCGCGTGCTGTAAGAATGCCATTTCTGACAACACTGGTCGGGACACGTAAACATACATAAAAACGCTTTGTTGGCTCTAAGTAACTCACAACGGACGTAAATAACGTACTGATAACTTGTAGTGTTGTGTAGTGAAAGTCAATTTATAATAATGTCTAAAAGTAAGTATAAAACTAATCGATTTTTTAAACTTCTGAGATATATAAGTTATATTCTGTGTTTGCATCAGAAGTCCTTTTAAAAGCGTATCTTTTATATTTCTTCTTTTTTACTTTATTTCTTTATTTGTCAAGAGAAAAAGATATCAAAGATCAATATACGATCCTTGACTTGGAAAATTTATAAATGCGTTTCTATTATAGGATTTGACAGAAACCTGGAACCCGAACGTATTATCGGTGTGACAGGTTCCACCGGCGAGTTGATGTTCTTGATGAAATGGAAACGAATAGATGATTCGAATATGGTACCTGCGCGTATCGCTAATGAAAAATGTCCACAGATTGTCATTAAGTTTTACGAGGAACGACTCATATGGCCCCGTCCCGCTCATCAGGGCGAAAGCTCTACGAAACCTGATCCAGAGTAACGTTCAGCCTTCCGATATGCATATACTGCGCGACTTAGAATATGTTGCATTTAGCGAGATTTGTTAACCGCGAACAACAGAAGAAATGAACAACTCGTGAACTCATCTGTCATCAGTGCACATTGCAAATTAATATAGATTTAACGTTTTCGTATAAGCTTTGAGAAGTTTATTAATAACAATACATAATTACCTATTTTTGGATTGTAAAAACGCGAGTTTTCATAAAGCAATTTTATAATATTATTGACATGTGCATATCCAAACATTTCTTTCAATTATTTCTTTAAGTATATGTATTCGTCAAACATCTACTTCACAGTTGCAATAATTTATGCGAATTGTACGCTTTCTTATTCTTTCTTGTCTTAATATATTTTTTAATATATATTAACATTATGCTACCAAACTTATACCACTTACCTACCTTTCAAATTTCTAACGAAAATAAATAATCTGAAATATACGTGTTAGTTAATTGACATACAAGTTTTGCGTTAAAAGTGAGTATATTTTTATGATATATTTGTAATGACAACTTCATAACTGTATAATCAAATGCAATAATATCCAATTATTGATCTTTCATAGGTATTTGAAAATCTAATCTATAATCTCTTCCATTTTTAATTTCCTCTATTAGTAAAATCGTATAAAAAACATTATCAAACAAACAAAAATGAAATGGATAAGGGTTATAGAGAGTGGCTTATGCAATATTCCACTTATTTTTAATATTATATCCTTGCACATTTTTACCTCTATTCCACTTTCTGTAATACTATCCAATACAGAAAACAAACACGAAGAAAAAGCGTAGAGTAGGAGGAAACCTTAAATTTCTATCAAAGGTCAATAAAAATCGAATGGCATTATTGCATTCCATTTTAAAATACAAATATTTTAATACTTATTACTAATTACTGAAACTTTTATATATGTAATACGATTGCGAGACAAAAATTTTAGTAATATAAAATAAAGAAGGAATACTTTTTATGTTAGTACAAAAGAATTAGCTATGTGTGTACTCTCCAGTGATTAATATATAAAGAAACATTGTTAGCTCACCATAACTTTTCAAATCTCACAAGAGAAACATTAAATATACGGATATTATTAATAATATTGATTTAATAATACATATTTTTTATTACCCAATTTTTTACGTTTTTTTCTATATTACGTTACTTACTGTATATAAATACAAGTTAGACAATTTGTATAACTTTCAACAAAGTTCGAAGTCACTCCAGTGATCTATATTATATCCAGAATATATATAAACAAATATAATGTTGGAACAAATAATGTAACAAAGATTGTGTAAGGGGATCTCATATGATTATGAGGTTAGATGTGAAATAAGAATTTGTTTATACATTCTACTGCGCGATTATCTATTTGTTCATACACAAATGTAAAATAATTAAGTCCGATAGTTACATATATAATAAATTTAAACGTTCTTTTCTTTTCTTTCTTCTTTCTATGGCTATACACCCAAAGGGGCAAATAGTGCGAATACACCCATACGCCAGTACTAGAGGAGTCAACGGCTACGCTACGTTGAAACTTGAAAGCACCAGTTCCCGTTCGCTCACTGAAGTTGAGCAACGTTGGGCACGGTCGGACCTCGGTTGAGTTCCCGCCGTGTGCTGTTGTCCGGGGTAGGGGGGATTTTGTCGTTTGCTGTATACCCGTATTGTTTGCTTTCCGTGGGGACAAGTGTCTCCTTGTTTGTTTTTTGGCCGTATCGAACCCGAGTGGTATCGGGAGCCATTTTTTCTTAGAAGAAGCCAGTACTAGAGGAAATTTGAACGTCTTTTCTACACCACGGTCACGGCGATGTAAGAAGGTACTTTCTTACACCGTAGTTACAATCCTCATTTTTGTCGGTAATACAGACGATTCCAGCTTCTCCAATGTGCGCATTGGTAGCGCTTTCGTAGCGCTGAAAATTCTCTAGATTGTACCGAATTAGCACTCCTCCCAGCGCATTGATTGCTTCTGTGTTGCGAGTAATGAGATGTTATCATTGTGTATTTTTGTTATTCATATATAAATAAAGTTCATTGAGAATTTTTCAAATCATGAACGCGCCTGGTCAGTTGCCAAATCTCGATAAGATCTTTCGTGATGATGATGAGTCCGATTTTGTACCCTCGGGAGGGTATGTATTTTCGTTATTTGCAAAGTGTTCAAGTGACCTATTAATTAAATAATAAAAAGTTTATCATTGTATGTTGTGCTTCATCTTGTTTTTTAAAAGCTTAAGAATATTTATTTTACTTTATGGGAAAATGCAAGAAAGTACAGTTAAAAGAACAGTGAACAATTCTGTAAATCTAATTTTAATTTTCACAGATTTCTGTTTATTTAACAAATGTTCCTTGCATTGTTATTTTTGCGAATAAAGCTCGATTTGCTCTTCTATTCTCTTTATAATTTATATTCGCCATAATAAGAGCAGGTCTATTTATCGTCTAAATTGTATACTTCGAATTATCGTCTAAATGTCTATTATGATTTTTATATTTTCAGATCTAATTTGGCTGCCATTTTTGGATTGCAGTCAAAACTTACGGATTCGCAATCTAACAAGCAAATGGTTTCTAAAAAGAACAATACTCAATATAATATACAGCAAGCTACACCATCTTCTAAAACAGAAGTTCTGATAGCTAAAGCTGTACATGTTTTTAAATTGTAATTGCAGTAAATTATTTCGAACGTATCTCTGCCTAGTATAATATCTAACGTAACTACATTTCAGGCAAAATGGTACATATCGTTCCATCGGAAAGCTTGGTATGGCGTTAACGGGCAACGTAACAACAAGAATGTATCAAATAATTTTGTATAGAAGCAAACAAGACTACATATCCGTTGCCACAGTGACGCGTGACTTTGTGTATACTGTACAAGCAAACAATTATGTTAGTTATTATGATAATAACAAAGAGAATTGGTCAATCTTATTCGAGAACAATGACAGTTACCTCGAGTTTGCGATAGAAGTAGGATTGGCACGTTACTTTGCGGTACAAGAGAAAGGGGAAAACGTGATTTACCAGGATCTGAGCCAGAGCGATAAAGATGTGATCGCGAAGGAAGGAGACGACGTATCGATCAAGTATTTCGTCGGAACTGAAATAGTGCAACCATTCAAAACCAATTTTGTGATGTCGCAAATGATGACGGTGGAGATCTCAACGGATGAGAATTGGGAGAGAATCCTCCTGGGCAGCGGCAAGGGTCTGAAGAGGACCTTGTTCTTACCTCCCAGCAAACAGGTAAAAGCAACAGATTTCCATAGATCGCTGTGTGTAACGGTGTTCCATTAAATAATTTTACATAGATCAGTTTAGGTCCTGGATTCCCGAAGGAGAGAGATATCATGATGATAATAGAGGTAACCGATATACGATCTCCAGAAAAACACCCGCCCGTATCTAAGCCTCCAACGAGCGGAAAAGCTGCCATAATATCCAGGATGGCCAAGATGGGTCAGTCCATTCTACCAAAACTGCCTCTGCCATCCACCACTGACTCCGAGGATACCGAGGTACGCGGCTGAGGTCTCTTTATTGTCGTCAAAAATGAACGATAAATTTGTATGTCATAAAACTTGCGATATAATTATTCCAATCCTGAAAGATGCGATATCGTCTTGTAGGATGACGTGCCTCACAAATCTCTCCGTCACAAACGGGTTAGTCACGATATCTGAATCTTTCCGTGGAAATCAAATCGGCATCTTCCTAAAATATTGTGCGTTTCATTAGACAGAACAGTCGGAAGTAGCTTCGCAGAAAAACTTGCAGGAATCATCGGAAGAAAAGAGAACCACTCAGAAGAATTTCGAGTCGAGAAGTCTCTCCGATGTGCCTTCTGTAGATTCTCTGTACAAGCCGTTGGTCGCTGCGTCTCCATTAACACCACAGTGGGCTCCACCGTATTTTGCTGTATGAATAATTCTATATTTGATGAATTCAATGACCCATTTATAAAACATAATATAACGCACATAATATAAAAGATGATAAACATTGCAGGGACATTACGTAACTATGGACAATCAACTTCCGTATTCTATAGCACAAACTGTAAATCGCGCAGTACCAGCCGCTCTAGATCCCGGGGTTAACATGTTGCTATCAGAAACCAGAATAGCGAACGCGGAAATACGGATGGGAATGTCCAAGATATCCGATAACGTTCAGAAACTATTAGATAAGGTACACGGATAATGTTGTGCATGATCACATATTTGTTATACAAAATTATTAGGTGTTCCCGTTTAATTTTGAGGGATTTTTTGCAAAAAAAACACGTTTATTGTAGAGAGACGTTAAATTATATTTTACTCAAAATATTTTCCATTGTTAATTATAACTTTTTCCCACTTTTCGGGCAACAAGTGAATTCCGCGATAAAAGAAATGTTCGTCCTTCGAGGCAATCCACTCATCGAGCCATTTTTGAATTTCTTCATATGATGTGAAGTGCTGGTCAACAAGGCTGTGCTGCATGGATCGGAATAAGTAATAGTCGGAAGGAGCACAGTCTGATGAATACGCGGCGTATGGTAGGACTTTCCATTTAAGTGCCGATAATGTATCCTTAACTGTTTTTGCAACGTGCAGTCGAGCATTATCGTGCAACAAAATCACTTTGCGTTTTCTTTGCGCTATTATTGGACGTTTCTGACTCAAAGCATGATTCAAATCGTTTAATTGTTGCTGATAACGCTCAGCAGTGACTGTTTGATTCGGTTTTAACAATTCATAATACACAACACCTTTCATGTCCCATCAAATGCACAATAATACCTTACTTCCGTGGATGTTGCGTTTTGGAGTTGATGTCAATTGTTGGCCTGGACTTATCCATGACTTTTTACGCTTAGGATTATCATAGTAGATCCAGTTTTCGTCTCCAGTTATAATTTGATATAAAAACTGCTTCTTTTTATGACGAGAAAGCAACGAAGCGCAAATGGTTAAACGATTTTGAATTGCCAATTCCGATAATTCATGTGGAACCCATTTGCCTTCTTTTTTAATCTTCCCCATTGCGTGTAAACGATCTGAAACGGTTGATTTACCAACATTTAATGCTTCAGCTAGTTCTTGAAGCGTTTGAGCTGAGTTTTCATCCAGTAATGCCTGCACTTCAGCATCTTCGAACTTTTTTGGTTGACCGGAACGTTGTTTGTCTTTCACATCAAAATCACCACGCCGATACCAGTACTCGCACGTTTTAATTGATGGAGCAGACTCAGAATAAGTTTCTGAGATAAATCGGTAAGCTTTGGCAGCCGTTTTCTTCGAATCGAAGCAATAAAGCAATAAATGACGAAAATGCTCTTTACCACGCTTCATTTTCGATCGCACAAAAAGTGTGGTTACGAATGCACATGCCATGTGTCAAATTATTTGTTTACTAACTTTCAAAGTATCTCTAATAGATTTGTAGCTATAGCCATCTATATTAATCCCTCAAAACTAATCGGAACACCTAATATAAGTTTTACATGTGTCTTATAAAATTACAATTTCTTGCAAAACAGTTCCATGCACTCGAGCTTCAGAAAGCAACAACTCCCACGACAAGCGATAAAGCAGCTATAGATGCTTCTTGGAAAATGTTTTTGGCTCTTAATACATCGCAAAAGGAAGCAAGCAGCGAAATACCAAAGAATATCGATAAAAATATACCCGACGAGAAAGTTCAAGAGGCACAAAACAGAATAAGTACTTTGGAAAATAATCTGAAGAAATCAAACGGTAACGATCATCTAAGATAATTAGATAGAAATATTTAAATGATAACAGTATTACATATATATTCCTGAATGCAACTTATATGCCAGTTTAATAATTATCATATTACAGAGGAGAAAGAATCATTGTTGCAAGTCAATAAAGATCTTAATAAAAAGCTGCAGGAATTGGAGATAAAACTAACTAATGTAAATGACGAATTGAGAAAGACCAAAGAAAATTTCGAAGCAGCGGAAAATACAATTAAACAATACAAAGAAGAGAAAGTTATTTTGGAAAATAAGTTATCTAAGAGCGAGCATTTGTCTGAAGAGCGTTCTTCTCAAGTTGATACAGTATCGTCGAAGAAAGACGTAGGAAGCAATTACATTTCTTAATTCCGTATTTCAATTCCAATATTATACATTACTTTCTTGGTAATGTTTTTTTATTTATTTTTATCTATTTGTTTCTTCAATTTCCAGATTGAGAAGAAGAACAAAGCAATTAAACAGATAATGAACAAAACATATCATACATTATCAGAAAGACTTGCCAGCAAATCGCATTCTGAACTAACTTTCGATTATGTAAAGTCAACTATTGCGAATACGATAAAGGTAAGAAAAACAAATATAATACTTGTCGCATGGCGTTACGTTAAAAGTTTTTTTATTAGAATATTGACTTTAAGAGACTTTATATTCTAATAAAAGTTTTTGTACATAGCATATCACTTTACAAGTGTTGTATGAAGATCCTGAGGAAGAAAATGAAAAATCCAAAGCAAGTAAGAACGCAAAGTCTACAACTGTTAAAGCTGTTGACCAGCAAACTCAGGAACAAACCGAGAGACGAATGTTAAATTCATCTAATGATGATTTTTTGACGAGACATACCGAAACCTCGAAATCCGCTAATCTGGTAATCGCTACTTCCATATCTATCTAAAGAAATACATACACATCTCCATGAAAAGTATTTATAAAATTTCTTTTCCCCTCAGATTATGCCTATATTTGAAAATGAACCACCACCTGTTCCACCTGATGGCATCGACGAAATCGATAGCGACTTGAGTGATTGATCCAAATAATTTGTTTTTTTTAATTTGTCGTCTTATACTGGAAGAGATACTTCGCAATATTTACTATTTAATATATTTGTAAACATACATACAGGCCATGCCTAACATGCAATCTAATTTTTCTTCTATTTGTAATAAACAAACGTGTGATGAATCTTTTGTATAGTCAAATTTTCAGAATTAATAAAACATATTTTTATTAAATATTTGTATTATCATATTTTATACGTTATACTATTCTTTACTAATATGACAAAACTAAAAATCTTCGAAAAGATATACGATTACGAATACAATATGATAATAAATCATTTAAAAAGTAACGTTCTAGTGTATATGCAAAACATTACATAAATAAAGTATTATAAAACGCTGTATAATTACAAAATAACTAATTAGTAATCTTTATTGCTATATTTTGTTGATATATGAAAGATTAATTTCTGCTTTAATTTGTTTTACTTGGTCCACCATATTCTTTATATTTTTTGCCCTAAAAAAGAAAAAGTAAGCCATGTTAACAATTGATATATATATATATATATATATGCAATATTTCATCAGACTTATTGCGAGTTAACGTGTTCTTGCAAAATCTAGAGTTTCGAATCATTGTACAATTAAGTCTACGTACATTTGACCAAGATTCTCCTTTATCGTTTCCTCTTGGCTCGCTGTAATTACGATCTCTTTCCTTTTTCCATTACACTCGCCGTTTTGTTGCACGGTCTGTTGGGTGGACTTTTTCTTCAGTTGCTCAAGTCGGATTTTCATATCGTGTATCTTCATGTCCATCTTTTTTAATTCTTCCGCCTCGGCTCGCTCGACAGCTGTCATCAAAGGCTCTTTGTAATTTACTAATCTTAGAACCTCCTCCGCTCTGAAAATATAATATTCATATTTTTCTGCGACGAAGATTGTATTTTCATTTGCATTAAACACGAATAATATTATAGTTTCGTAAAATTGAGTTATTATTATGTTTAAATGATAAAGTAATACACTTACCTACGTGCCAACTCTTTCTGTTTATCATTGATATCTTCATATCGCTCTGCTAAACGTTCAGCAGTCTGTCGTAATTCTTTCTTCGTTTCCATCAACGTATCGAGTTCTTTCAACAGATGGATCTTTAAAGCTTTCAAAGCACGAACCTTCTTGCTGATTTCTTCCCGAACTTTGTCGTGTCGGACAAAATGTTGGGTACGAAAGATATTTGTGGCGTGATAGAGCAACTGAAATGTAAAAAAAATAAGTATATCTTCGATTATCTTATTATAATTCTCTGACGCGTTCTTTTTTTTTAGTTTTAAAATAAAGAATAAAATTTTCACTTATAAAGTATAGTCTTACAAGTTATGTTACATAATGTTACAAAATAGTAGTAAATATAGTATTATTCAGCTTACCTCAAGAGATTCACTCAAAGACATCGGGCGAGATCCTATTTTAGTTATGGGTTGGGACACTTCACGTCTCAATAATTTTTTAATATAGGTGTCGAATGATTCTTTATTCACCTTAAGAAATTAATAATTCACCAAGAATGAGTTTAATGAGTATACTTAACATTTTCAAGATTATTGCTTCATTAAAAAAAATTACTTAATTCGTAAAATGAGAGAAGTCTCAAAATAAATTTTTTTTTTAAATTGATATAGCAATATAATATAATAATAATTACCTTTTTTGTAATACTGATGATAGGTTCTAGTTGTTCGATTCGAGGGAGGTAATAAAGATCTATGACCGACAGATCGACGACAACGCCTGTGTGCAGCAATGCGACTAAAACGCAGGGTTCTTGAAGCAGGCCAAAACCCAGTATCGGTGTAGCCTCTTCTACGTCCGTGTGCTTTGTCCTCGTAGAAAATAGATATTGCAAAGTGGATTGGTTTGACATTGATGGCAAATGATCTTCGCCATTATCTAAAGAGAAAAAAAGAAACAAAGTTTTTGTTACATAGTATTATATATAAGAATATTAAATCCTCAAGAGTATTAGAGAGAAGATATTAAAGCAAAGTCAAATCCTTCGAGTTATTTTTAAATTAAAAAAATTTTATCTTTATCTTAATAAGAATCTCTTAATAAGAAACAAGCGCATCAGAGATTTATTATTATATGGAAGAAATAGGCAAAACTCTGTGTTGTACATATATATGTTTTCTTTTAATTAAATAATCCAAAATTTGCAAAATGAAGGATATGAATTCTATTTCTATATTTTGTGTTAACAATGATAAATATACTTGCCATGTATAAATTCCTCCAGTTGAGAAACCATCGGTAAACTTATCATGTGAATTCCAGCGTTGTGAGAACAAAAATATCTAACACGGAAACGGCATTATTAAATAATTTTCTAACATTCAATCAATAATTGAATCAAAATGTATTATAAAGTATAAAGTCTTTTGAATAGTTTCTTTCAATAGAAGACATGGTTTTAGAAAACTTTTTCATCTTAATTACCTTGATTTGTTACCCTTATCGCAATGAAGATGAATAGGACAATTATATTTCTTGTCATCGTCCGTGAAAAGAAGACCTAATTCTAATTCGACGCACTCGTAAACATAAAGCGCGTCGTCTGGCGTGTGAAGACTATAGTTTGAACCGTATTGCGACCAAGTCTGGCAAAGAAGAAAGAGATAAGATAAAAAACAAAATTGATTATAAAATACACACACACATGCGCGAACGTATTTCTATGCATTTTATAATTAATTTTGTTTTTTATAGTGTTATATATATTCATATAATCGGAAGCACGAATTTGCTTATAATAACTGTTAAAAGTAGAGTAATATATTTGTGCTTCCGATGATATGAATATATATAATACTATACAGTAAATGTTTTGAATTTATGTTACATCAATATTTTAATATATCTATACCTTTCTGTCGTCGTTGTCAGCATCGTCATCCAATGTTTCGCGCAGTAGTATCGCGTGATAAATCTTTCCGGTGCACATGGCGATGACCACTATCGGTGGGGTAGTTTGCAGGCACATGATAGAGCATGAATCTATCCCGTAATTATCGTCGGTCGGCGGATACATAGATAGCGAGCCTAGCACCGCTGGAGTCTCATAGCTAGTAACATTTAAAGCGATAAAATATAAAGGAAGATATCGTTATTTTTATGTTACATTTAATCACTTCTTAAAATTGACTTGAACTAATATTTTCTTGTAAACGATTTAGGTGTCATTTAATATTCGTTTAAAAATAAATTTTATTCTCACATACTTCTCTAATGAAACATTCCCACAAACGATCAGCACTTCACCGTTTCCGCGAAGAACTAAGATTGGCCATTCAATGTGATTCCAATCAATGATGTCTTTTACCTGAAAATTATCACAAATATTTTGCACTATACTCAATATAATGGATATAAAACATATAAATATGCAATATTATATTAGTATCAATATATATGTTACCGTTAAAATATATAATGTCGATACTATGTGTAATACTTAGGTATTTCATGAAATACGGTAGTTAAAATTACATATAACTAGTTATTTCATAGAATATTGACATTAACATTAACGCTTTAACGGTAATATGTATATATACTATATCAAGATTTTTGGTGACTCCTACCTCATCGAGGTTCTTGTCAGCGAACATTTCCGGTTTTTTCAGGGTAGGCGTGGCGAAATCAAAATCCACCGCGGTTTCACCGAGAGATGTAAAGTCCGGGATCTTCGAGGGCGAGCCCGATGGCGCGCGGCCGACTTTCCAGCACTTTATGAGCCTGGGCGCATTGCCTACTTCGCACTCGTATAAACTGTGGCCAAGTTAAATACAACTTGAGGTCAATCCAGCAACATTTTTAAGGAAATTTCGGTGCGATGCACAAAGCTCTCCGAAGATTAGTTTGTAAAATGTTTCTCTTACTTTTAAGCCCTATCTAACGCGCGAACAGTTAAGAACACGAGTTTAAGTTACATGCTTCTTCGCAGTTTTGCAAGTTTTCTATAATTATAATAGCAATCCTTTCTTGGAGGGATGTTTTCTAGCGCGCACAGGGCTGAGAGAGCGAAATACTTTAATGACATTGTGCAAATGCGTACTGTGTTTAATTGATTGATTGAGAACTGTGCATAATAATCGACAAGTGCAATTAATTTTAAGAGCAATTCTGTGCCAATTAAAATAATAAAATTTTATTTAGATAATTATATTTCTTTATTTTATTTATTAATTTTATTTAGATAATTTTACTTCGAGTGATTTTTTTCATTACCGGAAGGAATTTTCTGATGTCAAAACCAGTAGATGTGAATCATTTGTCGAGCCTGGGTGCCATCGTACTCGTCGAATTTCCGTGCTAGCCCCGAAGTCACCAAAGTTGTGATTTCTGTAATCAGAAAATATAGATAATAAAGTATGGCATCAAGTTTTAGATATCCAAAGTTATATCAAATTTTGTTGCAATTATTATGGGGAGAATGAGAGAGACAATACGCACAGGGATTCCACAAATGTGAGACATCGATCCAAGCTGGTCTGGTGCCTAAGCAACGGGAAATGCGTTCGACCGTGCGGATGAGCATTAATGGCTTTATAATCTAATGAATTTTTAGACTAAGCGTCGGAAAGAACGAGCAGGAGATCCAGATAGGTTTTTCGTCAGGATTTATTGCCAAGAAAGAAAAGACGGGGATACGGGAACAGCGTCCGTCACTTATCTCTCGTTTATCGGTGCCTCTCGACCGATGAGTAACGATCAGATCATCTGCAAATTTATCTGCATGGAAGTCACGATTATTTATTTATACAGAAATATTCTCTCTGTTAAGTTACATAATTACTCTTGGATCCCAAATGTTATTGTTATTCTTAAGATGGTTTTTTCTATTCTATTCGTCCAATTTTTTCTTAGAAGATTTGTGTGGCTTAGTTAGTTTCAATGTGTATAATTTATACTAGTCTGCATTCTGCTTGTGCACGCTGTTATTTAATTCACCCATTTATACAAAAAAAAATATTACAGAATCCGTCTCGGAATCTTAAACGAGGACGGACGAGCGAGTCACGACGAAAGTGGGCAGCGACTTAAACGCAATAACGAGTAATATGCAGGGAAGTTCCTAGAATAAAATGATACGACACCGTGTAAGATCTACTTTGAAGTCAGGTCCGTGCCGTTCTTTGTACAAATTGCGAGAAAAGCGCGGCGCAAAAAGCCCGTCCACCGCCACTGGGGTTAATACGTTTACGTAGGAAAATTATTTTTAATTTTTCTAGACGTACCCCGGTCAGGAAAGAAAGAAAGAGAGAGGTGAGGTCGAAACACGAGGGTGTGGCAGAATGTGCGGCACTGCCGTGTAAGAATTTCTTAATTAGATTCGAGCAGCTGCGCAGCCTCTCATTCTTTTGTTTTTGGCGAGAAATTTCCGGTAAGTCACAATGGGTGGTACCAGCTACCAGGATCAAGCCACGCTCGTAGTAAAGAATTCGAGCTTTATTAAATGCTTTTATCGGTCCCGGCTTAAGACGCATTCTAGTCACGCAGATTGCACATTGATCTTATTCTTACTGCTTCAATCAAACGATCGATTTTATGTATTTTATGTAGTATATCCCTCTTTTCAAGACAAATTGGTTTTGTCTGTTTATCAGACAGTTTATAATCTTTTTTTCGTAATAACAAATATCAGAGAAATGCTGATAATTGAATTTATAAATCTCAATTGGTCACGTATTTCGACAATAGTTAATTCCACTTGGTATATTTTTATCAATTACGCTACATTCATGAATTAGAAAATATTGAGATCTTAAATAGTTACATATATGTTTTATTTAATACAGGCGACCACAGAAATGGATATTTGTGATGTACGCTCATCAAATTTTTTTTGGCGGCGGCGTCAACGAATATCGAATACGCAGCGGGGGCTGCGAATCACCCTTAAATGCGTTGGTCCTGTTGCCATTCATTTTATTTAGGAATATTCAGCGCGGCATCGAACGCGGCATCTCCACGAGCACCATCGCGCGGTAATCAAGACAGCTTAATACCTATCAGAATACGCGCGCGGGCGCGCGCCTGGCCACGCGCGAAGGGATAGGCATAAATTCTGATAATTCCGAAATTGTGACAGAACGAAGAAAAATTCCCGGGAGAGGCCGCGGTGAAAAGTGCGAATAAATCGTTGGGTATGCCTTTGTCAACGAAACGGCGGCGAGTCGGGCGGACACAGGAGGGTTGGAGCCACTGGGGTGAGAGCCAACCACCATCACCACCATCACCACCACCACCACTGTCACCATCATCCATGTGTCTGGCCCTTTTTTCGTCCTGCCCTATCCTCCTCTATCTTCTCTGCATCCTGCTAACACTATCTCTCTCTCGTTCGCTCCCTCTTCCTCCCTCTCTTTCTCTCTCTTTCTCTCTCTCCACCCTTTCTCCCTCTTTACCGGTGCGTGCGTACATTTTTATCAATTATTAAGAACTCCTGGCGCTTGTGCTGCTGGCCGTGTCGCCGTTCTGCGCGGGACGTATGTACTAACGGGGTGTCGCGGGGGTGTATATCCCGGAGGCCGTTGTGCGCCAGTGATACCCGATGCCCCACTGTCTCTTTTTCTCCCCGGGCACGGGGACGGAGGAGGAGGGGCCTTTTGCTCGCTTTTTCTGGCATGCCGCGGACATTAATAACGGCCACGGGCTAACCACCGCCGTCAACCCCCTTGCCAACGTTACCGTGTCCAGCCGCGGAAAGTGCGAGAGTAATAATAAAATATACGAAATGTAGGCGAGAGCATCGTTGTGCGGTGCCGCTCGGCTCGCGGTGGCCGCGCCGAGGCCGACAAAACAAACGTCACGACGTTACGGTGTACCTTTCATTGTCCGCGAAGGGGTAGGCGGATCTCCTCGCGTTATAATAATTTAGAGCGACGCTCGAGCACACTGCGAGCGCCGAGCTCTGCGAAGCGCGGGGCCTTGATTTTAGCTTAATAGAACGCCCGGACGGTTCGGTCAGCTCGCCCGCGCGTTCTCGGTGTGTCCTCGCGAGATTGCTATTATTCTCGCGAAACAGGAATCTCAGCCTGTCGAGGACGCAAAATTATCTGCACCTCGTAAATCGGAGATTTAGGATATGAAGATAATTTAATTCCGTAGAACGTACATCGGCTCGAATAATTCTCGACGTGATCTTTGCTTGATAAATTTACAAATCTCTATCGGGATCTTATCAAGACACCGAGCGTACGCTCGTTGTTAAATATTGTCTTAAATTCCCACAAAAGATTTTTTAGATTTTAGATTTTTTTCATTCGAGGCACTTAATAGTAAAGTTAAGAGAAAATTCAGCTAATAACGGATATCAAAAAAATATTTTCCATCTCAAATGATCGCATCAAACAACATGCGTTTCTGGAATAAAATTAATTCTCTTGACATAGACCTTGAGATGCATTTCAATACTACAATTTTTACTCACTTGCGTCTTGTATTGGATAGAGTTTCGATGGCATAATCTGTTCACAATCTTTGATATGAATCTCATGTCGATCGATATACGATAACGGATAACGGTCCGTCATGTGGATTTTACATCGACGCACACCCTTTATGTAGCGATTACATATTTCGAACCCCCGCAGGGACAACGTTCAACCGCTTAATTCCACCCTGCGAGCTCGTAACGACGTAATATCGTTCAGTTACTTGGAATATTTTTATTACGTCCTCACCGAAGAGCGCGCCGCGTGAGGAAAGGGGCCGCTAAGACTAAGAAGGTTGGTCGACGGTGGGGTTGACGGGCTTTCGAGTCTGTCGGGCTATGCTCACGATATAACGAGAGCCATTATGATAAGCGGATGCATAGATTAGACATTACTCGTTAACCCGCCTGCGCGCGACGCAAACTCGAAGGACACAGCATCGCGCTATCAAAAGAGCTCAACGAGAAACTGAGGGTGATCGTGATGATCCTAATCGCGGTCTGTTGCAAAACTAATTACGTAATATCGTTCGAAGCCTATATCAGTACGATACACATCATACAGAATATCTTACATGATAATATTTAGCGTGATGTGTTGCGTTGCCTTCATTCAGTATTAACTAATGTTAATATAACGAAAGCAGGAGCTTCTCCTTATCTGATTAGCGGGATAGATTTCATTGCTGATTAATCGGCGATACGATTAAACTCGATAAAATCCGTGATCCTGGACCTCGTTGTTACCTAGAGCACACCTCATTTCGCCTCATCGGTACTCGTTTACGACAACAGCCCGCGCTACAACGGAAGTTCGCGTTCTCTCCCCAAAAGGGGACGGAAGACGCGCCCCGGCTCGTCCGAGGGCGCGGGGGCGGCCCATAAAATCGGGATGTTGCGCAAAATATAACGACCGACGTTCTCCTGGCGCTGGCTGACGCTCCCGTCGTAATTCATCCTGACTCTCGCTTGCCTTCGCTCGCCTTCCCGACGACACCTGCGTCGGCAACTAAGCCCGTTAATTCTCGACGCCGCGGCGCGCGTTGCCTCGCGCGTCTCCATCGCCCTGCCATCGGCTCCCGCCGTGGTACCCGGCTTCCCGGTTGCACTGTGCTGACACGTTCCGGTTCTCGATCTTCGCCGGTACTTAGCCACGTAGATAGCGCGCCCTGGCTCGCCCCCGATGACGAGGGTGCCGAGCCTCGTTGAGGTATTTCGTTGCAGTACGCCAACACGCATATTATATTTGGCGTATGCTAATTAGACGACATTTAATGTACGTTAGCTATAAACATGATTTGATAGAGATCAGTTAAAATTTGGAAGAGAGGATACTATAATGAGATAGAAAATATATAATATAATAAAGATTACTCCTTTGTGTCTTTGATTTATTAATTTCGTTTTAACTCGTTCTTCTTATCGAGTTAAGTTTTTATCTCCAACGATAATATAATTTTGCACTATGTAATATTAATTTAAAATAAAGATTTGGATAACTTGTACAAAAAGAACCGATACTCTAATTTCTCGCTCAAGTTGGAGAACGAACGAAGAAATCGGATCGTGGTATTGACTTTGTGTCACGTAAACGCATGTCTTTGCGCATGAAGCACGGAGCTGGAAACGGACGAGGCGGGCATAGGTGAGCGACGACGGAGAACGGGCAAACAAAGGATACCGAGCCCAGAGTGAGAGAACAGGGGTGCTCGAGCACCCCGACTGTCGCGCGGGTACCCGTGGCTAGCACGTACCGCTGTAATTAAAAGAACCGACAGATGCCTCTCTCTTTCGCCGTCAGCTTTTATTTCGTTACACGACGGCGACGGCGACGACAACGACGACGACGACGACGGTCGGAGCGCGTCTCGCGTATTTAAATTCTCTTGCGCGATGCCCGGAATCCTTTGATTAGACAAAACCACCCGCGCGAACGGTGCTGAATCAAGTTTGTGCATATAATTCAATCAAGTGTATGCATATAATTGATATCATCATATCCTACTAAATTGAAATTGTAGCTTAAAAAATGTGTGCGTGTCCACGTTCTCCTTTCTTTCAAAAAAGATTATACAAGGAAATCTTTACAAACTGGATTTATCTCGATGTCTCGCTAAAAAAGAACGAAATATAAAAATATTCATATGCAATTATCGGCACAGGATTCTAAAAGCTATACTTTTCTTCAAAGTTCGCGGTTACAGACTACTTGCTGTATTTTATCACAGAGTTGTTGCATACTTTTGAAAATCAATAACTAATTGATCGATCAATTAAAGTCAATAGTCAATTGATAAAACTGTATGGATTCGGTCCTCTTAATTAAGTATTTAATTCTCTGACAAGTAAAGATGCATCAATATTCCTCGAAAAAACGCGATTATTTCTCCGACGAGATGCGCAAAGCGACGTGGGGTAGATAAACCTTACCTCCGTTCCTATCGCGGGCAAACGTTGTCCGATTACGCGGTGTGACAACGGAGCTTTTTAATTCCGCACGACCTCCCGTAATTCAAGTCTTTCGTTAACGCTGATTCGACGAGAAATATCGGTCGGCCGGCAATAAAGTCTGAGGCCGCACCGGTCTGATAAAACGCGACACACGTAAAACGGCTTATACGCTTTTTCCTCGGCGTGCCGACATTTTTCAAAAGGCGTGGATATCATCGGGGACAATCTAAATCATCCCGCGCGCGGGTACAGCGCCGACCCTATGCTCGGCCTCCGCAAACAACCGTCCCTCTATCCCCCGGTGTTTCCCTCCCGCAATCCCTCGTTCGCCACCGAAAACAACCGTGCTGCCAGCAAGCCGGTGATTTTCGTTAGTGCTTGCTCATCGAAAAAATGTAGAAAAACGGGGGTAGATTCGAAGTGGGGGGCACATGAAGGGTGGAGTAGGTGTCGTGCGTTTGGAGACGGGATTCTCTTTCTCTCCTTCTCTCTCTCTTTCTATCTGTCCATGTAGTTGTGTGGACGTATGTGTGTGCGCACAGTACCGCGTGTGGTCGCCCGAGATTAGCCTCGGGTTTATATCGGGATTACATATGTAAAACCATTAGGTTAAATCATTTTTTAAATAAACGCGCGGTACCCTGTCCCCCACCCCGACTCCAGCGGCTTGGGGTCAGATAGGAGAGCAATCCCCGCGTGTTCGCGCATGGGGGAGGGTGAGATTCAGCCCGTGGATGAAATATTCCGTAGCACGTTCAACATATGCTCGAGAAGCTCTCTGGCCAGCGTGCGCGCGCGAGCGTACACCGTCCGATTGACCGTTTCTGCAAAGCGCCTGCGAAATTTCCGCGTTTGAAAATAAATGAGCTTGCACACGTGACAGATTAGCCCGCAAGCTTTATGGCGCCCCGTAAATCTATCTTCTTTATTATTTGTCTTTCGGTCCCCCGAAGCGATGTCAAGTGAATATCAAAGCGCGCGTACCTTTCGTTTCACCATATTATCTTCGTACCTGTTTGTATCGTGTGCGATAGCTTAAATCCAGGTTGCAACTGCATCCAGGTTGAAAGCGATCGGCACTAATCCTGATTCATAGGACAATCAAGTTTAAATAATTTTTGAGTGATTTTTCTGCATTAATGTAGATTCCAATATTAAATTTAAGTATAATTAGTTTAATGGACACCTTGTATAAATTATGCATTACAATTTAAAATGTTTTAATGTTTCTGACACAATGTCTAACCATGAAAAAGTTTTTAGCCAAGAATGCCCGATCTGACATGAGAAGTAGAGTATCTATTAGTTGGATGTAAGTCTGACTAACTGTATCCTCATATACTGACCATGAGACGCGTGTATCTGATCAGTTGCATTTATTTCTCTTTCTTTCTTTTTATTTCTACTAACATAATAATTTCTATCTTAAAATCTGTTTATTCTATTGGTTGTTTGTATTTTCATTTTGCAATTTTTCTAAAATTGCACAAATCATATTTTGATACGAGATAAATCGATTTATTATTTTTGTATAAGCGTGCGCACGTCGACGATTCAAAGTATGGTGTGAAACTGAATATTTTTTAGCCGTGGTGAAGCCGCAATCTGGCTGTTACATCGTGCAAACAGTAACTCGCGATACGATGGTTTTTAATATAAATTTTGAGGAATGTATGGTCGTGTGTGCGGAAGATATAAAATAGTCGCCGGGCTGTACACATTCACGTTCTTTCACCGCCATAAACATTACGCGTGCATCACGGCCAGACAAATATTTCTTCCACTCCGAACGAATGTGATTCCGCAGTTTTTGTTCGATCTAAAAAATATAAATTCAATTCATCGGCCAGTGCGTGTGATTTTATCATTTGCTGAACGCAAATGTTTCGTAAAGATCCAGATAATAAATTTTAGGTAACACGAAAATAAATGTGTATGTTTCATTATATTGCATACAATAATTTGCAGTCTAAGATTTCAAAATTCTGAAAAAGTAGAAAAATTAGTAAAAATAATCATTTATATCTATTTTATACATCATTTTAACATATCTTTATTAGCTAATCAGCAATAAAATATATAGCAATTTTGTTAAAATTTCATAAAAGAAGAACACCAACTTTTTACATTAAATCGCGAATAAATCTATTTATGATAGTGTCTCGCATTATCCATGAGACAGAAAATGTGTCTGCCGCGAAAATTCTCTTATAAGATCATTAGTCAGTGAATGTTTGCACCTGTAATTAGGCGTGTGCGTCCATTATCTACTTTCTGCTTCTTGCTGCGGGCGTTACGGCAACTCGCTAGTCCGCGGAGCTCAGAATCTGGGAGCTCGTAGATGAAGAGCCGACATTAGAGGTTTACGAGGCGAATACTCCGTGGGGTGGTTCGGTGAGACGCTCGCCGTTGCCGGCGAGTGGATTGGGCAAAGGTTAGCAGGAGGAGTGAGGGGACGCTTATAAGAGGTGAGAATTATTCATAAACGTAGGCTGTGACTTTTAGCGACGGAGGAAGAAAGGGGAGGGCGACGAGCAGGGAGGAAACGGCAAGAAGCGACGGCGTTGTAGATTTCTCTCACCGAGAAGCTGAAATCTACCGAATATTAAGGCAGGTAAGGGCGTGACAGGGGGGAGGCGATGGTGGTATGGCAGGGTCCTTCCCGAGCCGCATAATAAACGCATAACGGTAATCCTTAAAACAATAATTAGCCGCGCGAGCCAACCAAGAGGCGACGATCTTCCGGTGGCGCGCGGAATGGCGCCGCTTTCGCAATTCGTTGTCGAATTAATACCGAGACTCACGACGGTGTAGCACGACTAGCCCGCACCGTGGTCGCATTATGTGGTAGGAATTGTACTTACTTCCTATAGCGATTATCCGCGGCAGACTATTGCCGGCGGAGAAGTGTATGTTTGGAGGAAGAGTCGACCGTTATTGCGTTTAAGCTCAGGCAATGTCAATTATAGTAAACAGATTTTAATGTGGAAGTCAGTCAATATGTCAGAGAAAGGTATCGTGCACAATTTAAAGCTATGGCTTATATATTGCTTATATATTATATAGTGCGGTACGAATAATACAAAATTTTTCGACATGCTTTATATGTGAGCCGCAAGCTGAAGAAATTTATCGTGCAACCCCGCAAGACGAGAACTGTACTACATTTCGCGCATCTTTCTTCTTGGTAGTTCGTGCAAACGAAGTCTTCTTGATCCTTGGGGACGTTTAAAACATCTCGGGGAAGGCAAAAGAGCCCTGTGCGAAGGTGAGAGAGATCCGCCGGGAAAAGGGTACTCGGTAGTGAGGCGGAGTGAGACCAAAGGGGTGCCGCGAAGTGGTAATAGTTTTAATCCGGTGTCTTGAAGTCAGGATTTGGCGGCGCGGCAGTTAGTGGCTGCCGGTAAGTCCAAGCGAACCCACTTCGCGCTCTGATATCATAATCCGAATAATCACTATTATTGCCACCATTTGCTTAATCCGAAGCCCATCCACCCCGTTCCAACGCGGTCGCAAGCTGCGGGACCTACTATTCGGTTTCAGAACGCGCGACGAGGACGTAGCGCGTTCTATCGGAAGTTATCTTTTGCATCTTTTAATCTCTTTAATTATTTCGACTCTCCGAAACGAAGAACGAAGATCTGATCCATGTCTGTGACTCGGAAATGGATAAACGAATATCCGCGGATTGATATTGGATGTTGCAGTTTCCGGGCATCGAATCATGTCATGACTAATCAAAGCGATTTTGCATTATCACAATTAAAATCGAATGTTAAATTAAAAAGTAATGTTAGATGGAATTTAAGATAGCCAAAATAATATACAAGAAATTCAAGTCTGTTAGCACCGCTTTTGACAATGCAAATAACTTTCAAAAATTGAAAGAATATATTGCAGCCTAGTGCACTATGATATCTAATTTTTATTTTTTCCTCAATCAAAGGGATACTTGCTCTGATCACTGATCGGTGTGTATCGCACGTATTGGCTCTTCCGTTGTCGCGGAATAATAACGCGCTTCGAGCTTCAGCCCTCGGCGAGACTTAACGCCTACTGCGTTTACCGGAAGTTCCGCGTGCAATAACGCATAAACTTCATTTAGCCTTATTTAAGCCGGTTGGAAGGCGGCAGACATTAAATCCCCGAGATTCGTTCTAATGGCCGCGACTCACTTAGAAACTGCTCCGCCGCGATCTTTCACGGTGCGCGCATAATGCGCTCTCTGCGTGCATCCCTAATAAATTCGCTCGAACCTAGAGGCCGGCTGAAATCGTCTAAGTGAAACGACGAAAAAACTTTAGCACAAACTGCCGCTCTTAATTTGGTCAGTTTGTTTAGCAGCAGGTCGGTTGTTCCTCTCTACCTCGCTCCTCTTTTCTTCTCGCTCTCGTCCTCTTTCACCCCTCTCGAGGAGTAAGCGGTTCGTTCGCTTCCGGAAAAAGTTCGGAATTACGAATTAGCAGGAAGTCGAGGAAGGTACCTGCATTTATTCTGAATTCAGCTTATTATGAAATTATAATGCGGGAGGACGACTTAAAACGAGCGGCTACCCCTTTTGCGTTTATAAATCCGCCGGCGGATTAAGAGTCATCGTATTTTGCTATTAATTACCGCTTAATTCGGAGGCGAATTTTCCGCGATATCCTTTCTTACCGTCCAGGTATGTTTTATATATATTCGAGCTTTATTTTTCACTGCGTCTTTCATAACACTTCGAAAACTTATTTTACCTGAAAACATCAACACATACACACACATTTTATCTGAAAGCATTAACACACATCGAACGCTGTCTCAGGCTCATTCTCGCGTTTCTTAGCTCATTTGAATTTCAAAGAACCTCGTGCAAAATTGCGACAATAATAAGACAGCTAATGGACCGATGGAGAAAATTGTGAGCGGTGATATTACAGGGCGCGCAATATATACGAAGGTGGACATGGGAGGACAATATCCGGGAGACCGATCGACGACGATCGACTGCACCAGCGCGATTCAGCGGCGCGGACGAACGTAATCTTCAATGGTGCTCGTAATTGCGCGACGTTCTAATCGCCCGAAAGATTACGGCCGGAGGTCGGGGTGCAAACGGTTCCGGGGGGGGACGGCGATGCGACACACACCACCGGGTAATGTTACGCGAGACAGTAGTCTCGGGTGGCATGTGTCGTTGATGAGGCGGTTAGTATTCAGCGGTGCTTCCTGGCCCCCCGGAACTTTTGAAAACTAACCGAGTAAAGCCACCTTAATTCCATAAGAGGGAGGCCGAAGGGGTTTCCCGGGCGTCACCGTAACACCCTCTTAATTACAGGATATTAGGACGCCTACGGGAGACGCGCAGCGACGGCGCGGGAAGGGCGGGCAGATAGCGCGATTTATTATCCGCCGCTAATCTTATCTCCGTTTTTACGAGTCGGATTTCCATGGTACCTGCTTCTTTTCGGATTGCGGATTGGCACAGCGCCAATGATATTAATCGTTGGTACTGGGTCGATGCAATTATATCAAGCAGTTTAGATATCAATTGTTGAGGAAATTCTGATGTAATTAAAGTAATAAATATGAGTAACGTTTAAATCAGTTACATGTATCAAATGGTCTTATTATAATGTAATTATTTATATTAAGAATTTAGATCTTTTGCGGATTCAGATATTAAATTTTTTGTATAAAAATATTACTTTTATTGGAATATTGGAAATATTTTCGTGCTTTCAACAATTTCATTCTTATAAAATGACATAAAAATTTTGAAACAAATATGTACTTACGTGCAGAGAATCACTTCTTTCCCACCTTCGTAAACGGTGTCTTTGCCCCATCGTTTCGGTAGCTCCATAAGAGCAATGCCCAAGTTACCCCATAGTGCTAACTGCGTTGCTGTCTCGTTTCTCAACACATTTGCGACTTCGAATATTGGTGGGTCTGTTGGTTGAAGTGACTGGAAACAAAAAAAAGGAACAATATTGTTAATCCATCATCAGTACTCTTTGATACTTTAAATATTACAAATTATAACAATATAATAAAAGATAATAACAAATAAGACCAAATTTTATTACGTACTCGCGAATAAAGATCTCGCATCAGTTAGGAACTTTTCATTAATTAAAATTCTAAGAAGGTAAGCGAGGCGAGAAAGAAAAGCGGTACGTCGTCGCTCCCAAAACCGCTTTCGCGCGAGGTATAAATTCATTATTACACGAGCCAGTAAGCACGCCGCAGAATTCCTCACCCGATCGCGTCGTTTCCTCATTGGATTCACCCTCTTTCTTTTTTTTTCACCCCCATCTATCTACCTACTCGCGAGATATCTTCCCGTTCCACTGCCTCTTCCGTCTTCTCAACCTCCTCCTTCCCGAGACGCGCATCGTCTATCGATTAAAAAACTTTATAATACGATCCCGCTCCTCGTTTGTTTTTCAGTTTGATTTTTATCGTGCCGCCCCCGGGAAAAGGCAGGTGCACAACGTCATCCCTCTTCCTTTCGCAACCTCCCGATTCCTCTTCGACGTTCCCCTCCGGTCACCCTCCGCCGTTCCATCTCCTTGCCCCGATATTTAATTTCGAACTAAGTTCGCCAACGCGAACATCATTACGAGGCGGTATCCCTGCAGGTGGGGCATCGGCGTGTATCAAGGGGCAATTACTTTTTTTCCTACCCAGAGGCTGGTTACTCGGGTTTTTCCCGATGGGGAGAGACTTCTTCGTCTCGATATATCGGGTATCGCGTCTCTCGTTCGACGTGCAGGAGAAGCGGGAGAACGAAATGAGCTCGCGTGTCGTGAGCTTTAGAGGAAGAAAAGATATTTTAACGATATTCCAGCGAGCATCTCTCAATGCGAAAGTACATGCTAACAAAGTTTTATTCCCCCCCCCCAAAAAAAACTTGTGGTCGCAAAGAAGAATGCGAAAAATCTTTTCAATAAATTTAATTGTATTCTATATCTTAGAATAGTACAATTATGATATGGTACAATTAATATGATATAAATTTAATTTGATTCATGTAAGTATAACAAAAGTATAAAAGTATTAAACTGATTCGTGGCGATACAATCGATAGAGAATCGATAGAATTGCTGTTGCGACAATGTGTAACATATTTGCGTGGTGGTTCATCCAGGACACTCCGATAGTGGAGAAAGCGAGGGTTGGTTGAAAGCCAGGGCGATAAAGGGTGTCGGACGATGGTACACGCGGAACCGGCGGCACCCGTAGTATGAGTAGGAAAATGGAAGGGTATAAAAGGGGTGGAGGAGAGAGGGAGAGAGAGGAATAGAAGAGAGAGAGGCGCAACGCGGGATTCCCGGGTACCGATGCCGACACACCGGCGCGTGAGGCTGTAATGCGTTATTAATGAACACCAAGAATTTCATTAAAGATTGTTTGTATATCAAACTGTCCACTAAATTATGCTCTATAACCCCCGTGGCGCCTTCACGCGCCTGGAAACTATTGGCTGCCGCAATGGTACTCCCTTGCAACCCCCACGTGTCATTGACGACCTACCAGACGAACAAAAGTCGCAATTATCGCTAGAAAAAATGGATGAGATACACAGTAGAGATATCGATCGTGCTCGTCGCGATTTTTCACGATCAATTTATGATCAGGCGACTCGATCAACGTAAATCGGTCGTGATATTCGTCGTCCGTCGACAAAGTCAGTTATTTCGCAACCTTTGGGACATACATTATTAGAAAGGACGATATAGGTAGCTGGGACGTGGCGCGTGCGATGAGGAGCAAGGAGGATATGTGTACATGTGTGGAAAGGACGAGAGAGAAAGAGAAACGTAGGTGCGAGAGGGCGAACGAGTGGCGGATGAACGGAGAAGAGACAGAATAGGATAGGTGGATAGGGTAGAGTACGGGATGGTGGGTGGATGGAGGGATACAGTTAATCGTTGGGAAGCTATTAACTTCGGACTGGAATGCCCCATAGCGCCTCATTTCGTTCAATGCAAATTTACACCCGACGCCAACCATCTAGCGCGCGCTCTTCGTTCTCTTTCGGCGCGAGAACTCTAACTGGGAAACAAATGTGATGCCGTATCAGCGATAATTCTTTCCTCGTAATGTCTTCAATGACGCTTCTTTCATGAAGAAAGGGATGTAGAGTAATATTCATGAATTTAAAATAAAATCATTAAATTCATGGATTTAAAAAGTAAGAAGTAAAAATTCTATAAATATCAACCCAGTGATCCATTTTGGAAATTGTACATAATTTTTATAGATGTGTAGGAATCAAAGACACATCTAGGATGAACCTTTGGTAGGTCTTGATGAGAATCATAGGCGACGAAGAAGATTTCGCTCTTACAACTTATCCAATTTGGTTGTCTCTCGTAGACGCGATCAACCTCGTAATCGGTGACCTGGTTCACAGCTCCAAGAAACTTGGACCCTTCTGCTTTCATCGTCATCCCTATCTCCGACCTCTCCTCCCCGATCATGCCACCATGGTGTTGCCTTATTAGTTTAGAACTTAGGTTTACCGTAAAGTCGCGCGTGTCACTTATGATCAAAGTCTGTCTGCCAGACAACGATCGTCGTCAGAATTTCGCTTCTCGCCGGATTGGACCAAAGACCGAGGAGACACTTCGAGATCGCACTTGCTATCATGATCATCGATTCTCACGGGAGCTCCTTATTACACTTCCACGTATTACTCCTCGGAGAAATGTATTTGCTGCTCAGAGGCGCGTGGTACTAAATGAAACATTTATTTAAGTTGCTCGCGAGCAAACGTGGCGCGATTATTTCAACTGTTGTCCAGAAAGACGCGGCGATGATCTTCGACAATGTATTCCTTTCACATTGCAGCGTTTATTCGCTGTTTGCTCGCGGCAAACATCGGTCCAAGACAAATCCCGGACGCGGGCGTGTCGTAACCGGCCGAAATATCGCGCGCCGGGCGCGCGACTTAACGCGCGCACGGGAATTGCGCGCGTACGACGAAAAGCCCGGCCTGACAAATGGCAATGTAACGGGTGCTCAAGATACACATAGTTAACAGGACGAGATGCGGCGCGAGTTTTGACTAACGACGTCGGGCGTTCTCGCGCTATATAATTTCAAAACACACGCGGGGGCACGCGGCCGAAATGTCGTGGATAGAAGGGGCTGCTGACACGCGGACACGCGACATCGCCGTGACAGCACCTTAATATGAATAAATGCTGGACTATATCTCAGCTCGGGTTTGCTTTGCATTATTCGGCTAACGTCCTCGTTTGCCATCCTTACGCAGATGCCTTACATTATGACGACCGCTCTTCACGCGGAATGCTCGCGTACTTCTGTCGGGTCCGCAGAAATGCGTCTATTACCGAATACGAATTGATATGCATTTTCCGGGGTGTGCCATTCGAATGGCAACGCCGAGATATATGCGTTCAAAGTTGGGGAACCGGGAATGTGTATCTTCTATCGCAAGCTAGCGATAAATCACATTTTTATCAATTTATTGTTTGAAAGAATAAACAGTTGCTCGTACTTTACACGCTCAGTGTATTATAAAAGCAAAGGAGGAAAAGGTTCGAGGAGGCAAAGTAAAACGTTTAGGGAACGGGATATAAGTCGGATTTTAAGAAACCGTGACAAGTCTCGAGATGTCTATCTGACTGGTGCTTAGCGAGAGCACGGGGCAACGGCGATGTTAATGGATCTTGCTCTCGCAGGAGGAAAAAGAGAGAAACAGAGAGAGAAAGAAGAAATGGAAGGGCGAAGAAGACGGCGAAGAGACGCGCGCGCCAGGGAATGAATGTGTTCACATTATACCTTCTGTTCTTTTAATTTCTTCAAAGAACCCAACCCCGCGACACCTTGAGCATCCCGAAGCTGAAGCTTGCAACCTCCACCTCTCACCCTCGCTTCCGGATTAATAAGGCGTCGACAATGTGACGTCTTTTTTTTTCCCTCACCCCCGAACGGGACGGCAGACAGCTACCCAAAGTGAATGAAGGCTCTCGGTAAGAGGAAAAGCAACAGGGAGGGTACTCTCTTACCGGTACTTAGCGGCGGGATGAGCCGAGCTGCCGTTAATAAATGTGTCTCTAACAGTGGAAGAAAGAGAAAGAAGAGAGGGAGGAGAGAAACAACAGTGCGGAACACGGCACTCTCTCGTTAGGTCCTGCCGACAACTACCCCCGGGAATACGTCTTAACGAGGAGAAAACTTTTAAATGCGCGAAGGCATCGTCATTCGTCGACGTCGAAAACCGTCTCGCCTCGTTGTCTCTTTGTTGCCGTGTCAGCTTCAGCGAGCATGGGATCAATCGACGAGTTTATTAATCGAGTACCATGAGTTATGTCCCAGAAAGCAACCGCAGATGAGATATTAGAACGCGTTAAGATCTTGCGTTTCTAAAGAATTATAATATTATTTTATGTAATATATAAAATCATTTTGCACGAATTTGTATTTCTGAATGTAACCGAAAGCTGACATGTGGATTTATAATCTTTCACTTATAACAGTGACATAACTTGGTCTCGTAAGCGTAAGAAATAAATGATTTTTCATACTGCATCGTAGTAATCTACTGTCGCGTCAAATAAATGGATCACTTCTTTCTACTTGGCCGAGACCCATCGATCGTGGAACATCAATTACCGCGTTTTATCGCGTGCGGACAATTTCGGCCCTACGACGGGACGTTGATAAAGGTCAGTTGATTTTCGGAGCCGCGGCTCGGGAATAACGCTTCGCTACCGCTGGCAGGACAGCCACGGTTAATGAATCGATGTAATCAGGGGGCCAGCGGGGTCAAGCGACGAATGACAATCGAGTTTTGTATTAATGCCCGACTGCGCCGCACCCACAGCAGACAGCCATCAGGCTGATCGCTCGTTTAATCAAGCGAGCCGCTAACGCGATTAACTTATTGCGTACATGCTCTCGCCGCTGCGTACACACGTGAGACACACGTGAATCAGCGATACGCGCGAGCGTATTGTAATTGCGTTCCGCTTCCGTTTTCACCTCGCCCACGTGCGCTTCCGGCAGCCTCTTGCGAAAGAATTTGCCGATATCACTGGGCACGTCCACCCTTGTCTCGCTTGCGATCACGCTTTCTTGTCATCCTTTTGAAATGTTATCTCTTGCATACGTTGGCTGACTCGATTACAATCGAAACTCCTCATGTCGTTCCCTTCTCTGTTTAAATTGGTAATTTTGACCGGAATGGTTGATGTTATGTTTCGCGCAAACAATTTGGAGAGTAACGCAAAGCTTGCAAATCGCTATGCAAGAATATTAAGAGAACTATGAATTTTCCTTTCGTGCTTATAGAACTATCTTGTCCACATGACTTGTTTCTGTGTATTCGGTGAATGTAATTTCTATGTAGAGAAAGCCGCGAACTCTCCTTGTGTATTACCAGCGAAGTAAAATTCCTTTCGACATCGCTGCGCTGTCCGGTCATCTCACGGCGCCTCTGCGGTTGATATACCCATATTTTCTGAAGTGGAGATATGCATACTTTATGTACGCCCTCCAGCCGGGCATCCAAGAACCGAGGCGCCAATGTCCGCATGCATGACCACGACATGCACATAAACGCGAATGCCTGGCGAGTAGTCGCGAACTCGACAGTCAGCCAAACATTTGATTACAATGAAAATTTGGAAAATATCGATTGTTTTCTATAGTATATGATAAATAATTAATCATATAAATGTGAAGAGATTAAATCATTTTAAAAATAATTAGACGTTAATAATTCTGAGAAATTCTATCATTCCCTGCAGCCTTCATTTATGATGTCTATTATGTAAAGCATTTTTATCATACTTATTATATATATAAATATGTAAATATTTATTTTTTTTTAAGTACAGATTATATATATAACAGTTCCACGATATTTTATGTAAAATATATGAAAATACACATGCTTAAATAGAGATAATGGTAATCACGGTAATGGCCGTGGACTAATATCTCATTAACAATAAATCTTATAATTAAGTTCCCCATACTTTATTTTACATACGGATGCGAGTACAAATCTACTTAATCATTCCGAGGAACGAGAAAGGAACCAACCGCAGCAACCAGGACGCAGCGTTACTTTTTTTTATGTCTTACTCCGCGACACAGGTCCGGCTCATTTCCGGAAGTGGACGCGCTCGCTCATTTTATACTTTGGCCACGAGGCGCCAATGTCCGCACGCATGACCGCCGGCACGCACATAAACGCGAACGTCCGGTGAATAGTCCGCAAACTTCGTACAATGTAAGGATCAGTAGGTGGGCGCGCGGAAGGTTTACCGCTTGGACCCTTCGTACAGGGTGGGAAAAGCGAACGCACGCAGGAAGAAACGGCGGGGCAAGAGAACTGCGACCGGGGAGGCAGCGGAAAGTGACGGGCTACATGCTGGGGACGATATAGAATTTTAATATAGTGGTTTACGAGCGCGATTGTCCGCCATTTTACGGGCGGTATAGGGCCGCCATTTGAATTCTTAGATCTGCATACTTTGCGGAATTGCGTGGCCTGGCTGGCACGACGATGGGCAAGCATCGCGGTGCTCACGAAGCCACCCAGTGTGTGCGAGAGACCCCGCGGAAGTGTGTACGCGTATACGGGGTGTCATGGGAGTTGTGCGTCTCCCTGTGGTCACAGTAAAACATGATCGCGTTACTTATCGTATTATGAAAACTTTGTATTTTGATTTTTGATTAACGCCAACACAAAACTTCCGAGTTCTGAAAATAGAATTTGCAAAGCTTAAGCCGCGAAAGATTTCAATTTTGGAGAATCAATTTAGTGACTTATAATTAAAAAAAATACAAATGTTTCAAAGCTGGTATCATCATTCTTGTTGTTTGAATTTACCATATCTACAATCGAGGAAAATGAGTAATTTTCGTGGCACCCCGTATATAACCATCGTCACACCACGCGAGCGTTCAAACATCTCCGTTGTCTCTCTATATTACGACTTAATAAAATAATAACGTAAAGCCTTGAGGCACAGTGGCACGTTTCGCATGTGCGTGCATGCGAATGGGATTGACGCCGGGCAATTGCGTGCGTGAAGTCGCCGGTGGGGTGCAAAGGAGAAATTCATATCAGCTACCGCGATGACCGACCGCTCCATTTGATTATCATAGAATTCGAGTTTCTTCGATCCTATGGTGGATTATTAATTCTTCTTTTATTCGTTATTAGGTTAATCAGAATGAATGACGCGAGGGCATTTTATTATTGTGGATTCTTTGCGTTAAGAAAAGGGAGGCGAGAGACCGAAATGCATTCAAATGACATCTATTGTTCATCCAAATTAAAATGCACTTGGTCGCCTATGAAAACCATGATCATCCTCCGCGAGGAAGTTATCCTTCGGAGGATTAACGTTCGGTCTCTTTCCGCTCCTGTGATTCGAAATTAATGGTTCGGGGATCGAGGGGTCTCATTTGGCGTACCTTAATCAGGCAAGGAGCCCTTTAGGTGTCCGTAATCGTCCGAATGCGCATCTCTGTGCGGCTACGGCTACGACGACGACGGAAGAGAAGATAGAAAGCGCAAGAGAAGGAAAGAGCGAGAGCTAGCGAGCGTGAGAAAGAGAGAGAGAGAGAGAGAGAGAGAGAGGGGGGGTGAGAAAGAGGAGGCTGGTACTCTCGCTCTCGCGATATAAGCCGTATCAGTTATAATTTATAATGTTATGGCGATTTTATGTATATCTTGCCTCGGCCTCGGCTTCCCCCGCGCCGAGAAGTATTATTTAAATTAAACGGGGCTAAACTAAGCGAACCGGGGGGCCCATCGAAGTGGCGGAGAGGTGCCGCGCGGCGGTATGCAAATTATTATCGCGGGGCGATAATTTAAATGCATATTTCGCCTCCTATATCATTTTATTATTGCCAGCCAAGTTAAGTCGGTCCGTGGGCTAACGTTTACGAGGATGGTGTACTCCACCCCCGTGGAGCTGGGGTGCTGGTGGTAGTAACCTCCACCACCGCCACCACCGTCGCTCGCCCACGTGGATTCCGTATTAGAAACGCTATCGAAGCGTTTTCCCTGTATAATCCGCATTGTTCACCGCCTCCAGCGGCATAATATCCTGTCGGGTAATGGCCAGCGGGCGGGATTAATACCCAAGGACTAATTGTGTACCACAGGAAGCGCTGGCTCATCCAGCCAGCCCCGTCTTCGAGACGATCCTTAGCGCTGCTGTGTCACTTCGCGCTCAATGAGTCACCTCGGCTAATGATATCCGACGAGTAAACTCCGCGAGTAACATATGGCACCGACGTCTTTTTAACGCGTCCGCCGATCTTGAATGTCCGCGGGCACGATGCAGTCGGCGAGGATCATTTGTTACACTGAAACGTTCCGCAAATAGTTTTGCCGAGACACGTTCATCACGTTGTCACGATATGAATTTTGATTAATCCTCAATTAATATCTCTTCGGCAAATTCCACTCGGAGAGCTGGAAGAACGAACGTACACTTGCTCGAGTTATATATAGAACTATTTAGAATCTCGGAGATTAATTTCTTAGGGAATGTTGACCATGCATAAAATTTCGGTTTAACAATACTAAAAACGACTGTTTAGTTTGGGACTAGATTAGTTTCGCTGGCGATGCATTTTGAGCACGTATGCGCCATCCAAAGAAAATGCGCTCTCGCCGTGCTCGTCCGCGCGTTACGTATTCTCAGGATGAATTTGCGAGGTCCACGGTCCACGGACCTACATCTCCATCCTACTCCACCTCCTAGCGACGCCCTTTAATCCAGATTTACATTTCACGGGACAACAATGGCAAGTAGATCCCGCAAAAGATTGCCGCGTGCGTTACATTCGAAGTTTTAAGGATCTCCGAGTGGAAACCACCCCTCACCGCCGTCACTACTACCATCAAAGATTGCGGGACACCGACCACGTCCGTTCTACCGCCCGCCCGCGGACGCACATACCCCGAACGACGAAGAAGGGTTAAAACCTGCGGGCAGTATTTTAATTCCCGACCGTTATCGCGCCGGTGGCTCGGGTCAGTAGCGAAAGATACATGTAAGTTGACCCCGCCCTCGAGACCTCTCTGGACGCTTATGAATATTAATTCCGTCCCACCCGCCTTCTCCACCCCCTGGAACCACCATGTCCCCCTGCCCCTTCAGAAACCACCACCACCTACGCATCCGAAAGCGGACCCGACAGGAACAAATTAGATCTTTCCTTCCATACATTTCCCTTTTATTCGCGCGACTCCTCCCGAGCCATCGCCGGACTCCAACCGCAATTCCTGCCGCTTTCTAGCTTCGTCGAAAATACCGTGTTTTTACGCGCCAACCCGCGCGCATTGTTGTGATACGTGATATCGTCTCGTCGCGACTGTGTTTCAAGTCAATGGGGAGGAAATAATGCATTTTCCGTGCGATGGTGGCTCACGATCAGTGCGAAGCCAAGACATTCTATGATCTCGGTACAACCATGGCAAAGTCCCGACTATTGTATTTTTAATCACAATATATGGTCGTTATGATACATATTGACACATATTCCCAATCTGTCGGCAGAAATGTCTTACAAATATACTTTTTAATGGAGTTGAACTTTTCTTGCTTTATCAAGCTTTTTTTGGACATTATCAAAGTGATGGAAACATCTTATGCCGAATAAGAGAACACCCACGCGCGCGAATTAAGGAATAAAACTTCTTAGTTGCTCAGTTGTTCGGTTGTCTGGTATTGGGTTTTAGTACCGCTCAGTCTTGGCGCGATGAGTTTATCGCTACAGCTTTCGAATATTTCTTGGTACCTTAGTTTCCGACTTGTACGATTCTAAAGGATACGGGTTTCCACCCCGTGTTCCGCCACGTGTAGGTGCGTTGGACGGATGTATGGGTGCGCAGGCAGATACGGCTCGCTTGAATCTAGCAATCTCCTAGCTGGGAATATAACCAGGAGTTAAAACCACAGCGCGAGTGTCGTATCTTAGGCCCCCTTGCAGCGCCTTACGAGTTGTTCTCTACACTGTGGCTGGATCTTATTATCAAGCTGGCTTTCATTTTGGTATACAGTGCGAAGATCTCTCGATTCGTGCCAACGAATAGGTCCAAGGAAACCCGAGAACCAGCAAAACTACAACGGAAGGGAAAATATCGAAGCCGCAATGTACTCCATATAAATTTATATAATTTTGTTATATCATAAAATCCAAATTTCTTCGATACCTTATACGATATATGATACCTACTAATTATTACTAATTAAATATAACTATGTTTTAATTTTATCAAATCAATATTATACTATTCATAATTCTATCACAATCGTACTTTTCTTTCACTGGCTGATCATACATGGACCTATTCTACTCGAAATCGAAAAATCTGTTTTACTCAAAATTCGGGTAAGTTTTTTCGAGTTTCGTATTACGTCGTATTATTCGCAAGCGATATCAACAAGATCGCAAAAGCAATTTTTATATGCTTTTGTTTAAAAAGGCATATATTTATATGTAAAAGGCTATATTATATATAAAAGACATAGATATATCTCATAGAATTATCGCACAGTGATATTCAAAGAAATTAGGATAAATGAACGAGTGAATGTAAATATCGCATATTCCACGAGGCGTGTTTCTCCAACTAGTCCACAACGTGACTTAGCTCACCGCGAGGACGACGAGAAGACCGTATAACTCCGCAAGAACTTCTCGTCGTTTTGCGAATTTCCGTCTGCGCGCTCCGACGCGTATATGTACATGCGGCCTCCATGCACGTCGCTATTTCGGTTCGCCTTAATGGATTTCGCAGTAATTGTAAAATATCTCGTGAGTTCCGCGCGCGTGCATTTACGAGCGGACACGTGCGCGTACTGAACACGAGCATCCCGGTTTAATTTCCAGGCCGCGTGTAACAGGTAACTTTTTGAAGTACTTTCCTGCGCCGAGTATCCGCCGAGATTTATTTTAAAAGCGTGATATATGTAAATCAAAACTTTGACCGGCTGCGTTGGTCCTTTGTGACCACGTCATTATTCTTGATGACTGCGGTCGTGCTCATTACGATTTGAGACAAGACTTCTATAAAAATTCTCATAAACAATATTAAAAACTGTATTCATTTTTTATTTATTTCAATGCAAAATTTATGATTGTAGGTGTAAAACATCGTACTATGGATTATACTTACGAATATAATCCAATTAGAATATAATTGAACTCTACAAGAATCTCATTCGAATTTGATTCAAAGCTTAATTGCATTGAAGAGAACATTTAATATCAACGACAAAAAGTTCCAAATCTGTCAAGAAATCTCGATTTATATCTAGTAAACGTCGTGACATTCTGCGTGCGGTCCCGAGCAAGCCGACGAGATTTTACGATCCAGTAGAAGTCCGCATTGATGCTCGTTCGTTGTCTTCGCAGATGTCGGGATGACTAAACAAGTTGTCCTTTGCATCCCTTTGGTCCTGAAAGAGGCACGGGCACCGACAATGGAAGCGAAGGAGGGGCCGCCGTCGCGAGGTTAAAGAGACCGACGTCAAACGTTAAACGTAATGCTCGTCGGCAAGAATGTCCCCGTGGTAGTCGCCACGTAAAGTGGCCATTTGTCACGTTATTACGCGCGTTTGATGCGACGTGTGGAAGCCCATGTAGCACGTGCTTTCTCTCGGTCCTCCGCTGCGAGGGAATGCGGCCTTACCGCGGCTAAACGCGCGCTCCTAATGCGAGTCGATTTAAAATATAAATTCTCGGCGATACGTATGCGCGAGCGTAAGGGTTTTCCTCCCCTAGCCTTCCCTAGTCTCTGTCTCTGCGAAATTCCGGGTTATACGCGGCTAAGCACGTCTCACCTACCTTTCCTGAAGAGCGCCTTTTCTGGATATCGTAGTGCCAGATTTCTCAAGCGCGTTTTTTCAGCTGATATTATCATTCCTGGCTGATATTTGAACATTTCTTTAGTCTCTTTTATACAAATTTAAAATACTGATAATTTTTAATAAGTTATGAGCAATTGGAATCGCAGAATTCGTTAAGCATTAAGTTTTAGATATAAATAGGTAATAAAATCTTTTAAATTCTAAAAAAGAGTTGAACAAAGTTGTCCATATCCGATAATTCATGTGCTTTTCACGGTAATGGTATATTGTTTTGGTATTACACTTTGACATGAAAATCGCTCACGCTTCAAGCACTCATAGGAGATAGGGAATATTTTCATCCGTCAGGTTGTCGTGAAATGGAGCTTCAGGAAACAAATGACCAAGTAGTCTGAGAAAAGTCGTTGAAATACAACATCGGATTGCGAAGACGCATCATCATATTCACAATTCGCTTTCTTCGCGCACAAGCGTTCACACATGCCACATTTATGTGGCCACGTTTAACAATCACTAATGATCTCATGTTTATCGAACAAGTCTTGTTTTCAAAAACAGTTCTATAATTATTCAATCTTAATAGAAATAATCAGATGTGCCAAAAAGAAACAAATTTGCATCATCTGGAATGTAATTTAATTAACCAAAATTATCTGAATGGATATCAACCCTTCACATAGTCCCCCTTCAATGTCCCCCATTCTTCCCAATCGATTCGCTGTCACAAAAAGAAACACAGCCTGCTGTAAGAATCGTATCGGCGCAATGGCGGCAGTCGATTATGAAAATCGCGACGATTGCTCATCGGCGACGCGGGCTTTCTCAGTCCCGCAACGTGAGATTAGCAACGGAAGTAAGCCAGCGACGGGCGCAAGATCGTCATATACGTAATAAATAGGAGCCATTCGTAACGCACCGCGGCCGGCCGAACTTTTCGTTCGGGGATGATGGCGGCGACGGCGCCCCGCGTCCCATCGGATGCGCCGACTGACGCTTTTTGCCATCGATAATAAATTACCCATCGTGATATTTCTTATTGTTAGTGGGGCGCTACCGAATGCGTCTGAGGGCTTGATCGGTACGCAGTCTCCAACGGTATTTCTATATATATATATATATATATATATATATATATATATATATATATATATATATAGTCGGCGTCGCGGTCGTTAATCAAAGATATATACCTTCGACCGCGCCACGGCAAGCCGTACCCCGTGGCGGACTTTTCTCTTCCCTTCGGTGGTCCTATCGTCTACTCGATATCGTTTTTATTCCACACGAGTCGATAATCGCGCGTTACATCGTGAGGTACGTCTCATTTTCATCATTTTTCGCGATTTACATCTCATCAAATTCACCGTCAGAGAATTAATAAATTAGCAGGTAATAAGACTAAAGTTACTCGTGGGGAAGATGAGGTGACAGATCGAAAACGCGGGACTACTAAATTCGAACGTCGTTTTGTGTGAAATTTCGCCGAGTGGTAGATTGGAGGAACATTAAGGAGGCCATTATCCGGCGGCGGAAATCGTGTCGTTATAGGCTGCGGAAAGACGGTCGCATTTTCCGAGCCATAAAGATCGGATATTGCGAGAATTATTCAGGATAATTTAAATTGCGTTCGTCCTCCTCTTTCACCCTCTTTACCAGCGCGTCGATTCTCCGCGAAACGCGTTCGCTCATCCAACATAGACATAGTATAGCGCGTTGCCAAGAAAACAAGGGCATAAATTATGTACAGATATTAGGTACTATAATTTAAATTGCGTTCCGCGCGCGCTTCGACGTTCCCCGATTTCAGAACTGCCGTAAAATTCAAATCAGCCGCCATTATTTCTTCGCCAGGCACTCTCACTCGTATAATCGGAAGATTGCCATTGAACGCGTTTCTCAGCACATAAAGAAAACGAATCAGATAAAGACATCTTGTTGTATCGATCGGTAAGGTTTATTGGAAAGACGGTTGAGTTTCGCTCACCCGCACTAGACGGAAATATGAAGGCCAGCTCTGTCGATTTTTGTCTCCCGCCTATGCCATCACGAGTGTCTGAGCTGAATGCCTGAGCTCGTTCCGTGCTCGTCACATGCGACATAAATCTATCTATCTATCCACGTATAAGGGTATAATATGAGAATCGGATCCGACATTACGCATGATGTATGGTGCTTGGCGGATACACCCTCAGCGATTCCTCGCCTCGTCGCTGGAACTTCGTGCTCCGTATATTGATGTTCCAGTTGTCCTAAACCTCACTCCCCCAAAACCTACGGAAACGTATACGAACACGAACACATGCACGCACGCGTGGAAAAATGCCCACATTTTACCGCAGATCAGCTTAAGCGATCTTCCCCTCTCTGAGTTTCCTTCCACTTCGAAAGTTACTCCTGGAATCGCGACAGTCGAATCGAAAAAAATCGAGAGTGGCTACCGTTTAATCCTCAGATCAGTCGTAGACTGCAACGGAAATTGCAGCGGGGATTACGTGAGAAATTGTTTTGCAATGAAATATTAATGCCGACGTCTCTCTAGCGTTGAATTATTGCGAGATTATCCGGATCAGTGATGGACCGATCAAATCATAAATCATAAAGACAATACGTCATCCATATGATACACAACTTTAGATAGATTTAAAGATGTACATGCAATGTATTTTATATTTTATATAAATTTTATATTTTATATACACGTTTTATTTAGAGAAAGCAATTAATCTGATATAAACGTGTGACGTTCTATATCTAATCTATATATATATAAGCCAAATACCACTCACTCACTCACTCACTCACTCACTTACTCACTCACTGACTCATCAACGTGCAGCCCGAACCACTGCACCTATCGACTTGAAATTTTAAGGGTATATTCCTACTATCACGTAGGTGCTCACTAAGGGAGGGTTTTCCGAAATTCCACCCCTAACGGGTGAGAAGGGGTAAAATGTGTTTTTATTTAATTCTACACATAAATATCGCGGGCGAAGCCGGGACGGGGGATGCTAGTATATTATATTAAGTATATGCAAACGTTTTAGAATTTTCATAATATATGTAATACAATTCAGTCATCAAAATATTTGCCCTCGGTTTTTACGATTTTCTGCCATCTCTCTAGTAAATTTCGAATTCCTTTGCGAAGAAAGGTTTTTTATATCTCAGCCACATCTCGAAAGTACTATCTAAGTAAAAAGTACTATATCAATTGGAATAAATGATAATCCAAAGACTCCAAGTTGGGTGAACATACCGCGTACGGAAAAACTTTTCAGCCCAAGTCCAAATTGGTTTGTTGAATACGAAAAGCACACGTAACTTTTCATTGCTCATCATGTTCATTATAATATAATAATACCACTATAATAATACCAAGATGCTGAGAAAAAGACTAAAAAGACTAAATCTTTTACATACCTATATATCTAATATTTAAACATCTTTGACTATTGGAATGTTTTTTGAAAAGATATTGCATTTCTGCAACCGATGCATTTCGATCCTCCATCGCATTAAATTTCTCAGCGATACGGTTTCGCCGCCAACCGTCCCTTTCTTAGAGCGGAGAAAGCCCGATGCTAATAATTTAATTGAATTCCGATTATCCAAAGAGACCACCCTACCTCGATCCCGCAGTTCTGTTGTGCTATGAATCAAAAGCAGGACGCGCCTGCGAGTGACGTAATTATCGGTACCTCGATTTTGCTGGAAACAACCCCACATCTCCCTCTTCCTGCGCCGTTCAACGAGAATGACAGACGCATTAAAATATTAATGACCTCCGGTATCGGAAACAGACTTCGGAAAAACGAATCTGCCTCCGTCGGCATAAATCATTGCCATGAGGCATTGATCCTTTACTTTCAGATGTCATTTCAGCAGTTCTGACGAGACATCGGACGATATTGGAATTTTACGCTATTTTATTTCGTAGGTGTCGTAGTTGATATAAGATAGTCACAGTACATTTTATATATACATATAAATATATAAATAGAGTATCGTAGACAACTCTCATCAAAAAAGATATTGATAAAGAGTTCAAGAGAGATAAAGATATCCTTTGACGTTCAATGAAATATTGTGCGATAATCTCGTTACGCGATACACGCAATACATGCGAAAATATACGTACGTTGTGCGAGTTCATTTTAAATTCAATAAAGAATAAATCCGAAAAAGCATCGGATACACAAAACGCGCGATTAATCTTTCCGAACGAGAACTATTGGAGAGACGTTGCAGCGCGGCATATGGGCCTGATATCGAGAAAGGATATCACCTGTTGCATCCGGAACGATGGGGTTGGGGTCACGAGGGTTACGGTTCGAAGGCTATTCAGGAATTCGGGGTAGAAACCACCCCCGATTGGTCGTGTAGTGGCCAGCGAGTGGCTATATCTCCTCAAACGCTGTGTAATCGGAGTTACTCTGTGTCCTTTCTCCATAAAGGCGTAGACTATTTTAAAACAGTATATTTTAGGATTATTTCCACCCTTTTAGATAAAAAGATATTAAGTAAAATACATGAAAATATTAATATCTGCCAACTAACCTACTATACAGTGCAAGCAACATGCTCCGCATAATATCTATTATTATTTTATTATATTATTATTTTATTATTTTATTATTTATTTCGTTACATTACATTTTATATGCATATTTTATTATTGCTTTTTTTCTTAGTAAATAATAAAATTGCGCACATATATTATTATATATCTGAGAGACGCACACTATTCTTTCGATTATTGGTTTAGTTATTATAGTCTAGAAATTGAATTTTCTCATTGAATGAGCTGTTTTTCGTAATGACAACGATAATTCTGAGCGCAGTGTGGCACTTGCGCCTCGTGTTACCAGATGATTTCACTCGTGCGAACGTGACGGGCATAAATGTATACACAAGGGGCTTTGATCGTATTATTCGGGTAGCAAACATATAGAAAGGTAGCAAAGCGAGAGAGGGTAGCGCGCACAGAAGAGACATTTGAGGCCGTCGATCTCGACCTAGGTCGAGAGAGGGTCCACTACGATGGAGGGCAGCTGGGATTCCTGTGGGATTCCCGGAACAAGGTTGGAATGCTTTATAAAGGGGGGTTGACCGACGTCTTACAGTCGAAGCAATAATCCATTACTTGGTGAACTTTGTCACAATGCATTAAACAATTATCTTTAATAGTTACTAACATTCTAATGTCAATCTAAAAGATTTTATAATGTCTAATCTCCATGTAAAAATAATTTTTAATACTTAAAAAATTAACAGTACAATTTCAATTTATAATTTCAATGGTACGTTTTTATATAAAAAATGAGATAATATCAATAGCAAGCATCAAAGAAAATTTCATGATGTCAATGGCTCTGAATGGCTCGGTAATGAAACGGTTCTGATTAATATCGGCAAATAAGAGAGCTATTATTACCTGCCATTAACAAAGTCATGGTTCGCATGGATCTACCTAATTTATCAGTGATTCGTGACATTAGGGGTAGCGAAATGAATGAATGAACGAACGAACGAGAGTAACTGCGGGGATGAAAGAAATTCCAATAAGAGGATGAAGACAAGCCTGGGTAAGAAACGAGCCCATTTTGATAATGGGTTCGTATACGGGGGCCAACGTTACCTACGTGGCTCTGTGGGGATTTGGTGAGCCATCGCCGCTGGATCACCGCGAAAAGCGAGGACACTTACGTGTGCGAACCAACACACGCGAAGTGCGAATAACGTGCGTATCTATAGATTCGTTTCAGTCGGCACTTTCATCTCTCCTCCTTCTTTCTCATCTTCTCGTTAAATCATCCTATATTTGCTTCAATCACGATATGCTCTTATATTATAATTTTTGTTTGACGACGTTCTTTATGAATTATAATTAAAAAGTTTATAAATTGCAGATTGAATATTATGTATATTTGACATTGTTAGGAACAAACTTAAAATACACGTAACGTATTATACAAATATATACTAAATTCTTAACAACGCAACTAAATTTTTCGCAAGATTATTACTATAGCAGTTCTTAACGATTTAATTTTTTAATGGAAAACTTTTCTTTCTAAAATCATTCCTCTTTATTTCCGTGTATTTAATCGGTTCTACCGTCATTAGCACTCTTTCCGGAGGAAAGCTGAAGCCGGGGCTAGACCGGGACATCGTTGCGGTTTACGTCGAACCAGGTGCCTGCCAGGAAGGTTAATTTTAACGAATTCAACGAAGCAAGAGAGGTCGGAGTTTAACAGGATAAGCTAATTGTGGGGTATTGGCTAAGAAGTCGGGAGAAATGAGGACGTGGTAGCGAGAAGCGAGAGCGGCACGGAAAGAGAGACGGAGAAAGAAGGGGTCTCTTCTCTCGGCGTTAGTCGAGGATCGTTAGCAGCCGGCAAGCGACTGGAATTATAATGCAGTTTCTTACCGGAGATCCGGGACGAGGATTCTGTTTTCCACGAACTACTCTTCGATCGAGACGCAAGGAGTGACTAACCGAGAGGCGAACGATGCTACTGTCGTCTTTAGCTGTTAACTATTTTAATGTTGCTCAACCAATTGACAAATCTCATTGAGTCTTTACTAATTAAATTTTATACATACTGAGAAAATACACGTACAAATGAACGTACAATATAAGATACAATACAAATAATATATACCTTGAAGATACTATTCATGACATAAGAGAAGAAAAATAAAATAAAAGTAAACGAAAATGTTGAGATGCGTGATAACATGTCTATTCCATATATTTATGATATATTATAGAAAATAAATTAACTTGAGACTATAGGTAAACGTAGAGATTGATTTTACGTGTACGGGTATTTCGTCGAATATCCTGCGGATAAAGAGAGAAATGAAAGCGGAGGATGCTCTTAGACATCATTAATCATTCGCAGAATCGTCACAGTCCGCTTAGGGGACGACGGATAATAGATATTACAGTCGAAGACTGTATACTGAGGTGACTTTATTTTCGGAAAGATACATGTGAACGTTGGGACTCTTAAAAATGTTAAGACGGAAATATTTTATTCTTTTGTTCATCACATCGATTATCCGAAAAGTCTGTCAAGTGAGTTTGCTTTCCAAAATTCATGTATTTCATAGTTCGAAATATTCGTATCAAACAAATAATCGGATAATGTGTTTAAGATAGCGATCAATTTTGTTTCAACATCAGTTAAATTCAATTATTACCTTTTCTTCTTACAATAGAATTACAATTTAGGAAGGGACGGCGAATCGTAAGATTAATCCGGATTAATGTCGGTTCAGCTAATAGGCTACGCAAACAGATCTAACTTAATTTATGTCTAAGTTAAATAACTTGACGCAGTTCGAATCACTGGAGTTATCTGTCATTTGGTAGCTCTCGTTTCGACCAGGAAGACCGAGTGGGAGAACGAAGCGAACCTCCTCAATCGTCGCTTTATACCAGAGGGATTAGATTAAGTCCGCCAAGAAAAATCTATCCGGCCACCCCCCGGGACGTCTCACTCTGCTCCGAGGGGGTGGACTAGCGGGAAAAAAGAAAGCCAGCAATATGGCCGTTGTCCTGACTCGGATCTCTCGCGAAAGATATCCAGCTTTCGCGAGAGGGATAGTCGTCGGATGGTCCAATGGAGAAACTACGAGATGGAGAGAGACTGAGCCTCGTAAGGATGGACGGGAGGACGAGGTACGACTATCCGTAAGGTAACCCAATTTAGATCGAGTGCCGAGCATTTGTTACGGAGGCGCGGATCTACGTCTCATCCTACTCCAAGGCGCACTGCTCGTTTTTATTTCCTATTATTTATCTGGATAAATAAGTCAGTCGCGACTCCCTTCTCAGTCCGGATCGCGTTGGTATTTTTTATTATCGAAGATGTATCGCGAATTCCTGCGAAGAATTTATGGAATCCGATCAATCAAAATCAATTTGATATCGACAAAGTTAAATTAAGAAATAATTATAATCAATAGAAAATGTTCACTTGTGCATCATTGTGTACATCATACATAAATTTATGTATTGTTTTCGGTGAAATAACTACTGATATTTCCATCGACAGTTTTTTCTCAAATATTCAATGATTGAATGCATTTGCTGACAAGAAGAGAAATAGATAATATAGATACGGGCACGTTCGTAAAAATAATACATGTATTACGGGGCGTCTGATACGGCATTTTAGGTCGCTCGGCATACACGAGTGCGGCTGAATATGGAAGTAGTAAGCAGAGCATAATTACAATGAGCCAAAATTACTAAATGTGCCCAAAGCGTTTAACGAGGGAACGGTGTTTCAGCATCGGCGAATCCGCGTCGTGTGTTTTTGTCACGTGAAATTAACGCGTGCACCCGTGGATCCAAATGGTAATACCCGACAACGACAACGACGACGACGACGTCGGCGACGATGTCGACGGCGGGGTTAAAGGTGGCGGACGCGAGTTACATGCGTATAATAATCATTACGAGCCGCAAATGCTCGGTCCTCCAGATCCGGCGTGCATGTAGAGCGTCGCACGAAGAGGCAACCATGAGAAAGAGAGGGGAGGAGATATGCGGGGTGAGAAAGAGACGGGAGTTGAGATGAGAGCGCGGGGTGGCATATTTGGCAAGGATTAATATAACCGCGGAATATTGGCCGTCGTTTATGATCATGTTCGATACATTCTGCAAGTTACATTGCGATGATGCTTGTCGCGGTTAATTAATCTCGTGAGTCAAGCAATGACTTTTTTTAATTAGCAGCACGCGTCGGCGAAAACATCGTAAGTAGTTCCGGAAGTTGAGTGACAGCCGCATGGCTCAGTTGTCACTTTGGCGCGTTCTCGAGAGATTCCTTTCTCCCATGAGTGTCGTCAGCGGCATAATTATGTTTTTATTAGCATATGATAATTTCAAGAGACGATTTGCTAAAACTTGGCAGCCTTCGTCGTTTTATCGTTTTGACGCGCACGGCTAGCCGGTTGTTTCCGGATTCGTCGCGTGATGTCGCGACCCCGTCGCCGTCCGAGCCTCAGGAAATTACCCCCTTGTATTATTCCGCCGACATTTAGGAAATTATCCCCGACTACGTAAAAGAAGGTGATTCGCTGCGTTATTGCGCTGAAGATTGTTCCAAGTTTATTTATATGTTTATTTTACACTGTTGTCGGTTATGCTAATTTAATCGTTTAGTGATCATGAAACATTCTACATTAGAATACTTAAATTAATTAACAAAAATATATTCAATATTTCAAGTAAAAATAAAAAAATTTCAGATGTGTAGAACTTAATTTTGACGTACGTTCTGCAGCAAGGATCCGAATGATTACAGGAAATGATCATGTAGAGAGAGAAGCCGATTCTCAAAAAGTTGCTTGTCAAAGATCGAAAGGCCGTCGACGACGACGAATGTGACGGGGGTGGCGATTAGAGAGAGTGATTCGCTTCATTGTTTTCACGGTGTAAAAGGTAGGCTAACAGCGAGGCTGGCGCGAGGGAGGCTGCAGTGAGGGTTAAGCGACAAGAGCGAAAGCGTGAGTGAGAGAGCGAGAAAGAGAGTAGGAAGCAGCGAGGGAGGATTGAAACGGGGTAGGGGCCTCGAGCGATGCGGGGTGTTCCGCAAGTGTAAATGCCAAGTGAACAGTTCGAGTGAACAGCCCTTCAGTACTCGCGGTGGCTCTCGACCTTTATAATCCGGGCATAATTACTGAGCGGGCGGTAACGACGGCGCCCGGCCGCTGCCATACACGAGAGATTAATTGTTATTAATTATTTTCCCGCGGGTGGGTAATTGCGTCATCGCAGCGCCAACGCCGACGACGTGGCTGCGCGGGCCCCGGCTCATTCAACAATGAGGACCCCGCGAGCTGCGGGGTCCTCTTCACAAGACTGGGCCGGAAGCGGACGCTCGAAAACTGCAATTCCGCATGCACCCCGCGGGCCACCGCCGTCACCGCCACCCCTGCCTATAGGGTGGACTCTCTTTCAAGTGCTGCACTTCTCCTCAACCGCAACGATCCGGTACCTCGAGTGCCAGGCCAAGTTCCTTTTGACGCCCGCTCTCGGACTTTGAGAATTATTCGAGGACCCTTCGCGCTGCCTCACATGCTGATTCGCCGATGCGCTCGTTTCCGTATTGTTCTGAGATTTCGATGCAACTTTCCGATTAACACAATTTTTGTCTTTTATTATTGCAATGGTCATCGTATAAACACCGAAGTTCCATCGAAAAAGGACACTTTATTTGCCAACTCAAGATATATCGTTTAAGAGACCATGGAGACATGTCTCTCTCTTTTTCGCGTGACACTAATCGCTTGCGGCGTCGTTTCGCTAACGGCGGTCAGCACAGTGGCACTTTCTTTAGTATGGCCATTGCTTCCATTCAGGGGGGACGGTAAGATAGGCCGCGACAAGTTAGTGGATCGGGTCAGGAGAGACGTGTTGTTTGTGACTGAAGTGGGTGCAATATTCCGAGCGTGTTCTTTTTCACCGGGCCGTCTGGTCAAATCGCTCGGCTCTATATACTCAACTCGTCCTAAAGGGAATGTACAGAATTTAAGTGTACTCAGGGCATCAGCGTGAGCCATACTAGATACCAAATGACGTACCACGTCTTAGCTTCTTAGCTGATTTATAAGTAGTGATCACAACAGCAGGGATTGGCGACTGAGTATAAATGATCATAGCACATGTAAAAATCATGTATTCTTTAGGATTATCGTTGCGATAATATTGATTTAAATATCTATTTGATCGTGATTATTTCGAATCATAATTATAATTTTTTTATCAAACTCGGTAATATTTGAAATAACAAACATGATTTTTAAGTATTTGTCCATTATACTTTTTTAGGCACATATTTAACGCTGGTATAATCACTGTGAGCATGAAATATACTTGACTATTATCATTGATTACATCAATGACTTTGTCCGATCTCGCGCGTGAAGCACCGAGTCCCGCGATACAAGAACGGTCTCGACAATCCAAATCCGAGGGAGACCCGCGCGAGCTTTAGCTACGTAGATAAAGGCGTGTAAGTCGAGAAACCTCGGTAGTAGTCAGCAGTAGCACAAGGATGGAATGTGCTCTCCGACGAAACGTAAAAGAGAGAAGAAGAGACAGGAGAAAGATAATGCGCGAGGGAGACGCAATAGCCAGAGAAAGAAAGAAAGAGAGAGACAAGATCAGTGTGAGGAGCCTCACACGTGGACGGGGGCAAGAGAGACGGAGCAGAAACATGGGGGTGGAGTTTGGTCGACCGAGGCTGTCCGCAATTAAAATAATTCCCTTTCTGCCTGCAGCCGAGCGGAAAGAACTTACCAGCACCCTCCCGCGGGTACCCCGGGGGTGCTGCCCTTCCTCCTCCCGTTTTCCTTCTGCCGGCGCTCGTTCCTGGACCGTTGCCCTCTTGCACCCACCCCCTCGTGCCTCCTGACGCATCCCTTAGTGCCGCGCTGGTAAGCATAGCTATTTTAATTGTGTCGTCCTCTGGCAGGATGACCGGTCCGCGCGGGACGGCGCGGAATGAGCGCGCAACCCCCCTTGCGGAACCCCGGAGCTCGGGCAAAAGGCCGAGTATGTGGCCATATTATTATGCCCCGCTCGCGAGAATTGCGAAGGAGGCGGGGTGATTGCATCAGCGGGATAAGGGACACTAGGTGTAATCTTCCGCAGTCCGCGACCCCGGGGGAATCCTGGCTGGCAAGATGCCGCCTCTGTTCTTGTTGTGCCCCGGATTTCGGTAGCTTAGTCATGTAGAATATAAATGGCAAAGAAAATAATTATCTTCCCTCTTCTTTTTACTGTACATTCGTTCGTTAGGTAAGTAGATATTATTTGGATTCATTAAATGGATACTGCATGATTCTACTCTTGTATACTTATTAAATGAATATAATCTCACGTAAAATTGATGAGCAGCGTAATTAGCAGTGGAATTTCTTGGCTCTGTCATTATTTCTGACGAACATGTTTTACGGTAAGAAATTCAACGTATATGATAAGATAAAATTTTCAGATTTAATATGTAGTGGCCTCTACATACGACATGTGCGTCTTGGATTAATGTCGATTGGTACCAACCGTGTTCTAATGCGATGACAAACTTCATAAAAGACCATGTTTACTAAACTTTATTAAAAGTCGGATGTTATACATTTTTTACCGACCGCGTGTGCATTTTACACATCCAAGGATACGCTTACGTACATCTCCGAGCTGAGATGCCGCAAAAGGGCGGACCAGACTGAGAGAATAAGAGAGAAAGAGAGACAGATCCAGACATGTAGAAGATAATCTCCCGCGGAGGATAATCTCGAAGGAAGGAGTCAGTCTCGTGTTTCAAACGGCGTTTCTTTCCGCTCGCAGCCGCTGAAATTTTATACCGCGTGTATGGACGCGTCTCGCAAACGTTCAGCGACGGCTCTCTTTCTTCAGCGATAGGACAAACGCGCGTTGAGTGGTCGCATGACACCGAGTACACAGTAAAAAAACGAGAAAAAAAAAGAAAAAGGAATCGCGCAAGACGATGACGACGGCGGGCAACGCCATAGATCGCGGCGAGCGATGCGCGAAAGGGTTATCGCGCTCAGGTGACTGTCGCGAACGCGCAGTTGAGATTAATCCGAGCGAGATTAACCGCGGTTAAACCAGCTCAAAAGCGACCGCAAAACGTGCCGTTGGCTCGCGGATTTACAACGGGCCATTCTGCTCGCGCCCGCTTTTCACAGTTGGCGTCGACTGCCAGTCGACTGCCTTCCGCGCTTCCTTCGGGATCAACGAGGTGTTCTCGCTTCGTGTCCTCGCGGTGGTGGATGAATACCGGCAATGACGTCTCCTCGTCGCAAAAAAAAACCGATTTCCCGACTCGAAAAATGGTAAACGAAGTTGAGAGCAAGAGAGAAGTCGCGTCGATCCCCCATGAAAACTGCAGCGTAATGTAAATGCAACAGGACTTTGGTTTTTTGTAAATGCAGGTGACCTTTGTAATTGTGGAAAAACTTTCTTCAGCATTTTCAGTTGTTTTTTTTCATACGGTCCATAAATATGTGCAAAGTTGCAGATTTAATAATATCACCTTCTTTTATCACCTTAGTATTATTAGTCATTTATAGTGACTGTGTAACATAAAGAAAAAACAGTTTTAAACAGAATCTCGGTGTAAAACAACGTTAAACTCTCTAGAGTCTTGCTGCAATATACATACCGTGTTTGTACATTGTAACAAGAATATCGTGCAAGAAGATACAGCTTTGATTCGCTTCGGCATCGTATCCGCGCCGAAGTCTCAAAGACGTATATGACAGGCAACGCAGCATCCGTTTGAAGCGAGGGACGAATGAAGAAGGACGTCATCAGCTCGTTACGCGCCAATTAAATGCGTGCAGCTGGCCTGCCAAAGATATTAGAGGCATCCGAGCGAGCTGGGCCGGGCCCGAGCAAAAATAAGTAATTAGAAATACCGCATGGGTAATATACGGTGCAATTAAGACCGAAAGAGGGCTACCTAGCTGCCGGCAACAGCCTCTTCCGTCTCTGCCGCGCTCTCTTCGCCCTCGCCGTGCCGCGTGTACCCTACCGCCCTCCCCCACGACTCCTCTTTCCCCCGTCTATCCTCTCGCGAGCTCCCGCGGGGGCTGCTACCGTTGGTGGTGGTGCGCCGTGCAAAGGGGGGTGGAGCCTCACCCGGATGCGGATTCATAATTAAACACGCCCTTAAAACAAAATCATTACGGCTGTGTTGGTGCCGGGGCGGCTTCCACTCGTCGTTCCCTCACCCTCTTCCTTCATCTCGCTCTCCCATCCTCCTCCACGTATCCTCTTGCCCTCTAACCACCCCCTTTTCGCTCTTCTCGCGGTAGGTAGGTGAGCCCCGCTCGAGTGGGTGGAAAAGGGGCCAGAGAACGAGAGGGACATAGAGAGACAGACGCGAGAGAGACGTGCCAAGGGGACGCCTGGAATGCCCTGGAATAGTGTACGCGGCCGAGAGGGCGCGGAAAGGCGGACGGGAGGGATGATTTTGTCGATGTCCTCTACCGCGCGGACGTTCCTCCACCACGCGTCTTCGCGGATACCTGGACACGCGCGTTGAGAGGCGCGCGTACACCGGTCGCCACACGAGAACGGGTGCACACGCTCGTAAGCTCACCGCACCGGTAACACAAAGTAGGGGAATCGGAGAACGACCGACGCGAACCTACAACATCGCCACGTCGCTCTGCCCCGCTAGACGCTGGGCGATATTTGGACCGACGGGGGTGGATCGCGCGGTTTCGCAACCGCCGGCTGTGCACGCCTCCGCACGAGAAGCCTAATTCCGAACGTGACCTGACCAGAATCCACCCCACGATTTTCGTTGGCTCGCTTTCGTCAATCCGCTCGCTGGTATACGCAATTAGGATCTAGCAAATTTAACGAATGATATCCCCGTTTCAACCCTGCCATTTTTTTTGCGATATATTTGGGTGGCGAAACTCGTAATATTGTATTTCAGCTGTGCCTAGCCTCGTCAGTGATGTTTGTTTGTGACCCCAATTGTCATGTAGAATTTGTTTATTATTAGCAAAATGTTAAACATCACACATTTTGCATGAAACTCATTATATTGTGATAATTGCAGAAACAATTTTATAGATATCAGCTTACTACAAGTTTGTTTCTTATCTTAAATACATATAGATATTTAATTATTATAGTTACAAATCTAATTATAATAGAATTTCTCGATAAGATGAACACTTGACAGGGGTAAAATAGACAGCATTACAGCAATAATATACACTGAAAAATAATATATATGAAAAATACTATAAATCTTTCCAAAGTTTTATGTTACATATTAAAACGACTAAGGAATGTGCTCCTTATCTAAACAGGATACCGGTCCGAAAAACCGCAAATCCCCGCCACGCAGATACATTAGCGGGGAAAATTCCGTAAACAAAATTTTTCATACAAAAAAGACCCCGATCCCTGGGGGGCACGTATCCGCGTGATGTATTTACGAAATGCACAAAGGACCCAGGGTTTCTATTTCCTCGGAAGCGGCGCAGTCGTACGTCGTTGGTGCCGACGCCGAGCCGCAGCCGCCGGTCGAGATAGCAGCGCAGCCAGGATTCGTTCCAATCGTAAATTTCATCCCCTCCTCAGGTAGGAACGCGCCGCGCTACGTACTCGACTGGCTGTCGAGCAAGTGGATTCACCGAGTCGTACAAAACGCCGGACTAGCGCCTCGAAACGAGACCGAGTGCCCGCAGTCTCTCCCTCCCGCAGGTGAGGAAGGAGGCAGCGCGGGGGTGGTTGAGGCGATACCGCCACCGCCACCGAAGCCGGGGGTAGCGGAGGCGCAACCACTTCGGTCTCGTACGGTGGGGGTGAAAGCGGCGGCCGTCGCCGTTGCCGCTACCAGTTCCGCACACCTCACCCCGCGATGGTCGGGACGGGGGTTGGGCGTGCGAACTCGACGAGGCATCCCGGGATTCGAACTGGTACCACCCACAAGGTCCATCGCGCCGGTCCGGCCGCCCCCCGCGCGACGAGCCAGCGCTATTTTCTCCCTCGCGACGCTTCGTAACGAGCGGAAGTCCTTCCCCCCATCTCTTACCCGGATCGTCGTCATCGTACTCCTACCATCGGCCAGTCATCGAGTGGCCCTCCCGAATTCGTAAAGAAAGCCCGGCTGCATGCACCTTGCATCTTCTCGAAAATATCAAGAAAGGATCCTTCGATATGGAGAGGGAACATTTTGTTGGAATATTTCACGATACTTTGTGAATCCGTACGTTTAATAATGTTCAATAATGTTCATAATGTTGTAAAAATTATGTTAAAATATTATAGTATAGATTGTTGTAGGAAAGGAGATGATAAGCCATAACGGAAGCTAACAAAGCGCTGTATGATTACTTTGAAATTTTTCATGATTTGCACAAAATAAATTAGAAATATCAATATAATTCAACTCATTAAATTAGAAAAATGCTTTATACGTTCCTAAAGAACCGTCCAATCAGTTTCATGTACTTAATTACGATCTCAATCATTGCATAAGGTATTTCGTGTGCATCGCGCGACCACGGCAACAAAAAGGGCTTCCAGAGTCACGTCGTACGTTTGTCACTTCACTTATCGTCAGAAGGAATGGCAAAAGAGGATTAAAAAGTAGAAGAAGTAGAAGCGGAATGTAGTGCTAGACGCAGTTGGAAGAAGGCGAAAAGCAACGAAATGAAACGTTCGCAAACGAGTCACGATCCCCTAATTAGGGGACTAAATACCGCTGACGTTTTTTGCCGTTGCAATATTATCATATTTAGTATGCGCACTTAGGAAGCCGGCTTAAATAAGCCCCGGGACCGGGTGAGCTCGGAAGCTCCGCGCCGGGCGAGAGCACGAAGTGCAATAAGTTCCGCTGGTCGAGCTGCACGTCGTATTTCTGCCGGAGCTTTAAGCTGGTCCACGTGCCGTGGCGTTTCTCAACCTGGTCGAGGAATCCCGCGAAGCCGAGAATGTGGAGGGTAGCTACCTCGGCTGCTCTCGATTGCACGAATCGCGGCCGATGCTGCTTCGGCCTTCGATTCGTGGCTTCAACCAGCATTGAAGTCTCCTCTCTATCGCGCCCGCGAATTGCATTTCCGGCTGTTTGCACTTTCGGCATTACGCGGCAATGAAAAAAATCTCTTAATATCGCACAAATACATGATATGACTTTCACGGTTCCTCCACGTATCAAAAATCCTGGGTCCTTTATATCACTTGGAGCTATTAAAGTGACCATTTGAATCTTGGTTTTCTAGCGAGAATTATGTGAAGTGACAGGAATGAAGGACGAAAATAAGGAGATGGATTATCAAGTCGCGTCAAGTTGGCACTCTCGGTGTCATGGGGTAGCGTTGGCGAAGACGAAGAAAAGTTTTCGCGAGGAGAGAAAGAGAAAGAGGAGATCGAACGATGGACGGGATGGAATGGAGAAAGACAAATGAGAGAAGGAGAGAAAGAAGCTCTAGCAGGCTACGAGAGGTTCTAATTTACCGGGACGCAGGGACTTTGCGTCTGAGGCTGAAGCTAACTGCTAATTTAAGGGTTAATTCCTTGGGAGACAAGTTGGCAGAGTTACGGCGAAAATATTCATGGCATTATGCATATGCTTAGGCGGACGAGAGGACGTCGCTAATAAAAATTAAAAAGTCTAATTGCGAAAGGTCGTCTTAGCGGCATTAAGACTCCTATCAATTTCTTCGCTGTATCGCGAAGCAAGCGTTGAGTTTTCCGTTACCGTTTTCCGGAAGTTATGATTCAATTTTATCAGTAATTCGCTTGATACAATGGCTCCCATCAACATCGATGTTTTTGACTTTTTGCATTAGCATTTTGATTGAAACTGTTTTAAAACTGTTAAAATCATACAAAATTGTAAATGTTGAGAGTTTTGAATCTTTACCAATGCGTTCTAAAATAATGACGTGTTTTAAAGATAATATGTCATATATATAGTATATCACTTAATATTTCAATTATCTTTGACTCGAGTCATAGAAATGTTTTGCAGCATTCAATAAAATGCTATTTCCAAGCTATCTAGGGATACGATTCGGAGTGAAATCGGAGGGAACTTCCCGCGTTCTCCGTTTAAATTTCAATCGAAACTAATAAAATATTCCTTCCTTAAATATCTCTTCCCGTCGAAGGAGAGACGCACCCTCGATGCCCAAATCGTCTTTCGTCTGCATCGTCGCTTTCGTAATTTGATTTTCGCCTCGGGCGACAAAGGGCCATTGCAATTTTCGTACTTCGACTTCTCTCGGTCCCGCGACAGTTCCCGCCTCGAGCTCGCCGACATATTGAATTGCCAATTGTATACGTAGAATAGAGAAGCGCAACAGGAATGACGGAAAGAAGTCTCTTGCGTGGGTGGAAATGGCACTCTGGGGTGATCTTACAATGAAATACATTCACCCCTTCTGCTACTGTCGCGATTTGCTTCTTCTATTCTCGAGACCGAGATTGAAAGCCGGAGAGATTTCCGCACGAAAATCGAGACGTTGTATGTTATCCACTTTTTCAAACGTACAATCAGGAATAAAAAGATTAATAATCTCTTTTAGTTAGAACAAATTTCAATGGGTAATGAAAAATGAATATTACAAAGAGCACTAAATGTGCAATATTACAATTTACAACGCAGTCATTTTAAAATTTATTCTTGGTGAAAATAAATATTGTAAAATTTCAATCGGAAGTTTGCAGAAATATGTCATGTGTTCATATAACAGAAAGTTTCACACATATTATTGCACTGTATAAAGGAAGTATTACGTGTAAAAACGTATCTTGACGTGACAGAAAAATAAAAAAATAATTTAATAAATAATTCCTCGCGCTCTTGCGATTATTTCTTGCGCCATTAAATGCTTGATGAATCTTTCATACACACGATGTTAATTTAAAAGCTGCGTGATGTCGTTTGCACTTCGCAACTTTCGTCGCTACCGTTAGTGTGGCTGCGCTTGTGGTGAGTAAAAAAGTCGCACGAGGGTTGAAAAGCCCGACAGGAGGCTGACAGTCGGATTTGTACATTTTAAGTAGTAAGCCGGCTCTGTTCCGTTTTCCTTTGGTCCCTTATTTCGCGCGATAAATAAGGCCGTAACTCAACAGCGAGGGCGATAATTAAATCGAGACACTTCGAGTTTGCCAGATTTTTTCCTCACTTTCGACCAGAATTGAATCATCACGATGTCGACGAAATGTAGATATCTTAGATAATGCTAAGATAAGCGCGATCTTGTAAGTTTTTATCAAATTATTCAACAAAAATACAATTTACAAAGTGTCAAGTGTGTTCCAACTGCATAATCATATTTGGCAAACCTCTAAAACTTTTGATAAAATATCCTTATTTTACAATAATTAAACAATATTTAATACTAATAGCCATAGGAATAAAGTCATAGGAAACGCAATTAGAAAAGCACACTCTGATTTTAATATATCAATAGTATTTACTTATTTATTTTAATAAGTAATTTTATTCCTTAAAATAAATATCCCATTTTTTACTTTTTTTTTCATTTATCCCTCATGAAAAAGAATCAGTAAATTAACTAAGTTGATGCTTAAAGAAGCGCCCGATATGACGGAATTACGGACTATCATTCTTTCGTGGAGCACTAAGTGGAGTACGATATCGCTGTCATTAAAGCAGCCGAGTTACGGATATTCCACCCCTTCTTTCCCCGTCCGTCGAAAGGCCACGTTCGCCGAGGCGAGAGGGCCGCTTGTAAAAATAAAGGAAATTTATTTGCGTAATTTGAGCGGAAGCCGAGAGAGCTCGCATTCTGCGATCGCGTCTCCTCTTCTCGTACCTTCGCCGTCGTCGTCGCCCTCACCGTCGACATCACCGACCCGGTCGACACCGGTGGTGCAGCGCCGCGGAGAATGGCAATATAGTTTCCCTAATGGCGCTTAAAAATCTTGAGAGGACGATATTAAGAATGTGACTACCGACGCCCGGATCCACGAAAGAAATGCGAGACAAAGACGGCATGAGCAAAGTAAATCTTACGAGCGACAAAACCTGTTTTAGCTGTATCGATTCCTGTATTCGTAATAAATTATTAGACAGAAAAATCATAAAATGTCGGTTATATAATTAAACATAAAAGTTTTATTTTTTTCAAAATCGTTGGAATCCTTTTTTTAGATATCCTTCATTCTATCATTCTGCAAATTATGTATATTGCCTATGTAATGATCTGATAATGCTTTCAGCAAAGTTGTCAGTATTATATATATTTCATTTTATGTAATACTCGAGAAAAAAGATGTCTTAACGCGAATTCCCCAAATTATTTTGAAAGGAAGATTCTTCAATATCTCACGATTATTAACTTGCGGAATATTGATACACACTTGTTATTATTCTCGCATTAATGAAAAATTGTTGGAAGGAAGGTGAATTCGATCATTTTAACTGAGAAAAGAGTTAAACGCATGATGAGATAGTTATCCAACACCCTGCTGCCAACACCCTTTCTGACGAGTGGCAATATAGTTTTTTAAACTGCTAATGGCACTTTAAAAAAATCTTAAAAAGACGATATTAAGAATGTGACTACGACGCGACGGAAGAGAACTGAGACTGGGATCCGAGGGGGCAGTCGACGAGAGGAATACGAGAGAGAACGTCCAGGATGGAGGACAGGCCGAGAGGTGGTTACGGGGTGGGAGTTAGCAGCCGTGGTTAATCGCCGTAAGACAACCGGAGAAATGAGCGAACAGTAACGCGGGGGTGGCTTGTCTCCCGCTCCGAGAAGTTCACGTAGAGGTGGGACCGGGGTGGAATTTAAAGGAGTGTTGAGTGGCGCGGCGTGGAGCAGGGAGAAAAACGCGAAGAAATTAAAGATGAACCTTCAGCGAAATGGGGCGTGAGTTTATAAGGACCCTCTCCGCTTTTCGAGACACTCGCGCTACTTCCTACGCGTTTTATATCCGTGCTGAGTGCCATCTCGCCGGCTCGATCGAGTCGCGTCCTGGAAATAAAACTCCTTTACATGCCGCACGTGAAAACGTGCGCCAAAGGATAGGTTGAATCGATGCACATTCATGGATGTCATATTAAGGGTAACGTTTACATGATTAAACGTCACTATCGTAAATAAATATTATAGTATTAATATTATTATATATTATAATTTAAACAAATATTAATATACTAATAAGTAATACATTACACATAATACATCTCACAAATAATAGTAGTTTATTATAAATAATCTATAATAAATCTATAATAGTGACCCTTTCTGCATTGTAGTATTTTAAAAGAACAGATTTGACAATTTGATGATGTCGAGTTTTTCAGTATTATATGTATGTAATAAATTGTATAATTGCAAATTTATGATTGAAAATTTAATACTTCTTTTGAATTAACATTTCTAGTAAATTCTATTAGTGAAAGTAAGATAAGCTTCTAAAGTAAAATAAGTAATGGTATCTCCGGAATACAAAATATCAATCAGCTAGAGGGGTGGCTCGCGCAAGAAAAATACTCGGTAATTACGGTAGCCTCCCTGCACCACGGAGCAACCCCAATCAGCGAGTAAATATAGTCGTCGTTGCGATTACTTTACGAGGTGATTTCGATTTCTTTTAAAGGCCTGCACTGCTTAGAGAAAAGCATCCCATTTTTCACGACGTCGCGTCGGCGGAATCTCGCACAATCGTAATTTCTTAAATGCACCGTCGAACGACGTAGTATATCGTCTATGCATCGTAATCCATTTGTCTTGTAAAGCATCCATTATCACGTAGAAACCGACATGTGGTGGCGACAGAGTTAATTCCGGTCTTATACGTTCTGATCCTGACGAAGCGGTAAGGTATTCCGGTCATAACGTTTGGCGTTCATTTTTCTTTCGCCCGCGTCCCCTTCGAGGTCAGAAAATCCACGTCCGACCCGGCCCGTGCGAGGGGGCGCGGTATTATAACGAATCCTCGCGGAAATTAAAGGAAGGACCTTTATGTATTCTCCCGAGAATTCATACGTAGCTGGTTAATTACGAAATTCAAATTAACGCGAAAAATAGCACCGGATCCGACGTGGGGGCTTTTAAGGATCTTTCCCCTTTTTAAGGCTACAGACTCGCCTACTTATTACGTTTCCTCGGTGGCTCGCACGCTGGCCTAGCAGTCCGTTATTTACCTACTCGAGGTTTTAATTACCTACCCCCCAGTTCTCTACGGCGAACAGAAAAGTAATCTTGGAAGTATGTGAAAGCGGCCGGTGAATTCACGTAGCGAACGTTAGAAACAAAGTAGGTATATCGGTCTGAGCTAACCCCCTCTCTTTCTGTCCCTTAATGAATACAGAACCGAGTATGGTTGAGAAATACACTTTTGGTCGTAAACTTAGCGTCTACTTTCTTGCTTTGCAACACATACTATAGTAGATCCCTGTACGGATGAGTGAACGAGAGCGAGAGCGAGAGCGAGAGCGAGAGAGAGAGAGAGAGAGAGATTTACTGCACCATAAAATTTATTATACTAACATAAAGAACGCGCGTTGTTGTCCAATATTAATTTATCAAACTATTAAATATCAATAATAATAAATAGATATTATTTCTTCCATGAAGATATAACTGATCTATCAAATGTGCATCTGCTCCAACTGTTGTTCTCTGTACTCCAATAGTAACCGCGAGATCTTTTTATCCAGCTACATAGCCAAGTTTCCACTCTTGTCCCGACATCGTCCTCCTATTTTCTCAACGTGTGGAAATAACCTGGATACGACGAGCGTACCATCCGCGTGGAGTCTCCAGTGATTCGCATAAATCGCGCGTACGCCATAACCGTTTCCAATCGTAAGGCACAAACGGCACCGACGTTTCGAGCGAGAAGTCGCATAAACGAGTCAGCCAGGAGGGTAATAATACTTGTTTGTCCAAATGCGTGCAGCAACCGCGGCGAGAACCGATGCTGATGCCCCCGCAGATGCTGATGCCGCGCTGTATCGGAGTTACGAGCGGCATAAAAAGTTACAGTTACATTATAATAAGCTGCCGGCAGCATACGGGGTGCACGAGCCGCGCGAAAAGGGGAGAACGACTTCGCCGGCGAGTTTATACGTCACCGCACGGGGATGTAAATTCGTGCAGGGCCGCGCGGAAGAGCACCGCAAGTCCGCGATTTATTGTGGCGTAAAAGCGAAAGTCCCGATTATTGGCGCATTTAAAGGCTCGTAACGGGGGAGTTTCCCTGCCGCAAAGCGTGAAAGATTTTCGCCGTTAACCGAAACAGAACCAATTCGCGATATCGTGTACTACCTTCCCTGCGCTTTCATTCGGGATTTGTTTCGCGTTTGTATCTAGTCTAATCATTTGTACGTCATATTAAGCTAGCAGAAACACGTTATTTTTAAAAGATAGTTATGCATAATCATATTTATCATTATTTCATTATATGTAATATTTTCGATTATAAAATAATTTATTATATGTATGTTTTTCAATAAATAGGTACGTGAATATTTCACAAGATTTACGTTTTCCGTAGAGATATTAACGCAAAAGTCTCGAGATAAACTCGTCGATTACTGTCTATTGACTGATCGTAAGAATATACATACGTACTTGTCAGAATGCCGCGGTTACGGCAATCAACGCGATATGGTACATCGGCTGTACGACCGAGTGCGCGATATAAAGCGGCCGTTCGGCGGAACGAAGTCGGAATAAACGGAAATTACCGGGGCCATCTTGTAATTATACGGCTAATAGGAAGGTAATTTAGTGTCTCGAACTCGAGTTACCAGAGCGGCGTCGGCGTCGGCGGCCGCCGGTAGCCCGCGTCGGCGGCGGCCTTCGCGGAAAATTAAAATAATAAACGGCATCGTTAGGATTCATCATCTGATTTTAATTTCCATTCCGAAATGATTGCGCATTATCTCTGGGGCCGCCCCGTAACACCGTTTCTGGATTTACTGCTCGAGGGCTGAGCCAGACGTTCGCCCAGCTCGCTCGCTCTTCCTCCATCCACTTCAATTTCACCGTGTTCTTATTCTTTTAGCATTTCCTGCCCCCTCCTTCGTGCCATCTCCCTTTGGCGATTTTAATACCGCGACGGTGAGAGAGCTGGATGTCGGTGCGAGATTCGATCAAAACTTGCGACGTTCCACCTTGATCGGCATATTAATCGAGATAAACTTCCATTAGTTTGATTAAATTGGTATTTTTATACTTGATTTGAGTGGTAGAATCATAACATTTACGCCACTTATCGTATCTATCTCAAATGAAAAATGCAATAAAGTTTTGGATCCTCGTTACGAGTTATTGTCATCTACATTGGACATGAGAGCACAGGGATGAGTGGAGTTGCTACTTGCATACGCTTCATGTGTGTCTCATAAAACGCATCAATAAATTAAAAGCTCGTTCGCTGTAGACCGTTGTCACATTCGCCATTAAAGTCGTTGCGGCAGATTAAAAATTATACATTCATAAGTCGGCCGCTCTATTTTGCGAATTATATGGTATTGCGTTTTTTCGCCAGCCGTCGCACGTTAATTGCCTTACTAATCTTACTTATCGAAAAGGTTAGAGACAATGAAAACTGATGAAAAAGGTAAGTTATTGTTTCTGTTTCTTTTTTATTTTGTATGCAATCGTAGTCCCATTTTTACTCAAGCGTAGCGTAGCAGTCAGTATTGAAAAAGTTCAGCGCGTTGTCGTGGATTTCTAATAAACTTCGCAGAGGGTGACGTTGCCTTCCCAATAAAAGCGTGCCGATAAAGCGGTCAACTTCGTCGACTTTGTCGCTATTACGACAGTTACACGGTTGTTCGTCGGGCGCAGTCAACGTTTTATGATCCCAACGTGTAAAACAGCACGCTTTAACCAGCCGGTTTTTTCCAGAGAGTAATGAAAGCGGTCGTTTCGGTTAACCATTTTTCAATATTTCGTTTGCATTTATACGGCGGCATGAATGTTTCAAGGATATATCTCGATGGAGATTTGAAATTTTCATCTGGAACACCGATTATTTGCGCATCCGCTTGGAAATTATGAAATAAAATACCGTCAGCTATATGTTAATATTATTTTCAAGTGCCGAAAGTATATATATATATACATATATTCACTTTTTATCTCGTTTCGATCATTCTCTCTAAGCATCGGTTTCATTGTTTAACGGTAAAACGAAAAGCATATTTCCGTCCTCCTTTTTGCCGCAGCGGCGTTTTAGATGTCGAGCAAGCGCTAATTATATTTCTGGCGGTGTTACGTTGTCATGCGGAAAAAATATTTTAACGCCCGTATTTTTTTCCCCACCGTGGGCGATCAAAAAACTCGCCGCGGTGACAATGTCGCGTGAAAAAATTGCGGTCGACAATTTTTTTTCGGAATCCCCTATCATCCCTCGTTCGTTTCTACGAGCTGCGCGTTATCACGATCGTTACCGCGGCCGAGATACACGCGCGGCCACGCATCGGACGATTTTGGAAAATAAAGTTTATCGCCTTCGCAGCCCCGCTGCGCCACCACGCTGCATAATGGGGTGTCCGCCGACGAAACGTAGAAAGTATATTACCAACGCTCCGGCTCGCCGCTCGTAGGAGCTGACATAATTTTTATGTGCGCCCGCTGCCAGCTTCGCGCCCGCCGACGAATACGGTGACGCTGGCGGACATGTTCCGGACCGGTAGGACAGAATTTCCTCGCGTTGACTCCTGATTTAACGCGTGTTCCTACGCGCGAGCTGTAATAACGCTTTGTCACATCAGGCGTGGAACTTAAATCAGCGTGCTCAAATGTACTCGCGGCGTAACGACGAATAACACAGCCCTCGTAAATGCGCCGCAACTCGAGCTGAACGACGCATCACTTCTCATACCTTTTTACATTCAATTGGAACATCTAGTCACGAGTTGTTCTTTTATTCACAATGGAATATTAAATTCACAAAATTATCAGTTGATACAAAGTTATTTGTAACGGAAAACGAATAACGATATAAGATACCTGCGCTATGTATTGTAAGAAATATTAGTTATATCTGCATGTGCATCCGCATCTACATTCTCTAATGTCATTTATCGAGTAATTTATTCGACGATTGCGTGCAAATCTCGGCGGCGAAAGGCGCGAAAAAAAAATAAGAAAAGAAACGGCACCATGAATACTGCCGGAAGCATAAAGTTCCCTATCGGTGCACCACTATCATGGCGGGTCCGACGTAGCTGTCCGTGTCGGCCCCCCTAAATCTTCCTCTTTGCCGGTGTCGCCGGCCGAGGATACGAAACTTCGGAATACCTCGGCAAAGGAGTCCGATTGTCTACGGGTGTACAGTTAGGTAAGTGGCTAATTAACATTACAACTACCCACTAGGAGTTCTCCTGGTTCTCACCACCGCCAACGACGACGACGACAACGCAGTCGTGGTTCCTCGCTGACGACGATTCTCGCGCTCGCGCGCTCATAGTTGCGTAATTTAAGTGTGCCACCGAAGACACGGTTTCACCGCGCGACGCGCCGGGCATTATCATGGTAATTTGTTAGAAACAAACATTATAATTCGAGGAGGCCGCAGCGACAGCGGTAGCAGGAGGGCACACGAGTCGGTAGCCGCTTTTGAGGGGAGGAAGAGGGTGGGAATCTGTCGTCGGTGTTGTCGGTCGCGGGAGTGGCCGGGGTCGTCCGGAGGGCGACGTGGCAGCGAGAGCCCCGAAGAAAGGGGGACGTCGACGGGGGTTGGTGCGAGAACCGCGGGCAAGGGTTGAGACTTGGTACCCAAGTTAAAGGCGTAAGATCTGCCGTGTTTTGGACAGTGTCCATTGTCTCGGGGTTATTTATTAGAGACGGCGCCGCTGGCTTCGCCTTCTCCTCCTCGACGAGGAGGCGAAGACCGAGCTAAGATGGCGCGTTACGGCATATAACGGCGCCAGGATTTATATCTTGGTCCTACACTACCAAGACGCTATTATGCCACCATCGTGGCCGGAACCCTGACCCCCTCCTCGGTGAATCCTCAACGCTATAGGTGTCCGGGGATCCTCTGTCCGCGAGTCCTCATCGTTGGTGATTCAATGGCGATTAAGGCGTTTCAAATGGGCTTTCGGCTTTCGCCGAGCGATATGTATCGGACGTAAAATGGAAATAGCTCGGTGATTCCGTGGACTCGCCCGAGAACAGTCTGAGAATTGCGGTTTTCATTGTTTCCATCAGACTCTGACAATCGAGTGGACGGGGAAAAGCAATGGTGGCTGTAAAATCTTCTCCTTCCGTGATTTTATTTCGCACATTATTCCCATAAATCTCAAAATTATATTTTCTTTCGAAACTAAATGGATAAATAAACACATTTTCTCTCAATCATATTCTGTATTCTGTTATATTAATAGATTATCGTTAAATCAATACTTGCGATCAATACCTGTACAATACTGCAGAATAATACACACTACTGTATAATAACATAATACGTGTGTCGCACGTATATATTATGTTACACATATTATATGTGTGTTAGATTTATATCATATAATTACATTGATAGAAAATTCTCTATCCTATATAAAAAAAGTATATCAAATAAGATATTCTAACAATAAAACAAACACAATGAAATTAACGATAAAATAAAAGAAAGTACGTTCTTCATCAAGACATGTAACATAATTTCCACACTTGCTCCCTAACATTGTATTTATGAATTCAAACTCTTGTGTAACATAGCACACGCAGTTACAGTCACGAAAGTTCAGACTTAAGAACGGTGTTCTAGGTTGCGCAGGGAACGAAGGAAAGAGAGTGCGAGAAAGGGAAGGAGGTCGGATAGATATCTTGAGAAGGCGGGGTAGCGGACGATGGAGATGTGGGGGCGATGGTTCCGACCAGCCACCGCTAAAATCCGTGCCGCGCGCCACTTCCTGCGCGAGGTGGAGCCGTGGAATTATTAGATATGCAACCGCGACGGCTCGCCTTCTACGGGCATTATTAAACTTAGTTATGAATGCCCATTAAAACTGTAAAGGAAATGCATTAGCCCGCCAAGGCGTCCCGCGGATGACAAAGCCACCCCCCGCGGAACGAGAGCCATCTACTTTGCTCAACCCTCTTCTTCATTCGTCAGAATAGACGATATGCTTGGTGATCGAGACGATCTCCCGGCGACATCGTTAAAAAATATTTATTATCAATGATCTATCCTTAATAAATACTATGATACTTCAATTATTGTAGATTAAATCGAAATTCAGATGTTTAATCTTTTACAAAATTTTCAGTTTCTGCGTTGCAATGCAAAAGAATCATTTTTCGAATACTTAAACATAAAGAGCTAGACATTGACTGGATGTGATTGCCAAAAGAGCAGATAATTGAAAAGAGAAAATAATTGTACATTTATAATAAAATCACCGTGTCGGATTGTAACTTTTAAAGGATACATCTATGAACTCCGAAAGTTCAAATTCTAAGCTTCATTATCTTCGCGACTGATTCCGAGACGCGTTGTTCGATGAAGTTACCAAAGAGCGAAATCTGTAGGTCTTTAGATTGCGAGTTTCAAGGCCTCGATTGCTTGGCTGTCGGTCGATGCGGCCCTTGGAAGACCAGTCGAGTTACAAAGACATGACGCTATCGCTAACACGAGGGCTGCTGCGCGAAGTCTGCGCGAAGGGTTATTAGCGCGAAATTATTGTCATTGCGGGATCCTCGCAGCCCTTTCACCGCTCATAGGCTATACACGCGACGATAATGGAGGCCGGTGGGTGCGCGCCCGGTTCCTTCCAAGACTAAGGGCGTATTCCGTATTTTAACGGGCAGCTTTGACAATGGACTACCGTCATTCTTGTATACGACTTCGCGGCTGCGAGAGATAAAGGTGCTAGTTCACGTAGTACACGAGCCACACATTCGCACTCTTACGCCTTGCGCCTGTATTGAGCATCCTACAGCAGTTCCTTGTTTCCGCCTCGGACGCCCAATAACATCGGCGATGTCGGTTTAAGCGCTTCCTTGACGATTCATTAAACTCTGTTCGTGGTACAGAACAATTTTTACGACCCGCATATCTCGCACCGTGCCGCGTGTAATTAATTCATGGTAGCGGTGCGCGTTACGGTTGTTAACATTAGGATTTCTTCACGACAGATTTCTTGACGAATCTGGAATTAACTTTATTGGGGGGGGAGAGATTTTATATTTCTCAAATATTCTCTGTGTGTGATTGAAGAAATTTTTGTAACAAGATTCCTGCGAAAATAAAGACTATGATCTCACTTGAAATTGGAAGAAAGGCGAAAAAAGAGGCTTGCGTTTCAATTTTAATAACAATTAATAAAAGAAATTATATATGACATGTTGAGTATTTAAGCACAAAGATACGTTCTTCACAATCGCTTTACTTAACACACATCCTCGATAGAGGCATAAGCGATGAATACGTCGGCGTCGACCGAATTTCCTGATAATCGTACGATTATCTCTCTGACGTGATGCTTTGGAGGGTGCGCATATCCCTATTAATAAATGAGTCAAAAGAGAGAGAGAAAGATCCTGCTAGCTAACATAGGGTTACCGCATTTTCGACATCTCCAAGAGTGTGATGCTTCGAGTACACGAACAGTCGCGGAACAGAGAAAGGAGCAAGACAGGACTGGGGGAACGTAAGGGAAGGGAAAATGTATCCGTGCCGGCAGTGGAACGAAATACGAATGCCGAGAAGAGGGATGCGCGAGAGGGCGGCCGATGTCTACCACAAAAGCCATTGTCCGCCACTTACTGAATTCGTCGAGCCTCCCTCGCTTCTACCCCGCTATATCCAGCGTGTACGGAGGTAGAGAAAGGGAGAGAGAGAGCTACGCGCGCCACCCGATGTAAAACACTTCCCGTGAATTTTATTGCTCTAGGTACCTCCTCGTATACCTCCACGTGCACGATGCGGCACCTAACCCAGCCAGGAACCGCCGGGACCAACCCCCGCGTTTGCTTATACGCTCGGGCGTGAATCTGACCGCGGGAACATTCAGACGTATACGCGCGCACACTTGCACGCACGCACGCACGTGTACGCATCCATATAGATACACAAGGAGAGAGCGGGATAGAAAGAAAAAGAGAGAGAGAGAGAAAGCAGTGTGCGCGAGCGCGCATACCAGTCGTACTTATTACTTGTATACACACAGAATGCGCTGGCTGTACGTGTATTTACCACCGACGGCGGGTAGGCGGGTCTCCACAGTTACAAATGTCACCGTAAAATTACTTTTTAATTATCGTCGAGAGGATTTCGCTTATTACGCGATATTCCGCTCCGCTCTGCTCCTGAGACGGTGGTGGCGGAGGTAGGAATTCGTCCGAAATTTTCTATTTTGTTCGCGCCGCTGACCCTCGACCGTCGCGGCGGCAAGTCCGGCACTTTTAATTTAGATAAGATTGCCCCTTTTATACGTCGCGAGGCATATAGAAAGCCTCATGTAAGCCCTCGGTTGGCATCGCATCGCGCTCGCGAATCGAAGTAATTCTCTTACCTTACCGTGATTACGATCGTCTGCGTTTCACGTCTTTAATCACGGTGGATCGCGTGGAAGAGATAGCGCGAAGAATCACAAATGATAACGTGGGCAAAACCGCATTGCGCAAGATTTCGACTCGTGAAAGTTTTGTTTTAATCAGATGCCTAGCAAAATGCATCTATGGTTCCCCGATAAACGTTCGCAATTTCGTCTTAGCAAACTGATGTTAGAAAATGTGACACGTATAATCCTCACGTCACCCCTTAAATCTAGCATCTTAAATGAACACCCGCTGAAAGCCGCATTTGTTTCCAGCTGCGAGTATCTTTGAAGATCTTTGAAGAGGAACACGTCGCAAATGGAAGTTCGGCCAAGAAGGCTCTCTTTCGTCCGCCGAATATTATCTCGGCGACAGCGCGGGTGATTCGTTTAGCCCGGCGGTAAATCCGCGAATTAAAGAACTTATTCCATTTGGGCAGCCAAAGGGGTGTGAACGCTTTCGCGTTCGTATTATCTCTCGGCCCGGCCGTAGGAGACGGGGAGACGGGGCAAAAAGGGAAAGAGAGCGTAACCGGCAGGAAGAACCGGCGCGAGGACGAAGGACGAGGGCCGGGGATGACCTGGCGAAAGGCGCGGGAGGCGGTGAGAGAGATAGCCCGACGGGAGGGAGAGTTAGAGAGAGACAGGACACGTTTAGACGTTCGTTCCGCTGGTAACAAAGATAACTCTATGCAATAAAAATGATTCAAAGTTTCCCGCGGCGGATGGCGGTTCCGATGGCGGAGCGGTTGACAATGGCGCGTCTTTGTCTCCGTCCCGCACCACGCCGCTGCCCCCCGACCCGCCGCCACTTTTGCCCACCGCCGCCCTCCGTCCGTATCCTGCGACACCTATCTTCCGGTTTAAAGTCCCGGCGTGCGCGCCAGAGAGGAACCTCGCTAACTTTTATTATTTACGACCGATATTTCAGCCAGGCCCGAGCGCATACACCCGGTAGCGAGCGAGCGCAAAGTGGCCGCCGCGCCGCGCCGTGGCGTCGACGCCGTTTAACGTAATCGACGCCTCCGGCGAGTCGCCGAGGAAAGATTAAAAAATTGTCCGATCTATCGCATCCCGTGCGTTGGCTCGTTAAGTTTCGTCAGGAATCTCGAATTATCGAGGATTTACTTGAACGCGTTTCGTCTTTCCCCGAGCTGTTCAAGTCACGAGGGTAACTCCGATTTCTGGCTTAAATCAATCGCGATCAACCACAGCGTAACGCAAAGCGAACGAAATATTACGTCATCGCGTTATTAAAACGACAGCTGAGTGAAATTAACCGAGTACACGGGGCTTATCGAATCAACGGATGAACGAGCGACGATCGGTACCGGGAGACCATCGGACCCTCCGTCCGCACTTACCTCTCCTCCTCCTCCTCCTCACCGCCATCACCCTCACGGGTACCTTTATCTACGTACGCGTACGCGCGGCGACCCTTTCCCCCGATGAAGGGTCTGAATTTGCATTTTATTCGCAGTCGTGGAACCGCGGGTCCATCCGTGCGGGCAACGCTTCTCCGCGGCGCGGACATTTATTTTAATTAAATTACTCCGGAGCGTCGAACAACCCATTTCCTATAAATTATCCCCTCGCCGCTCTTTTGCGCTCGCGCGCGCCGAGGCATTAACGTGCCCCGCTGATCCCGCGGTGCCATTGAAATGAAATAAAAGCACCAGCAAGAATGAAACGTACCGCTTGACCATTTTCGTCGCGATTCTACCGCCGCCACGCCGCTTCCCTTTCATTTACCGCGCAATCGTTTCCCGCAAGTGCGCCAGTAACATGGGCAAATTTCCTACTGCATTGAGGAATCCTTAGTGCCTCCGAGTCTTATCCTAAATGTTTATTTTTGCGATGATGTTATTCAAATCATGTGCTTAGAAAAATTAGATATATAATTAATAAGATAGTTGGAAAACTTATAAGCACTTAGGCTAGTGAGATTTAAGATATGTTCATATTTTGTATTTAGAGGATAGTGAGAGTGAAATTTAAAATATGTTTATATTTTGTATTTGAATAATAGTTTTTGTTATTTGGATCATTGTGATGCTTGGAAACTTCTTGAGATCAGTAGAAATAATCTTTTCTATTTTTACACACATGTTTCTTCCTCATATTCTATATATTTATTGCTATTTTAATCTTTCATATTCAATTTAACAAGAAATTTCTAATAATCAATAACATAAATTTGATACTCTTAATCAACTCTGATTATCTCATTGTACGTTTCACATGTGCAGACACATCATGTGTTTACCAGTCATGTGAAGAGAGCAATATAAACATGACACAAAATAGCACGTATCAGATGTCAATATAATCTTATGTCAACAAACATTTGATGAAATAATCCAACTTGTAAAGTTATCAAGTACCGGTGAAGGAACGCATTTAGCCTGGGAAGATAGCTATGTATATCGCTTGGCGCAACGCGCAGAAGAGCTGGGCGCAGGCGTTAGCAGCCGACGCGGCGTGTGTCGTTAAGGTTAGGTTGCACAAGCAACGCGCTGCCCGACGCAGTTCGCGGTATTTACGCGCGATATTTGGGAAAATAATCCTTCGACGATCAACGAGAATACAAATACGTATAAAAACTCACCTGATACGGGACGTCCTCGCCAAGCTTGCCGCGTGCCGCTGCGACGTTGAGCGTGAGAACACAGCACTTGTCGGCGTTCCACACGTACAGTACATTGTCACGTATCTCGAGGACGTTTCGCGTTTCCTTGGCGCCGCCTGACAAGCTTGCTCTGATATCCTTAAACAGCCGTTTCTCATTCAACAGTAACAGATCCGTGCACGAGGACATATTCGCGAACGTACACACACACACACACACGCTCGAAGAAGGTAACACGTGTCCGGTCACCGCACGAAGTTCGACTCACTGCCGCGCTACAGTTGCGAACTCTACCTGCAGTCAACTTCGTATGCCTCGATGCCTCGCGAAGTGACCGTCGATCTAGGCGCGGCGTTTGCTTCGATTAGTGTACCGCGAGATTTTACTTTCAAACGGAAACGCGGATGATCTTACGGCCGACTAAATTATTGAAATTTTCGTCGCGTCAACGATCCGTCAAGTACCCTCGTCGGTCGGTAAGTTGTACGCGTCTCACGAAACGAGCATTGATCGTGGCGCGGCATTCGGCTCGGACGGTTTATCGCGAAATTTTAGTATCCAATGTGACGAGCAAATGCGAACGATTAGATGCCATTTAAATGTGTAACGGTCGAACCAATCTCGGCGTGTAGCTTCGTGAATCTCGAGATCGCAATAGCACAAAAAGGTAAGATATCACTCACGTCATGACTATTGTCAGAATGTGGCGAACATTTATCAGTTGCTTGAGTTAAATAGAGTAACGTTGTTACTAGCTAGCTACGAGACTCACTAGTTTCGATTCAATAACGGTCAATTTGGATCGATACAGGTAGCTTTGGTCATGATATAAAGATTGCATATAGGATATACAAATAAATATATATGTGAGAATGTTTCTATTTTTACATTTTATATACATGATCAATATTTTTAAAATATCTGGTAAAATGAAAAAAAAATATGAAGCAAGTTTTGTCTTGCTCCTAGGCCCCGGAGGGATTCGAACCCTCGATCTCCTGTTTACTAGACAGGCGCTTTAACCAACTAAGCCACGGCGCCGTTGAAGGACAGTGAGTATCTACAATTTATCAGGGTCTCTGAAATCTTAACCTATTTTATACTTCGATTTTAAAAATGATCGTAATGTCTGTCGAATGGCTACTTCTGTTATACACGTATTGAATATTGTTTTATACATTATAAATATTATATAAAATTTGTTCTCTTATAAAGATTACAGTATTATAAATCTTTGATACTTGAAAAAAATATTTTTATATGTATCTTAGCAAAAAGCAATGTAAATTTGCAGTTATGTATTAAAATACTATTGAAATAAATTGTTTACTTGAATTATTATTTTACTTTTCATTACGTGATGTTTTTGATAAACGTGTAAAGCAGATAGTGCACACATAATATGATGCTTTTCTTATTTTTGTTTGTATAAATGTACGGATTTGAAAAAAAAGAACGCCCCCGGGTGGGCTCGAACCACCAACCTTTCGGTTAACAGCCGAACGCGCTAGCCGATTGCGCCACGGAGGCTCTTGATAACTGACCTCTTACTAGGCTCTATAAAAGTTAACGCATGCATATTGTGCGTCGTAAATGGTTTGTGTGATATTTAATTGAATCTAATTTAATGGAACATATCTCGCGGGACGCAATTTTACGATGTACAGAATCGAAAATAAGAAAGGCGCAAACTATTCTATCTATCAATGTACGTACGTATAATGCAAGAAAATGTAACTACGGCCCTTAAAATTTTTTGATCCTTTTTAAAGGATATAAGTGATGCAACGTTTGAATGGAAAGCTATGCAAATAAGATATCTATTAAATAATTAAAATTATTTAACAGATGTGTAATCATTATAAAAGAGAAATGATTGCTCTCCTCTCTCCCTCCCGATTGACCCCATTCATTATGCTTTTCTTGTGCAAAATGCGGGAGTCCCGTCAGTAAGATCTACAGATTACTCGGTACATGCAAAGTGATTTGCAATTCATTTTCCGATAACGACCGACGATGAATTATGCTGGAAACTAGTTTTAGAATACCACTACTAAGAAATGTTCGTACCTATAGATCCGTGGCATACCACGAATCGAACAGATGTGTCGACGCAAGAAAGCAGTCGCGATGAAATATCGCTTCGCGTTGGAATAAATTTGTTAGTCGAAGTTGTGCGTGCGCGGCGATAATACGTGCGCGTGCGCGCATACACCACACACGCATACGTACATACGTACATGGGAAACAGTCCGGCAGTTGTATCGAAACCATATACGGTTAATTAAATGGGGTCGGCTCATTAGTAACTGTCTATATGCAAGGCGATGGGCGAGACGCGATTGGAGGGTGGTCCCAAGGTGATTTATCCGTCACGATGGATCGCAGATGTTCGACTGGTATGCGACGCGGGTCATCACAATATAGTAATTAGGACGATAGCGCGTTTATATGCATGCAGAGTGAAAACGCACGCCCCGTTTGGCTGCATAAAATGTAGGTTGTAGAAAATAGCTGTTATGCAACATCGTGACAAAGAACATTGTTGATGTAATGATTCAAAAAAATAAGAAATCAAGTTTAAAACAGTGACGATATTTTAAATACTTTTTGTAGTATATTAAAGTCATGCTTTGTGTATGTGTGTGACATATTTATGTTCCTAAGTTATGGAAAGTAGGAAATATTAAGTATATTTTTAATCAAGTTGATTTAATTACAAGTAGATTATAGACTGAGGTGTAAATAGTCGGTACTTGAACAATTTGCTCGTGAAGCGGTATGCATTGTCATCGCAAAATTTCCTCTCAAAGATCGTCGTCGCGAGACCTTCCAGTTCGACCATGGTGACACTAACGATCTGTTTAAATTGTGCGTTTAATTACAAGTAAGAGACAGTCACCGCGAAATTTATCGGTCACTGTTACCGTCCCCTTCGTTCCTAATCTACGGAGCAGATATCCACGCTAAACAGAGGAGAACATATCCTTCGCTTGCAATAAGACGCTTCTCATTGCTTTTTAGTGCCTCTTCCCAGAGAAGCAATTAGATTTATCAAGCATGCATACGTATAATTTACTAATGTTATTACAGCAGTTGCGGCTAACATAATGCTAAATGCAACCCGTAGCACAAATCTAGCTTATGATTACGGTGTTTAATAGCTATTTTGTTTTCAAGTTAGCATATAAAAATGATTACTCATATCGTATCTGCATAAAAATGTTTATTCTAAAAAATCATGAAAAACGATTTAAGAAAAATCTGTTGCGTCTTCTTTCATATCTACATGAAAGATATGTTCTTTTCTGTACACACGATTGCGTATTCTCGAATTCTTATCGAAGAATTCTTGTTGTGCACAATACTGAGTGCTTGCATGCATCGTTACGGTTAGAGAATACATGGATCTCTTGCTTCTTATTGGATAGGAATTTATGGCCATAAATCTAACCGGTTCCCGTCGAGAGGTTGTGTGAGCTTCCTCCTGGAAGTTTACAATCCCTCTCGTTCTCTACCTGTAACCAACATCCGCTCCCTCTCTCTTGTTCGCGTTTTCCACCCCTTCTCGCCACGGAAAGCACGGTACTTTACAGGCCATGGTGGATGTCTATGATGAAGGTGTGCACGTTCTAGGATACGCTGTGCTTGTAACGATGTAACGGGTGAGCTTTGCACTGAGATCATGATGAATTCATTCCGAGTGCGAATTAACATCCGGTCGGGAGTAAGTTTCGCTAAATGCCCGGAAGAGAGAACGCACGCGAAACCAGCGATCATCAATATTCCATCACGGTAAACCAAAGTTGAGATGTAGCGAATTTTGTTTGCTCAAGAAATTGTCAGATTTTATTAATCGTTTCATTCGTGCGATGCAATTCATCACTGGTCCATGCATATCTGTTACGCACATTTCATTATATCGCGTTCAGATTACGTTCAGTAATTATGATATATTTGTTTTTTCGCGTAATGTACATTTGCTGGATTTTATTATTTAATGCTCGGACATAAATAATTCAAAAATTTTTTTAGAATGCGTGGGTTGCTAACCTTATAAGATAATGAAGATGCTAAATTGCATTTTTATTAAAATAAATTAATAGTTAAGTTATTTGCAAGCGAAGGTGTTGCAAGATTTATGTACACATTATGGAAAACTTAATCCGAGCTTAAAAAGCATGGTATAATACTGAACAGATCGTCGGAAGCATCTGTAGTCGATGTCACGACGACATAACAACGGTTATCGGATTCGTTGTCATAAGCGCGACATCTCTCCGCTGTTCTTTGGTTCGTTTTTCTCGTTCAATTAACTAATGGCCTGCAGAATGAAGAGCACGGTAGAACGGATCACGAACACCCGGTAGACAATACGTCTTGGCACTCGTAGGTCATTGTGGCGTTGAAAGGGAGTAACTTATAGGGGCATTGGGAATTACCAGTTTATTATTAGGGAGATAGCATAGAGGGCCAAGATCAGGGGTTGCTGTTAATTCTCCTAACACTTGGCTCCCTGGAGAGAACACGCTGCCTTAAGACTTCCTCCTTCTCGGCCCATCCCACAGCACGGCCGACATCTTGAATCGCTGCCGTGTTAATTAGTACGACTTTAAACGCGCCCGCATGCGGTAGCAATCGGGATTCTCTGAAATGATTTCGGCACCACCCTCTGAAAGATGTTGAGGTCGATACGCAGTCTTGGGGGGTGAAAAATTCGCCGGTGATTGCGATGCTTCTGAAGAATTCAATTTCCAGCGCGATCGTTATGTCTCGTCGGGTGATTTGAGATGTAATCACGTAGACGATTCAACCTGATTCAATTTCTGGTCCAAGTTGCCTGTCAAGAGAAACGCTTAAAATTTTATGGGAAATAATTACATACCCATATATACATATGCACATACACTTTGATTTCAAAATATTTATTATGCAGGTAGAGTAATTTATATTTTTATCTTTCTTTGGCACTATTGAAGATGTTGCAAAAAGAATATATGATACGATAAAAACATCCATAAATCCATATTTGTATATAAATTAATTATTTAGTGCTTCGGACACGCCTCGTTTCTGAATGAGGAATAGAAGATAAAATATCTTTCGCCACCCTCTGTAATCCAGATACGAAGGCGAAGCGTTTTCGGAGGCTCGGAAAGACGAGTCAGCGGGGCTTTGACGTATGGAAGATGTCAGTTGCGGGCTGGCACAGTGGTGTCGTCGATTCGTCTTCCCTTTAGCCGTCTTTCGCGAATCCTTTCTCTTCAGCTACCCTTTACGTTATATAAATGGTATTCGCATCTGGTAGCCTCGGCCACTGGCAAAATTTTGTCAGTCTCAGATTGTTCTATTTTCGGGGCTCTTTGATTTATCAATTGGTTTCTTCGGGCTTCTCGCGGAGATTGGATCCTCTAGATTTAATCCAACGTGTTAGTGGCTAGCCGAATGGAGATAAAATATTGCACTTTGACTATTCCTGATTTTAGTTTTCTGCAATCTCTCTCTCTCTCTCTCTCTCTCTCTCTCTTTAATATCAGTGAAATTTATAGAAAATACGCGAAATAAAAGATAATGCAGGTCTAGGAATTTGATTAATTTCTAGAAAAGATCCAAATTAATTAAGGATATTATTGAAGTTATTGTTATTATAATAATCTTTGACACACTCATGCTAGTCTGGTCCATTGCATTTAAAAGCAAATGATATTGACTGACGTGGTAAGTGGTCGCGTTGCATTCGTAACAAGATTATAAGAACGAAACTGCATAGATGTTTATAGGTTTTTACGTGCCGAAAAGTTCCCGAGGAGCAGCCCCCATGGCTCTCTTCAGAAGGCCGTAACGAGGTCGACTGGGCTAACTATGCCGATAAATCAGCAGCCTTAATGAAAATGTGGCGCTATCCGTTGCAAGAGCGCTGAACGAGCGGTCCTACCTCCCCGTTCGCCGTTTAAATGAAATGAAAAGAACGTGCAGCACTGGAAAATACCCTCCTAAAAATATCAAGATAAGAGCGAGTCTCGGCGATGAGGAGCCCTGTCCGGGATGAGAGATGGGGGCAGCTCGTTTCGCAGGAGAGAAAAACGCGCGTAATTACGAAAACGCGGTATTTCTATGAATGCTGGACAAACTTTCGCGTCTGTTGATAATCTATGTTGCAATGCTGTGAGAATTTAGCCTATTTTGAATGTATTTTGAACGTACGCATTTCAATACATCTATAATATCATCTATAATATCGTCTGCGTAATTACAAGATTTAAGAAAAAGAAGTAGGTGATATCCTTTTTGCTTCAAATTATCAATAATATGTAGTAAATCGTTTTCTTTCTCTTAGCTTTATGAACAAATATTAAAATAACTAAATTTCATTACTTGCCCAAAGCAATGCGAATAAGCAAAATGCAAGCAGTTGCAGTTGCATCCTTTAGAATTTCTTGCATTCGCAGAGATATTACATTAATTCGGGGAGCACTCGTACATGAGAAATATTATTTTTATAAAAGAGAAGTAGATATCATAAGAATGAAGAGACATTCTTTCCCCTTTGTTGCATTTAGAAATATAAAACATGATATAGCATATGCTGCTCTATGCGCAGCGGCTACATACGTGTCCAACGTGTATAATGTCTCCTACGTGTGCTATAATTACGACGGCCGCGAGCGTACCCAAAAACAAGTTTGTAATCGTGAAGGATGAGCGAAGACGACCCTCGCGGCTGTGCGGCAAAGAGGCGAGCCTGTGTCCGATAATATATGTACAATATTTTTAATTGTTGACGTTAAAATGTGCTCCCTTGGTTTTTTCTCGTTAACGTGACGTTGGAGGGTCCGAAAACTGGCTCGCGTCACGTTTTCGGCCGAGCCCTCCGAGTTATTTATTTCACGCTTAAAGAATCACCCACCGCGCGTCCATACATACTGCCGTTGAGCACCGTCATATGTAGACGACTTTGGACAGACTGTCTTCTGCATGCGTGGAAAAAATCTGACGCGCAAGCGGAAGATTCGAGGAAAATATCGTGGTAATTAAACAATGACGCGAGTTGTGAAAAACATCGAGTAAACGTTTCAATGATATGGATCAACGCAGACATAAATCAAATTTTTTCATCTGCCTGCTATAATTTATATGCATATTATTATTTAAATTTATGTTTTAGGTATATTATTTTAGTTTTTTATTTATTTGTTTTTATAATATCAATTCTCGTAGACCGACAATCAATCGTTTTAAGAAAGGCAATTACCTTTTTTATGACAAAATTGTATTCTGACGCAGTTTGATTATGAACGCGTGGGGGCGTTCAGCTTTACTATTCAAAAATTATGTACCCCTCAAACATCTTTCTGTACGATTACGCGAGATACGATCGAAAGAAGTGAAATCGGAGAAGGCCATTGTCGAGACGTATTCATATTGGGCTCCTACATTTTGCATGTGATTCGTACACAATGCGGTCCATCGGAAGCTGTCGTCTACTACTTCCGCTATCTGACTGCGGCACGTCTGCCGGTCTGTTTCCCCTCTCTTCATCCTGCTTCAACAAAATCGCGACGTATATACGCACATACATATATTTATTCCTATGAAAAAATATGAGAGCCTTGTTCGGCGAATCCCTCCAGTCGCGCGTTTAATGTTTACTCTGTATTGAGAAAGCGACTCGGAAAATAGAATTGGTTCCATTTGCAAGGAATAAACATTAATTTATCAATACTCACCCTCTCTTGATTTGTGAAAAACGTGGTAGGTAATATACAATAGAGGTAATACAAATTCGGAAAATACATATAGTATTTCTTTACATCCCTATGAGTGCGCAGAATTGGCAGAATTAATTATTAATAACAGCACGATTTATTAAAAGATTTTATTATCAACTTAATCCTACAAAAACGATGCATCACGATATCGCATTATAAATCGGAAATTAATTAGCAAAGTGTCTAGCGGTCGTAAAAAAATCTAATATAATCAAGTATCGCAGAGATAACGAAAAAACAGATTGAGATTGAAATACCGACGTTTGCGTGGAATCCGTTGATCATACATGGTCCTCGACATAAACGACATATACTTACTACACATATCTACATCTCTATTCCGAAGGCACGTGTGGTTCAGAAATGTTTTACCCTAATTACGAGACGATCCTGATTAAATATATATTCTAGTAAATTCTCTCGACCGTCTGTCCTCCTTCCGCCCTTGCCGCTCGCTATCTCGTACATACACACGCGCGCAGTTGTCACGTAATGGAATATATTCGTTACCGCGATATGATAACGGGCCGTCGTAAGTCAGAGAATCATATTATACCGTGGAGCGTTCCTGGTCGCGAAGCATAACGTGATTTTTCAATTTATTAAAGTCGACGCACGTTTGTAGAACTCCCGCGCGACGAACGCAGCGTAGATAAGGACAAAATTTATGGTCCACCTATTGGAAATGCGATGAGCGCTCTCGCTAATGAATCGAATCCGGATAGCTCCGGGGGGGATGAAGAAGTCGCGCTGTGCGCGCATATAAATCAAGAACAAAGCACGGCAATAAACCGGCTAACACGGCCGGAAGTGCGTCCACGTTCGCGCTTTATCACTGCTCGATCTCATTAAACGTGAGTGCTTGCGGTTCCGGATCGCCGATGCGATCGACTCGCTCTTTGTCAATTGTTGCCGACACCTTGGCGAATTTGAGTCTAATTACCTTAGTGCGAACGTATCATTGGGGAACGGACCGAATTGGGGTGTGCGTGAACTGTGCGATTGTCAGTCTGTGCAATTTAATCGCCGCAAACACTTCTTTCGTTTGTGTTTATGAAAATGCGTTTATGATAATGAAAACAAATATCGATAAATATCGTAAAATAAAATTTACTTGCGTTATCTTAAGGATGAATTAATTAATGAATATGTAATTCCTTAATTACCGAATGACAAATTTACTTGTAAGACCATTATGTATGCCGTATCGTCGAGAAATGCGAGAAGCGATCCCAGGCAAGCGTTGCCGTGCATTTTGCGAAATGTGCAACGAGACTCGTAGAATCGCTGTCTCATTTGCGGAATGCAAGAACGCCTTTTCTCGCTGCCGACGTGCCGCGTACGTGCACGTGGACACACGGGAATGATAAACGATCATGGGGGGTCGATCGGGTATTGGCATGCCATGTACGCGCAGGGTCATATATATGAATCGCGTCCCCGGGGCCGTATCTTACGGGAATACGAAACATTAATGGACAGATGCGTTTTTGTCGACGGGAACGAATGGTCCGTGGCCGCGTGTCGATTTATTCTCGACGAACGATTCTGTCACGGAGGACACATCGAAGGTACGCCGCGAAACCATTACGACAGGAACATTTTGATTATTTTGTTTTCGTGAAAAATGTTTCCGTAATTGCGCGCCCGTTGTTTGGACACTATTCCATTAAGAAATAAATTAACGTGACTAGCATCGAGCAGAGATGATTTATCAAATGAATGTTTTCTTTTTCAGCAAAAGTAACGTAGTAAAGTGGTTACGATCGTTCGATTTTCTCTCCTGGTGTTTCAAGAGAATCTTAAGGTAAAATAATTCTTCTGAATTATTCTCTCAAAACGTTCGTAGAGAAATGAGCGCAGGTCGTCGCCCGCGAGATATACGGGGACGTGTTTATAAAATTTTCTTGCGTCTGACGTGTTGAAAATTAAAAAAAAAGGAATATACGCGGCGTTTTTCGCCGAGAGAGCATTCTTTGTGGCTCAAAGGTTTCGCTCAAATAGTCTGCAACAATGCGTCGCGCACACTTCAAATTGCCAGCATACTCGAGGTGAGGGGTATCTGCGCTATGCGCGCGAGAGGCGGTATTGCGAGGCAAAGTACTCCGGCGCGTAACGAGGGGTGGCTGGATATTTGCATAATGATTGCAATTATTATTGCCTTACCGCGCGTAATCTATAATGCAGTTCAAACGATAACCGCCAATGCATCGGGGACACGAGAAAGGCCCGTTAACATTCCCAGAGCGAGAGCGCTAGTGCGACGGTGGCCCTCACCCATTAGCAAGTGCCGACGAGACACCAACACATTGCCGGATATCGGCATCGTTGTGTATCCACGGTATATGCTAGATTAGCTGTCCTTAATGTTGTTCTTATCGCGGGTCCGGCGACGGTTGTGATTTAAACCGGGAAAATCACGGCGAAGCGATAAATATGTCGTTTCGTCTTCATGACCGTGTAGCCATTTTGTATGCCTGATGACAATCGGGCGAATTAAACTCTCAAGCCAATTCGCACATTTATGTCGAACTATCCACGACGAAAATATCATAGTGTAATTCTTATTTCTTGGTTTGAAATAGCAGTTTTTTAATTTCTCGTATATTGTTAGGAAAGAATTGCAACATGTTGTGACACTATCATGTTTTGCTGCATTCGTAGTTTCCAATTTTTATATTATTACGTGTATTACTAATTATGATAGGATTGAGTGTAATGTATTAATATTATGAGCATTTAAAGTGAGACTGATGTAGAACCAAAAAGATTACATTCAACATTTCCCTTCGTTAAATGTCAGAGTATTTTTTTGCACATCGCAAAATGTGATAATGTTCTTTAATTTTCGTAGATTAGCAGAAGCAGTCGCACGGTGCAGGCATCATCCCCGAGTCGGTAGGGTAGATACCCCCAGTAAGAGGTGAGGGGTCGCTAGCCGACCGTCTTCTTATCGACTGGAAGCTCCATGCAAAACGGCTCGCTGACTCCCCGACAGAAAGGGGTAGCTGCGAATTGCCGCCGTCGATTTGAACGGCCGTAAGGTCGACGCCTTCGGGCGGACATCGGCCGCGTGATCTCGGCCGATTCCGGATAAACGGGCAACCCCGTAATTGCATAAGTTATGATTGCATCGAACGCGTACCGTGCCGTCTCAAGAAATCGGTTCTTGGATCTCATATTCCTGTTCATGCGTGACTGCCTGCCGATGTATTGCGCTCAGCAATATCAGAAGCACGTTATTGCGCTCAATTCCACTTCTGTAATGCGAGGAAAGAAATCACAGGATCCGATACGAATATTCGAATATTGCGAGTATATAAAAGGGGATTTTTTTTGTTCTCCAGTATTTGTCAGTTATCTTGATCACAAATGATCTCCAACATCTTGATATCTCGATATTATTGGAAGAGACTGATGATATCAGGTATTATATTTGAAAGATTCGTAAATTTAGAATACACAGTTTTTCTATTCAATATATGATATATTTGTCGTTTATCTTGGAACTTTGTATTGATTATAATATAATTCCATATTATAGAATATATGCTATTTCAACAGCGAGGTATTTTTCTCAAAGATAGTGTTCTTAATTTAAAATTCATACTTACATACATTTTCGTATTAAGTAAGAAACACATGCTTTTTTCGACTTTGTTGTGCTTTTCACACAACGTGAAAATTATTTGCTACGTGTTTTCTGCACTAATGTCATTCTTTAAACGCAAGCTTCTTTGTTCACTCAAGATTACAACGCGTATCGATAGAAACGAATTCTTCTTACAAATCTTCGATGTAAATCGGTGTTTCGATACATACGCATACGCACGTTCCTTTTGTTATGGAATCCCTATGTGAATTATGACCACCCAATAGAGGGAATCCCCCGCGAACGGTATATTGGATTCGCGATCGCGATACGCATTTCGCGTGCTTCGTGATACTCAAATTTCAGCCGGTAAATCACGGCTGCTAGCGCGGTGCAACTTTGAGAGGGTCGAAAGGAACTTATGATCTCTCGGGTCAAACACGAATGCCGAATCATCATTCCTCTTTAAAATCACGGCTACGTCATAACCGTTTAACATATAATAAATCTTTTAGGCTCGAAATATTTATCATTTAAATAGCATAATTCTCCATGAAATCTCATAAGCTCCACTCTACAATCATCTTCTATTACATATATGAGATGCATGGACTCCAATTCGTGAGTTAAGAAAATGTGAATGGAATGTAGTTTGCAAAAATAAAAAACGTATGAGTTTTAAGTTATTTTATTATTTTATTATTATTACAAATTATGGAGTATTTTTATTCATTTATGAATTCTTTGTAACATAATGGGAGCGCAGCAATGCTAACCATCATTGCCCATCGCAGTATCGGCCCTCAATAACCTCGATACAAAATTCTTTTCACGTCGCCCTCCATGGCTAGGTATAGGAAATATGTGAAAAGCTCGCCGTCCGATTCAACTGGCGCAATGTTAGTCGAGGCGCCCTTTCTCCGAAACACACGAACAGCGTTTGCGGGGTGCCTATAAACCCGGACCACCGTTTGGCTTCCGCTCCCCTCTCTCATCCTCGTGTAATGAAACATAAATTATTCAATCGAAATCAGCTGCGAACCGCCGAGCGTCGGCGTCTGCCACGACGTCGGTACTTTCCGGTCAAAAGCAGCCCTTTAAACCGAAACCCTCGATCTCTGCTGTGAGGAAGGCGATGAAAGCGAAACGACCGCAGCAGACCTTTGCTTTCTTTTTTTACGTATGTATTTCGAACGATTCCATTTTTTTCTGTCGACGCTGAATATCGTCTGGCATGTACGCGCCTTCTTTTTTACTCGAGTGGATAATTGGAAAAATTCAGCTCTCCGTTCTGTGTCGTTCTCGCTATTGAATCGAAATATCATACAGATTTTCCGTTCGTTTTATTTAGATAATCGATTGCGAGTGATTGATACTGAACTAGATGTCACCGTATGAATAAAAATAACATAACATATTCTAGGGAGTATATATTAGGTGTACAAATTAATTCAGTTTTAAAGAAATTAAACGTCGAAATAGAAAATGTATTTTAATCTTCGAAATATTCATCATTAGTTTTGATAACTTTCGTCCATCTGTTGAGTATTGACGAATCCCCTCTCGAAAAATTAAGAACAGCTTTAAGTCGATAAAATCATCGATGCTTTTGTGCCCCTTTTCCACGTTTTAAAGCATGTATCAACCAGATGATGTTGCAGCGATCAGAATAAGTGCTAATCTAAAAGGGCTAGATGAATAATTTGTATAAGGGAGAACTTCCCAGCCCGACGAATAAATAGTGTTTTTCGTCCCTTTTGCGACGTGCGGCCAGTGTTGTCGTACTGCAAGATGACTTGCTGTGTTACACTTTTACAGATACTAGCTTTTACAGGTTTTATGCGTTACAGCATCTTTCCCCAAAGCTGAACAAATATTTGTAGCCTTGGCAGTATTTTCTTTCAATTGCTAAACAAAAAGAATACATTGTTTGATATGCTGTTTAGTGGACACTATCATATTTGATACTGTTTTATGAGATTATGTTGTCAGCTTCGCCAAGCGCATTTTAAATCTTACGTTTGACACATAAAAATTCACTAAATGGTGGAAAGATATTTGAATTTAAAGCGAAGTTAAGATTAATTAAGGTAAAGGCGAATTAATCGAATTATCGAATTAATTTGTACATCTAATATTGTAACACATGAAGTGGGTGAATGTTTCCGTTCTCTCATTTTTCTTATTTAATATATGATTTTGAATATAAATAGTAGAATTTTTACACTAAGAATTCTTAATGCAATTCAACTATAAAGACTACATCTGAGATAAATAATAAACTGATCGATATCTTCGAATACAAATGACCCTTGGGAAAGAAAATTTGAACACTATCTTTTCATTACAAGCATGTATTATAAAATACGTTTTATTTTTCTTTTGTGTAAGAGGGACATCGGAAATAGGGTGATACACACCTCACGCATCCCCGAGGACCTCTCCCGATTCCACTTCCGGAGCGGGCACGCACTTTAAAATTGAATGCGCGGCTCAATTCCGGGCGTGTCGACACGCGCGTCGACGTCGACGGGGAATAGAAGACGTTTAGGTGAGGCCGTCAAATAAAACACATTCGTCCCATGTGAAGGGAGTGACATGAAACCGTTGTGATCCTTCAGCGGGAAGCTTCGTGTTATGCGTACATGCATGTCTCGCGGACGCACACGCACCTCGCATCAGGAATCGAGGCTAACATGGTCACGCAATTAGCGAAATATGACAATGAATATATCCCGGGGAAGAGCGCCTGTAATGGAGACACGTATCACGCTAGCCTCACACACGTAAATGCGGGAAGTAACGATTACTCTTTGTGATTTTGAGCGAATCAATATTTTTACGTTGTATCAGCAATGAGAAAATATTTTCCTTTCCCGCATCGTTCGCGCGCAATAATGTTAAGTGTACTGGTACAAAAAGATCTCAGCAAGCAAAAGTGACACCTGTGCAAGTAATTGCGGATACGCGTAAGACATTTTGGAGTATTCCAAGATCGCGATTTGCCACGTTGACTCAAGTTGCGAACTCCCACGCGCTCTGGCAGTCTAATTAAACGCCTATATACGAAAGACGGGTTAGAACAACGTTCATTGCGAATCACTGTTTTGCTTGGGAGAGAGTGTTGTGTGTGCACTATGTTTGGTAAAGGAAGCATCCTTTATCAGCAAGAGTAACATAGTATTTTTCCTCGCACCGAATTATATATATAATTATGTGGGAACAAAAAGTAATGTTCAAGAGTAATGTTCTCGTATCAATTTATGACATTCCTCGGAAGATCACATCCTACTTATCCGCTTCGTAATTACACGAGCCGCGAGCGTGTCGATCTGTTGTAAAGCTCGACGCCCGGCGACTCATCGTTGGGATATAAAAGAGCGAGCAATATTGCCTCGGCCGGCCGGGAAGGCGCGTATAGATTTTTATGCAAATTCTATTGATACCCGATCGTAGTCGACGATAGCGCACGGAACATGCACGTCCCGCGTTGTGGGGGTGGTTAGAAAATCACCCTGCCTGCCCCGCTTCTGCTGCAACCCTCCTCCCTCCTTCCTCCTCGCGCGATTCGTCGTTGCTGTTGGAGAAGCGGTCACGATTCACCCCTTCGCGTCTCGCGACCTGGCTCTAACGAGGGCGAGATATGGCAAATCGCGATTAACGCTGCTTTTAATCCCCCCGCTCCTACCCTCGAACGAGACACGACTCGGCAGTGATCCCCCGCGCGTGAAACGCTCGCTCTTTTATCAAATGTATGTGTTTTAGAAATTATAGAGGTGCCGGTGGATTTATCGAGCGCAATGCGACCGTAATAAACGGAAGCTAAATGTTAACCCGCTCGAAGCGGCCTTCGGCGCGCAAGAGTGCAATCAAAAGTGGCGTAGACGCTGAGTAAAAGGGCGGATGATCCTCTGCCTTGAAGACCTGTGATCCTTCTTGCATGTTTACTGTAACATATACGTAAATTGGTCGTCTCGGTTGGCCGGCGGACGTGCGTGCAATGGGAGGTGCGTGACCCGAGGTACGCGATTACCGGTTGGCGCGAAACTCGGACCGATTTGAAATATAACCTACTCGTTATTAATAAAATTTGCATTTACAAGGGCGAAAAGGTGTCACGGCACGCCACCGCGGGACGAACACCCTTCCTATCTCTAACAGGAGTTTTCCTTGATTCGGAATTAATGATCTGTCGTTTCTTTTAATGAGTTTGGCCTAAGATACTTCCAAGCATTTCTTTAATAACTTGCCAACTCCATCTGAAGGACAGCTCTATAAGCATGTGATTGATCGCTACACAGTGACCGTTATTTTAAATTTATATGCGGATAAATTTCCTAGAATTGCAACAATTTTTTCTTTTACGTATCACGTTGCAGTATGTTATTCATTAATTACTTCGGCTTATTCGTAGCCATGTTAAAGCCTTATCTTTCGTCAACGGGTTCAACGTCGGGTCCCCGTTTAGAATGTTTGCCGATGTAATCGATCGTGTGCACCCGCCTTTTTAAATAAATCCAACGCGGCGTGCGGATCCGCGGACACGTTCGTTTAACGCTAAGCCTCGGCGAGTTCGTGGGGTTTGATTACTTGTTATCGAGGTAACTCAACCGTCGTCTGGCATCTGATAAAAGCTTGCGAGTAATTATTAATCATAGACCGGGCAGTATAACGATCCATCCGAGTCTTATCTCGGTGTCGAGTGATGTATGTACGTGGCCGAGGTCTACGCCGCAGCGTAGATGAGAGGGCAAGCGGGGTTGTGCAACGTCTAGAAGGGTAGTGGCGATAGTAGTGGTGGTGGTAGTGATGGTAGTAGTGGTGATGGTTGTGTTGTTGCTTGGTGGGTTACTCGCTCGCCTCGCTTAGCTGCCGCCTAAGCGGGGTTGCAATACTTCACCAAGATAACAACTAATAATCGATACTTGCATTGCCAGGTACGCAGCCAGGTACACATATATACGTACGTAAGTACGAAAAGTCCTTTATTTGTCTCCCCTCCGTACCTTCATGTACCGTTCCTTAACTCAGTGACCCTTCTTACCTCCCGACTACCCGCCGCTCCATCAGTCGGATCGGTGGGTAGTCTCGCCTTTTAACCACCCATAACCACCCAGCGGCCGCATGCAAGACGCTCGTAGGTCAAAGGTTGCGCACTCCGACTACGATCGTAAATTATCGTGAGCTTAAACCGTTACCTCGCCTGTGGCCGAATGAACAGTTCGAATACGACGTGTCTTTCGAGGGAAATGCAATTTCGAAAGATGGGAGAATGCAATTTTCTCGTGTAACGTGTGTATCGTATGTCAGTCGAAACATTTGCCAAGTCGACACGCCACACGGACGTGCAAATTCTTCTTTGGACATATATAATATCGCATCGTGCTTTAGATATCAGACTAAATGCAGAGTATCTTTATGAGTGAACGAAGACAAATAACTAAAAATTAATAATCATTATATGTTGTATATAAATTAATCCATTTATTAAACATATGACAAAGATATTGTAATATTGTATAAAAATGAGATAGTTTGCAATATAAACAGAACACATTACCAATTGGTAGCAACATATTTAGCCTGGTTGGCCCGTTCATGTCGCGACTGGCGCATACACTCATATTTTTTATGTGCAGGGGGATCGAACGACGAAAGGGGTGAAGCACGCAGCTAGGAGAATGCGGGTGGGAAGGGAGGGGTGGTTTAGTAAGGCTGTCGGTCTGTGCAAGGTAGGGTCGTTGGATCGCCACGCGAGATAAAGTATTACAATCGAACGCACGCAATAAGCCCTATCGCCGGCTGATCGGCAATAAAATGTAAAATTTAAAACGGCAATTATCTCGTGCCGTGTATCTGGCTGACTCGTCGACGCGCCGCTCCATCTAACTTCCTCTCGCACCCTTCGTCTTCCGTTACGTACCGCCAACGTTATCCGCGATCGGCCCTTCCACGACTGCGACTGGTTCAATAATTAATACATTGACGACATTGTATCGTTGCTAGGCGATTATTTCGCCAAACATGCTCGCGATCGCACCTCAAACGCCCGCGATCATCAGATGTACACCATCAACGGCTTGCATAGCGAGGCTAATTGGCAACTTTGTTAATAACTGAATCTGATATCAGTAGCCATCGACAAATAGTATGGACTGCGCGATCCGTACATGGAAGTCCTCGTGTCGCTCGTGTTGCTAGAATTAGACAAAGAGGGAAAAAAGTGACGGCCAATTGCTCTCTTTTTCCAATTCTCTACTATACTACTGATTAGAAACAAAGCTTGGTCGTCACCAGTCGTTATCTCTTTCTTTTGGCCGATATTTTTCTGCCTGAGTGCAGTCCATACTCGATGTCACTAGCTAAGATGAAAGAAATAGGCATTTATTTGTGCTCTATTTGAAATGTAAGAGAGCATTGTGTTGCTTGACATTTACAAATAACGATGTTAAATCAAAGGGTACTTTTTAAAACGGTGTTCTTTGTTTTTACAAGGTAAACAGTTTTGTGACGAGATGTATCACATATTTGACATGTCTCGTATAAACAATTTGCGTACGATAAGTATATATTGCGATGTTTCTCTTCCGCATCGAGTGTCACCGGCCTATTTGCACATTCCAGTTGAACCGCAATGAAAGGCAGCTCGAATAAGGATTCCAATAAAATGTTTGGGGAGGTTTGCTTTGGGCGGGCGGTTCGGGACGTGGAACGTGGAATTCGATATTACAGCGTTATTCTGCAGTTCCATACATGCTCGCTCGTATCTGTGCGTCAACGTAAATTGTCCCCTACCACCGCTTTACCATTCGAGAAGGAATTTTTCTCTTCGTATCGCATACTTCCGAATGGTGGCAGGCGAACAAGAATCTGGATACGTTTCCACAAACCCCACTTGGAGAAAAATCACCTATTGAATCGTGGATTCTCTTTTTAGTCTTGTGTTATGCTTAATCTTGCGTTTTATTTCGCGATAGTCGCCCGGAATTTGGCACTAGCTTCGGATATAATCGTTATACTTATTCGTTATCATTATCGTGTCTAACCAGCGGCACGTTAAGAACTCCCTGCGTCTATACGAGCAGCGCAAACGATAATAATGAACCGCGCTTAGGAGAGTAATCGTAATATTCGCACGCTTTCCAAATGCGTCCTTTCGAGTTTCATGCGCTAAGAACGTAGAACCCTTAGGTCCCGTGGGGTGGCTCTACTTTACGATCTGCTCGTCCGCGTGCTTCGCACAAAGGACTGTGCCACCTCGTTACGGAGGGACCAGTTAGAATAAAGTGTGATTAGGACGATAGTTATGGCATTTTGTATTATAATTCCGCGAGGGTGGAGCCCCGCCCTCTCGTCCGCCAGCACAGCCACGTTCACTCTCGAAGGAGCTGTTAAGGCCTCGCCAAGTTTTCGATCCGAGGTAACGCGAATTCCGGGATTGCTCCAAGATTCTACTTTACTTGCATGCGCAGACGAGATAACGCCAACTTTGACCGCGCGAAATCAATTTACTGCTTCATTTACGTGCGAATGTCGTAACACGAACATTTTTCAATGCATTTTTTCTATGAAGTACATGTTATATAGTATACATATAATAAGGCAATTTTGAAGATAAAAATACTATCAAATTTCAATAACTACGGAAAGATTAGCAATTTGCTAACTTTATTTAAATAAAGATGAAATGTTTCTATTCAATACTTATAATAATATTTTTTATCTCTCTTCTTCTAGGTTCTCACACATCGGATTTCTTATACGCGAATTAGTTCCCATCTCCCATGTCGTGTTCCCAATTCTCGAGTCTTGACGAAGGTACATTGCCGAGGAAAGATGTCGGACAGTGATTCACCGGGACGCTCGGGCGCACAGGGGCGAGTCGTTCGTTTTCGCGGGGGACAATCGAAGTTCCGGCGAAGTTAATCAATCGATCCGGAAGACCCGTGAGAATCGGGCAGGGAGTGGGCAGCCGGCGGCTGCCCGTATTTGATTGTTTAATTAGCAAGATGACCCGGTCGTACCCCAGCGGGGATTCTCGAAGGAGCTCGAGTTAGACGGGAAGCAGCATCGAGGAGGAAAAGGTGGAGTGACACAGGGAGACAGAGAATGCAAGGGAGAAAGAGAAAGAGGGAAAGAGACATAGAGAGAACGCGCACGAAACGAGCACGTTGAGGAACGGCAGAGGGTGCGAGAAACCGAAGACATCGGAAGGAGATATAACCAGAGCGAGTCAGCCGAAGACTGTCGCTGAGAACGGGGAGGCGAGAGGAGGATGTGTGCTCCCGAGGAGAGATACAGTGGAACTCTGGCGAGAGGTAGGATGGAGTAGGGAGGAGGAGGACGACGGGGCTGGATTTCTGGTGTATAGGGGTATTAATCCCTACCCTCAATTACCCTTTGTCTTGGGCGCAGCTTGGTCCACTTGTTAAGACACCGCCACTGTTTGTCTTGAGGAGCAGGTAAGGGCGCCCCCGGAGCGGTCGCGGAGGTCTGCCGGCTGTTTCGGTCGCTGCTTTACATACGTCCGTGAGACCGGAGACGAACTGCTACCGGGAAGGACTACTGATCGTTGCGGTCTCGCCTCTGCCCTTGATAGAAGTTCGCTAGCGAAGTTCCTGCCTCGCGGCCGCCTTAAGGGATACCGCTCGTGCCGCTACTGATATCCTTGCTCTCGCGTGATCCGTGGCCTTTTCGTGGACTCGATCCTAGTGTTGACTTTTCTTGAAATTATTTTAAATTCGACAAGTATGATAACAACATTTCATAGTAAATTATTTTTATAAGACAGATATGTCAGCTCTGAAATCTAAAAAAGTAAATCATTTATCAAGTTTAGTAGCTTTGGGGGGTTTATGTCACGTCTTCTAAATGTTCAGATTACTTCTAAATGTTTTTGAAGTAATTTGAAGATTTTACATTTTTGAATTACTGCGTTACGATATCATTTAATGCTGTAATCAAAGAAGTCGCGGTTTACCGAGACTCGCCAGAAGAGAAAAAAAAAAGAAAAAGACGAGTCGCCTCATTGGATTCGGCAAGGTCGAGAGGCTGAACGGAAGTCGACTACCTCCAATTTATCCCCGAGGGTAGGAAGCAAAGAGGGAACGGCGTGAAAACCGAAAGAGTCGACGAGCAGATTTATCCGCGTCGCGGTAATTTCCTCAGATTTTCCGTCCGTATTATTTGTTCGACATCGGGCCGGCAAGGAGCATAGCGGCAGAACGAAGGGTGCGTCGTCCGTTTCTTTACACTGCGAAGAATATCAATTGTTAGAAATACAAAGGGTGAGAGAATGACGGGGTCGGAGGGGCGAAGAAATCGTCTTCGTCGTTTGGGGTAAGAAGGAACCGCCAGCGTAGCGCGATATAGTATATAGAAGAGAGCGGTGTGGGGTGTGCGCAGCCTGTGGCACACCACCCCTGTACAAACCAAATTCTTAAGAGAATTTAACCGTTTGAATAGCTCGCAAATCCATTGCAAATGTTTACACGGGATTGGCGCGCGAGCGGACTTCCTTCTCTTTCTGCCTGATTCCGCTCGCAATCGCGATATCTGACTCCCTGCTTTCGGGATTCGAAGGCATTCGGCCGGGTTTTCTAAGATTTCTGACACGCGTCCGTTTTCGTTTGCCTGATTGTGCTTACAGTATAGAAACGATTTTAGCTCTCTTTTATTGAGTTGTTTATAATGTTACAATATATAACAATGCATGTATACTTTCTAATTAGTTTTATCATTGTATTTAATATATTTATCTAATAATCATCTTTTCTATATTGTAAGAGAAAAAAAAGATTATTTTCTTGTGACTTAAAATACGTACAAAATAATTTGATATTCTAACGTTACTAAGGCTAAATTTGACAATTGGCCGAGAGTTAAATCGTCGTTTCTCGGGAATCGAAGTTGGGATGTATGCACAAGGTGAAAGGAATACGGCTTATTTGCGTGCTACCGAAAAGTTTCTGGAAGCAGCGGGCGTTGCATGCACCAGCATTAATAATTACTTTACAACTGATTCTTTTTTTTTCCATTTCATTTCATTTTTCAGCGGCACGGTCGCGGCAGCCACCGAGCAGTTAAGGCGCTGTGCATACGGTAACGCCTTCTGTTGTATATTAATAGCTCGTATCATGCTATATTATTATTTTAGTTCGTTAATCCGATGTCGCATGCTCAGGCGGAATTGCTGTGCAGTTTGTTCCTATACCTACAATGTTTGCACTTAATCATACGAATTTTCGCGCAAATAATACGTGACTACAATACATTTGACAACATTATCTGTTTCTCAATTTGCTAATAAGTTGTAAAATATGCGTTATCATGATACAAGATGGGAGTGCGATATCCCTGAGTCTGAAATTTTCGCCGAAAGTGGAGTAGGTGAACGATGCCTTCGGTAGTGGCAACACACACACATATCGGTTGACCTCAAACCTGTATATATATAAATCGCAACGTACTGCCTCCTCAATCTTGTCAAGCTGCATCGCCCCGTAAACGTAACTCGCAGGCCTTGCCACCAAAACCGCGCCATTCTGCATTCATAAGTTCGCTGCCTTTCTGCGTTCTGCATTCTGAATTACGTTTGTGAATTTCTCTTTAATAAGGACAATATATCGAAAACAGTTTCGTATTTCAAACGAATTTACCGCCGTTTAGATTACCCGTAATCTTCGCTTGAGTCTAAATTATAAGTTATCAAGAAATTTACATTCCAATATCACATGCACATATTTCCGTTCTGTTACATGTCCTTATAATTTTTAATTATTAAACAATTGCGCGATTTAACAATTTTATTTTCAAGTAAGAGCTTATGACGATCACGAATTATTGGGGTGTATGTTCGACATACGGTGAAATTCAGAGTATCACGGTTTAAAGGTTAATTTATCTTGCGCGTCGATCGCCGCTTCGCTCGCTTCGATGCGAACGGACTCCGGCTTTATCGAGCACGCATAGAGCCACGTTCAATCGATATTATTACGAAATCTACAGGCTGCCATCTGCAAATGCTCGTCGCGTCGTCGTTGCAACTGGCCGCACGACAAGGGGCGCGGGTGCACTGCGCCGCGCTCGATTATATCGCGGGATTAAAGTATGATCGGCCGGTCACGATATTCGACGATCAACTGATCGATGAAAGGCGGAACGTGACGTACCGCGGGAACGTTCGCTTCCACGTGAAGTCGAACGTTCATCAAGCTTTTCTTTGCGATGCGCCTAATTCTCCTTTGGATGCGCGTCGCGCATTTCGCACTGACGTTTATGAATTTTTGGCCTGCCGCACAATTCATGCAGCATATGGAACGTTCCTTCAACGGTAAATCACGCGCGGTGATGTGTGCGATATGTTATTGTAACGTAAAATAAATATCTACCAGAATTGATATCACGTTGGCGCTACGTGTGCACGCCCATACGCTTGCCACCTATTTTCCACGTGAGTTTGGGTAAAATCAATAAGCTAGAGATACGCGGCGATTATTTAAATGAGGTTTAACGGTTTATTATTAGTAATATGCGTTTACATCATCGGAAGGCAACAACAACGAGTAAATTACGATAATAATTCATTTAAAATAACGTGGAAACTTTAGAGATACATTAAATGCTGAATATATAATAAGTTATTATGTTCTGCTAGCCGGCTTAATAATCTGCCATGATGCAAAAGCAAAGTATGTGTGACATATATCGCCCTTATTATTTATTTCGAAAGTTGAACGGTTTGTAACGAGTGGAAGTGGTATTATTCACAACACTCGCACGCCTGTATGAACATGGTATAAATGATTTTCAAAGATTTCGCGTGCCAAAGTTTTGCAATCTCGTTCCACGTTCCAGAAATGGCTTCACGTGCCATTTATATCCATTCAATAATTACGCTGCCTCGAAAAATTCACAACTGCGAATGGATCGTGATAGCGTGACATGATACAGTCGTTATCGACATGAACTTTGCACTTTGCACGTTAGTGCCGGTCTCGAAATAATTTACGGTGGCGTTACAAAGCAACATTGCATTCTCTGTGTGCAAATCCAATTCGCATTCTAAGCCTGTATACTTTGCCATTTCTTCTTTTACTTGTCTAGGAACGACAGTTCCTAGAAAACACGATAGTTCTATACAGCATAGATTTTATAATTTTATAAACGTTTTATAATTTTATTTTAAACCTGTGCGGAATATCAAACATCTTTATAGGATAATAACTTTTACGAAGCTTTGATTACATAAATAACTCGACGAATACTATATAAATTTCTTTTTGTTAGATGTACGTTTAATATCAATATGTACATAATTTGGATTTTGCTTTCTTTTTAAGCATTTTTCATGTTTATTTAAAATTTCTATATATCATTGCTAAAACATGCATCAAATAATTATTATTCATGTATGCACATATCATATTACATATAATTGTTACAACATATGCAAATGGATATCCGGAATATTGGTGCTGCGCGTACTTCGCATATTCAAATTTATTTAATTTAAATACCCGAGTAATGCCACACTTTTCGAATGCTTGTTTATAACTCCAATCGTACTCTGTAAGCTACCGACGCGCCTCGGCGAAAGCGGGAAGCTTCGGCTCGGCTCGAAGTCGAAAGCACAAGTCGGGGGTGGCGTTCGTGATTCCGTCGACGTGTGTTGGGAGTGACGTCGGGGGTTGGGGTTCAGTTTCGCCGGCCGATGGGAGATGGGGGACCGCGAGTACCTCGCCAGCACACTTTACGATACGTCGAATGACTAATACGTTGAAACAATAGGCTGTCGTCGGCGGCCTCCGATGGGACTGATGGCTGGGGGATAGGCCAGGGGCTGCAGATTGGGAGACGACGCGATGGGGTGAGGACCGGAGAGATTCCAATGCACCACTTAAGCGTTTCTATATCCGTGCCTTCGGTCGCCCGCATACGTACTTCCGTGCTTTTATCGCGCCGGGCTCGCGCGACGCCACTCGTCGCAACCGGCGAGACGGCTCGTTGCTGTTACGATCGTTATTAATGACGACAATTATTATAAGGAAGTCAACTTTCCCATCGTGGGTGTCATTACGTCGTTATGGGCGCTCTCGCAGCCCTCGTTGTCGTTCGCATAATAGGGCGTTCTGACTTGTCCTATTCGCACGTCTTTTTGGGGGTGGAATGGCGCGAGAATTGGCTGAAATGTTTCTTGTCGTTTATTGGTATAACTTTTATACAGAATCCTATATTTGTCAGATAAAATATTGACTTGATCGAGGATCGATTCAATAAAGTATCGATTTGATTTGATCTGATTTGGTTGTAAGCTACGAAAACTGGTATCTCTAAATCTATAGACGATATAAAATTATTCACGCTGATCCTGTGCCGGGTAGAAGCTCATCCACTGCGGTGGATTAAAATTGGCGTATACGCGAAGTGCCTCGTCAAAGGACACCCCCGTTAGTACCACATAAAACATATACGAAACATGGCCGCCCGGCTGCCTACCTGGCTTACGTTGCTTGCCTTTATTCCGACAAAGTCAAAGTTCAAAGTCCGCGTGTGTAGCGCGAGAATCGCCGGGACGGAGGGACGCGCGCGAGGGACGGGGATGGCCGAACCCCGCCGACGGTGATTGCTTCTCCCCCAGTCTGCCTTAAAATTGACGTCATATTCGTTATCCTTTCGACCCTTCTTCCGTGCCGTCCTCGCGTCTCCCGCGCCTCCGCCCCTGGGCATCTCTTTCTGCATGCGTATAAGCTTACATCAACCCTTCTCCATACGACCACACCCAGTTCGGGGTTCAGTCGACGAGTACCCCGAATCCGAGACGCGCGAGGTAGCGGATGAAAAAGGTGGATTTTTTTCTTTCTCTGCGATTTCCATCGCCGCGCGCGTCGTCTCCTTCGAGTACATTCTTTTTTCTTTTTTTTTTGGTCGGAGAAAAATTTGTCCAAAGGCCGTTATTGAGCTAGCCGCTGTAAATGAGGGACGGTGAGTCAATGCGAAAAGGTAGACAGGATCGAAAATGTTATGATGCCTCTACATTTATTACTAAGTGTGCTTCGAAAAATTTGCATCAAGCTTTATGTTTTTCATAAATTTGTAATTTTCACCAAAATTTCAGATAAACATACTGTTACACAGAGTTGCAAGAGTTGGGTATTTAAACAGATTAAACGAATGAAACAAATGATGTTAATTAATAATAAAGTTTGATGAAAGTTTTACGAAATGCATCTTATTTGAGACAATATAGAATACCATTACACGATATATCAAAGGACGATAAAATTAAATATTTTGTTTAAAATTATATCCAGCGAGAGATAACGGACAGAAATTAATCCTCTTTACTCTCGATAACAATGGAAAATTTTGATCCTTGCTGGTCGATTACGGGCGTCGTCGATAAGCGCCGCGGCTTCCGAGATACAAACGGAAGGGAGAAAGAAGGCTTTACGAGCGGAATAGTGGGCATCCCTTACCGCGGCGTCGAACCACCCCCTCCCAGAAAGAGCTTCCATCCCGGGAGAGAGCTTCCATTACTAATCCATGCAAAAACCGGAATATCTTTATCCCCCTCCGCATGCTGAGGACGTATTTCCGGAATAAATTCCGACGGAGGTAGCCGCGTGAAGACTCTCCTATGCGTTTCATGCACGGCGTTCTTTATTATCTTTGCCGGATTGATCTAACCCTTTCATGTGGGCTCGTGCGAGAAATTATTTCGATTTAAACCAAGCCATATAAAACTATAATTTTCAGTGAAGAAAGAGAGAGAGAGAGAAAGTACACCGTTATTATACAGATATTCCAGAGCTACAACGTTTATTGATTGCGCGAAGTTTATAATTTTTTCATAATTTTATTAATAACATTAAATTCCGTCGTACATTTGTTATCAATGTAATATTCTGCCGTATTGTAGAAAACTTTATATTTTTAATTTTGTTAGCCCTTACATATACTTGTGTAAAGTGAATTTGTCGGACTGCTCATAAAATTTAAGCTGGAATTAGTTTTTGAGATGAATTACCAACTTTCATAACATAGTCTACATATAATAAATGAATTAAATAAGTATATATTATATGCAATACACATTTGCAATTACATTTTTACATAACGTGATTTCTCTAGGAAAAATATTAAGGCGCGTGCGTTACTTCTTTTGATTTTCAAAATAGACTGCTGGATCGAATTATTGTCACGTGACCACATAAAATATAGCATCTCTCTCTCTCTCTCTCTCATTCGTTCGCGCACTATCTTTCCATATGTGCTTTCCAAATATTAATTACAACCGAACGTCCGCATTGCAGTGTGCGTAAACTTAATCCTCCAACCCCGAGACTCGTTTCCCTTGATACCGGTTCGCGCGATAAAACGCCGATGGCGACTTTATGACGTTTTCCGCGAGAGATAGGAAAAGAGCGACCGCGGCCGCACCGCGGGTATGAACGTCGAAACGACTTGAAGGCTCGCAACTCGGGGAAATACGTGTGTCGTCCGCGCACACGGCTGGGCAAGTGGTACCCGTCCGAGTCGAAAGGGTTGGGGACCGAGGAGAGGAGGCAGTTGAGGGGGGTTAGGAAGGGTTGGAGGATCGTGGCAGCGCCGACGCTCGCGGGGTGCGGGTGCGAAGGGCGAGAGGGAGGGGGAGGGGAAAGAGGTGGATCTGGGCGGAGGTGGAATACGAATATGAGAATTAAAGCCGTCGAAGGAATTAAAGCGTATAACCGTGGCGCGGATCTCTCCGGGCTGCGTCTGTCTGCGTGCCTATCCGTCTATTCCGCTGTACTTCGGGTTATCCGTACGTGCGTTCGTCAACGGATTTCGACCACCCTGTGGACATCGAGTTGCCGAGAAAGAGAGAGGGAGAGAAAGGGAGAGAGTGCGGTTTCATACGGGTCTACTCGGGGAAAGATCTCTGTAGTTCTGTACGCTTTCTGTAGTAATTATGTTGCTATTTTATTAAAGAAGGGTCGATTGCTGTAAATTCGCGTCCATGTCCACATCTATGTCCACGTCCGTCCGCACGTCTACGCTGTAATATACAATTTCGTACGACAAAAACGATTCCCCATTTTTGATCATTGCTACTAATCGAAATTGTTATGGTTTGAACTTTATAGTTTGAAAAAACTAAAATTTTTCGAATACGTTTCTGAATAATTCGTACAAGAATGATTGCGCATTAGATAAAAATAATGAAACATCTCTACTTGGAAGAAAGCTGATGATATTCGAGACGTTCCGTAAATTTCTTCCCAGATCCGTAACCGTTGAAGTCAAGAAGACTTCTTCGTTCCGTAAGTTTTATTTTCGATGAGTGGTGCTTCCGTTTGTAAAAAACATTACATTATCCGAGCTGGAAATTCCCATAGTTCACACAGTACCTTCAAACTTCGCTGGCGATTCGCGGGGCACGCAGGACATACCATCGAACTCGAGATCGCGATTACGCGCACGGTCGAATACCGGCGCGCGCGAGACCGCACGGTCATAATTAACGGGCATAAATTATCAATCCGAACGTCGGTTAGCGGCACGGGCTGGCACACCGGACGCACGTACGCGATGCCCAGAAGAGGGTGGCGTTGGGCGGTGGATACGTGTGCGGTGGCTTGTGCAGAAGTGAACGGCGGCGGTCGCGGGGGAGAGTGAGAACGAAGAGGGTGGGTAGGGTTGGAGCAGGGTAGTCGAAGGGCGGCAGCAGGATGGCCAGCGGCCGAAGTGATTGATATAGAGACGCGGTCGTCGCTGCGGGGCCCAACTGGCAGTGCTGACTCCGTGACGTACGAATCTGCGAGCATTGCGAGCCGTCACTGTAACCGCGTGCGTCTACTGACAACTCGGACCTAGGTGCCATGAAAGAAACAAATGTCCCTCGGCGTTCGCGCGCGTCCCTTCGTAGCCGGACGTGTCTGTCCCACGCTGTCTGTGTACACTTAACACTGCGGTTGCGATACTCGCCGATATTCCAGATATGATCATTTTATTGTTTAGGGAAATGCTTATGATTCCCGCGATACGGCGACTCAAATTTTTTGTTGACATGATGTGGTCTACTTCTGTAATATATTCATTTTTCGCGTTCTTATTCCTTATGACGTTATTCTCTATTAATTAATTAATTAGTTCCGACATCATTTGTAATTATTATATTAAACTTAATTTCTGTGCTTATTTAGATAATATTTTTATTCGTCATTTGTTATCTTGAGATTATTCTGTACAAGAATACGTTGAAGGATAATGCAGCATCGAAGGGTGCAACGCTTCTCATCGCGTCGACGAGATGCATAGAAGTCGGCGCGACGCGTAACATCATTTCTCAAATCATGCGCGTTGGCAAGCCCGGTGCAGCCTCGTGTCGCATTTTTCAGTGGAATAACGACGCTTTCGCTCACTAATCGTCCTCGCGTGCGCAGCCGATTCGACGCGGTGCTCATGTACGATGTGTCACTTCTGAAAAAGGAAGATACACACAGGAAGATAAAGGCGCGTCAACGTCAACCATCCATCCGATCTCCCTTGCTCTTTCTGTCTCTCTTCTTTTTCTGTCCGCTTTCTTTTTTTCTCCCGCTTCCTCCACGTAGTCGCGCGATGAGCTGAACGTTGATGGAGAAGCAGGCAGAGAACCTGGTGCCTCATATCATTAAAATAGAGATATTGACAAAAGGCGTGCATATATATGCACCTATATTCGCGTATATATGTCTTTCTTCTTCTCTCTCTCTCATTTTGTCTCCCTATCTCTCTCCTCACCGCCGGTAGATGAGGCAGCCCCGAGGGGCGTCTCACAGATCAATGGGAATATTGAACAATTGTCTCTCTGGCTACGGCTGAAACGAGCGGCCAAGACAATCAGTCCGCCACGAACAATACGTAGCTTAATGACGCAGCGCCACCCGACGTTTTCGTCGCGTCTCGCCTGCCGTCATCCCTTTCCTCGCTCTCTCTTCTCTCAGAACGTTGTGATTGACAAAGTATCGATATGCGGTATCTTCTCGAAGATAACGAACGGATCTGAAAAGTGCAACGGAATACGCTCGTTAAGCGGCGGGGAACGGACCAATATAAGTGGGGCAGGAATGCGGAATCAGGAAGTCTGGGGAGCTCTCACATGGGGGACGGCGTGCGAATTCGGCTGCCGGCAGGATACATCGGCCGCAGCAGCTTTCCTTAAGCCTCCGTTCTCCGCAGTGGCAATGGCATTGGCGGCGGTGTGTTTTAGGGATCAATAATTTATGTAAATGTGTACGCGGCAAGGGCGCTACCGTGTGGCGGTGAGTTACAGCCACGACAGTAAGGGGGTAGTAGGTGGGTTAGCGCTGGGTGGTCGGATAGCGTCGCTGGGACGCGAAGGCGACGGGGGACGGGAGTGGGTGAGAGCGGGTGATGGGGGTGGATGAGGAAGGGCGGGCGGACTTTAGGGGTGAGCCGCGGCGGCGGTGGTGGCGGTGGCGGCGGCGGCGGTGGCGGCGGTGGTCCGACCGAGGGTGGAGAAGATCGCGACACGAAGGGGTTTGACGTCCAACCCTTTCATCGATTGTACTTCTCCGCTCCCTTTTATCCCTCTGCCGCGCGCTCGCTCACTCGCCACCCCACGAATCACCCCTTATACACTCCTGATCCTCCAGCGCGCGCCAAAAGCAGCCATCGACTAATGCCCGATAATTCCCGCCGCTGCGTTCGCTCGCGCGAATATTTTCTCCGCTTTTCCATCTCGCGGCTCTCGCCACCCCCTCGAGTCGCTCTTTTCGCGAATCTTTGAGCCGCGTAAGTCGTTACGTGGCGTCGAGATCGAAGCTTCCGCTCACGCAGCTTCCATTATGGATGGTGCGTTCATGTTGTAGATTGTGCGTTTATGTTTTAGATTGATATTTAATCATAACTGCTGTTTTATTATACAATTTTATTATACAATTAGACTAATTGAATGATCTCTAAAGTTTTTATGAAATTAAAAGATAAAATTTTTATGAGATTGTTCAAATTACCTTTAACGATTTTAATGAATTTGTTGCGTATGTTTAACGCAAGAAAATTACATTTGCATTTAAAAAATTATTGTATATTTTTATGATACAATAATAAGGAAAATCTCGTATAAGTTTTTTATTTCCCATTTAAAAATAATTTATTAAAAATATTTTATCATTCTCCATTTTTAATTAAAACAATACATCAATTATAGTGCAATGCTATTACCTTTCCTATGTTATACAGTTATTACGCTATATCTTTTATTGAATCGTGCGATTCTATAACGAGGTCGTATGATATGACAAGACAGGTAAAGTAACGAAAAGCGGCAAAAGAGGTTGACGGATATTCACAATGGTTGCTGAGGACGAAGGGGCAAACGGGGACGAGCGAGACTCAAAAGTGAGGAGGCTGAGTAGCAGGGTAGGACCAGTTGTTTCGACCCTTCGTCTTCCTCCCTGCTGTTCAGCAGTGGCGTCATCCCGTCGTCCCCTACCCTTTGATCCCCCCAATAATCAATATATTCTAACATAACTCTAATGGCCACCCCATTTGAATACGGCCGATTCCACCCTACGGCACTCCGCATCTCGCGCATCTCCGACAATACCAATCATCCGAAATATTCCCTTTCTCCGGCTTTCTCGCTCGCTCCGGTCCTTTGTTCCGCCTTTCTCTTTTCCTACCGATGTGCCTCTTGCCCGCGTGTTCTGTCTCTTGCTTTTGCTTCGTGTTGTCGTCTGCCAACTCTCACTCCCCGAGTGGTATTAAAACTTTCGAGGACGAGACACCCGCAGGCGTCCTTCATCGAGCGACCCTCAGTTACGGGCGTAAAATTCGGGCACAGTCTCGAATGTCCAGCTTTGCGCGCGTCTTTATCTTCCCTGCCTGGCGATGCATGGCGAGCGGAGGGGGAAGAGGTGCTACGGAGGCGTGAATCGTGGCAAACCGTAATGGGTGTACCATGTGACAGTTTATGGGAGACTTCGCGAAATACGTGGTGCCATAGAACAGATTTAAAAATTGCTGGCTAAGAACAATCTTATCTTTGATTTATATGCATATGAGAGACATGTGCAATAATATATTATTATATTTGCCGAATAAATACGAAAATATGAATTTAGAAAGCAGTATAAAGCAAAAAGCAGATAAAATTTTGTATCCGGATTAATTAGGTAAGAATATTATGCTATTGCGAAGAACTTGATAACAGAAAATTACATAATGTTTCATTTTCTCGATCTTCGATAACTTGCTTGTTGGCGAATTGCAATTGTCATGATATTAACAACGATTAAACAGAAGGCATTAATTGTTTGTTACGTCTGTACGGCACGACCGCGATATAACCAAATTTAATTGCGCACTCAGAATGGTGTAGCGAAGACCGCGAAATAGCGCGAAACTGCATTAACCGTAATATGGTTTTTAACAATACAGATTTGATCTATAGCCGATTATCCATCCGGCAACCCTTTCAGCTAAACGATAATACCCTACCCGGAGCGTTCGCAGCCGGAGGGCTCCGCGTGATACATTATCGGCGATATTGGCGATTGAATAAAAGCTACGTTACGCGAGCTTACGCACGTCGTATAATTGAATTTCTCGCGCTGTTAGAGAGACACTGTATCGCAATAATTAAAAATATTTTTGTCATCAGTAACAATTTCACTGTGCGGATAATTGACAGTAACAATTTCACTGTGCGATCCGGAGGGTAACTTTTTTATTTTATAATAATATCGATATTTTTTTATTAGTTTACCAAGGATCAACGCGAGTTTGCTCTTTTTCTCGGGGATTTTTCGGGGCATGAAGCGTAATTTTGGTGATGCGTAATTTTGTTGAAGATGGGCCGAATGCACCTTTGCGGGATATCTTTTTTGTGGCGGCAGGGACATACGACGATTGAGTCACCCTTTGGATAAGTCGAGTGGGCTAATAAATCAATTCCGCCACGTAAAGCGGAGCGCCGATGCGCTGCTCGGTTCTCCAGGTTGGTTTTTGGTTTCGAGCGCACTCGATCTGAAAATAAGGATTTACATATTCATGCAAAGATCCTGCCGGAGGATTCAGCGGAAGGTGACGTCGACCTGTGCGGCGTGCGAGCCGAGACGAGGATAGTTTGTAATGGGATTTTCACCCCTTTTCGAGAACCAACCTCCCTCGTCGCCGCTCCTCACTTGCCGTTTCACGCTCTATACTGGGAAAAGTCCTGACTATCGACGAGCTTCTCGTATCTCGACTGGTATGAAGACGTAGGAATTTTCGAAGGGGGAGTTGATACTTTAGAAAGTTTTTCGTTGAATGAACGAGGGTGCGATTTTCTGTTTATTTTTGTTTATCTCAGAGAAACTTTCTTTGTAGATAGATAAGTGATAACTGTAGGTCAAATAATAAATAATTAATCACTTTTTCTGACGTTTTCATCTTTTATTTGATTCATTTTCACAAAAATATATACACAAGGATATACATATACATACTTTACAGTCAATATTATCGCGAAATTTTTCTTTTTTATTCGATTTGAATCTCCGCTTATGGCGTTATTCAAGTTATTTCTGCTGAGATATAACATGATTGCCCAACTGTGATATTCTACTTTTGATACACGCAATCGCGGCGCAATTTTCGACGCGGAGCTATCGATATAATCTGGAAGCGTTCCAACTTCTCGTACGTGGATCGTTGCGAGGCTAACTGTGCCTCTCTCCCCGTCATCGACATTCGCCTCAGAACCGCGAGGTAACCTCGGTCGTTACGTGGTGTAATTTAAAAAGTTTGTATCATCGCGATACTTCGAACGAGCGCCGCCAACCGGGGTGGCAAAAGAATAAATTGCATTTTCGCGAGAGGAGGCTAACGTGTCGTGTCGTTTTCCTTCCCTCCGGCCGCAAAGTTCGCTCCTAATTCGAGAAACGACGCGCTCCTCACGAGAAACGCGGCTTCGATTCGGGCGAAACGGGAAGCGCGATCTTTAGCCCGCTCACGTACGATTTATTTAAACTTTGCTTTTATCGTTGTTTCCCTTCCCGCGATTACCTATACCAGACTACACTCGTGTTTCCTCGAGCACAGCCCCTTCTTGTCCTTCGAATCCCGACCCTTCTGCGTGCTCACGTGGGGCTGTAAAAAGAACGACGATCTCAGAAGTACCGATCGAGACGCACGTGAACGAGGAAACGAAAATAAGAGAGACAGGCTCCGATGAAAGGAAGAAACGCGAGCTTTCAAGAAAGACGAAGATACGACTGTACATGACAGAAAGGGTGTTTATAAGGAAGAAAGAGAAGAAATACTGTAGACATGGGCGAAGAGTTGTCACATTTGTTTCACTGCGATAAAAAACGATAAGAACGAACGCTGCATTCTTTAAGTGATGATATAATACTTAATAATAGTAAAATACGAAAATGCATCTTGACTAAATATTTAGGTATCTTTATCTTGTATATTTCTCGTACAATTCTGATAAGCGATATTCCTACGAGCTACGTGGAGAAAATCATTTAACGTCAAATATACTGATTATGAGTTGTGCACAATTGCAATTTCAAGATATAAATTTTACAAAGACGTCACACAAAGAGAAGATTGCGAAATAATCGTATATATTTTACGTTCGAGTTATTTCCGTGCCATTTGCGTCCACAACGTTGTCGCGGTGTACCCTTGTATTGCAAGCCACGTTCAGTCTCCCATCCTTCGTACACGATTGGAATTCAAGGGTATAACGGCCACGGTCTCTTAGAAAATAGGAACAAGCCTGCGCCCCCACGCTCCCCCTTCTCCCCCTCGGCCCACGCGACTTTATACTTTAAATCCGCCCTATAAATATCACGCTCCTTTGGATTTGGGGCTGGTTTCCGAAAGATTGGCTCGCGGTATCCTTCGTGGGAATCGCTCGCCGCTTTGCGTCGATATATCAAGGGATGAAGCGCGGCCCGATCCCCACGAAGCGCACAGAACGATTCGTCATTCCCGTTCCTTGTAAAACAGGCCACTGGTTTTACGTATATCCGCGCGGCCTCACTGCGAACGCGCCGGCGGTCTCACCTCGTCGATGCGAATGCAAAGATATATGGAGTGCTACCTGACGAAGTATATCGAATAAGGGATACCTTATGCTCACGTGTATGTCCCACGGCTCGATGCAAACGAATTTATGAGAGCGCCGAATGTTCCTGAGAATAGGAAAATGTTGATAATATTATTTTTGCAGTGCTTTTGCTGGGTATACAAGGGACGACATTTAAGTAAAGTATCGGGTCTTGAAAAGTTGGTCACTCAGAATCTATTTAACATATTTTGTTCTAGAGTTTTTGGCTGTATAAACAAAATGCCATTATTATGCAAAATTTGTTCTTTTTATGAATTATTAGAAATACAACATAGAGTGAATAGTCCATATTTCTTTACGTAATTTAATGTTTCTAACAAGACATTGCTGCTAATTCGTTGAAACTCGCGGCGTTCAGTTTTCTTGCGTTGCTCGTAAAAATTCCGAGTCGTGGAATTCCCACAGTGTCTCCCTATGGGAACCGCAGCAGCGAGTTGTCGGCAATCGAAGATGGAATGCTAAACAGTCGAAGGGTTGAACGCTCTGTCGTCGTCGGTTCGTTGAGGCGCACCGACGGCAGCCGAGCCATCCGACCACCGCCATCCAGTCACCCGACCTCCCTTTAGCCCGCGCCAGGCACTGCGCGCATTTAGATAAGTTAAACTATAAATTAGACGGATCACTGGTAGCTACTCGAGGAAATGTTGTCGGCGCCTGAATATGTATGATTTATACAAGGAACCCGACTCACCGATATAATTCCCGCCAGCCGGTAGCACGGGTGGGCGAACCGTGAGAGACTGACGGAGAAACAGTGCGGCTCTCTCTTAATTCGACCTCGATTCAGTGGGAAACGTTTGACGTGGCGTAAGAAATCAGTTATATGAATCCTGTAACATAAATCGTCGCGACGAGCGATTTTTCGAAATATCAATGACTGACAACTGTTATAAACGATTTCGAATTTTGAAGAAAATTTGGAGAATATAAATAGATGTGTAATGGAATTCTCTTTATTTCAATTTTAAATGGGTTTCCACAGAAATTTCATCTGAAGCTCGGTTATAGAATATTTAAGATTGAAAATTAAGAAGTTAAAGGAGATACCAAACTGTCTAATGATGCGCCGTTACAATCCTGATATAAATGTTGTTTTGCGAAGACCTCGGCTTTCATAAACAACGAGGGCACGTCTTCCATCGCGGTGGCCGTTCGCCGTTGATACCCAATTAGCTGTACGAAGTGGCCGTCGGTCGGAACGCAAAATCCATCGTCTGACCAATGGCCGTCATCTCTCCTGGACCCTCGGCGCGGTGTTTCTTCTCGGGATATAGCGCGGATTGAAATCCCGACCGACCTCGCGCGACTGTGATCCTCTCCCGGTTGTTTCGGCCGCGGCAGGAGCCGAAGACATCCCGCACAGCGCAGTTGATTTAGGATTCGCATGTAACCGCGATCGGGCGAGGCCGAGCGCTGTCCCGAACGGAATACTAATCAAAGATACACAAATTCCGTCGGCTAATACTTCAAATCCCCTTTAGCTGGGATCCTGAAATTAAATTATTGGATTAGACGCTGGCGACAGCGTGCTCGCGAAACGAGAGGGAGAGAGAGAGAGAGAGAGAGAGAAAGCTACGTTTCGTTTCCTGATGAAATCTAAAATTTTCAAAATCTTTGCAAGAGTGCTTCTTCTTGAGCACATTTCTTTAAGAATAATATAAACCCTGATGAAATCATGTTATTTCTGAAGACATTCACGAGAGTTATATGAATTATGTTATTACACATCGTAGGATACTTTTATACCTTTAAAATTTCATTACTGATATTAGCAAGTATCATATTGACTATTTATTGCCAATACTAGAAATATTTTCAAAGATTCAACACATAGGTTTTCTTACTAATTAGACTCGAAATTTTCCACAAATATTTTCAGCATTAATTTTATTCGAGAACTGCGATTCAGAGGCAACGTCGGGAAGGTGGCGGCGGAGAAGAGAAAGAAGAGGCATTTGGCGGGCTCGGGGTTGGGCAGAGGGATGGCGGGGACGGAGTGAAACGGCGATTTAGGATCGGGGTTGTCCGCCGAAACAAAAGGTATTCCATTCCCTTTTCCCTTTTTAACTCGCGGCACGACCTTCCGTCCTCTCTTTCTCGCCCTCTACGTCGCACCCTCCAGGCGACGATGCTCCGACTCGCTCGGCTGGACGGTTCCGTCGCCGTGGAGGAAGAGGGCACGTGAGAGGGCTAAGGGGGCGAGGATGAAAGGGCTATATTTTCATATCAATGATTTTATGACCGCATCCTTCCACCCTTGGGGGGTGGCCGCCAGCGTCGCCGCCGCCGCCACCATCGCCGCCGCCGCCACCGCCGCCGCCGCCACCACACCCGGGGGCCCGTAGGAAATCTATATTTTATTGCGCGTGAAATTCTTGCTATTTATTCGCGTATAAGAATTTAAATGTTTCCAAAATGCGAGTTGGCCGCGCGTGGATCGCTTGTCCGACCCATCCGCCCTTCCTCCCCTTTATCTCAGCCGCCGTTGTAATCCTTACATGATTTAGGTATTCAAGGGATTGTCTCAGGAAGGATCGCGCGCGGACGAGAAAAAGCGGACGGGACGAGCAGGATGTCCTCGGTAGAAGGAGGGCAAAACGCTCTCCGCGTAGATTAAGTTCGATTCGCCCCGACATATTCTTGTTCGGGTACCGCAGGGAAATACGATCGCGGTATTTTAATATAACGACGCTATTAGCGGAACTCGAGCAAGACGCGTGAATCCAGTCGCTTCTCGAGAGGGAAATCGTTTTTAAGTTGCGAATCCATGTCATTACTATTTTCAAAGATTGTTATTACTTTTTTTTAATTGAGACATATTTGGAAGATTTTCCAGTATAATTAGCTTTGAATATAAAATAACACGTACAGTTATTACATCCTAAAAAATTTTTTTTCATATTAATCTGTTACTGTATAAATATTAGTACTAAAGTTACGTGAGCTTGAGATTCAATATGTAATCAACAGGTGATCGTTATCGGGCGTTGTTAAAATGCCGCGAATGGCGGGATAAAATTTATTCGAATCGATCGGCTTTGGTTGACACCAATAATCGCACTCCAGCTCTCAGAAGCTTCTATGCAGCTTCTGGGAACACGCGATGCGGCCGCGTATATGAACTCCCGGCGCATCCACCTCTCGCAGCCATAAAGTTCGAGTTTACAACGCGAAATGGACTGGAAAGCAAAACGCGCAAAAAAGGAGAGTAACGAGAGGGAGCATGGGGGTGGCGGTGGCAGTGGCGGTGACGGTGGTAGTGCCGGCAGTGGTGGTGGTGGTGGTAGTAGTGGTGATGGTGGTGGCGGAAGGACGAGAGCGCTTCTGCTGAAGAGAGACGACGAGAGGAAGCGAACTGGGACGGGAGAAGGACGACGAGAAAACGCGGAGAGAAAGAGAGATAATTGCGGAGCGAGAGAGGTGGAGCGAGCGGGAAATTAAGAGGATGGAGAAAGAGCGAAAAATCGAGAGACGGGGATGGGGAAAGTCGCAAAGGAGGAACGGCGAGAGCAGTACGAGGGGCGGAGGGAAAGGTGTAGGGAGAGGGGCGATGCGGGGGTGCACGACGATGGTGGCGGTGGCAGTCGGAGAAGTAATATCCAGCGCAACGTTCCGGGAGGATGAGCTTTAATTGGAATATGGATCCGCTCTCTGTCGTTTCCCGATACCCCGATAAATTATCCTACGTACCATTTGCCCCGGAAAGCGGCACTTCAATTCCGACGGCGTTCGCCGCGCAACACCTCTAGCCGCGAGACAGAGAGAGATAAAGAAAGAAAAAAAAGAGAGAGAGAAAATGTTCCGCGCGCCGCGTGCTATTCGGCGCGAACGGATATGACGAAGTGCGAATGTAGGTTTTAAAGAGACGCGATTAAGGTCAATTTGTCGTGATTCGATTTATTCTCGATTAAATCTCGAGAGTGATTGCGCCTTGCGTTCGATCGCGCGTCGAGCTTTCAGCACGAATTATCGGCACGTGGCCACGCAATTTATCTTTTTTGATAAATCTTTTTGAATCAGTTTTCTTTTTCGGTATCGATTAACATTTATTATTGTCCTTCTATGAACGAGTGAGCAGGGTTTCTACGTGCACCTGTCCGCTTTTGGCTCATACTCGTGGTACGTATTATATGTATAGTCGGCGGCGGGAGTTCGGGAGGCTGGAGAGAAATGCCGGGCATTAGGTTCGGGATGGCGAGCAATGACGGAAGTTGATTCGCCGCGTTTCGCCGTGGGACTCCGCTCGGGCGCTTCACGAGTTGTGATCTATACCCGGTATATTCCTGGTGCCCGTCTAGGCCTCCTCCAGGGATTTCGCGTGACGTATGTGGCTACCTGACGAGAGAAAACAATCTTCGAGGATATATCGTCCCCGTCCGTAGCGAGCGTGGAGTCGGACGGGCGTCTCTTTCGCCGCGAACAGCGACAGATATTGCCGCCAGAACGAATATTGAAATCGCGCTTGAACAACTTTCATGGGATGCGCGAGAAAAATGGTTGCCAGTCGGCAGAAATAGGAGGATGCTTGTCTTTTGGGGGTACGTATAAACAACGCTCACTACTCGTTTACGATGAGTTTATTTGTGACTCTGTTGTAGACGATCACATGATAAATGGAACGTTAATATGTTGATTGGAGGATGTAAAAGTATTCTCTTAGTGTAGGCCGTGTTTTTCCTTATAAACATAACACTTTATTTAAACCTTTACACGTTACCAAAAACCGACTTAATCACTCCGAAATAAGCAGTAATCTTCGCGTACAAGTTCGGTAGTCTCTCTGAGCTCCGATTCCGCCGGCGTTAATATACCGGTGTTCGACGTGTGGCGCATGCGAATCGCGACACCTCGAACTGCGATCTTCGATCTAAGAATCGATTATCGGCCCTAGGCCAGTAATATACCCAGTCATATACCCAGCGGCCTATGGGTACCTTTATATCTTACACTATTGTTTCTTATCTCGCAAATGGATATTCAATCATCAGTTATAGTTATGGATGCAACTTTGTCGAAAATGATGTAATGAAATTAAATTCTAATGGCACAAGATTAATTAGGTGCAAATGGATTCGCAATTTGAGCTTCAAAAACTGTTTTAGTTCATTTAATACATTATTGCTTCAATTCAAGCAATGTCGGGGCTTCTGTCTTCTACATTGATCTCATAACAATGTAAAAATTCTTGAAAAGTATAATTGTACATAATTGATATGCGATTGACACTGTTAAAACTCTGCAGCACCGGGAGAAAATTATTTACATCTGTCCAGTGGCGATCAGCGGCCGTAAAAAGATGGAACGGACCGGATGCAGGGCGAAGGATTGGGGCAGTAGGGAGCGTTGTTGTTTTCTACTATCTGTCTTCGGGTAAACGCGTGCGGTTTAGCCAATTCGCCCCTTGACCGAGAAAAATGGCTATCGGCCCTGGGAATACGTTTACGACCGTTCCGGGCCGAGTAATTCTATTACGGAAGGATTTTTTTCGCTTTATACTATATCGGGGATGGAACTTTTTTCCGCGTCCTGACCAAGTCATTCGTTCCCTTAATAAGGTCCAAACGTCTCGAGAGACTATCGATATTCTGCGCTCGTACTGATTCCCCGTCACTCACTGCTGCAACCGTGGCCTACACGAAAATTCACTTCGTGTGTTTTATAATTATTATATATAGATGATTATATATAGACATATCATATTTTTATATTCTTAATGAATGATTATTATGCCACCGTCTCTCTTATCTGTAACATACAAGGTAAGAGTATGATTAAGAGTTCTATGGTGATAGTTCGCAGATAGGGTTTATTCATTTATCTTGTTATTTTAAGATGATGTAAAAAGAAGGACAATTGGAAACGTTATCACAGATCAAGGCTTTCAGGCACCGTCGACATTTTATTGAGTCTCTTGTTCTTTATGTTACTTCATTTACATTTATTTTGTGGCCTGTGTATAAAATTGATATCTCCGTGTTTTTCTTGGAATAGTTCGAAACCGCGATGGTCGTTCATTTTTTATCCTCCGCGAATCAGGTCGGGCGGCGTTTCGCCCGTTCGCAACGCAAAGTATCAATCTCTTTCGCGCACGAACGACCCCAGCTGAAGCGTGGAAGGCACTCGATATCAGAACATTTGCATGTTCTTTATGAAAATTCTATAGTTTATGGGGACATTTATATGTATTATCGTATTAGCATATTCCAAAAGACAGCAATCTCAATATTGGATAGCGACGTTGGCTATATCGTTTGTTTACTACCCCTTCATTCTCGGATCGGTCCACAATGGCAGGCGCACGTGTCTCCCCTTTTCGCGTAAACGTGGCTATGCGAACGCCTTCTTTTTTTCTCTCGCGAATTTCGAACCGCGCGCACAACATCGAACGCGCGTACGCAACATCAAGAGTGACGTTGAGTCGCAGAGAGGATTTCCTGCATCTCATACGTGAAAACAACAGGGTTGATTTGCTCATTATACCCTTCCTGCATTAAACACTTTTAATTACGTAGTTTAAAATAACCGTGTATTTAGTTTAACTTTGATTGCAGCAGGAATAATTTGGATTAAATCTTGGAAAATTGATTGAAGAGATATCAGGGCGATCGGTTATTTTCAGAGGTATAAAGTCAAAAACACGTGTAAAAGTCGATATGTCGGTATTGCTCAGCATTGAGTCGTTCGCAGTTTCATTCGTACGAGGAGCTTTTCTCGTCCTACTGATATCATGTACGAAGGCTCTCTCTCGTATACGTTGCTAAGCAACCGTCTGGAGGGTGCCTTCTTGCGCGCGTTACATTATATCGACGTGGTTTTAGCTGCTTTACTCATTTAGGCAATAATAGCCTGGCTATGCATATCCATTGTGCGTAAAGAATTGCGCGGCGAGAAAAAGCATGGAGCGAAAGGAGTTTCCGTGCTTCGCAACCGTGCAGCATCCCTTTACCATCTCGAGTATAATTTTGTCATACTAATTTTGTCACACTAATTCCTCACACTTTGATTATAATATTTAATGCGCCGATGACTCTTTCATCAACCTCCCCAGCGACGAAACTGAATCTCCATTGTCGATTATCAAAGCGAGTGCGTAAGCTATTCTTAACATACTTGGCTTCATCAAATTGACACAAGATAATCTTTATTTCGTGTCACAGAAAATATTTCCGATCTTGAAGCGTTTTCAGTTTGTCACGAATCAGTAAAGTTTATCACGGAATAGTGCAGAATCTGTGAAGATTCGTAGCGAACGATTTGTTTATTGGAATCTTCTGTCTCTTTGAGTTGCGGAGAGCACTGTAAAAGAGTAAGACCGGCGTTCCTTGATAGAAGTAAAGTTCTTCGGAAGTTCCTCGCCATGAAGAGTGGTCCGATTTACTCTGGAACGGATTATTCTAGCAACAACAACTTTGCTTTACTTCGAGGACGAGATCGAAAGAAACGCGAGAAATCCAATGTATCCTATTCATGACACAGACGTGCAAAAGTTGTGGCTAGTAAAATTGCAATTTCTAAAATTTCGTCGTTTACGTATATTTCACGTGTATATCCTTAAGATCCTCCTGCTGCTCGGGAACCGTCTCGCCCCAGGTTTCAGATAAGCGGGGGTCGATCGAGCGATAGGGGTCGGACATCGGAATTCGCCTTGGCGCGCGCGGGCCGCCGTCGCTTTTCCGTGCAATTGCCTCCTAATTATCGCCGTCAACTAATAACTCGCGTTAATTTCAGGCGATTTAGTGGCGGTGGCGCGTGCGCGCGCGTTAGCTCACCCCCGCAGGTTCCCTGCATTCTCTCGCTCACCGCCTTCCGTCCCCCGTTCCCCTGTTCCCTCGTGCTGCCGAAGTTTAAATTGAATTGGGTTGGCGCGGCACGGCGCTAGTTCGCAAAACTATACTCGCAGGTATAGATATAGCGCGGGCTACGGGCACCGTATCGTATCCGAAGACCATCGACTGGAGAATAGTGCTCCCTGTTTATGGGACAAGTAACGCCATGGAGATACAGTTCAACTGGCAACGAGAGCGCTGAACGTGCAACGGTGTGTCCCCCCCTCTGCGGTCTCACTTCCTCTCATCTAGGCCACTATTCGTGCCCTTCGATCTCCGCCGAAGCCTTCGACCTCTTCTTTGGTATTCACTTGGGTATTCACCTGCTGTACCAAGTGGGTTTCTTCCGCGTGTGGCGAATAGCTCGTGCGAGCTGCCACCTTGGATCGTACGAGTTTGTGCGAGGAAATCGTGACCGGGGAGGGGACGGGGATATCGAGCCGTCTGCAGAGTATCGGGGACTGTTTCTTGCCTTGCTGGGGGGTTGTCGCTTATCGGGAATGTATAGTGTGTTGGTCAGGTCGTTAGCAAGTTGTCGAGATTAAATGCCTTCCAGCGTATTAGAAGCTGCACTAGCTTGATTAGCCCCCGACCGGCGTGTTGCCGCCGTGATCCTCCTCGCACGAGGGGGGCCCCGGCATCGATCCCAAGGACGGCTATCCTGGTCGTAGTCGTTGTCGTCGAAGACCCCTGGGCTGCGGCACACTCGATATCTATACGGAAGCGCATTATCTGCTTTACTGTTTAAGTGCCGTTCCTACGACATTCCCGCAGCTCCGTCTTGCTCCTTTGCCCCCTTCTTGATTACGTGTGGCAACTGCGGCTGTTTTCCGTCCATCGCAAAATGAAGTTTATTTAAATTTTCCAAATTCTTAACTACAAGTTTTATATTTTATTAGTCAATCTTAAAAATTAAAAATACAGGTTTTCGATGAATCTGCAAATGTATTATGTTTTTATTTTAATATAGCTTGCATAGTGATCATCATTTTTTATTCTTTAGTAAGTGATCTTAAATTATCGATGATGTGATGATTTAAGATCATTTAATATTTTAATAATCACACCTGTAATTAAATTTTGCTCAATTGAAATCTGCATGATATTAATTATTGCTCACTAAATCTGTTTGAGATTCAACGAAGGATACATTATCACTGATTCCCGTCCTTTTCGGGATATTCCCCTATAATTCCACGCAACGGTAGCATCACGTCGGTATTCGTATTGGCAATACACTCGCAGAACAACGAGGCAGGCTATGCGCACAGGCAGACAGAGACTACAAAAGCATATTAGATACTTCGAATATTGGCTGCGCCTTCGTACGAGGTTGCGGTTTGTATGCGAATCTGCCACGAAAGAGAGAGAAAGAGAGAGAGAAGAGAAGAGAAAGAGAAAGAGTAAAGAGCGGCGCGAGGGAGAGAGAGAAGATTCACGACGATGGGTTTCCGCGAGTTGCAATACACTTAGCTCGATATATATTTGCATACACGCACGCACGTACCTACTCCGCGCAAGAAGGACGCGGGGCGCTGCTCTCAGCGATGGGGGGATGCGCGCGCGATGGCGCACACGCTCGTTAATATTCATACGAGCCATGAAGCACGGCGCGGCACACTCTCTCGCGAGCCCGTATAAAGTATCGGTAAATAAATCATAATGCGTTATTGCGTATTTGAATATGTTTGATGCGTGGCATCGGGGACGGGGTCGGGACGCTTGCGGTCCCGCGACTCCGAGGTAGCGAATGAAATTTCAGGAGGGGGACGCGTACCGGGGATGGTAGTCGTCGGTGTTCGTTGGATGCCGCTGGAAAGTTCACCACGAGGCTAGGAGAGACTGGAAATATTAGCTAGGAATGTTATACTCGCTAGGTGCAAGAGCTTATTGCTTCGCTCGATATCGAGGCGAAATTTTCGCGAAAAAGCATATCATTAACGTGTAATTAACATTAAATATGGGAATATTCGAAGCTTTATGTATCCTTTTGCATAATTATGCTTAGAAGTTCCCATTTTAACTTTTGCTTGACGTTGATTAATTTTTCTCTTTGCTTCTTGGTTGGTCAACGTGGAAAATTGAGTTTTCTTTTTCTACAAAGCTATGAAGCTTTCATCTGATTTCTTATAAAGAAATTATTTTTCTTGATAATCATGTCATAAACTGAATCTCTCATACTGTCGAAAACGATGGTGGGAGATTATCGATTGCTCCCAATGATTCATTGCGACCCTCTCGCACAGTGTCGACGGGGGGTGGCATTCTCCATTGTGAATCGAAAGTAACGCAATACACTCCCGCGGTCGGGGCGCGGTCGATATCGATGTTTAAAATACATATCTGCATATACGTGGAAATCCACGCTCTCCCTTCGGTTGCCGCCTTCTCGTTGCAAGGATAAGGGCACCGTACTTAATGAGTCGGGGAGAGAGTGGGTCCACGCGACGGGAATAGGTTCCACACCCTCCCTCCGTGAGGAGCCCTGCCGATACTCGGGGGACACTTGTAACCTCACCCCGCGCTGTCACCGTCTCTTTCTGTCTTTCTCTTACTCCTTCCTCAGCTTCATTGATCGTAACATTGTCTGATTTATCGGTATTCCTTCAGCAGTAACGAGCCGCCTGTGTGCTGCCGAATTCAACTTGAAAGGGTCGCGCTCACGTGTGACTTTGTTGGGATATTCTTCATCGCATACACGTTACGGGATGAGAAAACATTGCGTTATTGTTTCTCGTTTTCTTCGCGCGATTTCGAATGTGAAGTAGATGTAAATTGTAGAAATCGAATTTTTCAAGTTCCTCCATTATTTATCATATTTGAATTTCTCGCATCAATACGTCAAACAGATTCTAGAAAACATCCGCTTATGATGTGTCTGTTTGAAATCAAACTCTGATTTATACTTATGCTTCCAATTTTTTAACCTTTGCATTTGGACGTTATAAAAGTTCGGATAACGTCTTACGCAGGCAGATCGCTTCGACTTCCTTGTCCTAGCCGCGAAGTACGATTATCGTTCACCTTCAATGGGGAAAGGCGAGCCTTCCAGGTACGCCCAGGCTCTAGACTTCGAAGTTTTGTGGCCGCGCGATATACTGACGTTAGTTTGCGTATAATAAGGTGTCGTCTTATCTAATGGGGTCTGCAACGTGGGCCTGGAAGAGTGTATCGCCGTGTATAACGGTAATTACGCGTTATTAACAAGCCTCGGGTATGCCGAGGGGTGGTGATGGTTGCCTCTTGTCTAATTAACTGAGTTTACCGCGACACCTGCTCCCGTATCACAGCATCTTCTACACTTCAACCAGTAACTCAAGATTTACGCCGAAGAACCGCGAACGGATGGCGAAGACCCTCATCTTCGTTGTAAGTCTCCACCACGTAACAAATGTAATCAATATACGAATAATCGATTATCCACATAGATATATCGTCAATATGTGCGAATAAAATTTTTACGGCATCATAGAAGGAATAAAAAAAATTTTTAATATATTATAATTACTATTTGCACAACGAAGCAGCATAAAACAAAGAGTCTTGCGAGATCTCATCGAAATTATCTGCTGCAAGAAGTGTTATTTTTTCGTTATGTTGCACAGCTCTTGTTCACGTGGAATATTTCCACGCGTAATCTATCCTTAACTTAATTAAAGATGAATGCCGGATCCGTTATATTCGCGTATCGCTCTGATGGCATACTAATTCGCGTGCAATGCTCAGCATTTGCACATCCTCTCTCTCAGCGGCCCGCGCATAATAACGTCATTTAGTCGTCGGTGCTCACTTAATTACTGGAATCCACGAGGATCCGTACTCTCGCGCGCTACGCGCACGGCCCGAAGCGTTAACTTTCAAGGATCTTCTTTCATAATTTACGTCATAATCACCTGGAACACAGAAGCGCGCCGGAGACATGAGCCGTGCGCGCCCGCATTCGCCATTCCTGCCGGTGCGCCATTCTTTTACGAAACGCCGCGACAAAGTGCACCAACCCCGCGTCGAGGGTGCATCGCGGGTCAGGTTTATAAAGATGAAGTGCATTTGGTGGTAATGCGTCGCGTATCGTACCACACGCGCGGCGCTTTCAATCCCGCTGGAGGACGCCGGTTTGTGTAACCGTGAGGAACGTCCCGGATCCCCTCGACAGCCGTCTGACGTTGAAACGTTAAACGCTAAACGCCGCGCGTTCACCGCGCTATTCTACCTTTGCAGCCGCGCCCGTTGTAAGTCTGTACTCCTTTTTCGAGCGACCTTACGCGTCGCTCGCCGCGTATCGCTTTACGCTTCCATCCGACGACTATAAGATGTCCTTAAGTCGCACGCAGTTCTGCATGAGTGCGACTAAACGACGATTATGCACTATAGATACATCGTATAAAATGGGAAAAGAGGGTAATGCAACAAAAGGATGAAGGATTCTGGAAACTCGCGTTTGTCTTTACGCACGTTTAATTGATAAAATGTTTATATTTGCAATACTTTTATTTTATCGTGAATATCCGTGATTATTCAGGATATTCCGCGATGCTCAGAGCATTGTGCTTTACAATGGAACAATTCAGCCCGATCAATTCTACGCGAGAAGTGGAAATATACAAGGGACAACGAGTCGTAGTCGCGGTAGAAGCGACGCGTCGATACGGCGCTCTCGTTGCCGCCTCGGCGTCGTATTAGAATCCAAATGGATCCCATTACGAGAACAACGATAAAACTAACAAAGACGGTGCCGCGATGCCGCTCGGCGTTGGCGAAGGCTCGTTTCGAAAGTTGAAATTGAGGGGTGCCTCGGATCGCGAGTACGCCTGTGTACGCGTATCGGAGTATCCCCGAGTTAGGACCCTCTGCAATTTTCATTACTTCCACTCGAGGATTGTTTTTTCCTGTACAATGACGTGCGTTCAGATCTTCAATCAAATCTAATCATGCAGTCGATTTCGATCGGTTTCCTGCGTGATCTACGCTCTTCCTGAGGTTTTTCCGGATAAATGAATTCCTTAGAAGACGATCGATTATTCAAATTTGTATTTTGCCATAATTCCGCGCGACTATCTCGCGAGGACATTTATGGTAGAACGAAATCTGTGAAAAGAGCAGAGCTCTGCGTTCTGCTCCGGTAATTTGCGGGTATTCCGCGGCACATTTAAGGCGAAAACGAGTCGTTTCACTGCCGACTCCTACATTTTTGGAACTAAAGATAATATTCCGCTCGCTCGCGCCGAAATATTGCGCTTCATTTTGATGATACGACGTGTACGTGTACGTGTGCGAACTGCACTATTGTATAGAAGTCTGCCAACACGCGCATTCGCCACGAAACGAGTACGAATGCGAGTTACCGGTACCCCGGGTACCGACATACATGCGCCCTCCCGTCACGTTCCTCCCTCGCCTCCCTTGTCCTCCGTAGAAGTGTACGAAGGCATTTAGACCTTTCCCCGACTCATCAGCTTTGTGCTTTTGCCGGCGGCCGCCGCGCGGTGTGCACCACGGGGTAATAACGCAGCTTTTGCGTTACCTCAAAAACACGAATTTTCACTTCAACTTTTCGTTAACTGCCCTCTCGCGCGCACCTAAGTACAAAGTTAATTTTTTAATTATCCCCGCGGTGTCGCGCATTGCGCGCAGCTGCTTCGACCTCGAGGACACTGGCGCTCCGTCAGCGTCGTCGTCGCTGTCGACGCTTCGCTGCTTCGACGTCGCCATCGTTTTTCGTCGGGCAATTGGGACGTTGCACCCTCGGAAGAAGCACACTCTCCGACCGGATGGTTGCGGGCTCAGTAGCGGCGGACAAGGGGTTGGTTACGGCGGTTATCGTTCCGGTAACTCCGCGCTAACGCCGCGTCGTAAATGCCACCGTATTTACCTTTCCGCGTGAGCAAGCGAGTTGTGTAGGCTTCACTTAAAAGGGAAGTTTCTTGAAACGTTTCATTAAGCTTACCGCAAAAGTTTCGCACGAACGAGTTAAATCTGGATGGCAATGGTCAAAATAAAAGTCTAGCGAATTCTCCTGGGCGCGGGACGCCGCGATGTAGAAGAAGATTGCAATCTGAAAGACGAATGATTCTTGATAAATACCGAAATCTAACGTGCTAACGATCGCTTGATGATAAATGTATAAACATTTTCATTTTGTTTTCAATATGTTCAGATTTTTATCTAATTATATTCAATTTTATTATAATATTATTTTATTATAATAACACGATATTAATTAATTCACACTCTCTGGAACATAGCGATTAGTGTATAAAATGAATTTTAAAAGATTTTCTTTGTAACTGGTGACCAAGTTATATTTTCATTGATTATTCTTTCGAGTTAATAACACACGAGTTAGTAATACTTGAGTAAAGCATTGCAGTGGAAGAAATTTTATCACTGGCTGCGAGAAGAAGCTGCAATGTATCAAGAGCAACGTTCTACGAAGCCTGGATACAGCAACTTCACCTAGCACGCGGACAACGCATAACGTTTTGTTAGTACAGCGTCGGTTCGTGTAGACTGTCGGCGTTACGTCGACGATACTGTAACAGGAGACGATTTTGTAACTGTGAGACGGGAAAACGGGAAAAAGAGAGAGAGAAAGAGAGGGTGAGAAAGCGAGCTTGGAAACGTTGACGCAGGTATAAGGCCGTTTCGTCAGTCTCATTGTCACGGTTGTCGCGGAATGAGAACGTACGGCCGGGTCGTATTTTAATTCCGCGGACAAACCACCCCCGCGGTCGCCTGGCCTGGGCCCACCCCTTTCTTCTTCGCGTTTCCTCCGAGCCCCCGCCGGCGGTGGTTGCCGGTGTGTTTCTACGTTGCCACCGCGACGAGCTGCTCACGCCGGGGTCGCGTTGACATTACGGCGCATAATATTTAATAATTATTTTCATTAAAGTCATAATAAAGTTTAGGATACTTTATTAATTTATAGGCCAGGGAACACGTTTAAAGGGTTCGCGGCGTTTCCTACCATCTCGCGGCCATTCGTATCAATTATTGTCCTTCACGCAGCGAGATTAAGGAACCGCCCGCGAACGCAGTCTCGGCGAAAACTTCTTCGGCAATCTTTATCGGTCGTCGCCTCGTGGTGTCGTCTCGTAATGAAGAAAGTAAAGTTGCGTCGCGGCCGAGGGAAACGGAACTTTTTACAGATTGCAATAATGCTCTTTGTGTTGACGTCGGATATACGTGTATATCGATGTCAGGATATACCAACACGTTAATAAGCAGTGTAATCGTAGCGTTAAGCTATGTAAGCATCCAATTCTTTTTGTCGCAAAGAATTCGTGTCGCATAATTCCTCCGGAAGGAATTGTTTGAGCTGGTTGAAGAACGATCAGCAGCATCTTAAATGATTCTGCAAAGCTGATTAGCGCAATATTGACGACGTTTGCGGTCCGAGATCCCGTCGGGCTCAACTTATCGTGATTCGGACGAGAGGATCGCCTCGAAGACGAGCGTGGCGCACCCTCGATATCGGCGAGGGCCGTTCGTTATCCGACTCTCCGGAGCTTGTTTATGGCGCGGTGACGTTAGAAGAGGGAAGGAGCAGCACGCGCGGCTAGGGTCGGACCGCGTTTCACCCGAACCACGTGGATTGGCTTTCATTAATCCGCTAACCCTATCTATCCCCAACTCCTCGCAACCCGCGTGTCTACATCCGCGCATGTATTATAAATCGTAACGCATTCGGGGCCATCGCCGAATATCTACGGAGCCGCAGATTCTCCGCGCGGCGGACGGACTCCGGACCTTGAATATTTCAGGACGGACGCGCATTAACGCTACCCTTCTTACGCTACGTATTAACCTCAACAACCGTTTCCACTACCGGCGTTTCCTGCACCAACACAAGCTGCCTTTGCCGGTATCTGTGCGATTTACCATCTCTCGGATCTCGAATGAACGAGTGATTGACTCTTGATTGGTCTGCCTTGTTTCTGGTTGAATACGTTCCGTCTATCTCGTTTCCGCTTGATCAGATGCGTACGTAATGCTCTTCTTCAGTTTTAAGTTATAATAATATAATCATTTTTCAACTCGTATTAATAGTTTCGTTTTGTAAATATACGTACATTGCTATAATCATATTTAATTGCTTTTATAAGTTAGATTAACATTCTCTACATTTTTAATATAAAATTTATATGTTCTTATATATTTATAACTGAAAATACTTGTTTTACATTGCTAATTAATTATATCAGTCATAAATTAATTGTATGACTAACGTCTATATATATTTATGTTAAACAAATTGTTCCCTATTTTGCGAATTTTCATAGCGCGAGCGAGGAATATAACGCGGAGCACTCGGATATTTCCTGCGCATCGAACGTAAGGTCTGCCGATCGTTGTTACGAATTAACGATCCTCCACGAACGGGGAAGTCTCCTTGCGCGTAGGGGTATGAGGGTGCTCGAGAAATATCATCGAATAATGAATATTCATGCCGATGAGTCGCGGGACCAAAGCGAGAGATAGAGGGGCGAAGAGGAGGTGGCCGGGTTGTAAAGTTGCCCCGTGGAGAATCGCGCATCGGCCGCCATATTTTGTACGATGTATTCCGACTGGCAGCACCCTCCGCGGATAGATCTAAACACAGTGGCCCCCTTTATACTCCCCTCAGCTTCTAAACTCGCGCGAAAGCTCACGATCGACGAGACGACCTGCGCCAACTCTCCAAGTATCAACTGCATTCATTTACAGCGTGACGTAGCTGGAATTAATTACAATAGCATTTTTATTTTAATTTCGTAATTAATTCTATGTAAAATGTTTTTTGTTCCTTTAAAATCGTTAAATTGAATCTTACGAGAAAGATCGACTTCGAAAAAATTAATATTGGTTTTCATACTAAGATCTATTATAACCGAAAAGTATACAATCTCTATCTTTTTTTAATTAAGTAATATCGGTAGGCGAATAAAAAGTAATGAATATCACGATCAGCAGGGATATTCTGTCGATATCTCGCAAGTATTCACCGGGACGAGCGTCCTCCTCCGAGAAAAAAGAATCCTCGTTCGCGTACATTTCTCTTTTGCTTTTACGTTCACGGTCGCGATAAAACTCGAACAAAACTCAAGATTTTATAGGCTAATACTGTGAGCGGCGGGTGAGTAGGTGGCTGGGCCAGCTACCACCTCCCCCCGTCGTGGATCCGTGATTTTATATAGAAGTATGTTTTATGTATGTGCGCCAAGTATACGCAGCCGGTTTCTCTCTCCCTCCCTTTTCCTCTATCTCTCTCAATTCCGTCGCATAAAAGGGTTTTGGATTTTATTCCCGCGGCTTCGATGCCGAGCGGGAGAAAAGGGGGGCGTCTACGAATGTCCTCGTCGCTTCCGGAATTTAAATTTCATACGTGTGTGTCCGTGATATCAGCATGCAAGTGCGACTTCGGTCCGTCCCCGTTTTCCGACTTTGACTGATCCATCTCGCGCGCTGGAATTCGCCGAAAGGCAGAGTTACATTCAAGACGATGTGGAAGAATCGCATCACGTAGCGCAACTATATTAATCTCGCGCCCTCGACGGTATCTGAATTTTGACGGTTCTCGAATTGCATCTCGCGGAATAATTGACCGTCCGTTTCGGTTGTTGCATCCCTTGCATCCTTGCGAGATCGCGCACGCAGGGATGAGTAAGACAAATAGCAGCAATATCCTTTCATAAAAATCGGAATCTCAGCATCGAGGCCGCGGCTCAGCATCGAGGAGAATTTCCGCAGCTCGCGAAGACGTGGGGGGGGGGGAGATACCGGGGGGATGAAGGGCCGCGGGAACGGGGGAAGTATGGGGCCGCGCGGCCGGACACGCGAATGGCGCCGTTATCCGGCGAGAATTTCAGAAAATATTCCAAGGCAAAAAGTATAGAGCGAGGCGTTTTAATTATCATTAACAAGGCCGGCGTATAACTCAGAATTACGCGTTTATACGTAATAATACGTAGGTAGGTAGTGCGCCGTACGTGCCGGTACAGGCCGCGCATTTATACATGACCGGCGTATGTGGACGCGCGTGTACATACACGCGTTTATATTCCGCGCGGAAATGGCGCGCGGGCACGTACGTGTACGTACGTAGATACGTACGTACGTACCTACGGACAGAGTCGAGCAGGACGGACGGACGGACGGACGAACGGACGGACGGATGGACAGAGAGACAGACGGACGGACAGCAGATCTGCAACGCGCTGACTCCGGTGCTAAATGAGATGCGTTGCGGAGGGAGGGAGACAGCTAGCAGGTAGGGGAGGACCGGCGAAGGGGTTGCGGGGGAGAAGGGGGTGAACCACGGGGTAGTACTGGCGGTGATGGGGTGTGCCGAGGGTGGTCGGCCGTCGGGGCGAATTCCCACCTTACCAATCCTATTATTAACAATTAGCTCTAAACTACTCTTTGCATATAAAATCATCCCGCACACCTCGTAACGGCGGAATGGAAATATACATACTGCATGGTCGTCCGTCGGCTCGACCGTGGAAAATATGTCGCGGCACGGCGCGGCGCGACGCGACGCGACGCGGCCGGACGCCACGCTTCGTATCGGCGTCCTCGCCGGCTAGATATCCTCGTGCAGGTCGGATATCGCAAAGTCAGATCTAAATCGAGCGGACGGACCATCGGAGGTTCATTGCAGTTCATGGAGTGGTGCGAGAGGGGATGTTAAGAGATGGTGAATAACAAAGCTGGAAGTAATGCTTATGGATAGCTTAGTTTTCTTGTTTCGTTTGCGTAACAAAATTGCACTTGGCTTTAACATAAGTATGAAAGTATGTTTGATATGTGATATGACATATCAATATAATGTAAATTGCAAGATCTCGTTTTCGACGAGTTTTCGACGAGTGCGTGACGTAATTATAAATTTCCAAATATATATACACAAGCCGAGCACGCTACCAAGTAGGAAACATAAAAGGGCAGTTCAAGGGGTCCATGGAACCCGGGCGCGAAGCCGCGAGGGGTTGAGGGCGGCACAAAAGTAATGCAATGCCGGAATATGTCACGAATTAAGCGGGGAGAAACCGGGAGTGCTCTCCGTCGTCGTCGTTGTCTTCGTCGTCGTCGTCGTCGCAGTCGTCGTCGCTTTTATTAGAATTATCTTTGTCACTTTCCCAAGTTTATATTTACTCCTCCTGCGAACCTCTTAAAGTCGTGCCACCCCCGCGGCATCCACCTTCCGCTACTTCCTTCGAAGCCGCCCCCAACCACCCTATCCTCCTTCTGTATCACCTCCGTCACCTCCCTTTCACCCCCTTTCCTCCCCTTAGTACCTTCCACCCGCATCCTTTCCCGCACTGCGAGCAACCCCCGCGTGCTACGAGGATACAGTGCGAAGCAGCAGCCACTCGCTTATTATCTTTACGACTGGGAAGATGGAATTAAACTGAGTGTGCAGCCGAAATGTAATAATATTCATTACTATGCTAATGTCCGCACGGGCCCGCGGGGTTATGGGCTCCGAAAACTTGCCTCGTATTTTTGTTATCTGCCGCCAACCGACCGGGGAGGCCTAATTCTCGTAGAGTCGACGATCAACATGACACCGTGATTGCTGAAGGCTGCGGATCTGCCGTTGTATCTTGATTACGCGACACGAAATTGCCTGGTTGCCTCGGAAGATCTCGTTTTACTATCGATGTATTGTAGGATTACGTATCGTTTATATGAATCGATGTTTTATTTGAAATAATTAATAAATCCATCCTCTTCTGATTAATAAAAATTATCTAAAGGACACGGAATAATATTGCGAATTTCTTTGGCACAAAGTGTCACTACTCTTCATTATCCGACACGTGTATCTTCTATGGATCTCGCGACAGTGTCGTAGCGAAAGTTCGGACGAAGACGCTCGTCATATTTTCCATACAGCAGTTCCCGTGAATCGCGCGACGTCCCCATGCCTAAGGACTTTCCGAGTTTCCAACTGGGATGGCAAGCAGCACCGAAACGCGCAACAGAAATCACGGGGACTTCCCAGCCGTACCCCGTCGCGCCACTCGCAGCGGCTTATCTGGGTCGTCAAAATTATAAGCTTTCGAGTAGAAACTCGCCGGTACAAACGGCGAGCAGTAAATTCGCTGTCCCTATCGGGGGAATGCTTCCTTGGCGTAGCACCGGTACCGAAACTTGCGGCCTTAAATATCAGCCCTAGCGTCCGAACTGCGGGGGCAAGATAGAAGAAAAGCTACTGGTCAAAATAATTCTCAATAAGATAGCGCCATTGTGCGTTGCGCCGTGTCGAGTCTCGCGAGCACAATGCTATTATTGCCATTAATTCGGATTCTCGCTCGCTTTTGTTCTTTGCCACGCGTGCACCCATTTAACACATCCGTCTAGCTTGATTACGCGTTTCTCTCCGAAATGGACACCGTTCGAAGCGCCCAATTTTAAACACCAACTAAAATCATTCTTATCGCATCCGGGGAAGAAGCTTAACGTGTCTGGAATTTTTCCTCTTGCCCGACTGATGTACGAAACGAGCGGAATCGTTGCGAGAAGTGTTTAATCAAGCGATCACCTCAGCCGGGTCTAAATAAACCAACGTTGAACGATGGGGTAGCACATTACAGCACGAGGAGGGAGGTGATAAGACGACACGGTGTGTCGGCGGGTGGAGGGTAAGGCGAAGACAAGACGACTCTAAGAAGGGTTAAATTACTCATCTCTTCGTTATAACTACAACGCGCGCTTTTCCCCTTCCTCCTTGCCGTTCTGCTGTCGTAAACTGCTACTACCGCGACCCTCGAACGTCTTTGGTGCCATCGTGGGGTGACCGAAATCTCAAATAGGAGTCATAAATGATATCTATTAATAAGCTGGATCATAGCTCTTCTCTTTGCCGTCGTGGACGCGAAAATTAAACGTAATCTTCAATCCTAAGATATATATAATATATGTCAATATCACAAAGCTATTGTTTTTAATCCGCGGTACCAAAAGCAATTGTGATACGTTTTAATGCAAAGTTTAAAAAATTTTTACACGCAAACTTCTACATAAAAAATGTAGATTAATTTCCTATGTAAACTGTACGAAATAAATTTAATTAGCTATCGCAGCTATTAATTTTATCATTGCCCGCAAGCTAAAAGTGAACTCATATCAATTAATCGCGGGTTGAATATCAATTTACGAAATTTTCTACAATATAAGAGGTATATCGGTAACCTATGGCAACGAGGTAATGGCGCGAAGATACTGATATGCTTTTCGCGTATCATTGTGCCGTTGAAAGCGTACGTTTCGCTTCACCTCCCAGTTTTTCCGAGTCGCGAGCCGAATTTCGTGCGGTGCTCACGGACCGTGCCATCATTCAAATTAATTGCGCTTACTTTGAGCACGATTCGTCGGGATCTCTTCAGCGGCAGTTTCGGTTTCAAAGCGCCACGCGGATGAGTACGAATGTCAGGGCGGAGTACGCGTGTACTGAGGTTGTGCGTGTGCCGGGTGGTTGAACGAGGGGGGTGGATAGGGTGGGACGGCAGGCTGGAGGCTCTCTCGTGTACACCCGACTCCACCTTATTACAATTAGCTTCCTTATATATCTAATTAGCAAGATTCTTGGCGCACGGGGTTTCAGTGCAAAGTGAAAGACGGCAGTTGCCACCAGAGCTCTTCGCTCCTGTCTAATATAACTCCGCCATGCTCCAGCCTGCGAGACGTAATATCTCACGTAGGTGTGCGATCGTCTGCACGTGTACGGTTTTCCCTTACGTGACGTTTCGGGACTGGCCTGACGCATTGTGCGTGCGCGCGCATACACACGCGGAAGAATCGTATTGAGAGCTCGCCGAGTTCCATCATGCAGACTTTTGGGTTCAAAGAATAAGGGATAAGTGCGACGAAAATTTGATAATACATTTGTACTCTACACGGTCAAGAAATTTATTTACGGATTGCGGAGCAATTCGCGGCTAGACATAAACTGATAAAATCCGAGAGTTGCAAGAATGAGATATGAATTTTACACGAGAGTTGCAATCTGAGGATGGCAAGAATTTCATTTTAACCGGCTCCATCTTAAGAACCACCCACCGGTCGCAAAATAATTCACAAGTGAGGGTAAACTGACGGAAGATAATTTTTAAACCCTTTCTTGGCCGGCGAGCTAGCTTGGGGCGAACATGAATGGACGGCCGGCCAGCGGTTGGCTTCAGCTTACTTAATTATCGCACAAAGAAAGAATGGCTCGTGGAAATGTAAAATAAAGGCCGCACCGTGTTTCCTCGGCGCTTTTTCAGCCCCTTCCGACCTCCTGTACCTTTGCTGTTCGTCCGTTCCTTTGCCACCGCGGGCTCGTCAGTCTCAAAGGACAAGCGCGATCTCCCCAAGGAACGCGAGAAGGCGAAACAGAGAAGGGGAGAGAAGGATGAGGGCAGAAGAGGGCTAAGAACCGGCTGGCAAAGGAAGGGGTTAACTTTCCACAATTAATAGTGACTAACGTCCATTAAAAACTAATTCCTTTATTTATGGTTCACTTCCTGATCCTCCTTCGACCGTCCTTCTCTCCTTCGTCCCTCGATCCTCGCCCGCAACCTCGTCAAGGGGTACCGCGCGCCCCTTTATTTGCTCTTCCCCCGGACAACAAGTTGTTACAGGACGAAAGTTGCCGCCTTTTTCACGGCATAGCCGGTCTCGAATGACGGATTAAAATTGGGAAAGTTCTTGCTACCGGGCCATATTTTTCTGCGGCTGGGGTCCTCGTTAAAAGTAATTGCGCGCTGGTAGCCTCGTTCGCGTTCCTTTCCCGCCAATTCGCGGGACACGATCGCGTTAAATCTCGAGGACGCCGCTCAATGCGGTCACGCTTGTCATTCGCAATCCATTTTCATTTTACAACCATCGTAACAATATATTGTCAGCATTGCAACATTTTAATTTCCGTTTTTAATCGGATGCTAACTTCTCAACGATGTTCTTGAGATAATTTCCGAGATAAGCGCCGAGAGAAAAAGCACCTTTGTAGCGGAATTTTATGATAACTTGAGCGTTATTTTTCTGTGAACTCTTAGTCTTTCGATGACTCTCCCTTAGCGCAACAGAAAAGCTCGTGTGTGTCGACAATACGAGGAACCGAGAAAGATTGATGGCGCAGAGAGACGGCCAAGTCCGAAGCGTTTTCACGGCGCGAAGCGAGAGTGCGTCGCCGGCGGGTCTCTCTCTCTCTGCACATTTTTAATTGTAACTAAAATAATTATACTTTGAGGAGAACCGGCCGCTTTGACACCGCGGCGCGCGCGGCTAGCAAAGGCAGCGACGAAATAAAAAGTCCGTCCCCGTTCGTCTCGTACTGCTCGCACGTCTCGACGCGGTCGTTGCGAGGAATATGTAATTTCGCCTCTGCGAAACTGACAGCCCGGAAGGGCCACGCCGGCGTTGCACCCCTAAATAATAATAAGTACGTCTAGTTACGTCCATCCGCCGTCCATCTCTCTCCCTCCTCGCGCCCTCTTTCGCCTCCACCCTCACCCCCTCTCTCTCTCTCGTACTTCCTCGTCCCTCGGCCGGCGTTCCCTCTTTTGCAGTTTTGGATCGCAGCACGTTAATTTCTGTACGTCAAACGAAGTTGCACCGGTCGCGTGTTTACATGTCGAAAACGAGCGTAATGGGCTGCCGCTGCAACTTAGTCGCGTGATTTCGCGTGGCGCGGCGCCGCGCCGCATGGCGGCCGGTGACCTTAAGCACTGTTCACAAATGCAGCGCGGGGCACACCGCGCCTGGGGTGCAGAGTGCAGGGAAAGGTGAGGAAGAGCGGGAGAGGGCTAAAAGGGCGAGGCAGCAGCCGGCGGTGCTGCGGCCCTTTGAAAAAAATTGTTCCGAGCTCGTCACGAAACCGGCTGGAGAGTTTCGGAAAGTATGTTAAACGGATTTCGCGTTCGACGAAAATTAATTATACGGCCAGGCGGTAACGGGCTCGCTCGTCTCGTGCTCTCTTTCCCCGTATTGCCCTGTCTTTTTCCACCGCGTTGTCGGACCTTGCTTTCGACGATGAGGTGGTCCACCCTCTCGGCGCTTTATCATTCATAAAGTCTCGGATTTCAGAATTCGCGTAACCCAATACGCCCGCGGCTCTTTCCCCGTTTTGCGCGAAATTTCACCGAATTTCTTGCGCCACCCGGCGCCGCCCACTTAAAAAGCTCCGCGCGCACATCGCGAGCTGCTGACTTGTCTCTTTTTTCTTCCTCTCCCTCACTCCCCCGTCGCACTTTATCCCTCTTGCCCGTCGAATATATTTTTCCGAGTGGACGCGACGGCGAGGAGGAAGAAAAAAATGTAGGAAACACGCGCAGAGGGACGAACTGAATCTCCGAGAAAACTCTTAACGCTGCCTGTGCCGAGGCTCCGACTGAGAGAATCAAGTTTGAGATGCAGCCCGCGGATATTCGAATGTGCATATAAAGGGGAATAAAGCAACGAGTGCGACGATTCCATATGTATAACGCGAATGTACCGGGTGATCGGACATCATTTTTAGTTGTTCTCTCGAAATAGGAAAAATTATGAAAAATATATCTCGAGATTTATTTGCCATGTACCATATGCATCACTTAAACGCGCAAATTTATGTCTGTATATTTTTACCGTAATATTCTCATCTGTATTTTTAATACTGCCGAAAAGCAAAGACACAATTAATTTAATAAAACTTTAAAATATCTTCTCGTATCGTATGTGCTATTTCCATCCTCCCTATCGTGAGTCCTTTTCTCCGTTTCGTTTTCCGGCGTTTTCAGCCACCCAGTACATGGCACACCGGGGCTTAATTAAGATATGTATTTATTTTAATTCCTCTCGGGCCGCGTAGAGATGGCCGACTGGCCGGGCATAGGATAACACGATTTGCTTAGAGCCGCCGGTGCGCATATATCTCGCACGTACAGGGAGATTTTCAATTCAGGTATAAGGAAAGCCGGCGCGCGCTTCTCGCGCTGGTATAATATAATAAATAGGAAAGGAGCGTGATGCCGAAAGGGAGAGAGAAAGAAAGAGAGAGAAAGATGTATGAATTTTGCGTCACGTTTTTTTAACTCTCCCTTTTTTTCGAGACCGCCCGCGTGAGTACTCCTTTACAGAAGATGCACCCCCTCGCGATTCGGCCGGTAGTGAAGAGTCCACTTCGCGGAATAAAATTAGGAAACTGTACCTCTCCCAACCCTTTGAGGAGATGCGTTTATTCTTCTTCGCTCTGTTTTCCTTTCCGCCTCGTTAACCCTTTTACTCTCTGAGAACGAGCAGTCTGAAGAATTCTTTACTCCGCAGCTTTATTCTAAAGTGCATTACGCGGATTCCTAACTGTGTATCTGATAGCGTTAACGCGGATGCTAATACCCGTGCGTGTTGCCTCCTCGAAGAATAAAGAAATGCCTGCTTGTAAATCAGATACAGAAAAATTAAATATTGTATAATAGCTGTTTCGATACAAATCGATGCTCTACTTTCAAAAGAATTAATTTTCACATTTTGTTTGTCACAGATTTCGACGCGTCGGTGACTCCGGAAGTCCAGAGTGGTAAGTTGTGATCACGTGGCATGATATTGTATTTTCACAACTTTATACGTACGTATCAGTCGAGGAAAAAGTCGGTTAACCGCGTACGAGCGAACTTTGAGGGACGAGAAACGTCACGAGATAAAAGTTAAAACCGTCTGGTCCGTACGACGCAGGAAGGACTGCGTTCCCGAGATCCCGTAATTCCCGCGGTCCCAATTCGAAATACGCTTCTCCGGCTCGTAAAAGCCGGTATAAAATCGTCGCGTACGGTCGTGCGTGTCGATCCACCGAATAAAGGGCCAAGCGACGTCGCAGTAAATGCGAGTTATGAACATGTTCGATGTGCATACGATACTATAACGATCGAGGGTTGTCAGAAAGAGGAAGAGAGAGAGAGAGAGGGAGTGAGGTGAGTGTGGAATGATTCAGGGGAACGAATTCATTCCCTGCACCCCCGTTGGCACGAATCGCTTGCCTCTTCCTTCAGCGAATTAACATAATTTAGACTGCGATGCGAGCATAAAAACAGCTCCTTCCGCCGATAAAGTCACGATATCTCTCGCAAAAGCGCTCAGCATAGAATCGCGTTTTATGAGGACGTTGAAATTAGCGGCATTTACTCCACTCCGATCTTCTGGTACCGCATATAATTTTATTCCAGAGCTTTTCTGGGCAGTTGGGACTCTGTAATTCAATCGAACGATGATTGAACGTAACGTCAAGAAAGATGGAATTCATATTTTACGAATAATCGTAAAATCGCATTATTAATCCTAGCATGTCTGAGCCGATACCGATAGCACAAGTGTGCTCGTTTTTAGCATCCTCGTCTCCTTTCTCCTCGTTTCGAGCGCGTCATCAGTGACGGCTTTTAAAATCGTCTCGATTTTTCATCGCCGCTACGTTTCCTTCGTGCGATTTCTGTGGCTTCGCAGGCTTCCGCCTTCGAGACGCTAATGGGTGCGTACGAATATTTCATTCCCCGTAAGATGCCATTACGAAAGTATATAGAATACGCCATGGCTGCACAGTAGAGTCGCGGGTCGCAGCGGGGCGAAGGGATATTTAATGACGCGTGGCGATATTAAAATGGCATAAAAATGAGGTGTAATTTGTATCTGGCCTCAAAAGTTGCCCTCATCCCTCGCTTGCAGCCAGATTACACCCCGCTCTCTTGCCCAACCCCCTTTCGACCGTTTCTCTCTTACTCGCACGGCATCGTGTACTATTATTGTTATTAATATGAAAGGTCGCGGGCTCACTTAATACCCTGAGAAATCGCCGCATTTCCGTATCAACTGCTCCGCCCTCAGCCGCGTCGACCGAAGTAGGAATTCTACTGGAAGACGAAAGAGCAATCCTCTGAGAAAAATTTACGCCGTGGCGAACATCGCGATTGTTAAATATAAATGTTAATCATTAAAGCAATTCTAAGATGAGACACAAGAAGATGTATTACGACTTATTCTGAAATACTCGTAAAAAATTGATTCTGCGCAACATTGTGTGAAGAATAAACACTTATTGATACCACCGTATATACGGCCTAATGTCTTCCTCGATAAAGAAGCGTTCTGTTGTTCCCGGTCCATTCGGGTGTTTCCTTCCGCACGATCCGTCGAAATCCTTCCGCCCGAAAGGAGCCGCGGATAAAAATGTCATTTGAATATTTGACGTACGTCCGCACGGGACATCATTTATAACGCGTGACAATAAAGCTTCTCGAGCCGGTAGTAATCTTTATGGCGCGATACACGACGCGCGCGCACGACGCGCGTGTACCGTCGTCTTCCCCCCCGACTGACTTCCACTCGCTTTTTCGAGACGCAGTTACGCTTTTACGATATGCTAAGCGCCGGCACACCGTCGCCCTTTTCAAAAGACATCCGAGCTCTCATCGTCACGGGCGGAATATTTTCTGGCTGCTTAAACATCGGATTAACGATCTGCAATAACAAACAAACTACTTATGCAGCTGTCCCTCCTTGCCGCGAGACCCGACTTCCGCCTCGCTCGGGATTAAATCAACGTTAACGACGTGCCGTCGACTTCGCGATCAGCTATTTGGGCCGTAATGCCATCGTGCGTCCATCGTATTGTCGCGTTTTATGCTGACTGAGATCGAGCTGTTCAGAATATCGAGCACTGAAAATCTCTGGTCCATTATCAGACTTTATCTCTGTGGAAGAACATTAGAATTTCCTTACTCAACTACGATTTATAAAGCGTTCTTATTTTAATTATTGCATATGTTATAAGAATGTATTTTTGGGTAATGATACCTTTTATAATTTCAATTAAACTTTCGAAAATCATTTTTGTTAAAAAACGTTTATTTCAAGAGACACGGTAGTGTCTCACGCCAAGTATACGCGCGGCGAGACCGCACCGTGACTCTTTTACGCGAAGCGACGCTTTCGCAGACACTCAGATTATTAGATCTCAATAACGGCTGATCCGATCAACTTCTAAGTAGGCTCAATGGATAGCTTGGGTTCGAATTGCATAAGAAAAGTGCTTTTATTTTTCTCCTACGTGTCCTACAAGCGGAGATATTGCGATGCAAAGTTCGAAATGTCACAATTTTACGATTAAGATACTCCGTTTTCTCCTTGTTTGTCAAGTGAAGGCAAGAGGGGCTCGCGGAGAAACGAATGAAAAAATGTGAAGTTCGCTAATTTCGACGCTAGATGGCTCGAAATGACACGTAAATGTAGAGTCGATAATGCTAAATGCAGTATCGATCAATATCGTCACATTTCGAATTTTGCATAACTGTTTAAATATTTCTTTAATTTTAATCATCTCTTAATACATTTTATATGGCACGGTAGTTAAGAGTTGATTAAAATCAAAGAAACATTTATAAAGTTATGGAAAATTCGAAATATGACGATTTTGAGACACACACACGCGCGCGCGCACGCACGTCTAGCCACACTGCTACAAAGTCGGGTAGCTGCGCGTCCATAAAGACGGGTTGCTGTGCGCCCACAAAGACGGGTCACTGTGCGCCTACAAAGATACTACAAAATGTGTGAAATAACAATAAAATTTCCTTTTTAAAACAAGGTACAAAAAAGCGCCAAGCATACGCGCCCGAAGAACGCGTTCAAAGATGACCTCTATAAAACTAATGATATCAACAAATTTCGCCAATTATAAAAATGAGTGTTTATGCAAACCAAAAAATCTATTACATTTATTCTATTTATTACATCTATTATATTTTTATACAACTAAATATTTTAATACATATAAATATTTCAATACAAATAAGTGTTTTTCCAAAATACTTGGCGCTGCTAAACCGAATCATTATGTTAATTGCCTCATTCTCTTTCTTTCTCTCTTGTGAATGCGTGCATGTGTGTGTATATGTGTGACGTTAGAATTAAGCATAGAATAAGTTTAACTACATTTGTACATATATGTATTTCAGCGAGTTGTTATGTAATTTAGAGTGTAAAGAAATGATTGTAATCTTTAGATTATTTAAATACTAAGACAATTATTGAATCGGTTTAGCAGCGCCAAGTATTTTGAAAAAACACTTATTTGTATTGAAATATTTATATGTATTAAAATATTTAGTTGTATAAAAATATAATAGATGTAATAAATAGAATAAATGTAATAGATTTTTTGGTTTGCATAAATACTCATTTTTATAATTGGCGAAATTTGTTGATATCATTAGTTTTATAGAGGTCATCTTTGAACGCGTTCTTCGGGCGCGTATGCTTGGCGCTTTTTTGTACTTTTTTTAAAAAAGGTAATTTTATTGTGATTATTAATTACAAACATTTTAATAATAAAAGAATTATAAGTTTTTACAGTTTGTGTTGTGATGCTATTTCGTATCAATCAGAAAAGTGTTTCACAGTTGTCTCGGTATGCTCGTAGTTCGCAGATTGATGTTAGCTTCCGGCGAGCGTTAGCTTCCGGCGAACATTGGGCGTCGTGACGATTCATGGTCGACGACGGGGAAATAGTTCGGTAGACGTAAGTCGCACGACGGAGGGGAGGGGAGGGTGAGTCTGGACGGTCACTTGGATTTGTGTGGTGTGAACGCGGGACGGACCAGTAAATCCACCCTTTCGTGGTCTCTTAGCGAACTCGGGTCATAGATCGTCCAAACTATCGTGAAACAATCCCCACCACCTTCTTCGACCTCCGAACTACCCCTCGGGGTGCTTTGGCACCCTCGTAAGGAACACGGTATCGCGCCCCCACCCGGAAGAAGCTCGATTATGCGAATGACTTTGGAGATTCACACTAAACTAAAGCGTTTCGCGTCCTGCGGGCTGCCATATCGGGAATCGCAAGTTAGCACAGCTAGTAAGGAATTATCATACGTATCAGGATCATTAAATCGAGTGGAATATTGACATTTTGAGAGTCCAGTAATGAACAATAAATTCTTGCGAAATGCGTTGGATTTAAATATGACAAAACTTCAATCCCGATCGTCTTCGCATCCATCCTTTCCACGACGTTTCCGCTTTTCTTTTTTTTTCTTGAATCAGCTACGATATAGAACACACCGTGGGCTTGAAAAGAAAAGCGGTGCTCGTTAGTTCCGTGAGAAATTAATTATTTGCCCGCCATCGCTACGGCCCGCTCGAGTAATGGTGAAAAATGTCTGGATTGTGCGGGATTACATCACGTTGGGGGAGAGGGAGAGGCAAAAGATGGGTTGGGTAAGTGGGGGTGAGTACGGAGACCCGGAAAAAGAATAAGAAGGAACGTATCGGTGTGGCTCGTTACACTTAAATTGGAGGGAATGACTGAGTGGTCTCGTTATTCATCGCGAATAATATAGAAAAGGGCTTCCGACTTCGCGCTTCACCTGAGCAACGATTCCTGGCAGGATATCTGACACGGCCGGATCGCGGGGGAGTCCTTTCTCTTCGGGAGATGAATTGACGCGGCCATGTCCGACGTCGTAATCAGGCATTGAAAACGTCTCGTCTCTTATTCGAGCGTCTCGTTGGAAGCGATATTCAAAACTTGACGGGGTATTCTTGATCATTAGTGGAGTATCTGTATCCACGAATGTTTTATCTTTCGAAAAAATACTGCGAAAAAATACCGTGTACACAATTGGGATTGAACTACAGTTAAAATATATACAAAAGATTTTTGTCACGTCGACCGTCATCTCCATTGTAGCATATTCATTTATTTTTTATTTATAAAATTATTTTTATTGGTTAAAATATTTTTCTATTTTCTATTAGACTTTATTATTGTTATATTACGCTATTGATAGTTAATTATGTTTCAACTTTACTCAATTCTCTATTCGAGCGAATTCTAATTACGAGAAAGAAAAAGTTTATTTTACCTCGCATTGAAGCGAGCAAATCGAAGCAAAATAAATCGTTCGATATCGTCGCGTACCCTTCGCCACTCTTGATTAATGTATTCCGAGGAACGGCACCTCGCTAATTAGTTCGCTTTGCGCCCGAGTCGCGAGTGCAGGCCAAACAAAAAGACATCGAACCAAATTGTTCACAAATTGGACGGATGACATTACCGTCCTCTATTAAATGGCGTTTACCCAACTCGTTGGCGTGTCGGCCTTTAACCCTCTCGGCACGAGCAAAACCACCACTATGGGAGGGGGCCAGCTTGGGTTGGCGTAGTTTGAGCTGTCCATAGAGGTGGTCGTTCCTCTAAGATCAAGTGCTTTCCAGTACCGCACTAAGCCAAGCCCTATTCCTCTCTCACCCCGCACTAACGTCCGTTCGTACGGTCGGATCTGCCATCCAGGAAGGGGTGGATTGATAAACCAACCGCTCCCGTCCCTCTTGACCGGACAAATTCTTGCGGACAGCCACTGGACTTCAGTGGATCTCAATATGCGACCTTGTTTTCGAGGTCCGTCGACATTTTGTGACTTTATCCGTCATAAGTGAAACGGATGGATACTTGGGCGAAAATGTTTTAATTAAAACACGCGAGTAGAACATGTACAGAAAAATATTATATCGATATATAAGAGAGAATTGAATAAAAATGTTATCTTTTTTTAATCTTTAACATAATTATTACATTTTCTGTGATTTACAACTCATACAGTTTATTCACTCAAACATTAGGTTTTTTCTGATTCCACAATTCTGCGCCGTTTGAAATTTCGTAGTCTGTCACGCTTGCTTCCTTGAATAACTCACCGTTGAAAAAGCTAAAGCTCCTGGGACACGTAGGCATATTGTACACACGTGATCCCATGGTCGTGCGACGAGGACGTCGACAAATTCTCACTAGAGTCCGCTCTCCCGTGAGTCGTCCCCCAGGTCCCGGATCTACCGGGTGTCTCGTCGTCGTTGCCGCACATAAGCCGGCCGCACCTGCCGTGAGAACGACGTCATGACGACGGACCATCCTCCGGTTGGTCTTCCACGTATCGCTCTTCCGGGCGGTAGGCTCGCGTGTCTGGTTCGGTTGTTGCGCCGCGTCACGAAGGGGGTGGCCGCGACGTCTTCCCGACGTTGAGCACCCCCAGGGCGAAGTGGCTCAAGTCGAGGGGTAGTGGGTCAAGCGATACCGGGAAAAGTCGGGAGATCCGGGAGTATTGTCGCCGGAAGTCCCCATTGGAGAGCGTCGATGGTCGGGGTAATTGGATAGAGAAGATCGAGCACAACCCCGTTTGTTTCATTCCCTCACTCCTCTTACCAAGTCACTCATGGCGATTTACGAAACACCCCTGCCTCCTGCTGGCTCTGTCGCTAGTTCTTCGACATCCGAAAACTATAAACGCATTGAAAGAAAGAGTCCGAAACGCTATCCTTTGGAACGCTACGACGAGGTGTCACGCGATCGGGACTGGCCGCTACTCTCCCTCGGGATGAGATTCGATTACTGGACCACGTGGCCGGACATAGTCTCCGCGTGCATGTATAAAATAGTGACATCATCCGAACAGAAAGTTGTTCTAATATTCACCATACTGTTCACCATGGCATTAATTTACTTACTTGATTACTTCGAGTCCAGAAATCTTTTAATATTTTAACGCGTTGAACTTACTTAATATTTGTACGCTCGATCGAGGTTCGGTTAAGAAATCACATGTTAATGACTACAAAATTATATTTACATTGTTTTAATGAGAAGGATATGGTGAGAAAATTTATGCGTGAGACAGTTCTGAGTTGAATAAAACGCTAATAGAAATTTCCGATGATTCTAACTACATTCTATATTTTTGGCTCAGTTCAAATTAGTAGCGGACCGAACTTTTCTCTGAATTATAAGGCCAGTCGGAAATATTAGAAGGGAAGATTGTAACGTATCCCGTAATTCCCTACGAATCGGCGCACCGATTGCACGAGTTGGCGTACTTTTGATTTATTCTAATTGCTATTTCGATAATGGGGCCGGGTCAGCGCTTTCGCAGCGCTCTTGCATTCCCATTATCGGACTCGAACGCCCGAGAAATACAATCGCATTCGAGTTAAGGTAACGTCCGGCACGGAGGTTGCCAGTAATTATTAGCTAATTTGCCGTTAAATCTTCGCTGACCGCTAAATTATCGCCGAAGGATGAGTGTGAGGGAAGGGTATATTTTATCGTCTCGTGTGCTCGACTAGGCGGTCATTTGATCACGGTGTAATATATCATAATGGAGTATTCTGCATTAATCAAGCGGCATATGTTTTGTATGTTCAGTAACTAATTGGAAGTTTCGTGTAGTATTTCTCTCCCAAAAAAGATTGCCTAGACTTTCCACGTGAAAAGGATAGAAATAGAATGTCTAGTAAAGTATCAACGCGTATCAACTTAATCTAACGAGTGGCCGCTGCGGGATTGAATAGCCTTCTGACGGTAAGAGACGGCCCTTTGCGACAAATGAACCACAAACCGAGCGGTAACCAAAACCACTCGAGATCGTTGGTCCACGTTTGAACGTCACGTATTGTTTTGCGCGTCTCAGGAAACCGCGGATCCGGAATTAGTCGGTCCCAAAAACCACCGCGGACGGTTGCGAAGGTTCTTCCGTTAATAAGATTGAAACGTATATTTCGAGTGCATCATAGATATCTGTTTTTCTTTGCCTAAAAGGCTTGCTCGTTGATTTGCTGATAATAGAGATAATTAGGGTAATCGGATTACTAAATTACAGATTTGCTTTAGATAAATTATAATCCACGCGAAAATTCTCGGACTATGCGAACAATGCGTTTCACAAATATTTCGTCGATATACTTGAAATAACAATGAAGCGTAACCGAGTTCTACCAAATCTATCACGGTAGCTTGCCGCTCTTTGGCTGACATGTGGCGTATATACGGACGCGGTGAAAGAAGGAGCAAGCGGATCTGAATGGCTCCCGAGAGTACCAAGTTCGAATCCCATTACCGGACTCGCGCCCGTTAAATAGGTTTCGCATCGTCAACCGGAAAATATACACATCGTCCCCGAGTTGTCTTCGGCAAGGAGGGGGTGAGGACACGTCTTATACCCCATGCGACGCAAATCGATGTGGGTCCGTTGGGAGGACCGAGCTGAAAATTTCGTGTCCTCATTGTTTATTGCATACGAAATGTTCCCGAACGCTGTCGCATAAATTTTAAATGAAGAAGACGCGTCATGGTGTAGGCAAGATGGAGAAATAGGATAGCAAAATTATACTAGATCGAAGAAACAAATTAACATTACGTCGTATTTTTATACATTCCTACATTTTATCACAAGTTTTCTTTTCATTTTCGTGATATTCAGATATTCAACATTTCCCTATTTTCTATTCGTAATAGTTTTATGTTGATATTCTTAATAATTAAGAATGACGGTAAAAAGAAGCGATACTTATTTCAGTGGTCGCGTTATCACGACGGATACAGTTACTCTCACGCACAAAGAACGGCCATCGTCGTCAAGACGTTCCTCAATGTTCCCCTCCAGCATTTCAGTCACCTTACATCTCCCCCTTCCTCTTTTTGCAGTTTCTTTTTCTCCATTCCTGCCCATCGTTCGTGCACCGCTCTCCGTTCTCGAGCGAGCGTTACGAACGAAACGAAAATAAAATGTAAGTGGAAATTTATTGCCGCGGGCGATAGGAGACGTTTCCGTACTTTTAAATATTTTATAAACTTTCTTCTTCTTGCCTCCGTCCTCGTGGTTCCCAGGAGCGCCTGGAGAGCACCGCTGACGATAGAAGGAGTGCCATGAAAAGGAACGAAACGTCTCAGGAATGGATGGAGCGAGGAGGTCTTCATCTTGGTGTCGATTTCTTCTATTTCTCAGCGCGAATGTCACGTCGCGTCGCTACGAAAAATGAAAATATTCGCGATATAATGCTCCCAATGTGCATTCCATTGATGATGAATTATACCTAACTTTCCTTTACTATCGCAAACAATACCCTATTTAGCAATGTTATTTTTTTCTTGAATAATGTACATTACACAAATTCTTCTTTTATGAAACTCGGAACGTGTAAAAAGAACGATCTTGTAGTGTTATTATAGTTCAAAATTCATTTAGTGACTGTTCATTTAGGTAACTAAATGAATTTTGAACCATACTTATTGATCAATACGTTTGATGATGTCTTTAAAGTAGATGATAGGCAACGCAGATGAGCATCACGAAAATCAATAAGTGACAGGCATAAAGAATTTGTCGTGTTCCCCCATTTCGTGTGTCCTGACATCCGCTATTATTCGACGGCACGCAAACGACTGGCGGAATAACGTTGTAAGGGCCTGTCGAAGTCGTGAATATTTGATGCGAACCTATCAGCGCCTCTCAATACAGTTAGGCGAAAATTGACAGCTCTCTCTCGAACGCTCGAGCCTCTTCTCCGTCTCTTTGACAGAGGCATAAGCATCCCTGACGAATATTCCTCGAGAGGCAGATGACGATGGAACAGCGTGGATAAGTAATAAGTTCTTTCTTTATCGTTCTCCCAAACTAATAAGTCCCCTTGTCTCCTCGAGTTCCATCAAACGTGCTGAATTATGTAGATGCGGATCCTCTGCACTACTGATACCACTCGATCCGCCCTTAAGGGACCGTGCTTGAAGTTTCTTCTTCTTTTACTTATCTTATATACTGTTCAGTCGATCTGTAATTTCGATGAAAGATTGTCATATATCAATAGTCCTTTTTCCGTGGATATAAATCGTTATTTTGTCGTTTGAGATTGGATTTTCAAGTTCTGAAAGTCTAAAGTCAAGTTTTGAAAGTTTCGTATCTTACATAACACGCAAGAGTTCTTTTATTACAAATTATTTGCGGCAATCAGTTCATACGCATGCTTGCGCTTTTTTCCGCGGTAAAGAGATCGCAAAAGCGAAGGAGAAGAGAAACGCACAGATCGCGAGATCATGCACTGCACGAAACCGTTGCAAGTGAAGACGGTGAGTTACGAGACTTAGCGTTAACCTCCCGGCATCCTCTCGCACGAAAACGCGCCCCCGTTACGGGCCGCGGGTAGATTACTTTTCGATAAGGAATAATTAAAAATTTTCTCGTTTAAAGTAGCTAATTCCATTTCTGGCGACGCCCCCCGGAGCGGGTAATGGGCGGCCGGAAGTGGCCCGGCTCACCGGAAAAAATAACCGCTAAAATACTTGGTAGATAAAGAAGATAAAGTCGCTGGCTGGCTAGCAGTAATTTATATCGGCGTGTGATTCCGGAATGAGACGCGAGGAGAAATATTTCAGGGCGATATACCCTCCAGATAGTAGTAATTAAAAATTACGGGGGGAGAAAGTGGCGCGGACGACGAAGCAGGAAAATAAGAATATATTGATTGTACTGGATGAATCATCCCCTGAAGAAAATCCAATCTCCATCCTGATGCACTTTAAGGAAGTACGTACAGCAAGACTATTATTTTTTTTTGTAGTTTTTAGATTTAAGATACAATTCCAAGTCCTGTATGTTACATAAAGCATATTAAAAAAATATTACATTCTCTGTTTAGAGGATTAGATTATCTTGGAGCAATAGTTCTCTATATCTCATTTATAAAAAATATGATATCGCGACAAAATCACAGTTCAGACTACTCTTTATTCACACTTGAACGTATTTGGTACCGTGAATGCTGAATCGTTACAAAATGTCGTATCGACGCCTTCTCTATTAACGTCACATGCTTCCGGTCGATTCGTCGAAAGTTTCGGTCAACCTGAACTCGAACAAGGATCATAAATCCCCGCAGTGGAGACTAATGTAGTGGTAATAGAGTATAAATGGGGGTCACAACCCGAGGTCAGCCCGTCTTACACCCCTAAACTGTCGTCCGCCACCTTCGCCCTCGTACGAGGACCGGCCGAGACCTTAAACTCGCATAACACCCACCTACCATTATTTCGAAATGACTTATCGGGACTTCATGCTTCGTGCTTGCCGATTTCAGAATCAGTTTCCCTTCAAACGGTGCAACCGTAATAGGAAATTCCCAATATGCATGATAATGTTTTGTATAAAAAAGCGCGTTATATGAGATGCGAACAACCCCTAAAAATATATCTTGGAAAATATAATAATATCGACTTTGATGTTTTATTAGTAAGATAAAGTTTTTCTACAACAATTAAAAATTAGGCATATCTCGGTCTTTCCGAGAGAAAGGGATTGTTGAAAAAATTGAGAAGACATTTTTATTAAAAATGTTTTATGATCGCGTGCGTGAGAGCACCGATGTGCCGTGCAGTGCTGCCGTCTCGTGAGCCTGTGACGTACTAAGGTATCGTGCGACAAAACTTTTTCTACTCGTTTCTGCGACACTCTCCTCGCTCACTCGTCACGTTTCTTCGATACTTTTACATCGAAGACGAAATATAAAAATTAGCTTTTTCACAACAATTAATACAAATTACATTGTCATCTTTTCCTCTATCTGTAATGTTGCAAAATTGCCCTTCCATACGTGTCTTTAAAAATTGTTTTTCTTAATCTTGAGTAAGTCTTTGCTCAAAAGATCGGCAAGTTCACGAAGCAATATGTATCTCATATATAGTTCTTCAGCATTCACGTACGGAACTTGGCAATGATTCGATGTCGTTCCTAAAGCAACGTCGTGAATTTTTGCGGCCGAGCGATCGCGGCCACGTTGAAAGTTACGGTTCTCTGATTCTCGTAGGTGGCTGCGCGCACACGGAACTCTTTTCCCGAAAGTTGTTTCAAAGTTCACGGCACAATGGACACGGCACGTATTTCCCCCTTCGCTATTTCTCTCCGGTTGATGGTAGATACACACGCCGGTACAAGGGAAAGGCGTCCGCGTGTTGCGGGGTGTATACCTAGCGTAGTGCTGACCAATGTTCGCCCGAAGATACGGTTGACGGGTCCGGGTCCGGCCTTCACGTCACCTCCACTTCAACGGTCTCCCGCGTGCGCCCTTTCTCGTGAGCCGCTCTTCTCGTCCGCATTCAATTTCAACACCTACGTCCGCGCAACCTGACCCAGCGCGCGCGCTGAACAATCGCCGAACCCATTCGCAACTTGAGACAAATGAAAACTTTACGCCGCGCGCGAACCGAAACACTTCTGTCACTGTTGGAGGTGTCGTGAGAGCCGTTTAGCAATCGATGCACGCGACTTACTCGCCACAGTGGCGAAAGGCTCTCGTTTCATGACGTTCATTTCGTAAAACTTGACGATTTTGCACAACCAAAGATGAGCATATGATTAGAGATTATCAAAAGATAGATAAAGATTGACATTCTATCTTTATTAAATAGAAGAGAGTAATCATGTTATAATATAATAATATATTAAATTGTAACAAAAGTCCGTAGTGTTGTTTAATATTTTAATGAAAAAAGAATGTGTGTGTGTGTTTCTGGAATCATGAAATTACCACAAACATGGCAAATGTTAGTAGAACAAGACGACGCGTATGTAGTTGAATAAATATTTATGCATATATATAATAATTTTGTGTCTTGGAATTTCACTAAAATAACGCTACGAACTTTTGTTACATCCCAATAATATAATTGATAAAATAAAGGAAAAAGTTGCCAACGTTGAACAGGACTTTTTCAATATGTTAATCTAAACTAAAATGCATTCTATTGATTTAAAGTGAAGCAATCGCATTAGTATGATTAATTTATAGTTGTATTTTGTTATGTATTGTGTTACTATATTGTGAAATACTTACTTAAAATATATAAAGAAATGCGTATAAAATAACGTTTGGCCGCGAGAAAGGGTTTCGAAATTCATTTCTGGCAAATGACTGCAGATCGATATCGAGATTTATTTGACGGCTTTATTTGCATCGCATTCTCGCGCTTGACGGCCTCTAACGCTTCGAAGGGGGTGAAGAAAGACGCCTGGACCGTCGTGAAAATAATTGCACGATATTCGGCGTTGGCAACCCTTCCTTTTACTTTCCTTTATCTTAATGAAACTCTATAAATAAAGAACCTAATGTCACGGAAACAATCGTCTGGGGAGAACAAAAAACCACTGATGAATCATTTAGAAAATCGAGAAGGGTAATGTTAAATTGTGAATCTTTTCTCATCAATTTATCAATATACATATAAATATTATAAAGGTCTCTTAAAAAATTATGTACGTGTTTAATTACATATGATTTTTTAAGAATTTGCTACGTATATATTAACATTTTGGATGGATAATAAAACAACTAATTGCAAGAAATACTATAAAATATTTTTTAATAAAATATGAAGATTAAGATTCGAATTGTCACTATACTCTTGAAAGCTGTTAAAATTAATTTCGACAATACGTGCTCTTCGCAAGATTACAATTGCAACTAATAACGAAGGGTCGAAGTGTCGACTTTGCCGACGTGACAGTTTAAAAAAGCTTTGAGCGTTCCTGCTGGAACAATAGCGATAAGGATACAGCGTCGTAAAATATTTTTTCAAACAGATCCGGGACACTTGATATCAAGGTTTACGGGAAGCTTTATCCCCCGAGGCGAGTACGTTTTGACAAGGCGGGGGCTTTAGAAAAAGGGTTGATGTGCAATAAAGGGGAGACGCTTACATCTGTAAAAAAAAACGCCAATAACTCATTGACAACAATCTCGTTGGGCGGGGATAATGGGCGCCGTTTTCTCAGGAGGTGACTGCTCCTGCACGTTTCCGCTTGATTAAGAATTAGGCTCAAAAAATAATTATTTTTAATTTGTGAGCATGATAAGAGGGCTTTGTTCCACCTTGTGTATGGCCCGCTGCTGGGATGATAAGAACGAACGCGAAATTGATCTTCATGTTTCATGATAATCCCATTAGTTTCGTTAATGTCCTCATCTCTTTAATACTTTATAATTATGTTCAAAGTTATGCTTGTACAATATGTTCCAGTGTAAGATATTTATTATTTTAGTATCTCATTATGAAGTTTGTTTTTGTCCAAGGCAGAAATTAAAAAAATATATCATTTAATTGTTGATACTGTCAGAGCAAGATATCTTCCTATTCGATTTCGGTATTGATAATAATAATATTAACAACTGTAAAAAATTATTTGCAATTTACCTTTTTTTGAAATTAGTTATATGTGTTATTTCGAGTCATTCTTCAACATTTTGTGTGTGTTAAAATATCGCATGCGTGGACGAGGGTGGCATAAAAACGACGTCGGCCATCGAGAGACGAAAGGGATAAGCAAGTTAATGAGAGAAAGAGGCGCGCGATGGTAAAAGCAGAACGGATAGCTGGACGTCGAGCCCTCGGTGGCATGGCTAATATCATGGAAGAGCCCTTTGGCAGCCTAGACAGCGACACCCCTTGACAATGCACTCCATGACGGGACGTGGGTCCCCATTAATTTTTTTAAGCATTATAAATATTTAAGCGAGCCATTTCTCATAGGTAAAGCGAAACGGTCTTCCTCAACGATCCTTTTTTTTCACTCGGACCAGTGATGAGATTCACGATACCCTCCTCGTAAGCGACACGATTCTGAATTGTTAACGATAACGCGGGGATTTACGACTGGTATTGCGATTATGCGTAACCTTACGACAGGGATTATTCGTGCGATTGAGATAAGGCGGTGCAACCGGCATGTCCAGGATAACGTTATGCGATATGTAAAAGGCATAACTGACAAGACCATAATTTATTAACATTAATTGATTATTCATCTTTTTCAAGATATTCATATAATTGATAATAAAAGTAAAATAGTGATATTTTGCAGACTTGACAATAAACTTTTATATATAATTAAATGATTGAGAAATGGGAATAAACAAAAAATGAAGATAAATGAAATAATATTAGGTTGTTGCATAATTTCTGTCATATTTCGTGTGCTTATCTTCGATGCGCAATAAATTATTATTAGATTAGTTGTTGAACTGCTAGGTAGTATGCGAAGGTAATATGCAGCCAACCAAACCAGCGCAGTTCAAAAACAAATCTAATAATAATTTATTACGCGTTGAAGATAAGCGCACGAAATACGATAGAAATTATGCAACAACCTAATACTTTATTACGTCAGTCTATTCTCGTTTTCCGCAATTACACGCGACACGTCGGCAAGTTGGTGTCGTGAGACGCGACCGTTACCTTTCGGTGACACAGTTCACGATGAACAAACTGTCGACGCGCTGAAACGCGTGCAGAAACTTGCTCCTTAGATAAACGGGCGAGAAGAGTAAAAGCAGCAAGAGAGAAAGAGGGAAAGAGGAAGAGAGAGGAGGCAGGGGCGCAAACGGGTGACCGAAGAAAGGCGTAGCGGTATACGCGCCGCCACGTGCGCGCGAGCGCGCTATCGCGCTATTGAAACGACAAGTGAAATATACGAAATAAATCTTGCAAGACCCTATTCAGTGGAGACAATACGGCGTCCAGTCTATGGACGCTGTCGAGGGTAGGCATACCGTATTGTGCGACGTCGGGAAGGTAGACGAACGTGAACTCTCGGACCGAGTCTCGCACTCGCCACCCCCTTTACCTTGCACACACTTTGCCTTTCCTTCTCTACCCCTCCTCTTTCCGACCAAGCTGAACACCCAGCCTTTTGCCCTGACCACCCCGGCCTCGCCCTCTCTCTCGGCCCCGTTCGCGAGCTTTCGTTGTTCTCATCCCCCTCGATAGCTCTCTTGGCCCCGCCAAAGCTTTCTGCATTTGTCTTTCTCTTGGTCTCTTCCTTTCTGTCTCTGTTCATCCGTCCGTTCCAACGTCCATCTTTCCGTTCTCTCTCTCTCTCTCTCTCTCTCTTTCTCTGTCTCTTGCTCGCAGTTTCCGTCTGTTTCGCTTCGATCCATGAAACGGCAAGTCGCGAGTAGGTGTCGCTGGGTAAATACCGGTGGTGTGTAGGCGATCTTTGGACGGGGTGGTCGTAAAGAATGGTCGTATTCAGAGTCCAGCGGCACTTCTGCTCTACCCTTCCCAATCCACCCCTCTCGTGCCATCCAGTGTCGCCCGTCCAGCCTGCAGCCTCCCCTGTTCGCCAGCGCAGCCAAAGCGACACCACAGTGCAAAGTTTCTGAAGCGAGACAAGCCGCAATATAATGCCACCCTTGGTACACGGGCATACCTCACCCTCCGTCCAATAGCGATCCTAGATACAACCCTTTCTTCGGCCGAGTGCTCGCCCGATATCACCTCGTATATGGTGGATCAGGATCGCCAGTGTTTCTTCAGTGGCGTTGAATCGTCACGTGGACTAGTAAAGGATTCCGCAGTGGTTGATACATTACGATCACCTAATCATATGTATATTGTATTTTGCTGAAATTATTCCAGCATATATAATTCACATCTTTTTCTAATCATATCAGTGTACCGTCCATTTCAAGAATTTAACTACGATATATATTTACGGGTAATTATTTAATTTGTGAAATATTTTACTCATGTCTGTAATGGATCATTTAATCATCATTATTTAAGTAATGTGTCTGGCGGTGCCGAAAGGTTGAAACGTCTCTTACATTCGACGATTCCGCTACATCGTGTTTCACGTCGAGCGGTACTGATCGCAGACCTGCAAGTGGCATCGTACATCGGCGCGACTTCTCTCTTACCATCGTTTCGTGGATGATCTCGCGCGTTCGATAATCGGGCGCTGGCTGACGCTCTACTCCCGGTCCCCGCGGTGGTTAATATTGATTTACGCATAAGGCTCGCCGGCCTAATCCGGCCGGGCCATAAACAGATCAGGTCCAGACTAAATCCGGCGCAAATTGTTACTAATTCGCATCTTAATAATGACCACGTCAGAGGCGTCACCGTATCTCAGAACGTGGCAAATTAGCCACGATGACAAATGACAGTCGGCCGTACACGTGCGCCCGCGGTAACCCTCTCTCGCACTCTCTCTCTCTCTCTCGTCCGAGTGGTGGTCGTACGTGTTGGTCAGAGGGTTGCTAGTCGTCGTCGTTGCGTGGATGCACGTGTGGAAAACGATATGCGCGCGTGCACGTATATACACGCGCGCCAATCAGTGTGCGAGTGGACGGACGATCGGGGTCACATACGAATCCTCTGGACATACCGCAACCGAGCCAGTGATACGGCTGCCTATTCAACATGTGCAACCGTCAACGTGCGCAGATACAATCAATCAAATCAATTAATGATTCGATTGTCCGATCGCACCGCGACACGTGTGCCTCATCCTGAATTATGGCAGGCGACGCGTAGTTCTCTGCCGCAGGAAGATCCTTCGTCCCTCCGCCGGAGGAATTTGGGGTTCACGAGTTCTTTTGATGTCTCAGCACGACTAATTAGACTAATAAAGAGATACTTCAGCCAACAGAGTCGATGCGTCCAGTTTCATAGTCATTACTTCAGAAGAAATCGCGTAAAGTAATAATTGCTATGTTTCTTTGAAATATTTATAAGAAATGATTATTTTAAAATGATTTGATATTGATTCCTCATTGCAAAGTGGATTAGTTTTAGAAGAAAGTCAGAGCCAATATAATCGGAAGGATAAATAAAAACCCCTGTTTAGAAGAGGCGTCCGCGTATATTAAAAATGGATCTGATATCGTTGTTCGATAACCCGGGATGAATCGAAGCACAAATCGGATTTGGCTTTGGGGTCGAGAGAGCTTTTAATAAAAACCTCGTGCCGCAAGCGGGAAATCCGATAGAGAGCCAAAGTACGCGCAAATATTTTCTCTTCCTCTTCTCGGGGTGGAACGCGCATCGGCGGGATGCGGCGGGATGCTGCGCGGTGCTGAGAGCACCGTCGACACATCAAATCGAGTGTGTATCGGTGCTGCAGCGTGCGGTAACATCCTTTGATAAGCAATTTGTGCATCCTGCGAGCTTTGCACGATCACCGTTTCGCACCATCTACCGGGTGGATCTTTTCATTTTTCTGCTGTTATACACCGTGAAATTATGAAAAGTTTCCCGATCACACATATGTCTCGTAATATTTATTATAATATAATATCTTCATGTGGCACGATATTTTCACTTTATCATCAAGAATTTATTTAACTATTTTATCATATCGATGGATAATTACGTTACAATGTTTTTATCTCATGCGTATCCGCGTACGTCGTGTGTTTTATCGATACGTTGAAGTGTACTTGATATTGAATAACTTAATTCAAAAAATTGCAAAATTAGGATTATCTTGTTTATGAGTAGATTATTAATATTAGGTACTCCAGCATCCTATTGCATTTATATCTCCGCGGTACTCGAGATGTCACTCGTAATTCCAGCCGTATTCCGACCGCGTTACCAGCACGTTTCACGTTACGCACGCAATACAGTCCGCTTGTAAAGAACACTTGCACAAATTATGACAAAGTGATAGGAGCCGATGCGAGCACCCGTTACCCGATACGGCGGCGCGGCTGGCAATATGCGTATCAATTTGCGGCGTAAAAGGTTGCACTTGATGTATTTTTATTTATCGCCTCTCCCCGGTACGATATGTTGACCGTATATGGTCTCCCGGTCGTACGCACTCGCGTACGCACTCCGCGCATCTACGTAGTCCGTTCACCGCCCCGTTCGTTTGCCACTCGGCGAGCACGTTAAATCGTATTACTCAGATAAATTGCGACGCACGGATCTCCGCGGACCTTTTTCGCGACGTATTCGCGGGCGATGGAATTGTCTCATACGTATACGGTAATTTCGTAAATGTACGGCTGCGAGAGCCGTCCCTTTTCGCCTGGATGTAGGAAGGACTTTTCGTCGACCCTGGTAATAATATAAGGCCGGTAAAGCCGATTTCGCAGCCACCCGCCGCCGATCGTGCATTGTTCCGCCCGTCATTATTCTTTCATCTCGGTTATGAAAACGTTCGCTAAAAAATGGATTGAGACTACGCTCATCTAAAACTCGTCTAATTTCTGGGTAGATGCAAACACAAAGGAAATCGATAACAGTTATACCAAAGTTTTTCTGGGAGTGTCTCATTATTGTCATAAGCGAATATGTCACTTTCAATCAAATGAAAATACCTGAATGACACGTTGAACACTTTGTCATATTAATTTCAGGTCTACTGAAGGTTTATGAGATGCTAAAAATTCAAAATTATGGAAGTATCCCTTCAAAATATATCACATATTTTTATTCTCGATAATTATATAATAATGTTTTTAAAATAAAACAGATCTTGTGTGTGTGTGTGTGTGTGTGTGTGTGTGGGTGTGTGTGGAAGCCATTAGCGAACCGCTATTCGCGAGCTTTCAAATGAATATCAATTATAATAATGATCGTGGCCCGCTAATTTAGCCCGTTATGACGAAGTTCGTCGAATCGCGGTAAAATTACGGCAGAATTACGATCTCTCATTTTTATCTCGATCACTGACGGCACCGCCAAACTCCGTAGCGCAATCAACCGCGAATGAAGAAATCGCACATGCAAAAAATCCGTACTGCGCGAAATCAAAGAGCCGTCCTCATTAATGGGTTCTCCTGCCTTCTCTCTCTCTCTCGCTCTCTCTTTCTCTCTCTCTCCCCTCTTTCTCATTCTAGAGACCGGAATAAAATCGCAGCGCGCACTGATAGCGTCCGATTAAACTGCCGCACGCGTGCAATCGCGCAAGGGGCGCAATCCTTTTTTTCTTCTTTCCTTAAAGTTATGAAACGACCTCGTGTACTCGGAAATCGCACAGAAGCCGGAATCGAATTTCACCCCCATCGTCCCCCCGTATTTCCACGGTGGAATGCGTCGTGCACTCGCCGCGCGCCGACCGTTCATAGCCCGCGGCTGAGTTGCAAACTCTCCCGCTAACTATGCGCCGGGAGAGCCGTCAATCGGATCCGCCAACGCGCGTATCACTTACATGCAAATCCCGAGCTAAAATCCCGCGCGTTTCGATGATCGTGCAAACGGTTGTGGCGATGGTAGGGGTGGCACGGAGGGTGGATGGACGGTGGCGTGAGCGACGCACGGGGAGGACGCCGGCCGACCAGGGGGTGGCCGCGGACGCGGGCGGGCGGGAATCGAGCGAGAGGCGCGATGTATTAATTACCAGTATTGATGTCCATTTGCAGTGAATTGATGTGTGGTCAGTGTTGCATCACGCGCAGGGGTCGAGCGGCCGAAACACACCGGTGTGCGACGGCAACCCCACGCCTCTCTCCCTCTCGCGCGCGCGACGAGGGATGAGCCGGCATTGAAACCGGGACGAGAGTCGGACGGCTAGACGGGGTTGGTTGCGTGTACGGGCTAACCGTATGCGCGTCGATCGCACGTATCGATATATGCGTTTCTCGATCCGCGCTCGGATCCCAGCGTCGCGCCGTTCCTGATTTCGCGTTCCTGTTCCTATTCAGAACAGGAGCGTTGCTTGAAATCAAAGGTCTCGACTATTGTCCCTGCGGTATCTTGACATCGCGCGTACGCCACGTGGGGGAAGATAGCGACGTATATGTCTCGTTGTAGGAAATTGTATCGAATGACGCGACTTTAGATTTTCGTGTGCCTCCATGATGATTTCGTATGCCTACCCCCATGACTATATTTTTTATAGATTTGTGCGAAATTATCGTCGATCTCATCTAATGGAGGAAAAAAATTAATAATCAAATCAGAAACGAGACAACGCAATAATTTTATGATCTGTAATATTGTCTATCGTTATCAAATGTAGCACACATATCTCTCTCTCTCTCTCCTTTCAAACTTTTTTTTATTAAATAACAAAATAAGTCGTGACATATACTTAAATGAACCTTCAAGCTTTTCGCCGCCATGCACAAAGTGATCGCGTAGAATCTGCGGCGTATCATTTAGAGGACGCGTTCAAACGGTAACATATCAAACGTCGTTCAAACTCCTTCCTAAACAAGGAATCTGCGTACGTTAAACATACGGCAACGAGAACACCGACGAGAACGAGGATGTTAACAACGCCGGCGTCGCGCGAGAGTCTCCCACGAGGCTCTCCCAAGACGACCGTCGGCGCGGCGCGTTTCACGGCGGCGCAGAATCGGTCGTTAAGATTTATGGTCGGCCCGACGCGGTTCCCGGTCTTTAGCCGCTTATTAGCATGCGGTATATCACGGCGACCGGACCGGCCCGAGGTCCGCGACAATAATTAGATAGATACGGGACATAGACGACAGCGGCGCACCGGGTATGGGCGGTAGGCGACGCCGCCGGGTTAGGTGGCCATCCAGGGAGTGAAACGGAGAAAGGGTCGACGGAAGGAGAGAGTCCGTAGGACGACATTAGGGAGGAGGATAGAGGAGCGAGGTAGCGGGCGAAGCAAAGAGAGAGGAAGGGAGAGAGAGAGAGAGAGAGACAGGCGGGTGGCGGCCTGGAAACAGCCGCAACGGTGCGTCGTATGCAAATGATGACGTCACACAATACCACCCTCCGCGACGAGGGCTATAGACAATGCGTCCGCACAGATAGATCTCGTTCTACTACTGTACCGAGCAGCGCTACACGTCGTGGTCGCCTCCGTGCTCCGGGTTCTGGCCGATTCGTAACTCCTACCTCCCTTCCGCCCCCTTTCAACCCCGTAAATGTCGAGGAGACGGCTGCGTGTCGCAGGGAGATCATTACGGTGAATCCTGACGCCGGCCTACCGTCAGAGCGCCACGACGTTCACTTTAATGATTCCGCAAACTTCTTTTCGGATATCGCGTTATATCCCTGCAGCAAATGAGCAGCATGACAGAGAGATTTGATCTGAATTGCGGAAGAAAATGACGTTATCTCAAATTTATGTTAAGGAATAATCTTACGTTGATTAAAAATAGACAAAGACGAAAAATTCATTGATCACGTACTAAGCGTTTCAAAGTTTTCTATGTCTTGCATTTACAAAGATTCTGATCAATTTAAGAAATGAATGTACACTGCAATCAAATTACTACTATCAAACTTATCAGGTCATCCTCCACACTATACATAAAAATATCACAAGAATACATATGCTCTCTTCCAACTTCGATTCATTTACCTGATCCAATGCTGATCCAACATGCGATGATGAGGGCAATGGATTTCGCGTCCCAGATAGCCAAACGCCCGAATCTTCGCGTTACAAGTAATAATGCACACCGGTTAATGCAGCTCTGGCCGATGCAACTTCAGGCATATATCCGCGGTGCCCTCGCCCGGCTCACGGTGCGGTGTCGGTGAATTCAACGGAATTTCGATGAAACGCCTGGGCGGAAAATCAGGGTCGGCCCAGGGGATAGACGGAGATCTTACCGCAATGACGTGCGGTCGAATCGGCCCGGACGAAATGACGGATCCTGCGAGTGACATTCGATATCACGGCGGTAGCGCGGCCAGTGAATACGAGGTACCGGACGTTTCAAGCGCTCCGTCTATCGGACTGACGCTGAAATCCGGATTAATCGCGGCTTCCTATATATCGCCCCTCGGTTTGCGGTCGGCGCCGTGAGCTACCTCGTTCCGAGGTGAGTTCCATCGTCTCGTTATTTTTCTTCGACTTACCTTGTCTTCCTGCGCGCCCGGCCGCATTACGCTCGTTTGTCTTTCCTCTTCCGGTTGCGATGTCTTTTTTTCAGGGAGGATGAGCGGTCTGTCCATGATCGGCAAGAACGCACGAGATGAAAAATCCTTCGTAGAAGTTTGTTCCGACAACGTTACAAGATTTGAAAATGTATGTCATGATAAAGAGAGTTATTTTTATGTGTGCAAAAAATGAGTAACATGACACTAAAATCTACAAGTTAAATAATTTGCAAACAGATATTGAATATGTGCAAGATTGTGAATTTTCAAGTGAAAATTGGAAAAAAATGTTTATATTTTTGATCATTAATAATCATCAATTTTTTTATGAGAACTGATATATCAAGTTGTGATATAAATTGATTATGCAAATGTTATTGCCATGTTTAGCGAGATATAGAAACCGACAGCAATGGTGAGCATATTTGTGTATCGATTAGTCTAATGATGCAAGTGAATTGACTTCGAATGGATTCATTGCGCCCAAGTATCACATGTCTTGACCAGAAGCCATAGTTTGCAAGTCTCTCCGCTTCCTGCACCTCCCCCCGCTATATTAATTGCGGACAGATTCCCCCAGCGTGTGTGGGCGCACGAAGCGGATCGCGACATTACACGGAGCAATAATCAATGATCAGGCTAATTGAGTGGGATTGATCGCATCGATGATAACGATACGAGCGCGGTAGGTTGCATCGTACACCAGATATACGCGCATTAGTATCGGATCATGATGCATGTCCCTTTAGTCCGCACGTCATTTGGCAAAGTTATTACTGCCTCCTCGATGACACGGTCCCTGTTTCGCAGAAACAACATTGCTACGCAAATTCGACGACCATTGCTTTCTAAACAAATTTGCTGACTATGTAGAAAAGAATTTTAATCCATAATATCATTATAGATGATCATAATTTTTATTTTTAGAAAGCAAATAAAATTTTTGAATAACATACACATTTTTTAGTAACTTTTCATTAAAGTTAAAATAAAAATTTGACAAAATCTTATTTAATAAAAAAAAGAATAAGTTGTGAAATTTTTCTCTTTATCAATAACCATATATGCAACCATCAAATAATTATAAAACATTCTTTAAACAATTAAACAACTTTCATATGAAATTTAAAGGAAGGAATCTCGAACAGGTTGAAGAAGAAAGCACCAGTAACAATACAGAACATGTATTGACGTTGCATAAAGGTGGGTCCAGACATGTGTCGTATCATCGTATTGTATCATAATCGCGTATCATGCATGATATGGATACGTTAGTTATAATGATACGCCGAGGCCTTGCTTTCAATCCGTATCCGTATCATTTATCTGTATCTATTAGTTTTCCATCTAACGTATCGTTCCACGTTAACCTGCTGTGGAGACAATGTCTGTACAGTTAGCTGCTGTTAATTACATTTTTCTTCATTATTTATTGAAGAAACCGAGGAAATCACGATGGTGGTGGATAAAAAGAATTTTTGCGAATCGCGAAGTATACAGTAGCCCAAAATTATTGAGCGACTTAAAGTTTCAATCTGTTAGTGGACAGTACAAAAACTTCACAAGAATGTCACCCATTGAGTTTGAGTACCTGATAAATTTGGTGGGGAAACAGATTTCCAAAATAGACACCACATATAGGATAGTAATACCTTTTCAAAAAAGATTAGCCATAACTTTGCGATCGCTAGACGAAGTAACACGACTGAATCGAGTCAGGATCTCAGGATCGTAAGCGTCCACACTGACTGTATCCGTATCTCGTATCATTTCTTTGATGTTTCGGCGAAATACCGACTTCAAATGGATCATGGTCGTATCGTATCTGCGTATTATTTTGATACACAGATACGATACGCAGATGTGATACGGCGCACCGTCCACACTAAGCTAATCGTGATACGCGATCATGATACGATACGGTGATACGACACATGTCTGGACCCATCTTAAGAATCGACGGGATACGTTCCGCAGGAATTCAAGATCGTACCGGAAGGTGCGGGTGGCGATGAGGGTAGCGCCCCTCGAGCAGTTTATTCCACGTTAGGAACGGCGAATAGGAAAGACGAGCCCTCAAGAGTGCGGTACAAAGGAGATCGGTAGCGCAGGTATTCGGATCTCTTCAGGGATCGCCGTGACTAACGCGTAACGACCGCGCACAATCAAAGGTAAAACAATACCGCGTGACAGCGGTAGGAAACCGCGGGTTGCGCGTGTGTAAAGATCGTCGGTAACCGATATCCACCTGCTGGTGTCGCACAGCTGATCCGGGCCAACCGCGGAATTACGGACTGCCAGGTTCGTGCCCATTTTCCTTCCCCGTTGCCTCGTGCGCGAATTCTTACTTACCCCACGCATCTCAACGCCCGTAGCCACATCCTGAGGACTCGTATTGCACTCGAGATCGATTCTCGATACTGTGCGCGCCACGAGAAGGAATTGCGCTTGGTTACTCGTTATCCTGAAACGTTACGCTTATCGATTTGTGAGAAGACAAATATTGTTATTTCGAGACGCCTTACATCATGATTATTCTTTATATTATATTAGAAACATTTAACGTTTTCTTATATTACGATTTTATTGATGCATAGCCTATGTTATCACTATCCACGTATGTTAATAAATTATATTTATAGTTAGCTCACATAATTGTTGATATTAATTGCATAGGTACATAGACATACATTTTACTCATTATTTTATATATTCTTAATTTTCCGTTTTGTATTAATATTTTACCTTACTAATTTTCGGTTGGTTATTTGGCATTTCGATCACGCGTGATTGAGCAATCTCGTTACACGAACGAATGACAGGTCATTATTGGTCGTCTCGATGCCCCAGCCAATCAATAGCTACTGTCACTGGTTACCGCAATGAATTAATGCTCAGTCAGCCGTACACGAGTAATCATTGCGAAAACGATTCTTTCTTTTAATCCATTCAAAAGAATCCAAATCATATTATCTTTTTTAAACAATACATACATAATTTTGCAATTGGCAGTTAACAAAAAGCTACAAAAAAATTATTATCACGTAAATACAAATAGTATTAGTCTCAATTTTTCTGCTTTTATCAATATAGGTATCGCGATAGAATTTTAAGCACCTCGACTGCTCGCGTAAGCACAATGAACAATCGACCAGCGACGGAAAATCTATTAGGGAATTAATCATGGAGCCACGGCGTCGGCAACGCGTTCTCGAAGGGCCCCGGGTCTCGGCGAGATGCAATTCGACGCGTCCCGACGTAAATGCAGGCCGTCAGGGTGCACCAAAGTCGGAGTCGGAGATCCGCGCGTGCACGAGAACGCGCGCGCGGTAGCCGGCAGATAATGACGCGATATTATGCATAGGATATTCGGCGCACATCCGCGGGCGTATTCTCCGCGTTGATTTATCGTTGTCTTCATTATTAGGAATGCACGTACGCTGCTCGGCCATTATGCAAGCGGGGGCCCCGGTCCGAGAGAGACCTGACGGACGGTCCAGCCTCGGACTCGGCTACAATACAATGTCCGCATATACGGGCGGCATACGAGAGGGAGCATTGAGACACACACCTACGTCGTCCGCCGCGATATAGATAGACAATTAGCTACCGTCACCGTCTATAATTCTGGTAGATTAGTAGCCCCAGCGTCCTGCAGGAATACAGTCCTCCGCGCGCCGTGGTCCACTCTGTCTCTCTCTCTCTCGTCGTCCACGTCGTTGTCCCCGTGAAGCCCGGGTCATACGCCGTAGATTGGAATCTTGATGCATGTTGATCCCGCTGGCCAGTAAATCCGGGAGCGCGCTCCGTGCCGCTGCGACGCAGGCCGAAAAAGATCTCGCGATTCCGATTTCAAGCGCGAGCCCAAGTAGAATCTAATTCTACGGCCGACCATCGGCATGGCTGATTAATCGACGATGCCTGATAACGCGTCATAGTGCACAGTAATCATCCTTCAAGAAGATCCTTGTGACGTTATCTCGAACCCGCGCTGACGAATGCACGCGATTGCAAAGAACATCTCTGCCGTTGCGTGTGTACCTATATGGAGGTTTAAGTAAAGTTTAGGGCGCACGTTTGTGAGGCACGTACACACGTGCCTGTCTTGTATTTGCGCGCGTGCATTGGAAAGCTTTGTCGTAAGAATAATTGAAGAGCTCTGAAGAACAAGATTCAGTTATGCTTCCTAGCTCATTCCAAATCGCGGGGAACATATCGCACAATACGAGGTGAAATCGAACCACGTCTCCGCCTTCTCCATTTTCCGTCTCGTTTTGTGCTCCCTTCTGTTCCGGCGGCAGAAGGAAAGAAGGGACGCGGCATCCGTTTGGGGAGCCGCGGGAACGTGGACAGTGATAAAATATTCAGGAACGTGGGGCGGTAATATTTCACGTAGGAAATCGGTCGGTTGATTTTTATAATACTGGTCAAATATAGCCAGGGGAGCGAACGCCGGTCGAGTGCGCCGGGGGATCACCCGAACACCCTTTCCGCCCCCGCGCGTCCACCGTCGCACAAAGGACCGCGGCATAACAAATAGATGTATAAAGGGTCAATAAAGGCCGACGTAGGAGGAGGAGGAGGAGCTGAAGCACGGGGAAAAACGAAGGAGGTGGTGGACGATGTGGAGTCTCCCGAGGCACCGGCGGGGAATAAATCTGAGCCCGTTTTCGCCCTTGGCCGCGCAGCAGGACGCTAAAAATCAAGGGTTGACGCGACGTAGAGAGATCTCGCTCGGGGAGTGGAAGTCGCCCCCATGGCGACGAGTTGTTTGTCGATAGTTTTGAAATGGGATACGCGTAAATTATTTTATCCTTGTCGCGACTCGCGCGTCAGTCGTAATGTATGTTGATATAATAAATTGAATACGTTTTAATTGAATTAATATTCTTTAATTGAATTTATTGAATAGACTCACAATTTTAGTATTATATAGAGCTGTATATTATATATATATATAGAGCTTATTGTATTCTTCTTTCATTTTCTTTTTCTTCAAAATATCTGTATAAAATTTTCAATAAAAAGCTTCTCTCATCATAGAAGAAATAAAAATCAGATATCCAGCAAATAGCATAATACTCGTGCTATTGTTAATAATTTTATAAAAGATCATTTGTTCCGTAATAATGCTTGTAAAATATTGTAATTTACTTAGCTAGTATCTCTATTCAGTGCAGAAAACATTATCCGTATATTGTAGTTAGGATATTTTCGTTTTTAAAGGTAGCATTTTTCCGCACATCGCACTTTTCAATCGCATCGGTTTTTCAGGTAACGCGACTCGTAATAAAGAAATATTCCAGCAGCTATCTATATCCAGCCGGCATCTATCTATCCATCCATCTTTGTTTGCTACTACGCGGACCGTGTAAAGTCTGGAACGCCACCCTGCCTGCCCCTCGCGACTGAGTCCCTTAGGACTCACCCGGTCCACTCGTCTCTCACCCCGCCATCCAATCTCGATGCCGGGACAAAATCTGCGGGCGTACATCACGTTTATGGACCGCCAGAGGTGCTGCGACGTGTCTATAAAGGCCGCCACCTCCGGGTCATTTTACGTCCTTTAAAGCGGAGTTTCCATATTTCTCGTAGTCGTATCCGTATCGCGAAATTGGTCTTCCGGGGTCTCGAATGCGCGCGCGGGGACGAAGGGCAATCCTTCGCCACCCCTGCCACGTCTCCGGGCTCTCGACGTCCGCCCCCGCGTGACCAGGGAGAAGACCCCAGTCCCTGCGAAAAAGCGAGAAGCCGACGCTGAAACGCTATCCTCCATCCCCCTCGTTCCGTTCGACCCTCCTCCAATAAAACCGTCCGACGATAGCGCATTGACTCGATAAAAAGGCACTTCGTGGCTATCGCTGCCAGCGGCTAACCGGGATCCGGGAACGGGAATGTACGTCTTGTTAGGTTGGACCTCGTACCGAGGCGCGTAAAGCGCTTTGATTTTGTTATTACGACGGATAGAGGATTTGTCCGGGACGGGGAGGACTTTAGTGAAGCGCGTTTTACTTTAGGGCGCATCGTCTGGCGGTTCGCAAGATGTTCACGCGCCACGTGGTTCGCAGGGTGAGGCGTAAAACGCTTCCCGTCTTGTTATGATATCTACAAATACGACGGATACACAGCATTTGGTAAGTATATGGGGCTCTCAAGTAAGATAAAGTCGCCTAAATGCAACTCTGTTATATATCCGGCACTTTATTTTATATTTTACGGCGCGCAATCGTGTCGCGAATGATCGGCAATTTTGCGGATTTGCCACAATGTCTTAATGAAATTTCAGTATTACTGTATCATCGCTCGAAGCTCGACTGATGATCATTGTGATGACGTTATATAAGTCTTGTGCTAAAACCGTGGGTTGTCTGAAAGAAGAACGCGCGCGCGTGTCGATCTAATATTTAGAATAGATGGCCGTTTAGCGGAGTCCTGCAGGATATCCTCGAGATAGTCGGGCGAGGTACGCGGTTGGTACCAAAGGGCGCGATGTGAACGAGCGGGTAGAGGGTCGGGTCCACTTCGGCCTCGAACTCCACCCCGAAATCTCATCGGCCCAAATGGCGCATCAACATCTATTATTAACCGGGTTCAGAATATTAACGATACAGTTACCGTATTCCAGAAGCTAAATTAGCGGAGATTATTACGAGTGGTCTCTCTCACGGTACCGTTCTCCTCCCACCCTCCCCCTCTCACCCGCCCCCAACCCATTCTGTGCTGTCACACCTTCTCTTTCTCTCTCTGTTTCTCTGTCGTGCTTCTCCTCGTCTTCCTCTGTGCACTGAGTGTGCATCGTGCGCGTACCCAACGGGACAAACTTCCGCTGCTCCCGCGTCCCCTGGTGTTTTTACGAAGGCTGCGCCATTAATTTTAATATTATTGCATATTGCTCTTCAAATTGCCGGAAAGCGCGCATGACGGCGCCGCTGATCGCGTGACGCATCATTCGGCGCGGCGCCCGCTCACCGCGACCAATTCATCTTGATTTTTCGACATGCCAGCTCGCGAACGCGTCATTGATTCCCTGCGTATGAAGCGTCGACAATGACGCGACCTGAGTAAGAGCTACGCCTGTGCCGAAACGCAGTTAATTTTCGGCAGTCAGAGGATATTTTCCGTCTGTCGTCCTGCGACTGCCTGGCGTATGTCTGTGTCCAATTAAATTTTTTTTGTAGCTTTCGCTTTATGATTTTGTACTTATTTGTGGTTTTTAGGATCGGCTCATTTTGTAGTTGTCTACATCTTAGTTGGATCAATCAAAGCTGTGATAAAAAATAAGAACATTTATTAATAGCCTATCGAAGAATTGTTCCGGATGCGAACGCGTGCAGATTCGACGTGAGGAAGCTTGCGCGCCAGAGAATGGTCCTTCATAATTCTTTCTTTTTTAAACATGGAATTGTTCCATGTCATATTTTGACATTATTACGTCACACATTCCACTTTCCCAGAGGAAAGCCGTGGCGCAAGGGATAGAGAAGGATTAAAGTGGGTATGTATGCGAAAACGGGACGTGGAAGGAAAGGGTACCGTGAAGTCGGGGATGAAAAAACGTAGGATGGAAGTGAAGCTTTTTGATTGACTGTTTGAACGATTTGTGCTCGGTCGGCTACGCCGTCGGGCTGGCATTGATTATTGCTTATTGAATTTGTATGTCGGAGAGGGATGTTCCGTTAGGGGTTGTCAAAGTCATCGCGAGGGGTTAGTGCGCGCGAAGCGTTTCCGTTTTCATACGCGATATCTATCCAGAAAGTCATATAGTTTTCTCTCTTAATTCACGAAGATTGAAGATCTAATTGTTCGCCACTTTTACGTGGAATGAAATTAAAGGAAAAGAAAATAAAGTGGAAGTTTTTTAATCTAAATTAAGATAAAAATTGCGCCGCAAATGGTGCAAAATTTCAGAACGATATTCTGGTCTTACACATTCGTATCATGCTTCAGTCAGAAATAGCGTGCTCTCCCTCGAGTTTCCTTCTGGTGTTTGCGCCGTTCTGCTCTTCATTTCTATGTTTAATTCAAGAAACCATACACGTATTCATTATGAATATTCCAATTTCGTCGAAATCTTTTGGATAAGTTCCTCGGTCCATAATCGTAATTACGACTGTCATGTCTACTTATATCGCGGCCATAGACAACACCGTTCGCCGGTTAGATTTCACATACGTATAATTCGGCTGGTATTCTCGAGAGAGATTCAGTGTAGCGCGCAGCGAGAAATATTTTGTCCGACTAATGAGGTAACGGAGGGGTGGTGGCGGCGCTCCATTTCCTCTCTCTTTCTTTTGCTTCGTGTCGTCCATCCAATCTCTCTTCCTCTTTACCATCGCACTTGCCAGCTCGTTTATGCTTACGCGTATCGTCCGGCGAGCACACACGTCGACTCGCGACGTAGCCCTGAATTATTGAACGACGTGGGGATCAACCGCGGATCTCCGAACGGGTCTCCGCATCGCGAGAGCCCGCCGCGTCTCTCGAGCTTTAACCGGGGCGGAATACCGGAATCGAAGAGGTTTTGCGGCAGCGAATAACGTCACTCGGGCGAACGAACGCTAATCCGAGACACGCGCGCTTTTTCGACCTCCCTGGAGGCGACGAGCATCATTAAATTGTAATTATCGCAACTGCAGAATCGAATACTCCGGCACGTCGTAGTTAAAATACGCACCGCACAAATTGCACGGTTTGAATAAAAAATTCAAGTTTCAACGATAAAGAAACAGTGAATGTTTATATTATATACTTATCATTTGCCAGATTAAACGGAATGCCACGACAAGTTTTCTTGTCTATCTCGACAATCGTATCAATAGTGCATATCAATCAATTTCTTTTCTGTAATCGATCCTAGATCGATGCACTAATTCGCGAGTGCGAAAGTAATGAAAGGCACGTCGGCGACATCTCTTCGAGCGGACGCTCATCGCCGACGTCGTTCTCCTCGTCGACGCGGAATTTCTCGGCGACACGGAAAGAAAAGAGACGACGGCCGCCGTTGGAGTCCAAGTGTGCGCGCACGTCTGAGGACCTCCTCCGGGGTCCGGAAATAGAGGAGAGAGACATACGCGGGTCGTGCGCAAATTAACCCGGGTAATGAAAACACAATGAAATTATAATAAACCAATTGCCAGGTTGATTCGCAGCCCGGGAAGGAGGCCATTCAATAATAAAACGCGTACCTGCCCGCCGCGCCGGTGCTCGCGCGAGCGCACCGGAGTGGGTTCTTCTTGTGTGTGGACAGAGGGGGTGAGAGGAGGGAGGGAGAGGGGAGAGCGGACGCCGCCGTTCGTGTGGGCATCGTCCGGCCGCGCGTGTACGTACCTGCAAGAGAATTAATTTCTCGAGAGCCTTTATGCTCGCTGACTGACCAAACTACTACGGGCCACTATGCTCCCTTCACGCGCGTAGGAGGAACATGTGTGCACCCCGGCCGGACGCATTAAGGCTAATCTACACGGTACACCTTTCGATGATCACTTGTGAGCCGGTTCATCAGGTGGAAGAAAGAAGGGAACGGATCGAAGCATATTTCCATAAGAAACTCCATCCGTATTAAACATTCAAGATTGCCTCTCTGTTTCTCTCTTTCCGCTTCTTTATCTCCATTCCTTCTGTTTAATGAGAGTCCAATGTTGTGATTTAATCATGCAAATCGCTGATGTTTTATAACACCCTTAACGTATGCGTAACCGCACGGAGTTTGCCTTACGTTATCGATTCTGAATGAAGCTTTGGTGAAATGTGCTTTGTGAGATGAGGGTGAATTACCCCGGCGTAGATACGCCTTTACACGCACTCACACCTCGCGAGGAAACGTTCGCGACGGCGCGGCGTTGCGAAAATACTGGCGCCAGCCAGATATAGAAGGTACGTACCCACCACCGGCGGCAGATTATTACAACGAGCGAAATTTCAAAATACACTTATGGCAAGTGTGCGCCAGGGGAACCGTATAACACAATGATCAAACACGACCGGCCGTAGAGGGCTGCCCGGTACGCCCAACATTGGACAGGTACTCGCGCTTCGTCGGCATTGCATCGAAATACATTAATATCACGACGTTCGTTAATATTAATTTCTTTGTTAGTGCCGCGGACGCCCGGTGCGCATTCCGGTGATTTCGGTGAGGAGTTCTGCGGGTCTCGAGACGTGAAATTTGCCTACACGCGACGGAACATTTGATTGTCTGGTTACCACGAGACATTGACTGTTTAAATTCTTCATCTTTTATTTCTCTTTTGAACGGGAACGTATCGTCGCGTACTCTCGTATTTTAATTTGGCGGATGCGCATACCAAGCTCATTATGTAATCGCAAAATGGGACTAAATAGCTTATCCAACGTGCGAAAACGTGCCGACCAGCAGCTTCATTCTCTGTGTTTACTTCGAGAACGACACCCCCGGCGCGGTCAATAAAGTTATGCACCGGCCATTCGGGGTAGGCCACACGCGTTCTTTACGTTTACGATTATTTTTATTCTCGACAATCCTTTGTTCATCTCGAAGATCGTTAGCCTTAGGTAGGGGCGACCGCGTAAGGGCGTCCCGACCGAAACAGCATGTATAAGGCCTTTTTTGGTCGGGGTAGATACATGGGGGAAGGTAGGTAGATAGGTCATGGGGGGATGAGCCTCACATCGTCAATGCCGGAATTTCTCGACGGTGGTTGTATTCGTTCGCGCGTGTACGAGTGGGAAAGGAGACGTGTGCGCGAGGGGGTAAAAGAGAGCCACGAAGAGCCTGGGGATGGACGCAGGGTATGTCGGGGGGAGATCTTTGTTGCGGTTGGATGTGGTCAGATACGTGGACGCGCGGGCGGAGGCATGTTTTCGCAAATGTAGGTGCGGTTCTCAAGCCGCCCCTTATGAAATTATTTCGATCCTCCGACACGGGGGGTGCGAGGGTGGCGAGGTCAAGCGGGGATCGCAGCGGAAGGCGAGCCATGGCGTTGGGAAAATAGCAGCGCGGCTGCAAGAATTATTAGAAAAATTAATTATTTTCCCAGTCTCTTAATTAATTTTACAATTGCTCTCCCTTCTTTGTCCCGTGTTTCCGTGTCTCGCGTAGCTCTACCTCGTTCCTGTCCGTGGACATCGGTCGAAAGGAAACAAGAGAGAGAGAGAGAGAGAGAGAGAGAGAGAGAGTGAGTAGAGAAAGAAAGAAAGACAGAAAGAGAATCGAGAATAAGAGCTCTCACAGTTGCCTTGGTTTGCTTGTTTTCCGTATTCGCGTTCAGGTGTTTGCGGTTTGAATATTTAAGTAGCTCTCAGATTCGCCACGACTTTTTCGAAACTTCTAATGGTCATCGGACTAGATCAAATATATTTTTACAAACATATTTTTACGTGCGACGAATTCCCGGATTCGGTGGAATTTCTTCGTTATCTCTCATGCTGAGCTTCTTTGAAACGCTCTGGAACATAATTTTACGCGATACCTATTACATGCATCGCACACATCTTGTACTAAAAATTTCGACTTCCGTTCGAGGAGAGAGAAAGAAAGAGAGGGGGAGAGGTAGAGAGAGAGGAAGAGAGAGAGAGAGACACACACACCGCGAGGCTGCGCATCCTTCCGTTCTCCTGTACCCTCTCGCTTTCTGGATTTTTTGCCGGTCTGGCCACGTCTCAATTATAGAAAGCCTTGCTTCGGCTGCCACGGACGAATTCCAATTAGTCGCCGGGTGGCCCGTGTCGCGGGGACCCCGTATGGGGTTTCCCGGATTCTGTACGAGTTCCTTTCATGGAACGACTCGTTCATTTGCCTTTCGTCCATACCTTCTCCACCCCCACCTTCTCCACCTCTTGCTTCTCGTTCATCTCTCGCTCTCTCAATCCTCTTCCCGCCCTTCCCTTTTCTCTTTCTCCTTCTTTCTTTCTCTCTCCTATCATCGACACCGCCGAAAGTCTCTCTGTCTCTATTTGTCTCTCTTTTCATTTGACCGGACCCTAAACCTGGAGAGCCTCCTTCCACCCGAGACTGGACGGCTGGATTAGCAGGGCGTCAAAGCCAGCTACGGAGTTGGCTAAAAGCGGGTGCGAGAACTAAATACGCGCTCCTGTCGTCCGGCTCGGATATAAACCGCCGTCCTATTTTTTTCCGCCGCGCCGAAGATATGTACGACGACGACGCGGAATAGTTTTCCTATGTATCTGCGAATTCTTTCGAAATTGCTTCGAGGGCTGACGCGGCGTGCACGGTTTTATACCCGTGTACGTTCCATTGCGGTCTCAAAAGGTGCGGAGGCGGGAAAGGCGGGGTAGGGAAACCGGGTATTGTTCCGTCTGATATGGCGTTATTAAATTTTTCCTTAAGCGGAGAACGGTCTCGCATAAATGCGATGGACTAATGCACTTGGCTCGCGTATTCAATGAACGGACCAGGCGGTCATGGATTCTCCGTGAGGTCGTCCTATATTTCATTTTATTTTTAAAACTCGGAGAAGATAGGATTCTATTTTGCACGTTCAATTACACTGAATTTCAACAAATTCTCACTATCCAGTTCAAAGTCATGAATTAACATCGTCTTATTTATTAATTATTATTATATTCTCTATAATTTAATTATTTAATACTGCGTATATATGAGAAATATGTTTCACTGACATATTCGCGTATTACGTTTATGAGTATTACGAGGACGTAGCGGATGTAGCGTACATATATAATGATATCACGAGAATTTGTGGAGGGACGTTGGAAGAAGGACCTCGCGGTGCGCGCGGCATCGATTTCGTTTGCTTAGCTCGTCGGCCAGGACCTGGACCTTATCTATCGTTTATGGGGGTGATTCAGTCCGGGTCCCGGTCTCGCGCGCGCTCTCGCACTCGCCGTAGGGGACGATAGTAGTTCCGCGGCGCGCTTCACGGGTGGATGAGTCGACCTTTAATATGCCGTTTGAATCGGAGCTTTATACAACGTTACGACGGGAGATAGCTCCCGGCCTGACGTGTTTGCATTTGAGCGAGCCGAGGAGAGTATTGGATGCATATGTTAATCAGCAATATGGCGCGGGGTAGATATTACCCAGTGCCACCGTGGAAGGCCATCCCGGCTAAAGCACCCACCCCTCTCACACGTCCCCCTTTGCCCGTGTCCATCCCGCCGACAACTCTCGTGACGACCGTATTCCTAGGATTCGCGCAATCCATCGGCGCTGCCACGTCGGCTCCTCCTCCGCGCGTTTCCTAGGATTTCTAATTTCGAAGCCGTGATACAGTTCGCGAAACTTTATCGCACACCGTGCCCGTACTGGAAATTCGCCGGGTTATCGCCGTGATCAGATTCGGCCTGACACTCTGTCGGACTGTCTGGCGAGAACGAGAATATTGATACGGAGAGAGAAAGAGAAGGAGAGAGAGAGAATTCTCGATATCGCGATGCATGGTGTTGTAGAACTGGCGAATTCTCTTTTTTACACTATTATGTTCCGTTGCATCTTTTGTTTCTCGATTGCGCTTGGAGCAATACATTTACAAAAGTCTCGTAAAGTCTTCTTGTCTTCCTATAAACTCTTTCCGAGACGCCTGACAGACTGACGGGATCATCAGCTCGCATTTGCGAGACTAAAAGTTTAGGTATATGTCGGGTATTTTCTGGCACGTCGCGTTTCCGATAGATTTCCAGTTTTGGATTGGTCTTACAATTAGAATCAGGATGGAACTTCCACAGAATTGTCACGGTAATAGAGCGGTTGCGCGCAATCCCGCGAAACCGAACAAGCAAGACAGAACGAATCGAGGCTCCGCGGCCAAAGATTATCCCTCGGAATCTGTCGTCTGTCGGCACTTATCCCGGCCTAAAAGGCCAGGTAATCCTTCAACCGTCTGACGAATTTATCGGAAACCTTCGGAGAGGAACGAGGGACGCCAAAGATTTGCTTTTCCGATTGAACCCCACCGCGCACAAGAGGGGGTGGATGAAATCGTGGGGGAAGAGTAGAGCGACTTTCAACGCCCGAGCGATCAAAGCCGAAGAGGTTCGTAATCAGCAAAGGATGTTCTCTTATGGATTTCTTGTTTGGATTGAATTTGCAGTCATCAATCGTCTCTACGATTCGCGTGCCAGCGGCGAGGGGAAATCTGCGCAGGATTGGCATTATCGTTTTACTGCGGATTTAGTTTTGCGCCCCATAACGCAATTAACACTGGCGTATCTTTGATAAAACTGTGTAATTAATTTTGTTTAGATATTCTAATTGATATTATTGACAGTTATTTTTGCGGAATTTCTACGTCGTTTCTCTTCCGATTTAATATCCTCCTTTTGTTCAGCTAACATTGCCTAGTCCATTTTATTGACCGTCTATGGCGCATTATCCTTATACTTTGGCACAGACGTGACCTTTTCCCTAACCTTTTTCTGAATTGTATCGCTCCATTTGTTCGTAGCGCTCGACATTTTCTTACGGTGTCCTGCCGTAAGAAGACCATTAAAGACTTCATGCTTCTAAAGAGAAAAAAAAAGAGAAAATTAACAGCTATATTATAATACTACACGTTTTCCATATTATGACACATAAATTTAACATACGAATAATTATTGTATACCATATCTTATCCATACCATATCTTATGCTATTCTCTAATGCAAGATGAGAAAACGAGCAAATATTATTAAAATTCTGATAAACTTTTAATAATATTTTTGAAAGCGTTCTCGGGATCACACGGCCTACATTACAAATTTAATGCAGACTCTTGGCGATCCATCGTGTTAAGACGTTGTAGATCATTAAGTCAAACGGGGGGTCCGCTTGTTCCAGTCGTCCCGTGCGATCCTGCGGAGCGGATAGTCCTGACCACGAAATCGCGCGGCACGTCGAGGAAGGTCGATCCCTGGAAAAGAGATATCGGTCTAAGGGACTCGGCGGGACGCATCCCTTTTATCCCGCCCAATCGTTCGCGATATATCGGGGCTCGGCTTACAAGCGCACAAATCTCTGGGCCGGTTACCCTCGGCACGGGTGATTTAGCGGGTTTTCCGAGGGCTTCCAAGGGCCGCATGATGCGGCTGGCAAACTCTTTTATATCAATCGCGGATTGACCGGGGGAAGTCCATTGAACGCAACCGCTTCCGGAGGAAAAAAGAGGAAAACTATCCGCGCGCGACCCTCTGCGAAAGTGTGAACCGCAATTTGCTCCCCCTGCACGCGGTGGATTTACAGATACATACAATTGCAACAGCTCAAATTATGCGTGTTATTTCCATGAGGAAAAAAAGTGGACATGCTTGGCTCTAATACTTTGCGTAGTTTACAGCAATCTAACACTATGCGACGAGGAAATGTTGAGGAATGAATTTCAGATTAGAAATCTGCGTTTTTTTTTAATGATTGTGTGTTTATCATAATTAGTTTAAATAAAATAAAATCTAACTATTCGCTAAATTTTTATTATACTAGTCAATTAACAAGAAAGAATTTTTACACATTTGGGGATCTGTGTAAAAATATCGGTGATAAGTATAATATTATATAAATAAACGGATTTCTCTCACAAAAAAGTTGTCACGACATGAAATGTATGCAAACGCTGCATGGTTGTTTCTTTCCCGCGTTTGCCCGATAACGAGCATCATTCGGTTCTTGTCTCGTCTGTTCTGCTTCTCCGATTCATCGTTCTTCTCTGCGTGACAGCATGACAATTAGTCTATAGCTAATTATTTATAATTAGCCGACGACTAGCTGCGTTCTAATTAGTATCGTTCCAAACCGCCAGTAATCACCGGTGCCAGGGATGATGGGCATCTTTTAAAGGCTGAGAAATTATGATTCGTACAGTTTCGTAACTTTATCACAATTTTATTCGAAATATTTCTATGAATGACGCAGAGAGAATAAAAATTATTACTTCAACTTGACTCTTGCACGAAACTTTATACAATAACTACATGTTCAGAAATTTTTTATGTAGGGAAAATGTCTACTAGAAATTATAATATTATAGTATTATTTTAACAATGGAAGAGATTCACAGGCAATTCTAACGAAAAATTTACTGTAATAAGTACGTGCTTTTTTAAGAGTGAAGAATATATGGATTTTTTAAAAGATCAATTATATTGTTTCAAGAACTTTTTGTTGCATGTTACGTTAGAACTATTCGGCTATTATGCAACAGAGTTAGCGGAGTAAAGCGGAGTAAAGCGGAGTAAAGAAAGAAAGATCTTTTCGGCTATGGCGCTATTGTTTGCTGTATTAATATTGAACGCGGAGAGGCCTCCTCGAAAAATCTCGAGGATGTATAATAATAAGGCGTTAATCAGGCCCCGTCATTCTACCCACGCGGTTATATTTGCTTTATAGAAAACAAGCAGAAGCCGTACTGTTCCTCAACACGGTCACACGCGAGATATTCAACAGTTTGTTTCTCTGATTAAACTTTGTCGGAATCCCAATAGAGTATTTTCTTTCTTAGAATAAGCTGTTCCCGAGAAATGCGCAATATTTTCTCTTTAAACAGGAAGGGACAAGAATACACACAATAGAGAATTTTGTATAGCGCCTGATATATTTATATTTCCCGTCCTAGTATTATGATATACAATCATATAATCGTGCATCTGTATTTTTATGATGGGAATGTGTAATTGTTTTACGAAGTTTATGATAGTCTCCTCACCGCGCGAATGATTTTCGCGATTTACGCGATTAGAATGCTGCACAGGGGGAAGAAATAAAGTAGGTCGAACGAAGATAAAAACTTAGCGCGACGGGAGACAATTATAATGACGTGCCTTCATTCTCGTGCTTCTTGCGCGGCATCCATTTCTCGTGAATGAAATGCTAACGAATCTTTGCATCGTCGCGGTCTTTCCCGCTAGGAAACTGCACGTCGCACCTGACAGTAGACTCGTGTCTTACGAAGATGAGCTTTCCCGCCGTGAAAATCGGAGGTGTTTTCGTGTCCGTGTGTATGTGCGTGTGCGCGAGAGAATTCCACCATCCTCCCCGCGTGGCTGGGAATTATTGCGTTAAATCGCGTAACTAGCGGGCGAACGTGCGCTCGTAACTCGCGCGACGTATTGCGCCGCGTTAGTTTCTTGCGAGAACTTTGGAATCAATCAGCGCCCGCGCACTGATGCATTCGAGAGAATTAATATCACCGTCACCGGCGACATCCGACCTCCGCGTTGTAATCCGGTTAGCACTTCCGTCAGTCCGCTCGATTCGAGTCTGTGCCGCGAAAGACGAGGGTTTCAACGTATTTCGCGTATTTCGCGCTGTTACATGACGCAGTCTCGTCTAAACAGCAGAGATTAATGCGTCACTTAAGAAAAAGTCTTTTCACGGCTTGATTATGTATCATTTTATTTATCATTTTACACATAACAGAAATAGATATGTCTGGAATTTTGGGATTTGTTTGATTGTAATTGGAAAATTCATGTAAAGATACTATCAATTTATTTATTATGTTAGATTTTTGAATAATTTCATTTTGACAATTGCTCTCATAGCTCTATTCTATTATATTAATGCATCATCGATATTAATGCATCATAAAAGCTCCATGATAATGCTCATTTATCATCACCATTTATCGAGCGTGCGATGCGTCACACAGAAGCACGAATATCCTTACGATGATTCTTATTCGGAAAGTCGATCTTTACTCGATTTATATTTGCGTGACCGCCGCAAGACAGAAGGATAAGTGACGTCCCTCCTTGCGACGTGCGCAACCGACTGCCCCGTTTCCGCTTTGTCCTTTATAAGGATTTGATGCCTCGGACAGAGGCATTATATATCGTGGGCGATCGACCGGCCGAAGTTTTGTCCGCCCCGGGCGTCGCGACGCCACCGCGGCAGCGACGCTTACTTCTTCAGCCGGTTTATCTTTCGGCGAACGCGACATATAAACATCAATTCAATGTATGAAATCTGTCAAAATGAATTTCGCCTGGGAGCTGCCGCCCCCGGACCACCATTTTTCTTCCCGCGGCGAATGCGATCTTGATGTGAAATATCGCTGTATTATTGCGCGGGCACGTGAGGAGTATCAGGTAGGTCGATTCCCGCTTCTGCTTTTTCAGGATAATCCGTTCGAGCGTCAGGACACATAGCTATGTGACGAGAAATACGATTACATCAATCCGCTGCTTTATTTCTTATTTTCATCCTCGCAGTCACAGCCGCTGTTTTTTTCAATTTAACCATTATTATTCAGAATGTGCAGCTGCAGAGACGCGAAAAAGAATGTTGCACGAAATATTTAATGAAACTTTACATTTATTATTAATAAATCTGTTTTTTTTATTTCTTTATGTCAAGTGTTGATTAAATAAGGATATGTTTATTATGTTAAGTACTCTAAATTATATTTTGGATTTATAAAAAAAATCTTGATTTAATATTTCAATTCTTAATGTTTAATAGATGAAAAGTATTAGTGGACATAGTTGACATAATGTTGCATCTGTGAAAGTATGAAAGTATCCGATAATCACGGATTCCTTTTTTGGATTGCGTTCGGCCATCGTACCACATATTTTATTGGCAAACTCACGCTCGTGTAACATTGGAACCTTTACGATCGTTCGAGAGCAGCGAGCACTTAACGCATCAGTAAAACCAATTAGAGTCGCTCTCCTAATATGTCGTGAGAATTTGATGACCGCAAGACGGGCCCAGTTTTACGAGTATATCGCCTGGCCGTTATTCCGTACCGATCGGTGTTCATAGATGGTTTTATGACCGAAAAAATTCCGCTACACTTACATCACGCTCGAGCCGTCTTTCTTTCTCGCGGGAACCTTTAATCTTGTGGCGAGAATTGAACGTTGAAAATTAAACGATTATGCCGTACACAGGTCTGCCATTAAATTTCTTTAACGGGAGGATCGACGCCGATTTCAATTTCATATCGACGGCTAAAACACAACGCAACAGATCCGCGCACGACATGTTACATTGCGTTTTCGCACCTTTCAAGCCGATCTAACAGCATTTTCTGTAATCTGGTTTTAATTAAACAGGACGATGCCTCCTAGCGCAGCTATCGAGGAGCGAGGAAAAAAAACGGAACGCGCAAAAAAGAAAATAATTTATCTGGTTTGATACGGGTAATCAAGTCTCCTTAACCGCATTAACGCGTGTCCGCTAAAAAAACGCGGAAATGGATCGACATGACGATAATGCCGCGGACGCGCAGCGCAGAGTGCTTTGATGTAGCGGGAGGAATTTTATCATAAAGGCGTACAGCGCCGCGCGATACCGGTTCGATTTATCCAACACCTTGTCGCGCGCTGCTCGCTGGGATGCGATGGGGAATTATTCTTTTTCTCTCTTTTTTTCTTTCTCTCTCTTTTTATTCTCTCCGGTTTCCCGATGAGGATCACGAACGGATGGAAGCATCGAAACGCTTCGAAACTCGAACGGCCGACCGCCAGTCGGCCACGCAGCTCACCGATTAATGCAAATGTTTGTTTATGCGTTTGCCGGAAGCCACGGATGGTTTATCGATGTTGCGTGTTAAGTTCACACGCCATCGACTTGCATTGGCATGGAATCGCGGAGAAAAGACTTTGCGTCGCCGTTTTGCGCTACTTGGCTTTGAATTGTTATCCAAATACGCGCCACGTCAAACGTAGCCATGAGAAAACGGTGTAGCAATGAGCAGGGGGAACAGCAAAACAGACGTAATTGTGACTTCTCAGGATAAAATATTATATTATAGTATTAGAGTATAGTAAACATTATATTAATAGCTTCGAAGTTAATCATAATAAAACAAGTTGGATGTACTTCCTGTAATAAAATTATTTTGATTATATCTATTAAGTTTCAGAGTTTTTCGTGAGGTTTCAGAATAGATCTTTAACAGAATAGCTGTTTAAGTTCGGAAAAGAATGTAATTTGCAATTACATGCACGTAGATCCTTTTTCGGAATAATCTACATCTTAGAATTTATCTGAAACGATCATTGAACGGTTTTGATCTCACTTGACATTTGATATCATCATAATACGCCGTCTAAAACAGTGCGAAAGTGCTTGGCAGGATGTATAAGTGAAGGGATATCATCTTACGGTCGAAGGTATCTCGAAGTAGGTCGAGACATATCCGGGAACGTGGTCGGACATCGGAAGGTAATTAGATCGGGGACCAATAAGGATGGGTCACGATTTATGTAGTGTTAAATACGTGGTCAGATGCGTAGGCTGACCTTAGGACCTAGGATCTTTGCTTAATTGGAAAGCCGGGGGAGTTTCCGAACAGTTTAACTGCCCTTCGGTACTATCGCCCAGCCATCGTAATGTCAGGAGAGCGCCCTCGAATATTGCTTCACTGGACGCTGCCGCTAATGCGATCTCCGCTTGTCCGTCGTCGTGCTTCTCTTGAGAGGAGAATTATCCGGGATCCGGATTACTATGGCAAACAATGCAGAAGATATCCTGGAAGATGCGTCAATAACAGTTGTACTAAATGCTAAACAATGTCGACGTGGGTTAAAGTAAATAGATGGTACTCGGGAACCGCGCGTAATGGATTCTCTTGTCTGTCATAGATGAGTGACTTGATACTCTTTCATTACTATCACATTTAGGTTGGATACATGGATAGAAGAAAAGTCCATGGGTCATGGGAATAAGAAGATTAGTAGTTTTCTCGGGAAATAAATCTAAAATAAATGAATATATATGTATATAAAGAATATAATGTTAAAAATTAAGTTGTATTTTAGAACATTTTGAACATGGTTTTTATATGTAAGGCGATGATATGAGAATCCCTGTAGTTTCATTGGTTTGGAGAGCAATGTCCCAGAGGTTGTATTAGGATGTTGTGCGTTTAATCGAACGATCCTTCCGTGTGCGAGGGTGAAGTGTCGAATCGTTTGGTCAGTTGTTACCCAGAGGCTCGTTCGATCTTACGACGTACAAATCTTTCACCCTGTAATTGCTTCATGCGCTATGGATTAACATGATAGTTTCACATTTCTCGTAATTGCGACTGGGTTCCTATTGACTGCGAGATTTAATCTCGATATAATTCTTGAATAAATCTTTCGAAACAGTTTATGTACTTGCAGATAAATTAATTTGTCTATTTTCAATTTTCTCTCAAATAACTTGTCAATGAATTAATCATTGTGATACTACGTAGCATCAAAACTGCATTCATTTATCAAATTTTGCATTAAAACATTCATCATAAGTTTGTATCAATATTAGAACAGGTGAAATTTACTCGCATTCCCCATTACATAAGAAGAATTACGGCGAGTTGACGCAAAATCGGTTATCAGCACAATTCGCAGCCCCGGCTGCGACGTTACGTTCCAGTGGGGTACATATCATTCTCACATATCATTGTCTCGGGGATATAGACGTCGCACCGCACACATACCTCGCGCCTCCATATAATTCTCCTCGACCTAACGTACGGGATCGCGAGAACATCGTCCTACCCTATGGAGGGATGGAGCGATGGGGCGTGGGCGTGCGCGGGGTTCGAGGGGACGCCGGGGTACCGACGGGGGTGCCGACGGCGCTGATATATTCTTGTAATATTTTTCGATCATCGCGTGCTGCGGAGATTTATAAGGGAAGAAAGGCGCGCACAGGCAGCCCGCCACCTGATCGCGAGTTACTATCTTCCTCGTGTAGCTCCTGTCCCCTCCCCTCGCACCCTCCTCCTCTGTTCGACGAGGGTGGTAATATCCGCAGAACGCCGGGGCTTTTCTCCGGGTGTCTCGCGATACCGTCGATCGTTCCTAAATTTGTTTGCCCTGGGACGGACGTGCACGCGCGATGATTTATTCCGGATAACTCGCGCGGACGATCGCGCGCGCGGTGTTCCTCTCGCACGTAAATTATGTGAACTTGGTAAAATCGCGAGGAAACTCGGAGGATTTATGAAGCGTTTTATTATCTCTTCGCGTTACATTATTTTCCCCGTCATTTATCCGCGGATGGATTAAAATTATAGTCTAATATCACTAGAATAGACGTATAATCGGAATCGAAGTTTCACGTCCGACGAAGAAACGCAGTCTGCCTTGAATTATGCTGTATGCATCACCCTTCGTAATCGATGGTGTACATGTATGACGTCAAAATCGATTACACGGCACCCTCGTGGTTTGCAACATGGACTTTTCTTCTATCCATGTATCCATGACGAAGACCAGATGGTGGCAACATCGAAGATCGTACGGTTTGGGTTACCGGCGTCGTTAATGAAAGAGAATAATAGTTCGATACCAATTAGCGAGAAACTGCTTGCCCCCCTCCCGCGCACCAGTGGATCGGCCATAAAAAGAAACTGCCGTAGGTAAGTAGGTATGCCTCTAGCATTAACTATCCCCATGGCCAGTATACGGTATGGACCGAACCGGCCACCGTTAATTGAACGCACCGTTCGTAACAACCCTCCTCTACAACCCCCTTTCGTTGCCCATACACTCCCTCACTCCCTTGAACGCGCTCTTCTTCTTTCCCTCTTCCTCTTCTCTCTTTCTCTCTCTTTCTCACTCGTTCACTCGGGACCCTGAGCAACCTCTCGCCGTTTCAAATCTATACCACTTACTTTTATGGTTTCTAAGCTTAGTCGAGTGTGCACCTTCCCTCTCTTTCCACGGGGAATAAAATTCCACGAGCCCCTTACGCGCAAAGGGCGCAACCGCCCAATTTAGCTTGACCACGCATCGTCCTGGCCCTTAACGGCGTTCTCGCTCTTCTTCTTTGTTGCTTCCGCTCTTATCGTCTCCTGTGCTCTACGAGTGCCACGAGTGTCGCCGAATCTTTTCGTGAGGAGAGGGATCGCTGGATGTTGCTATTTTGTAAGTACAGCTGCAAATGTATCGTAGCATTTGTTGATTATTTAATACTTCTTGATTATCATTAATCTTCAAAGCGTAATCCTTATTGTAATCTGGATTACATTCCGATAGACAGAGTTTCGCTGTACGTTGTCTGATAAAAAAAGATTAATCGATAAAGTGGACCAAGGAGGGGGTGGGAAGAAGACAAGATGGGGAGTATTGCCAAGGTAGATCTGGATTCTATCCACCAGGCATCCGGAATTGACCGCTGGAGTACGTCGGCCATGGTAATATCGGTCTCGGAATTTTATGGCTTGTTTCGCCATTGTCAGAGGTTCTCAACGTGTACGAATATTCGATCGACAAAGTTACGAATATCAGTTCTGTTAGGGAAAAAATATACTTTTATTCATTTAAATGAGAAATTAATATTTGATAATAAACATAATAAACATCAGGCGGAAATTGTGATATTTTATTTGGTATGAATTTAGCACAAGTATTTTCCTTACGTAACACGGCTAATTATTCTATCTTGATGTTCTTTTAGTCCCGTACAGTTGCGTATAAGTACTAAAAGAAAAAAAAATAAATTAATATCATACGCTTCGCGATATTGTGGAAGAGGGTTAATTGAATTAGACTGCAGCTGGGGCTCTCGAGTGTCCCTTTGCATAATCGTGCAGAAGCGAACAGGGTACTTTCGTCCTATTATAGAATCAAGTAAAATCTCGCTCGGACTAAAAGGCGCGTGCTACTTAATCGCTTAGATGCGCTTAATATTCGTTTTATCAGTGTTGTACAATATATTATGTGGAGATTCACACAGGTGCCTGTTGTCTATATCATTATATTATCTACCTGTAAGAATAAGTTAAATAACAGTAACAAAATAACAAAATCACAGCGTAAAACTGTTTTGTATTAGCGAGTATTATTGGCAAGCATCGTTATTCCTGCTTCCCAGATAATCAAACCGTTTAGGAGGAAATCGTCGTTAGGAATGACACTTGCCACTCATGCTCCTATAGTTTAATTTTCCACGTTGAAGTGTCGTTGATGATAGATTGCGCATCGATACCATGGAAAGTTCCTTATTTCCGCGTTATACCCACGTCATGTTCGACCTCCACGTAATCCCGTAAGGTCAGTCGCGGAGTACATTAGCGAAGTTTAAGGCATGAATGAAAAGGACCTGATGGCTCCGCGCTGGGTGGCTCGTTCGCGGTTGTTGGACCACGGCTGCCACAGGTAGAAACTTTACGAGCGCCTCACTCGTATCTGCTGGGCGCCCTTTCCCTTCGTTTTCTTCCGCACCTTCTTGCACGCTCGCTCGTATATCAGCCGATGCGGTTTCGAAATTATTTTTATGCCTCGCCGTCAAAGGCCGCGCCGTAGCACGGTGTGTATATATGCGCGCGTATATCGAGAGGATCGGCGGCGTCGCGAAGGTGCATCCCGCCGTCCAGCATCCTTGAATTATGCAATCTTGCGAATCTCGCGCGGAGATGCGAGAAGAGCCCTTCTGGTCAGATCATTACCAGACCAGGGACTCAACATCGCGTTTGCGCGACGCGATATGATTTTTTTCGGTCTCACCACGCCGCTATCTGCGCTGCGATAGTCATCTGCAGCTGAATGGAGAAACTCAGCGTGCATGTATGTGGTGACAGGTATGATATGCTTGACATTCATGATTAAATTAGATGCAGTGGCGACAGTAGTAATAATTAATATTTGTTTTTATATTAACAATTAATTAAAATTACATTTTAGTTTGATTTGATTTGATTTTAGATTGATTAATTTATTATCCTTTATAACGTATACACATTTATCACTTGTTAAATTCATGTCATTTGGAATGATTATTTGGTCTCCGGAAATATTGAGAACTGCTGATGAAAGACTATCAGCCACATACTTTTGTGGAATGATTAAGAGAATATCATTATTGGAGAAAAGCACAATGAAGAAAAAGCTGGGAGGGGCGCTTTCTTATATTGTCATCAGAGATCCTCTCTAAGCTGCCGCTTCCTTTTATCCGATAAATCAGCAGTCGTAAATAACATTGAGTGTCTGGGAATCTACTCTCACTTGTGACCAAACGAACGAATGAACGAACGAAGAAATAAAGGGACCAATAGACTGCGGAGAGTCCTTTGTCTTCCACTATTTTAACCCTCGTGCGGAGCTGTCGCAGCTCCTGCAGAGAAATATCTATCAATTCAGCCGATCGAATCGCGTTAATCCCCAACTTATTGTAGCACCTTTTCTTTTCACTGAGATTTAACTTCTCCGCTGTTATCCTACGATATGAAGTTAATTTAATTATATTAATTTTTCTCGTTTTTTAATACTTGAGGATAGTTCTTTGTAGAAATATTATATTCTGCTCCAGATTAATTATATGGTTAATATTTTTGGATTTTATTTTGGAATTTATTTCACGCACGCGAGTATTTTGACAGATTTAAGAGATATTTTATGCCAACCATTCAAGTGAAGAAACATAGTTCCTAATTAGGTTTTTGTCGGATAAAGATGGCTTGAAACTTTGCTAGGAACTGCACTCTTAAAGTTCCCTGCAAAATGTGCGCTGCAAGAGGCTCGGTGATACATTGTTAGGGTCTTGCAAGGCAAAAAACATGCGCGCACACACACATACATACACGAAAGGCCGTAAGTGGAAGCCTATGTGTCTTTCTCGGATCGAAGGGTTCTTCAGCGCGTATATATCGGGGCTCTCTTTGGGTATCACGCTGCTGGAGTCACATTGATTTATGCCGGCTGTAAGATTTATGCGGAAGAACCGCGCGATTGAGTCGCAACACGGCGCCGACTTATCGCGAGTGGGTAGAAACGACGACGCGAGAGGGAGAAACGAAGAGCAGGGGGGTTATTGGATGGAATGGCTCGTAAAGAAGAACGGGAAGAGAAACAAGACATCCATCGATCGGAAATGCAGTCGCGGGATTTACAGGCTCCAGAAGGATTTGTGAGTACGTTCCTGCAATATTAAGGGTTTCCGGCAATTCGATTGACAGATATGCGGATGCAGCTTCATGTATGGTGACGTGAAATAATATTGAACATCAGAACAGTATTTGGATGTCATATAATATTACATATAGCAGCCTGTTGCAAGCATATAATAATATAACATTAAATATTGAGCACGTATTAAAGAAAGATTAAAAAAGATAGTTGATATTATACAGATATTTATATTCATGCGGAACACGAACTCGTGATTTCGGCTCACATCAGCGCGCTTTCAGGAAAAGCGTCGCGACGCAGAAATGGTGAAAAATGATTTCATTCAATATTTGTCGCGCGTGTGTAGTAGGTGATAGGGGCGGCCGACGCTGATGCGGCCGCAATCCTATTGCTGCGACGAAATGCGAGTAATGAGCGTCGGCCGTCAGGACCGCAAGGCTCTCTTTATTGGTACTTTTGCGTAACCGCATCGCACGAGACCGCGAACGCCGACAAAGTCTTCTATTAATTGCAATTAGACCGCCGCCCGATAATAAATATCAATTAATGCGACGCGAACGAGTGATTTACACCGCGTTGATCTCGCTTCTCCCTTTTTTCTTCCGCGTGCATTACCCGGCTTGCGCGGTACCGTCGTGGGAACTAAGGGTTGCGATTCTGCAAAAGGAAATTAAGGCCGTCTAAAGTGCGAACCGCCATCCGGCAATCTCGCATGCACGCGCGATCTATAACTTTTGATCGATTGCCCAAATAGATCTCGGGTCAAATTATAGATCTCGGTTCTCACGAGGCTCGCGCGGACAAAGCGCGATGAACGTTCAGAAATCACAAAAACCGAGGAAACCAGTTGCGAATGTTGAGCGCACGCACGATTGTTATTACGTTCCTCGTCACGTAGCGCGAGATGAGATACGATAACCCCGAAGAACAAATACGATACAAGGAGTTCTCGTGGATTCTTACCTGACGTATGTAACAGTCATGTACGACGAAACCTGACCGACTCACCATGCCGCTTAATAGCGGACGCTTCTTACGTCGTCGGACTTTGCCGCAAGCGGAAAGTTCGTATCGCGTCGGAATGCGGACAATATATTACTTGTCGCGACGGTTGGCGACCGCTCGTTTGCCTATAATGCCTCGTAAAGTGCGAAAACACGGGCATTGTGCTTTCATGCGTGATAAATAATCATAATCAGCAATCCGTATTGCGTGCGCAACTCGAGCTACATCGCGATTGCTCAAAGTGCTCGTATCATGGGACTTTTTAATCGATTAGGACGGAAGATTCAATTTCTCTTCTCGTATCTCTGTACTCCGATTTTTTTTAATACTTTATTTAGAGAGAATTAAAATAGAGACTCGACATTACTGTCATTTATTGAGGTACTGCCGCGCATGAGTTAAAGAGGAAGCGCGTTTCCTGCGTGCAACTGGTTTCATTAACGCGTCCTTCTGAGGATCGACAAAGAATCCACGCGTGACGGACGATCGAAGATACCCACTAGTCTTGGCAATGCCTCAAAATCACAACAACGGTGTACCCTTTAATGGATCCGATAAGGTACTGCGAGGCTTCTCGCCTATTGGTAGCTATTACTTAGTCACCGATAAAGCTGGCCTTCGGGTTATTACTGGTGGATCTGTGACAAACGATTTGTCGGTTCCTACGATCTCGAGAATAGCTCCGACCTATCTTCTTCCTCCTCGCTCGTTCGCTCGCTCGGCTATCTGCGTCACTACGTGGCACGTTAATCGTCCTCGGAGTCCAGACGACAAATTGGCCGATAAGTTAGACGCTAATAGCATTTCCCGGATGTTTCGTCGGGAGGTAGCGGAGAAGCCCACAGAATGAAAATCGTTCGGTATTTCTTGCTGGTTTCTACGCGTCTCGCAGCGCGTAAGTCACCCTTGTAATCAGTGCGAGTTAATAGGCGCGATGGATTCCACTGTTCAATTAGTCGGATCTTATTAGCGTTTAATCGGAGAACGATAGCGGCGCTCGTGTGATCGGAATGCCTTTTGAAGGGAGCGGACCAGCACTTATTGGCGTTGTTAACGTCGTAGCCAAGAACGAGGGAAATTAACTGCATTATTTGTTTGACTCGAATAACCTGACGTGTTTCGGGTACACTAATTATCCTGCTCAGTGTCGCGTTAATTTTAATTTATTTTAGAGAGGTACGAGCCACTAAAGGAAGCAGAAATATTCGTTATGTTCCTTTTATTCGAGTGGAAATCGATACACAAGCATACACGAATAGTAATCAAGATAACGAGAGAAGCGAAGCGAAAATTATATGGTCACGGCGACATCGAATCGGCCGAGGGAGAAAAAGATGTCGTTTTAAAGTATGAGGCTGCGAGTCGCGCTTAAGCGCTAGCAGGTAGATTCCCGCGCAGAAACAAACGATCCGCGGAGCGGGCAATAATTTTCCACGATGCGATTGGTCACCAGAAATGGTATTAAAAAATTGGCTGCGAGGTCGGGGCGTTTGTCATCGGGGCCATCGAGCCGCAAGGGTCTCGAATTAAGCCTCGTTCGCACCTTCGAGAGCGAGCGGAGTCGAAGGTGAGAATGTGTCGTGCAGGTATCGTCCAGGCGGTGCAAAGAAAAGGCAGGATGAAAGTGTGCTTGCTGTCAGATGGATCACTGTATCCTACTCTCCTAAACATAGTCTTTTTTCTCAATAAAAATTATAAGTCACAATTAAAATATATTTTACGCTACTTTACGTAATTGCTATATAACATTATTTAATATTTAATAAATTATAATAATTATAATAATATTATAATACTATTTATTAAATATATCAGATTAAACAAAAGAGAGAATGTTGTTCAAAATAAAAAAAAGAAAATTTAAAAAAAGAAAATTTGATAGAAGATTGCCATCATGCTCGACTTTTTCGTAGAGAATTGTAGAATCTTCTTCGTTCTCTCGAACGTATTGTTTCATCGATGTTGACCCGACAGCTGCTGGTAATCTGATATCGAGATCTAATTGGCTTGCAGCCGCGATTCAAAATTGATGGCGGTAACAGGGGACAAAAACAGGATAACACATAGAGCCAGACGTCGTCGTCGGCGTGCGAGGCGCCGTTTGCGAAACTGCGAGAGGAAGGGCGTCCACGCGGGAGGAGCGGCACGCCGAGGAGAGGAACAGACGGGATCTTTATCGCCTTCGGCCCGTTCAATTCGCATAATAAACAATCCTCGACGGGTGTGGAACGGGACGAGAAACCGGAACATATCTCCCGTCGCCGGCGAGCTCCGGCGACAAATAAACTATTATCGCCGGCGACAAGTTCTCTCACGCCTGTCCTGTGGTGGTGGTGCGTGGTTGTACGTATTACGGGGCCCTCGCGTCAGGGCCCTGTAGCCCGGCGAGGGTACCTTTAGGAGCTTGCCCCACACACGGGCACGCGTGAATCAAACGCGTACCCGCCCAGGAATGCTTTACGGACATCGAAACATAGCAATGCTTTATGGTGGTCCACGGCTGAACCTGATTTATATAAGTGCATTACTGCACCGCGGAAAGTGCGAGACCGCGCCGAGAAAGGCGACAGAGGGAGAGAGAGAGAGAGAGAAGAGAGAAAGAGAGGGAAACGAGCGCGCGTGCAGGTACAGCTAGTCCGTGACCTATCCGCTTGCCTGCCCTCGGTCGGCGTCCACGCTGCTCAAGAATTAATGAGATTGCGCGATAGTTTAATTGATGGGCGGAATGCTGCATCGCTTTGTGCGCATTATTTTTAGATTATTTTTTTATAATAAATTGTGTATCCTTCATGCAATGTATTATTAATCCAGCTTGTTGTAATAGCGGATAACTGAATTTGTTAGAAATAATTCAAATCATATTTCTTTGGTTGTGAATAAATCATTTAAATAAAGTACATTTTATGTAAATTTTATATGTATATATATATAATATTTCTATTCATGATTATGTACTTATATATATGTTACAACAGCTACATAATGTGACAATTTATGTATATGGATACTTTTGAAACGCAATTTACGGATTTCAAATCATGCAGTATCGCTCAACAGACCGCACACAGAACCAAGAGAAAAATTCGCTTCCACATACACGCACACACATACACGCAGAGAGGATTGTGCGCTAAAGCGACAATCGATCACAGAAGCCGAAAGGTCGAGAGGTGGCGAAGAAAGAGAGGAGACGTATCTGGATTCCCGGTGTACGTGGCCGGGACCATCGATCGGTATTATCATCAAGGATCTCAGTACGAATGAAAGAAAGAGAGAGGAAGAAAAAGAGAGAGAGAGAGAGAAAAAGGGTTGGTGAAGAAGGGAGCGCTGCAGATGCACTTCTGATGTTGGTCTGGTTCCAGATCCGCTCCTGGTCGGCGCGACCGGACGGAGACGCAGCGCGAGGAAGGCGCTCCGTGTGCGGGGCTTAGCCATAATCTGAAATATATTGGTGCCCGGTGTTTGTCCACATCTCGTTGACCGGCATTATAAATCGGCGAAGCGTAGGCATTCGTTCGAGGACATTAGTCAAAGCCCGGGTAATGTCGTACGCGATAATGCGCCTGATATCGCGCGCGGCGAGTGCGCGCGAGTTCGCGCTTGTGTGCGCGAACGAGCGAGCAGTAACACACACGCGTGTTTCTTCCACGTCGATGGGGTACGCGAGACGCCTGCAGGTATAACTCTAAGAATCGGAAGGTCGTCGACGGGATCGCCAACATCTTCTCGAACGCTCGTACCGACGTTATTGGGCGAGGAAACGACGAGGCGTAATAAAATATCGTTTAATAAATCAGCCATTGTGGGTGAGGACTAATGACCGGCAGATGCCGTCTTCCTTGCGTCGTACCTTGAACTTACTTGGCGAACATTGAACTTGTGTGCTAATCGAGTCGATGGATTTTGTCGATTACAGTGCAAATTACGGTTGAGACATAGAAAGCTAAGATGTTTCGCTGGAGGAATCATGATTGGTTTCATCAGCAAAATTGAAAAAATGTCAGTTGTAGATTATATTATAATTACATATGTTATATGTGTCTTATGTTGGAGAATGACATGATGAATTTTTAAGAAAGCTATACTAGTTTGAATGCGAAAACATTTTAGATCAATAATATAATAAGATGGATATTTTAAGCATTTTTTAACAATAATAGATGGTCTTCGAAATGAAAGTAGATCATATAAGTACGATTCGACTAGGCTGTCAAGTGTCATTCAGAAAAACTAACCGTTCTCATGAATTCGTAAAGTTAGGATTCGCGATATTCGAAAGAAGAAAATATTTGACGTGCCAGATGGGGTGGTGAGAGAAGTCAGAAAAATATAAGTAAAACACGAATATATCGATTGGAATATTGGTAAATTTATTACTCAGATTTCTGTTTTATAAATCTTGCTTTAAATTTCGACATAATCGAATAAAAGATCTTGTTCCAATAAACATCCATAATTAGAGATGACAGCATGACATCTCTCACTGTATTGGGAATCTCAAACATTTTTCATTAGATGTACGATAGTTCTTGTTAGTTCGAATCAAGTATCGCATCCATTATCAATAGTGTCGAGACCCGAAAGTCGGACCATGTCCATGTCGAAACATCCACTCGAGAACTAGGCCAACCGGTGGAGACACGAGCGAGTATCAGGCGCGATTCCCGAACTAACGTGTCCCACCGTCCCCTGAATTCGTAAAGTAAGGATTCGCGAGGAATCTTCGAGGAAACCGGAGGGTGGATGTTGGGTAGGTTAGACGGGAGGAGGGGCACTAAGGAGGTGAAGAGAGGAGGTGGCACGAGATGGGACGGGAGGCGAAAGAAGGTGGAAGATGGTGGCGGTGGAGAAGAGGCATGTGTCCCAAACGACGTATGCACGCCGAGACACGTAAACGATATATCAGGGGGTTAGCCGCTGGGGACGGACGACCCGGGGCCATCTTTCTTCCACTTATACGTGCGATATTCACATGCGCAAACGTGATACACTCTATAGAGAGATCCACTGGCAGATATCCGGCGCTGCCGCTCACGACGGCAGCCAGCGTGCGCTCCCGTGAGCTGTAAATGTATTAAGGTTTGACGACCGTGGTGGGACCCCCCCTTCGACTCGGGGGAGGTGGAGGACCCGAGGGTGGTCGCCGGATCTTACCTACGTACCTGCGCTACGTGCTACGTGCATGCTCCTCTTACGCCACGTGAATGAAAGATCGACCTCGTTTCCGCGAGCATGATCTTTTTTGCGATGGCGGGACAGCCGGTCTTATCGCACGCTGACAATTTCTCGATAGAGGAATTCTTGAGAATCCTTGCTCCTCCACAGGAAGATTTTGGAGAATTTAGTCCTCGGTGTATTCGCTTGTGTTTCGTTTCGTGCGAAAATGATATTTCTTCTGATGTATAATACTATTATTGCGATTAATCCTCGAATTCTCCGTATCAAGATACGTTTTATTGATTAATGGCTACTGATCGTATTTTCATCATTCTGTTTCCCGTGCAATGCCGATGCTTGTCGGTGTTTGGTGATGCCACGCAACGTACAAATTACCGACGCGTCGCCACGGATAAAAAGAAAGCGGCTACGTGTGGGAGCGTGTCCGCGCTATGAGGGTGGCGCGGTTCGTATGGGGTGACTCGCTCGTGTATGCGTGCGCATTATTACGTCCTTATATTATATCGCGAAGGTACAAATGTCCGTACGTATGTAAAATTCCTAGCTCCGGCCGCGTAGAGCCATAATAATATCTGTGCTGATAAATGAGACACATAACCGTACACGGGTCCCCGTACCCCCGTATCCTCAAACCACCCACCCCGCCGCGCCACCCTCTGTCCACCCTACCATTTCTGTGTGTATATATGTGCACGTGTGTGTATATGTGTGTGTGTGTCTGTTGCCGCCGTTGCCGCTGGTGCCGCGCCGCCAATGGTACCACCCCGTATGTCTCGGCTTATTCCACTTTTGCGGCGATGTATTACGAATTTTACATTTTACAAACGGCCCCGCTATCTTCCACGACACGCGATCCTTCGAGGTACAGCGAGGCTCGTGATAAAGGACGCGGCGTGGGTGTTTGTGCTCGGGTGAAATGGAAAGGAAAGCGACGCGGCTTCGAATCCGACTGAGAGATCTCCTCCGGACGATCGGGAGTACAAAATGATGCTGTCACATTGATAAGAGTCTTTCAAGTTTTCAGGGACAATTAGTTTTCATTGTTACATATTTTTCTTCATTAATTCCGCCTCGGATTCGAAGCTGCGTATTATATTCTAATTATTCTTTCCTCACAAGTAAATCGATAAATGTATCTGGCAGAATGTTGCACTTTTTGCACAAACCTCAGGATAAAGTATTTAAAGATACAAACTCTTATTTTGAATACGCTGAGCAAATTTTATAAAATTTAATACTAATATGTTTTGCAGATTTGTATTCACTTACTCGTTATTAACGTAATGCAAGTAGTTGACATACGCGCGCGCGTATACGGATGTACTATCAGATTTTCAGTGAGATTGGGATGCACGTTGCAAAAATTCGCTACATTACTGGAGAAGATGTGTAAGAATAGCGTTTTAGATTTTGCACGATCGCGCAGTGCGACCGACAGTTTCTCAGAATTATGGAAATCTCTGGCAATGTCGCTTTCAGAAAATAGCGCGGCACGAAAATATGAAAACGGTTGACGAACGAAGGGGAAAGCATTACGCGCACAAGGGTTTCGCGAATGCCGCTGGTGATAAATAGCGAAAGATTTGCAAAATATATCGTGGCAGTAAGACCCGGCTCATATATGGCGGAAGAGGTTTTAGAAGAACGTATATCGCGCGTTCTGGGAGAAAATGGCGAACCGTTTGTGTCCTCGAACATTGCCAAGATATTCGCCAAGTTGCTCCGAATACTTGTCGAGAAATGACTCGCGGAAAGAATGTCACTCTGTCTTGCGCTAAATTCCACTTTTTGCATTAAATTCGCCTGCACCGTACTTCGAGAAATTTGCATTACATTTCGCTCATACGAACATTCATCCGTAAAATGTATTAATCTCCAATTATAAATCTACCAATCCCCGATTTTCCGGCAACAATGTACGGATCGGCGTGTATTCGAAACTTATCCTTTACAATTACGCTACGACGCGTACAAATGGTCGACATGTCACTTGACAAATTGATCGAAGAATACGTCATGAGGGTTTAATGCTACGCAGGACACACGGGTACACCGAGCTGCGAGCGCGGAAAGGTGTTATCGTCGCGCAGCTCCTTCCACTTTCTCATGCCGGCGTTCTCCGATACACGCCGCATAGATCGAAAGGCGGCGGATCTTCTCGCGCACGATTATCTCGATCTTTTATTCGGCGTTCGCTGACACGGACTTTACCACTGAAAATAACCGAGCGCGAGCCGGCCAAGCGCGCCGGTGCCGAGAGGCGCGAAATTAAAAAGGAACACGAGAAGCATCTTTAATCTCCCGGTCTATAAAGCGCCTTCCAGCGGGGGGACGATCGTCGTGGATCGCGATGCAGCGACAGCGGCACGGGGCGGACGGGGGTAAGAAAGGATTTCGCGCGCGGTTCGGCAGCAACCGCTACGTTTCGAAGCCATCGGCAGAAAGGAAATCGGCTTACCGCGCAAAAATATACTGATATTTATGAGGGTCGCGACATCAGGGCTAATCTTCGGGAGATAATAATTTATCGGCTACCGCCGGTACACCAAGGAGTTGTATTTTGACTGAAATCCCTTAGCCGCCCGCTGCAACGGCGATCATACGAACGTCTTTGCTCGCCGGTCCACTTCTAACCCCGCTTGGTACCAGCCTATGATCCCTTGGACAGTGATGTCCAACCGTCTTCTGAATAACTCTCGAAGCGTGACTGCGAAAAAGGAACTCGATGTTGAGCTTCTTTCTAAAAGTGGAAGTAGAAGAGTCAGCCATTTTATAAATAATTTTATTAACGGTTTTCTTTTATAGATAATTTCCTTGTAATAAATATGATTGTGTTAGTTATATATAGAGGCAAGATATGGATGTACGATTCCGAATAAAATTAAACTCTCTCTTGACTTCGTCAGAACCGGAAACTTAAAATTCTAACATCACGGTGGATAGAAAACATAAATTTCAATTTTTGATATACCATATCAAAAATTTATTTGTAAATAATATATCGAGTTGATACGAAAAGCTTTATCGATTAAATTGTGCGATTTTAAGTTGGATACCACTGCTTTGGAGTACCGAATCATATTTCAGTCGACTTCAAAGACCTAGCTGACAGTATATCGCGCTTCGATGAGGGTGGGTAAGCGAGAAGAGAACTCAGGGACGTTAGCGGGTTGATGATGCATGTCGATAATCTTCTTGGATCGCTCGGCGGACCGGAATTCACTGCAGCGCATCGCTCGCTCGAGGAAACCTGCAGAAACGCACCTCGCGAAAGACATTTCACGTCGAGATCCGCCGATCGGAAGTCGCGTCGCGAAGCCACGCGCGTAGCAGAAGAGAACCGGCGGCGGAAACGCCGCCGGAATAACAATGCGACCCGAACTTCTCCCGGTGAGATACATCGACCGACCGACTGATGTTTCGTTATTCACGGCAATCCCCTTGATCCACCGCAGGAGTGACGAATTGTATCAAACTGCGACTCCTAGAAAACCACGGATACACCGTGAGATCCCATGGTGAATCACCATCGCCGATGCGTGTTGCGCGCGGATTCGAAGCAGACGAAGCTGATGAATGATTGATACTTCTTGCTCGAGCAATTACCGTCAAACGAGAGAAAAAGCTACGGGGAAAATATTCATACGCTGTATGTAAACTACAAGAATCATTTTTGGAGTCTAATGTTTCAACTCGACATTCTCACGAGTAGCTTTGCGATCTGACAATGATGATGCGCGCCTGGCGATGGGTATCGCGACATCGGCAGTAGCTGTAGCACGACCGGCTGTGACAATCGTCTGAACAGTCGGCGATGCTCTTTTTTTTCAGGGGTTCATCTGGCGTCATCTCGAATTGGTATGCGACACGGTCTCCCAACAATACGACAATTTATATGGATTTGGAGGAGTCTTCAACGTCCTTTCGGATCCGCTGCCTTGAGTTTTACTTTCTGCGGCATTCAGTGGCGTCTCCTTCTCTCCCTCTCCCTCTTTCTCTCTCTGTCTCTTCTCCGCATGTGTTATTTTTCCTCTTCTTTCTCTCCCCTCGACTCGCCCTCTCGCTTCCATCCAGCAGATCGCTCTGTCGGGCATCAGCGAGATTTTATCCCGCATTCAGGGACTGCCGTCATCTCTCATGGATGGATCGGCAATCCTCTTTCACTCCCGCACCCCTCCGCGCACTTACCTTCCTCCCGCTGCCTGAGCTGTAGCACCCCTTCGCCAGTGTTTATTCGTCCACTCGATGACAGATTACGCCGCGTCTGAATTCGCGCGCTTGTTCGCGCAAAGTGCGTGCAATGTTCTCCGTGTTCATCGCGCGCATCAATTTTTCAATGTTTAGTACAACGTGCAATTATATTTCGATGATAAAATTATTTCGACGATAAAAATATTTCGGTGAATATTCTATAAATTCGTTATTGCCATCGATATCGTTTGGCACCGTGACAATCGTATTATCGTGTCGTAATGGATATTTGGCGGATTGGCGGTTTAGCCGATAACGATTGTCGTTGGACCGGATCGCTCGATTAAAATCGCCAAGGCTGCCTGCGTTACCCTTCTGTCAGGCTCGTCCGGCGAACGTATCGGCGTAATACGTTATTTAAAGACCGTTTTATTCGGCGAGATAGCCTTTAGTAGGCCCAGACGTGCACTTTCGCAACGCGTAACGATTTTGCAAACTGCTCTTCTATGCTAATATCGATGAGGTAGAAAGAGTGCGACCGTATGGCCGCCCGGGGATTTCCCTCCTGCATCGAAAATCGTTCTTTTTAACATTGGTTCTCAATCGCGTCTGGATTCCTGCTCCGGAATTCCGATATTTATTTCACGTTCGTTCGCCAAGTTATCATGCGAGAGAGACGAGGTGATCGACATTGATCGATATTTTTATTGAATGCACCTATTGAGAGTTGAATGCGTTTTTATTCATATTTTACGATTTATTCGGACGCGGAGTATCTTTAAATTGAGGACCACTGGCGGATGAACGTAGCTTCCAGCCACCGCCAAGAGATGGCTGAACCTGTGTCATAAGATCCCCTTGATGCAACGCTTTAAATTCCGAATTTTATTTGAAGATTATGCAAATTGTTCCGCTGCTTTGTAGAAACGCGTAGATGTACCATTATCGCGGAATTTTGCAGAATTTATCCTGCGAACGATGATGATTAAACATTATTGCTAAACAATGTTAAGTGCTCAAAGAATTCGTGTAATTTATTGTTTATAGATTAGATTCTGTTATAATAATCAGCGATCTTAGTGGGCGATTTATTCGCCGAAGTTTTGCGAAAAAAACATAGTCAAGTCTATTAAAAGTAACACGGCCATATTTTTCTTCTAGGTTCAATCGTTTCGCCGTGATGTCAGATCCATAATAGGGGCGACGCACAAAGGGATGCTGAAACGTGAGTAGAAATACATGTCTCAGTTCGGTACACGAGGACAAATGCGATATAATGTTACCTCTCTGTGACAGTGTACAATACGCGCATTTTTATTTACGGTTGAGAAAGTTTCTTTTATCGTGCAAAGGCAGTATCTGTCTAAATCCGAAACTCTTGCTTGAGTTTCAAATAAATTGGACACACGCGGAAGAGCACAATAAGATCGACGTGGTGTTCTCGTTACCGTGAATATCCGCCAGGTAACAACGATCCAATTAACAGCTACATAAGACAGAAGAAAGATCTCACGTATAACATCGAAAGTAATTAAAACATGATTTACTCCTCTCAATAACATCATAAATAACATCATCAAACAAACACAACGCCTTCAGAGAATTTTAAAAATCACTTATAGCTTCCAGATTCCAGATTCCAGATTAAGGGGAAGAAATAAAATATTGTTGATTTATAGGATTAATGCGAGTCCGCGATTCCTTGCGACATTACCCGCTGCATCCTTCCCTGACCATACAAAGGGCCAATGAGGTGCAAATCTTATTCCCATGTGCACCATAGTCGCATGCCTGGGCACGTCAATAAAGTAGCCCTAATCCGACTACGAGAATCGGTGCACACGATATTTCAGGCGCGCGAGATCAGGCCGATAATTCAGCCGGCCGATATTTATGATATTTATTGGCCAACCCGAACAATGGATCGATATTGTTTTTCGATTGGAAGCTCCTTTTGCAGCCACGCTCGCGCTTTTGTGCGCCGCTCGTGCATCGAATCCGCGCGCATATATGCACTCGGAGAACTCGAAGCACTCGGATCCAGCCAGTCAACCGGTCGCTCTCTCTTTGTGTGCGGGGGCACATAAATAATATTTAATATGACAGCGCGAGGCGGCGTCGCTTTGTGCGATATATTTGGTATAGAAATGTCACGGATTGCGTATCTCACTGCCGAATGCAACTCGCGCGCGGAATGCGTTGTATCTTGAATTAGTTGATGAGCCGGGAAATGCATCGCGAAGATCAGTCTTCATTGATAATCTCTCAGAAAATTTTTGACATGGAAAATGAAACATCTTTCATGTTATAGAGAAACGTTCGGATATATTTTAGTCTGAGACTTCAGTCTCAAATCATAAGATTGATATTTTGAGACCATCAATGCATGTATTAGGTCGGTGCATAAGTTCTTGTCGATGGATCGATGAATGGATCGCCTCAAAAGATGACTCCTTTCGACGTGGTATTCGCATGTTGGAAAGAAAACGATAGAAAATACTTTGATTAATTTATGCTGTATCGATTGTTTTATTTCAATAAAGAAAAATTGCAAGAACTTATCCACCAACCTAATACAATCGTATTCAAAGTATTAGTGTCACTCGGATCGACTTCGAGAGATCGTTCGCGGATAGTGGATTATCCGCCAATGCTAAATTTAGTCCTTCAACTTCTTCCACGATGTCGACATCGCAGACATATCCCGTTTGTAATGCAAGTTTCCATATATAGGATGAACGCGCGTAGATTCACCATGTCCTTCACAATGTCTGAAATAAATAATTCTAAATAAACGAAGTTTCCGCGATGCATAACGGTTCAATGCGCCTGAGTTTACGTACGTCGAAACGGAATGCCGTGCGAATCCACGTTTACCGCAAGCAAACAAATCTCGTTGATGAAAGTTCCTCGTAAAGGTTGATGGCGAGGCAATACCTCTCATCGAATCGTCTTCTGTATGACATCTTTTACGAGATGCATCCCTTGGATATCATTTTTCCTCGCATTTAGAGTATTTAGCGAAACGGATAATTAATAACGCGAGATACCTGCCGCGAGCGCGAATATTTCTGATCGTTTTCAAGCATTTAGCGAGGAGCAAAATCGCGACGCCAAACCGCGTCGTTCTTAATCTGCGATCGATCTGGATCGAGAAGAAGATCCGAAGAGCCCGAACAAAAGACGAATCGGCCATTTGAATATTAACTTTGATACCGCGGTGCGGTTCTGATATCGCGTTATCCATAGTCGTATTCAAATGACGATCGCAAAAGGTATGTTGCTTTCACGACGGTTACTCGTGTATCTCTTTCTCTCTTTCTCTTACCTCCATGCGCACCATTCTCCGTCGTGTTTCGCGGTGCAATGGGGAGCGCTTAGGTGCTCTCGTCGGTGACGAACAATAACGATAAACCATATAATAGTTAGGTGCGACAAATATACGTATGCACATACCTGTGGGCTACGCGGGCAACCGAGGGAATCGGTCGAGTCGAACGGGGGTTGGGAGGTATGGGAGGAAGTCGGAAGATGAGCGGAGGTGGAGGGCACGCAACCGCATATGCATACAATTGATACAGATATACCATCGTCTTTACATACGTGCCGCGAGTATTCTTTTCTCAGGGGATACTCTCCTTCTCCCTTTCTTCCTCTCTTTCTCTCTCTTTTTTCCTCTTTCTTTCTCTCTCTCTTGGGTCCGTAAACGACCAACGGATGCGAGCATCGGTGCGCCGCAGCTCGCGAGGTACCTGAAAGCTACGACACGGTGCTCTACGAGAGACATCGGTGCTCTCGTAGATTCGAAGCGGGCACAAGCAGCCGAACGAGAACAGGGGGGTGCGGGGGAGAGACTACCGAAGGAGCCGAGTACATCGCGACGTGTACGCGGTCCACCCCTTATTGCGGAGGACTATTCGCGACAGGGCGGGCTAGCATACATCTGTTCTTGTCATAAGACGTGATTTAGGGCCGGCCGTGGGCATTGATCTTCCCGCTTTAAAGGATATCGACCGGTGAATTAATGCGAGGTCATCGAAAAGTCGATGGCCGAGAACGCAGGGCTGCGCGAGGAAAGAGAAGCTGATTTGCATTAGATCGGTATCACATAATTATAGTTAGTCAAGGCGTCGTTGCTAACGTATTTTTTATTAATCCTGAACTGCTCAATCTAGAGTTTAATATTTATATCATCCATGAATCATTTATCTAGATGAAAGATAATTTTTAAATATGTGTTACCCCTTATCCCCTTAGTAGCTATGTATGATGATGATGTCAAGAAGCAATATCAGGTACCGCAGTAATTTACCGTATAATTAACAACAAGTAATATTAATTCATAAAATTACCGTGCGTTAATGACCATGTAACATTCATTATAATATACATTGCTCAACCTGTCTTTATGTACGTTCATATTACATCCTGTATTTACGAGCATGTGAAATTCCACCGTTAAATGTTTCGTTACTTGGGCTTACGCCGCAAATGCGTAATACGTGAGGTCACAGGGCATGAACCACGAATCTACGAGTCTAAAATTTCTCACGGATCATCGTGCGATCAATCCAGATAACAATCCCGAAATTTTCGTAACATCGTCTTTTCGAACTGAAGCGGCCAGCTCGGTAGCGGCGCGCGTTACGCAGTGGCGTTCTAATTATGTAATCAAAACGGCCGTGAATGACAATCGCGGTAAGTTTTGGAGAAATCTACCCGGTCGGACTCGCTTGCCACGCGAGCGCTTCGCATTGTATTTCATATAGGTGAACCAGTCCAAGTACTCCGGTAGGTAATGCCGCGGAGATATACGAATGTAGGAACGCGCGTGTGACGCACCGAATAACCAGTTCCGCGTGATTTGTGACTATTCCCGGGCGATCCGACTGCGATAATAAAGTGGCAATGGGGCTTGTTAGCGAGCGGGTTCAACGAGGACGGTCGCTTCGCGCGTACCGTGACAGTCAGCATCATCGGCGGCTCATTTGGTGGAGATCATCATTTCGTGGCCCGTGCTCGTGGTCCGTCGTCCCGTGAGAAAGTATCCTACCGTCTCGAATAATTACGAAAGATCGTTCGCCCCGATTCGGGGAATGAATACGATACAATGTCCGCCGCTTCTGTGCCCGGAGCGTTGCCGTTACTCCTTCTAGATCGCCGCGATCTTTTTTCGTACGAAGAAGCGATGAGAGATCGCGTCGGTCACGTCGCTGGCGTTTGGATCGTTTGATAAAGATCATTGAGGTCTCGTGTCGCGTGAGATAGAAGCACCATGGCCGAAAGTATAATTTTCATACAAATTTGTGGGGCTATTTCTTCGCTCTCACAGTATGATTAAAATAATTTTGCAGGAACAATGCATACAAGTCAAGGTAATCGTAATGACACTGGTAGCGAGGATTGGTGACGAAGAGAATATGTTTTCAAATATTATAATTAATTGTATATATGGATAATAAAACTACTACATTCTATGAATGCTCTGTAATAAATAGCCGATTTCATGATAAAATACACGATCATTTAAAGAATTACGAAAGATTACGTGTCTCTTGCGAGTCCACGGATAAGTGATATTAATATTTCGTTCAAAGCATATGAAATTTTTTCTAAGGTACGAGATATTCGTGTAACGCACATGTTTTAACGAGCGGGAAATAGAGACAGAATACGCGTAATATAATTTTTCAGAATATTTTATACGTACGGAATGTATTTCTATCTTATGCATGAAAGTGAACCATGCGCTGTGAATTAGACGTTCTATCCGGCGAGAGATAATGTTTCTCTCTCCAATGCCTGGAATAATTATGAGTAATCATTGGTCCTGACTCTTCGAACCACGGAATGTTTCAACTTCCCCGTAAAATATAAGAGAACCGCCATTCGTGCCACTGTCAGGGGATTACAATTTTAATGGACGTTACAATCGCAAATGCTTCTCCTGGCTTCGCTAGGTGTACTCTTTTCAGCGGCTTTTCGACCTTTTAATCTTCTTAATTTTTGCTCCTCTTGCGATTACGAAACATGTTAAGGTTTAGTTCCGCTACCGGCTTATTTACTATTTCGCTTTACTTTTTAACACAAAATGCGTTCTTGCCATGGAGGTTTCTGTTTAATCCTGCATTCTCCGTTTTTTTCTATTTCTCTGCTTTTCGCCGATATTTTAATGTAATGGAACAGGTATACTTATTTGCATATGCTTAGCTGTCTCGTAATACAAACGTCATATTAGATATATATTGTGTCGCGACTGATAAAAAATTATTTCAGGAAAATCTTGCCAACAGTTATTCAATTCTCTTAATAATTACTTCCGCCAAAGACGTATTATGAAAAAGTAGCGAAAAAGATCAAAAGATTTTGGACGAAAAGTTTTGACCACAGGAATGTACGAAATCCTTAAAATTACGCGAATGATAGTCGCTTAAATCACTGACCGAGCGAAGTCAAGGTAAAGAGGCCATGATCATCGGCTGACTCACGTTCGGAGGACTGGCTTCACTCGTGTATGCGACACGCAATGTATGCAACAAAGAGCCGAAAAGTGAAAGACTGTACCGCACATTCCAGAATTATCCTCTTTGATCTCTCATGCCTGAGAAATTACTCCGCGGAAAAATATTATAATATAAAAAAATTAAGTACTTATCGAGTGCATCACAGCTGAAAATAATATTTAATTAATTTTATTTGCTTAAAAGATGATTATATATAATCATGATTTTGTGATATGAGGGAGTCATGCGAGAGTTGCGAGATAAATAAGAATGACGTGGACTCGACGATCTGATCTTCATTACTCGAAGATCCAGCACACGCGAATGAAGCGAATGGAGCAAGAAGAAAAGGCGAAGGATCATCGGAGAGGCAGGACGTCGCTGGCCAGGTCCTTCCACGTCGGGGTCAGTCTGGTAGGCGGTACCAATGTGGCCAGGCCTACCTCTCTTCTGACTCAGGCTTAACAATGGACCTGCAACAATGCAGGCACCTCGCTCTCGTCCGGACCTAGCCTCACCTACGTCCTCTTCCTCTGATGTCCGTACATACTGGACACTGATACATGTCGAGCAGCTCCGCGGTCAGAAACCGAAACCGAATATAGAGACACCACTGCACTGGCATCATTCGCGTAAGCTACAAGCTGACTACAGTCTCCTGAACTGCTTCCTGAACGTTTGTTATATGATAAAATTGTAAGCACATCTAAGCAAAAGCATCTAAGTACCGAATATCTTAGTAACAGAGGTAATACGTCAAAGAATCAAGAAAATAATCGAATCGTCATCTCTAAAATGCAAATGAGGCGAGTAATAACAACAAACCAGAGCAGAATAACCATTTCATTTGTACATGAAAATGTTTTTTTCTATAGATAACAGTTTCGTAGAACACATTTGCGAAGAAACAATGCTATTAATCTTACTCAGCATTAATTTTAGTAAAATATAGCGAAATGTATTCGAAGAAAAACTTGGTGTGCGTTAATCACCGTGTGCGTAATATCGCATAATAATTAAGACCATGGCGCATCTCTTTTACGGGGGATGAGCAGTATTATTTACACGAAAAGACATAGATCTTTCCAGCTGTACGTCAGTAATGAATGGCTGGCATTAGTTAACAGGATATCAAAAGGATATATCCTGAGCCGGCCCACCAAGGAACCAAGACCCCACCCAGGCAGTCGATGCCCGCTGCAACGTCAGGAACGAATCCGTACAAAACACAATGCCTCGAATCTGAGCCTCTATCGCGATATCATCCAGTTATAAATTGGAACACAGCTTCGTTCTGGCATTATGATGTCTCTAATATGTCTTTTTCCCTGCTGGCCACTGACCAGGCCGATCTTCGGCCCGATCGCCGCTTACATTTCGGTTCCTAAGGCATGAGTCCACTTGGATTTATCAGCACCCCATGGATTCGCTCGGCAACCTCAAACATTCCATTTTCAACGATTTACCGGGCGATGCGATTCTTACCGCGATACTCTCGGTACGTTGAAATGAGATCGTTTAAATGCGTATGACAGTCAACGTACGTACATGTCGTATCATTTTACACAATTGTTTTAAGCAATTATGGATTTGCAGATATTTTTTCAAGATACGCTGTACTCTTTATTAATGAACGTTACTATTGTTACAATGATTACATGAAATTGAAATTGAAATTGCTAAGGATCATATCGTGAGTTTTTGTGCGAACGCGCAGTTTAAAAATGTTGTCGGAGTTTAAGGAGTATTTATGGATAACTTGACGTGTCCTACGGGGCAACATTCACCGTCTCTTCCACCGGTAGGAATTATTCAAAATCCTTGCTCATGCGACTGCTCGAGATAAATAACTTTCGCCTCCACCTCTTCCTCTTTTATCCAACCGCTCCTCGTCCACCTCCATCGGGTGTCTCGTGGGTGAGCTCTCGGGGCAGCTCTCCATGCCCGGATGTTTAACATAACACGAGCAATCATTTATGCGTGGCGCGAGCTAGCCGGCGACCCCATAATTTAGACCGGTGGGCAGAACTAGCTTGCAGCACCCTGCGATTGGTCTCATACGGGGTGTGCGTCACGTTTTTACGCTTGAACAGTCTTTCAGATGCCTTTTCATTCGCACCGACGTGCACGCGGCGCGCATACAGTTCCCGAGAGAAAAATATTGCCCGATCTATCTTCGCCGGGAATTATCGTTGAAAAATTAACATCAATGCTCCAACATGTGACAGTAGGAGGAAATTAACGTTTACGAAACTCGTGCTTCGAATGCCGTATATGCCGCTAACCGTTGCAGCTTATTTAGCATTGTGGCCACAATGCTAAATCGCATAAATAAGCGCCGCGGCAATCGTCGCACTCGCATAATGTGCCGGCGAGGACCATAGAGAGTTCCTTCGCATTCCTCCTCGGATCCATGTATCACTCGCTCGCTTGCTCGCACTCGCCTTCGCCGCACTTATCCCGTTCACTATATACGCTCGAAACGCGATTAGATCGGCGGGGGAGAAAGCTAATAAAAGCTCCCGATCGCTATCGGATCTTCGCCACGATACAAAAAGGATACTCGCAGGGGCACTCTCGCGCGGATTACAGATTCGAAGCCGCGAAACGCATTTGTAACGCCTCTTCGGAGGAACGGTCGTCGCGTTCCGGTAATAAAATCCGCATAATGATAAGTAAATACCTCCCACCCGGCATCGCGTCGCGGGGCTCCTTAAAAAGTCACCGAGTATATCGCAGGGGCCCCGTATGCATGCGCGCGGGCACCGCCGGGCCCCCCACGGCGGGATAAAGCCGGGGCCTCACGACAGTAGCCGTGTACGCCGTGGGTTAGACAATGCCGCGTGCATTAATACACTTCATATTAGTCCGCTTTAATGCGTGTTTGCCGGCCATTGTGAATGAGCGACACTGTTTATCACCGGCCCCCGTATAATCCCCCCTTCCCCCCCTTCCTCTAGTCAGGCCCAGGATGGCAGGGGGCTGTGTATTTATCTGGGGCTCTTTAGTGATCGAGGGATAACAAATACATACACGCCGCGTTCATTTTTCGAATTTCTTTTCTTCGTCATTTTTTGTTTCCCACAAATTGATCGACTACCTGCGATCTTTCGAGTTTGAATCGAGAACGTAGCAACATAGGTCGGGAGAACGCTCCACGATAATTTGAGAGTTATGCCTTCGTAACCCTGGGGGTTCCGCGATTTCTCTTTGTTCCTGTTATCGGTAACACGTAAATCAAGCATCAAACCGGTAATTGTAGTGATTAAGATATACACGTGATGCATGTGGTGCACCAGGTAGTTCGTCTCTCAGCTTTTACTTTCCCTAGCTAGCTCCGCTTGCGTCCACATCTGTCTCGACTTGGTATCGAGCGAGAGGTATCGGGTCATTTGCAAAAGTGCGAGCGCGTTCGAGAGGGCGATAACGCGCCGCGGGCATTCCCAATTTTTCGTGTGAAAACCATGAACTTTCACGATCGAACTGCAAAAGGTACCCGTGAAAGTAACACGTCGCGTACTTTTTATTTCGTGCTACGATAGGGTATCGAATATCGAATCGCTGGATTCCGAATTTACTGTATCGTACCATTTATCACGTATGGAAATGCCATGCACCAGAGTGTCGATAATTATCGGCGCGTCGCGTAACGCCGCGTTCCGAAGTCTTGCCCGAGGTATTATTCGCGAATATGGAATTCGCGCGGCGCGCTTTCTTTAACGCGTCGCAACGCAGCGCGGCGCGTTTCAAAATAATCGCCCGGCGGAGCCGGCTTTCCAGTGGACTCGGAATTAATTCCGGCGCACAAGGTTGCACACGCGAGTTTTAGCGACGTGCAGCAACGTCTCGCGAACACCACGAATATCTCAACAAATACATACGACATCTTAATACCATCGCGACTCGTCGCGGCCTGGCTTTTCAGCGGGCTCATGAATAATTCCGGGGGCCCGAAAGGTTGTGAATGCGCCAATTTGGAAAGTGCGGATTTCGTGTATCTCGAATTCTTGTCTGTCACAAAGAAGCAGAGGATCATGAGGAGAAAGGGGACGAGACCGCGAGAGGAACAAGAGCAAGTTGAGGGATGCGGACGAGACGCGGCGGAGGAACGTGGAGAACGGTAACGGAGTGGCAGGAGGGGTGGAGAGGGCGCGACGGAAGGAAAGGAGAAAGAAGCCGCCGTGGATGAACCCGCCGCGCGGATAAATATAGTTCGTTAACCGATGATGTTAGGACATCACCCCCGCCTCTATGTGCGAGTACGAGTATACCGATATTATTTCTGGCATTGACTCTACGCGAGCCACACGAGTGTACAGCCGACAACGACGACGACGACACACCGTCATCGCTCATGACTCACGGGACTCAAAATACATACTCTCGATAGTAATCGAGCGCACTCTTGCCCGTCATTATTCGTACGGCATTCCCGTCCAGTCGAAGCTATCGAGTTTCAACGAACTTCCGATGTATTCCGCGCGGTTTTCGTATACCGTGACGCGCACCATAAGAAGCGAATCGCAATTTAGTCGACTATAAATTTAAATTAATCGACCAGCATTTGTCGTTATTTATCGAGTCACTCGTTGTTGATAGAATCGCATTCTTCCTCGCGACTTTTGGGGTGCAAAGCATGTAGCACGCCTCGTTTACGGTCGCTCCGCTCTGGTTTTCCGTGATTTTTGGTAGTCGACGTGTCGCCCCGGACACGCTGTCAGAGAACAGTGCACCCCACACACATCCCACGCAGATACGCACACTCGATAGCGTGGATCAGCCAGTAGAACCTGTACAAAGGCAGCCTTAGGCGAATCAGCCATATTTATGCTTTGTTGTGAGCATAAAGACCTACCGTAACGACCCGCCGTGAATGCGCTGTCGTTGAGTATTTCAGCGCGATGCATTTGTGTCTCTTCGGCTCGAAGCCTTTTGCAGCCGTCGTTGCGGGACCATTGATTCTTCTTCTTTCTTCGTTTTAATGCCTCCCTCCTCCCTCGCAAGTTCTCGCCCCGCTTTCGTCGTTCGTTTCGCCATTTCCTTCTTTTCGCCTCTCGTGGGCGCTAACGTCTGCCCTGTATTCCGGATCACGGAATAATTTTAAATTTACGTCTCATACATTCTCACGCTCGTGCGCTGATGAGTCACAGTATTTTTTCTCAGCTGGACTTACGTTCGATGTAAATTTCGACAGAAGGATCCTTGCGCGGCCTCAGTCCAAGCGGGAACGCGACATTCTCACAAGCGCTCGCATCGTGCGCAACGATCAAAGGCGGCTTTCTTTTTTTTCTCGTGGTTTCGCGATTTTTGTGGCGAAATCCGTAAGATCGGCGCGGAGCACGCCGGCCATTACAAAGACTGTGCAAAAATTAAAATCACCGTGAAGTAACCGTCGTGGAGGACGACGCGCTGCCAGAATATTAATGTAACGATGTTCGACTCGAGCCGGGCCGACGAATTATACCGCGCCGGCGATTGTCAGCACGCCAATCCTCCCGCGTGGGCTTTCTCGCGCGGATATTTCGTAACGTTCCGCCACGGACAACAGGGAATTCACGGTGGGATTCGCGGTTCGCGCGACTGATCCTGTTCTGATGGCTGAATCATGGTGATATATTGCTGGCCGATGCCAAAATGCGATGCTCGCGATGCTCGGTGGCGGGCACGTCTATCACGTCGCGTCCCGACTACGTTAAAACAAAGGATCCTCATTATGTATTTATGACCGTTGAGCAACACGAAAGTGCGAACGGATGCCAAAATATGTTCCGAAATCGTGTACCGTCGCGAATAAATATTTTGTCGCGGCATCGCACGGCGCATATTCATCCGTCATCGCGTTTCGCCTTCGCATTCCGTTCTGAATCAATATTGTTCAAGTTAACTTGAAATATCCGCGCAGCGCGCTCCCGCTTTATGAAACCTCCTCTCTATTCTCGTAGCGCAGATATCTTACATAAATTTTCGCTGTATAGCGATTGCCCCGCGACGGATTAGCCCAGCACAGTTTGATCCGACGACGAGTAATGCGGCTGCATCCCGCCGTGACAGAGAGAGCGATGACAATGCATTCAGCCGTGTTATTACTTATTGCGCCGAGAATAAACGCGATTTGGAGCCATGTCAAATGGTCCCGATCGGTGAAGGTGAAATTAAGAATAGAGTGGAGCTGAGAACGCGTTCCGAGATATAATTATTGAGCCGTCCGGAGCTTTTAGCGTGAGATAACTGCGCTCGAAACTCTTGAGGAGGATCCACGTGATCCGGATGAGATCGACCCGCCCCGTGGCTATCATAATCCGGCGCATCCGGGAAAATGTGAGACGACGTGCCGGGGATCGCGTATCTTCGGTATCGCGTGTCTTCGGCATCGTTCCTCGTGGCGGTTTCGCGCTCGTCGCTACTTAACAAACTTACCCCTTTAGCCCCGTCGTCTGCCCGAGGCTGCGCAGCGGTGGGGCGCGGTGCGCGGAAATTCTTAACGCTGTTAAGATATGTTAATTTTGTTTACCTATAAGCTATTAAAGGGGTACCTAACGTGCTTAAAGCTAAACCAGTTTGGTTTTCGCTGGATGTGTTCAAGGCGGATCCTAGGGGATATAACGCCGCGCGCACGCCGGCACTGCTCGCGCCCTGGAAAGGGCTTTTACAGGAAGAGCTGTTACCGGAGAATATACCGAGCCGCGCCCTGTACGCTATACGAGAGTGAGATCGTATCGCGGCTCAGGCGATACCTCGACAAACACGCGACTTATCGAAATTCGATCGCGGCAGCCGAATAAATTGATGTGAAGGAAAAGTCGTTTTATCAGCTGCTTTTTTATCGTTTATTTTTTGATAATATAAATTCGGAGATATATAAATATCCATAAATTTTATTTAAATATTCAAGATGTACTTTTTCGGTATAAGATCTTTAAGATATTCTCTTACATCGCGTATTCTGGAAAAAGTTAAATATTATAATTCTTAATGCGCAACATAGACTATAACATTTGGATGCAATTATAGCGTAACTGTCGCGATTAAGCGGTGAAGGTAATAATCATGAAGCAACTGCTCCCGCGACGTTTTAGAAACGATCGTTTAAACGAATTTGCAAGGTATTTCGCACGAGCGACTTGCTTACGAGAGTCTTGATCCTCGGCGAAACAAGGCGTTCGCCATCGAGAAAAGCTCGCGCGCGCAACCGGAGCCAACTGAAGTTTTGCAGCTGCGCCTATTACTAATCCACGGGTAGAACAATTTAAGTGTTTGCTATCACTAATAACCCGGCGAGCAAACGCGGCATTATTAACAGGTTCGCAAACATCTCCTATATTAGTGATCCCGTCCCCCTATAACCTACATAGACTTTCCACGCGCGCCGACCCTCCCCTCGCGCCACCCCCTGCCCGCTATCACCATCACCGGCACGCCAACCCTTATTCCGATCTCTTGTACAGATATTTGCCGTGTCTACACCAGCCAAATTATCTCCGGCGATTTGAGGATAAAGGATTTTCGTAGAGTGCCGCGCGTGGACAATGCATTCGACTAGCAGTACCCTGAGAATTGAGCATTAATAAGCATCCGGTCAAAGGTCACGAAGAGGCATCCCTCGCGCCACTGCTTTGAATAATCAATTTCGCGAGGATATCGTAAATTCTTCAGACATCTATTAAGGATTGATAATTGGATATAGATTGAATACTGAAATTAATAAAATAATAAAATAAATATTAAATATTAAAATAAATTATAATTATAATAAATTATAATAATAAAATAAGTAATAAATATTAAAATAAAAACCTGCGAGGGTTATCGATAATATGTCTATATAATATAATATCCTTTTCTTTATCCTTCAGCCAACGAAGCTGGCTCGATGTGTTCGCATATTCTCGGGGGGAGGGGAAGAATCCCGATCGGGATTCCTCGATCGCGGAAGAGATGCAGGGACTGGCCGGAGCGATTTTTGTCAGTCGCGCCGCGCTCGATAGAGCATCACGACGTCTTCTGTCTATCCGCCAAGATCTTCCTCGTAGAATAAATATGTAAATCGTGCCCCTCTCCTGCTTCCTAGGCCGCGATGCACGCGCTTTCATGAGAGATCACGACTCGGGCCAGTAGACTTGACCTCTCGAGTCCCCGCTTTCCTGCCTTCGTCCGATCCCAGCATTCAGCCTCTCTTCTCTACTCTCCCTCGATATCTCGAAGACACGTCGAACGGCGGCGACCGATATCGGGCCCGCGATCCCACAGGGCTTTCGAGTTCCTCTGAATTATTCAGCGCGCGTACATTTGCGGCGATTTGTGCGGACGACTGTAAAAGCACGTTGATATCAATATGTACAAATGTATCTCCCCGGAATTATCAAATGTAAATCGCCGGATGTTATGTCAGATGTCTACGATTGGACTCGCTTTGCGTTTTATAATTTATTAATCGCTTTCCTCTCATTATTTTTTGATTGCGCGAAACGAATCTCTTTCGTACGCTGGCGACTCAGAAATGCTAATGACAGCAAAGAGCATTATTATTGCAATACGCGATTGTGATTTTCAACAATTTTATCGACATGTTGTAAATTGCATAAACGTATATATGTAGCGGCGATGCTAATTTGGTTTTATATACTATTTGTTACAGACCGGCAATTTATGCGCTACATTCTTATTTCAACTTTGACAGATTTCCTGGTTAACGTATCGGAATTAGCTTCGAGAAATTATGGGAGATGTCAAATTAGGCTCAGTCCGTAATCAAGATCCGACCACGCGGGCCTCGCAGGGCGCCGTTCGATTTTCGGAGCGAATCAATCGGCGCCGATTTCGTTCGCTCGACGATTATAAGCTCCGCGTGGAATTAGATTGAAAGCTAATTAGCATCCGACAGCTAATTTCGCTTCGACCTCGCTCTTCGACTCTACGGTTAACGTATCGTATTTTCGTAAACGTTAATAATACCGTGAACGCAGATATCGACCCGTCCAGCTGTCAGGTATGCCCACCCGCTGATATTTCGAATCGAAAGTGAAGTGGACAACGATCTCGGCCTAATAAACCATGGAGAAGGTTGCCGTTGTTGCCTGTCTGACATAAAATCGACGCTGGAATGCGTGACCGTGCGGCGCGATAACTCGCTGGATCTTTATCCAGGTCGTGATGTAAATTTAACAGCAAATCGTGATGCTTTACTCGAATCGCGATATGCGATACTGCTTGCTGTCCGCTCCGCATATTGCACGTATAATAATGCAGCGATTTATCGTTATTGGGATTTATTGTCGCGATACAAATGCACAAAGCAAGTTTGCAAGTTTAACGCGATCAAGGTGTCTTTCCGAAGTGCGCCGGGGGAATTTCGCGTTTCACTCGAGGAAGCGGATCTCGCGCGACGTCAAACTCGATCCTGCCAAGCTGATAAGCAACTCGAACCCTGTCGAGAGAGTGCCAAGTGTTTTTATTTATTTAGACTTCGATTATCTCTCGACCGCGAAAAAAGTCTGCCCGTCCCGGACCTGTTATTGCATTCCTCCTATAATTCAACTCTCGAGAAGTGTCCATTACATTCAGGGAAAGCGACCAAGTTTGTATCACACTCTTTCTCCCGCAATCAGCATTTTTCCTTGTTTCATGAAATTTTTATCTCATTATTCCGGATTTTTATCTATTGAATGAATCTATTGAAGTGAATCAATATGTGCGCAGTACATATTTGCACATTAAGATGTTAAGTATGAAAAATACAATCAAAACTATTTTACAATCAGTCTCGTGGCAACCATTTCTTTAAAGCGAATTGTTTTGTTTTATATAGAGTTTAGCAATTTCTCGATATAAATATATTATATATAGAAATATATATATTTATACATAGATCGGACATATAATATTGGTTTAAAACGGTTAGCGTCTGGAATTTTGTTAATTTTAAATACTAAAATAAGCTTTGAACATTTTTCTCCGGGGAATAAAAATAACGTGGATTTAATTTTTATTTCCGATTGTGAAAGGCGTGTGGAAGTTGAAGGAATAATGAAGAGGACGTGAGAGAAAAAAATTCTAGGGAGAAAAAGGGCGCTTGTGAGACAGAAACAGAGAGTAAGAGAGAGAGAGAGAAAGAGAGAGAGAGAGAGAGAAAGAGAGAGAGGAAAGGAGAGAAATAAAAGGACGACTCCCTACGCATCATCGTTCGGCTATTTTTTGGTTCGATCGTAAAATCTAATGGGCGCATAAACCGTGGAAAGAGCTTCGGCATAAAAAAGAGAACCGTCAACGATAGAAGCACTATTAATACTTTATGTTAATTACCGTATCGTTCGTCGAACGACCTTAAATCGAGTTGCTAAACAGCCGTGCCTGATCGTAAATTTGTTGTCTCGGCTTGACGCTCGATCAAAATCTGTTTCCAGAGGCAATTCCCTTGCGTTTTTCTCGTCCTATTCACCATTTCATCAACCACATCAATTCTCCATTCTCGTTGATGCTAACTTGTCGCGATAATCGGTTGCAATTATCTAATTTTTGATGAATATCGCGTGAATCAATCAAATGAAAAAATATTCGTGATAGATAATGCAACAACACGTTTCATTCGGCCATCTTTTTTTAATGCGAGGAATGTTTGCGGTTTTACTGCGGCGTATTGTTTCCTTGCAATCAGTGTCTTCTAATGTAAGGATAATTGATACGTAATGATTTGGCGATTATTACTTTATTAACTTCCATTGTTCTACCATCGAGCGGCATCGCGTGATTGCGTTTTTCATTATGTAACAGCCACATGGTGTATCATGCGTGCTTTGTAATCCAACCTGATTGTGGTCGAACCATAAGAACCAAACTGCCGATTCATCCGCCCTGCTGGACGTAACAAAGGTGCACGCACGGTAGCAATCGCTATAATCTGGTCAGTTTTGCCGGCATGATGGCTTGTAATCTTCGAATGTTTCTTCGTTTGAAGGTTCAAATTGCATTGCCAATGCAGCTGCCGTAAAAAATGCATCCGTCCTCTTCGATTAATACTTTCTCTCATTCAGGACCACTTCCTTCCGCATGTCCTTTCGTCTGTCGCATCTATCAGCGCTCATTGTGAAATACCACGATGATGTAATCCGCATTGCGACATCCTGGATGAAATTTGCGGCTAATAAGCCGCATCGAGGGGGAAGGGAGAGGACCTCCATCCGCGGTTAATTCGTTGGCGGAAATGTCCACGGCACCCTTCACGGCTCGTAAAACTTGCGCAAAGAAACGGAGGAAGCAGCGGTCGGGAAAGTATACGCGCGAAATTGAAAACTCGACGACACATGCATATTCATGACAGCAGCTTTAATATATGTTTTACGATCATCGCGAGCTCAGCCCTCGGACCGCGAGTTTCTTTCAAGCGCGCATCGAGAAAGCGTTTGCGGACTTAAATGGTTTTGTCTGCGTCCACGCATTATACGCTATTCGACTTTTCATAATTATTTCGTACCTATCGAATCGAACAATGTACACGCATAGTAAATCGGGAGTTAATATTTACGAGGCGATTAAAGTGCAAGGTTTAATAAAGGCGATTAAAGTGCAGGTTTAATAAAGATTGACAGATACATGTATTAATAATGTACGCGCAAAAGAAATTACATAACAGATCGCGAAATGTAATTAATTATCAGGCTACCAACTAGATTTCACAATTATCATTATTTACACATTGAGTCTTCTTGCATAATTATGACTGTATGTCGAGCGCTAATTACATTGTGTAATCTTCTTCCATGGTAATTACATTGTATCCGGTGCCTTCCGGAAAAACTAGACATACAGAAACGAGCGTGATTCTTATAATTAATAGAATTCCGTGCATTATATATACGAAATTCATCCGCAGCATCATGACGATTAATTTAATATAACTATGTACGAGGAAGAAAGAAGAGAAGAGAGAGAGAGAGAGAGAGAGAGAGAGAGAGAGAGAGAGAGAGAGCTTCCGATGAGGACCCTTCGCTAACTTCGAGCTAGAACAAGAAGGAACGAGGATGGGGAGGCGAATCGTGATAATTTGGCAGTCAATTAGCTCGCGTTTCGGCGGCTGCCGAACTCGTGGCAGATGATATCGACTGGAGCCCGTTATTTGGCTGAAATCGCATCGAATTTGGATTTCTCGCGTTCTCCTTTGCCCGTTTCGTCCGTTATGCCATTCCCGATGGTTCCTGGAGGTTTGGTAGCCGGTAACACCGCACCCTACCGCGCCTGCTCCCTCTAACCCCTCTTCTCGTGTCCCCGGTAATTGTTTGATTACTCAGCACGGTGCTGAGCCACGGTTAAACTCAAACTAAGGCCTCCAAGATCTGCCTTCTCTCTCTCTCTTTCTCTCTCCTTTTCTCTCCAACCGATGGAATAACGTAAGGTAATACCTACCGTACGTCGGCCCGCTGAGTATTATCGGGTATTACTATCCCAGGGGAGCGTTAATTAGCGATCATTAGTTAATTGATCGACAGTCGTCGGCGCGCCAGGGTGCAGCAGCCCCGGACGCTTCCGTTGGCGGAACTCTTATGCGTGTTTAGCCATTAATCCAGATAATGGAGGGACGACGAGCTCACTTTCTTTCGCTTGGTGATCGGCAAGTAATGCGGTGCTGCCGTGAGCGTTGCGAGTACACGATCATTAGTTGGATGCGATTAACTCCAACGTATAACACTTGTCGATGTATCAGATTGCCTTTCCATCTTTGCACAACAAATTTTTTTATTGAGAATCTTATCTTTTCGGGAATAAAATATTATAAAATCGATCTCTATTATCTCTACATTTATTGGAAAATATTTGGTGTTTCCTGGTGTTTTTATTAACGTGATGATTAAGCTTATCATGTGGAGGACACCGAGCGGAACTGAACTATCTTCCGTCGAGATTACGCGAAGAAAGGAGTGGGTGTCCAATATACGATTTCTTCACGTCTCCGGGTAAGCCATCCGTAAAAGGACAGATCAGGAAAGAGTCGTCTATAAAAATAATCTCCCAAAGACTCGATCCTCGATTGATACTCTCTGGAAAGATCCGAGGGTGGCTCCTTTGTGAGAGTGGTTTTTCTCTTCGTCGCGTTCTCGCTTCACAAAGCTTAGTCGCGCTGCCATGAGAAGCTTTCCTCGATTTTTATGTTCGGTTTAACTCTGCCATAATATTTATTACGTTCAGGCGCAATAAGTACAGTCTTAAATAATTATGACAGTTTTTTTTATTTTATGAATCAATTATATCGATTTTATACAATTCGAAATATAATGGAAAGAAGTAAAAATTAAGTTTTACTTTTTCTTATTAACGGTATTTAGAAAAGAACTGGAGAGAATGGAACCTAACAAATAAGTGTATTCTAATAAATGAATTAATATTTATTAGAAAAAGACGTAATCTTTCCAATCAGACTTTGAGATAAGAACGAAACAGTCATCAACCGAAGGTGCATCAATTTTTATGCGCCGTGAAATAACAATCGCCGTTAACGCACGTCTCCGATCGGCCGGACGAAACTCCCAGCTACCGCTCGTACTCGATAATTGTTAATGAATAAATATAAGTCCCGCACAATAGGGCGCCCATATGCGACCGGACGTGAGCGACAATAGCCCGCCGCGACGCTTATGAAGTGACAGGTGACGCTTTCGTTCTCCCATCCCAGGAGAGAAGTCATTTAAAATCGACCATTTCGAGAGATTGACTCGTTTGCACTTACGATCCCGGCCCACCTTCCCGTAGAGATCTCCAATTGCATCGAGCGTTACGGTTGTGAATTACAATGCAGCAGAGGAAATGAGGAAGGGCGTGCCTGAGCAAAGTCAATGCGGCGCTCTCTTTACTTCAATCGCGTCCCATGTAATTCATTCGTCGCATCTCGACGGAGATTACGCTGTACACCGCTACGTTTTATCATTCATATTTTATTATAATTACGAAGGCTTGTGTAACCGCGAGATCTCTCTCTCTCTTTCTCCTCTCTTTTTTTTCTCCTCTATATTTATATCGCGTTGATAAATATTTGCCTTCCACTTTGGATTTATACTATAAAATCTATATTTTTATCGAGTTTTGATTATACATCGTATACATCTCTTTTCGTGCTTCTCTTGTACTTCCATGTATCTTATTACGTATTTTATTATATTATGATATTTGGCATCCCATGCGATAATGTAGTATGACAATGTTAGTCACACATGCGACACACATGCGGTCTTTGGTGTGTCAAGAAAATCGGCGTTGTCGCAGCGTGAAAAGTCGGTCAAGTGAATCCAAAGCGTGAAGCATTCGACAGAAGGATGCTTTCCGCATGGCGGATTTGAAATAAATTTCGATCTTCCACTGTCCGCGTCAGACGTAACTGGTGAGCGTTCGCTCGCTCGAGATACTTATCTGGATGAAGGAGGAAGGATGAAAGAAGCGGGTTCGATGGCTGTTCTGCGTGGGAGAATGGCTCTTACCGAAACGCATACGGCGCGATGAATGGCGTGACGAAATTGTAACAAAAAAAAAGAAAAGAAAAAAAAACTCGAGCATGTGACACGTCTTTGTGCGCGACGGGACCTCAGATTATTCCTTTCGTGCTCCTCACATAGGCGTTTATCGAACGTTGTTTGGCACGATGTGATTCTACCGAACTCTTTATTATTATCTGAATAACATGAAATGACAAATAATAGAACAAAGAATGCACGTAAGTAAGAAATAACATAATTGCGAAAAGACGAAAGATTGTAACATGTACACATTTGGCGAACAGAAATTTGCTTTACACAATTAAATTTAGCGTTGGTCACGCCAATAAACGTAATTTTATTAGAAGTGCATCGCCAAAAGCGTGGCGTATTAATCGGCGAATTAATGCCAGCACTTCCAGTATGATCGCCGGACATCACGGATGAATGGCGCGGTGTAGAAGCGAGGCTCTCTCGCGCTGCGCTCTGGATTTAGCAGCCACCTGGTATAAATGGCCGAATGCGGTAATTATACGCAAGTCAGCCCGTCGTCCATGCAACATTAACGTCTAAGAGCCTTGGGCTGTGGGAGGTTTCAGTAACGTGTATCGGAGAGGGCAGGAACGAGTTGCAGCCCTAATATTTTGACGTTGGCCTAATGAAACAATGCGAAGCGCATCGTCCGAAGCGCGAGCGAGAGGATGAAGCGCGTCGGTGCGCGGCGCGGGTTCCTTCTGCGCGAGCAAGACAGCCCCACGAGGAATGGAAGAAACCACGAAATTGTGGACGAGTCCTCCGTCTCGCCGGAATTATTGCTTGCGCGCACCGGCGGAAGCAGCTGCAGCCGTAAATCTGCATTTTCGACAGGTGTTGCGTTGATTGCGTTGCATCGGCAATTCGGATCCGAAGGCGCGTCTTTCAGATACACCGTCGTTCACATCCGTGGGAATTGCTGAGAGCCAGAAGAAAAATACTCGGTTTGTTCGTTCGCGCTATATTAATTTCGCGCGACACTCCGCTCGATGACTCGTGTGCGTCGCGACGCGACGGAAAGCGTCACGCTTTTGTTGGCCCGCGAGATTCCGGCCTCGTTGCAAAATTGAACGAAACAACTATACCAATATCTTGCTTTTTTTTTGTCGAAACTGATTGAATGTATATACTATATTACTATCAGATGTAACGTGGCAGAAAGTTTTGGATGAAATACATATCTATATATAAAATAAAAATTGGAGGGAAGGTTCAAGCAAGGAACGAAATTTTTTAAATTTGTGGTTTTTATTTATATTACGTTTCACAATCCCTTGACGAAAATTACGTGCGGATTACGTGAGATGGCTGACAGCGGCCACTGATCGAACTTCGATTGGCGGCCATCGAAGCGGCCGACACTCTCGAGCTGGTCGATGCATCGTCCTGTAGCAGGTCTAATCATGTTTCTTTTTCTCGTGCGTTTTCTCGGCCGTAAGGTAGACCAAGGGCCAGTGATTGGTCGAGACGAGAGAAGGGGCCTATGCGGCCCTAAGGCCCCCATCCGAGATCGGCCGTCCTACCACCACGGGGATACCTTTGACGGGTCGGCAATAAGAACAAGTATGAAATCAACCTCCCGACAGACAACAGACTCTATCAGATGGTAATTATGTGTATGGCTGATACAAGGAGATACGGCCTGATATACACCTATATCCGAAATCTATACTGGGTGTCAAGCTCTGAATAGAATCCTCCATTAATGGAGTATCGACTCAGATAGATATTGTGTCCCATTCCCATTGAAACACTCACGAATTCAAGTGAAATTTTAGAAAAATCGTTGAAACTCGTTGAACGTCACGAAATGCGTATCAACATTTCTTGACGCTCTCGCGTTATGTAATTTTCGAGTACGGTGTTCCAGGCCGGGATAATTACACCAGCAGGTGCTGCAAACTTCGAGCCGTTAAATTACGTGTACACTGAAATAATCTGGCATGAGTGCGTCAAATTGATTAAAAAGCGTACTACATCAGTCTCTTAATATCATCGCGTCATCCGCCCTTCTTTAAATTCAGTTTAAAACGTGTGTTAGTAGGCTGTCGTCGACAAGAAAATCACTGCTACAAATAATCGTTAATGCACATTTAGATTGCTTGATGATATGATATTCATCAAGATATTAAAAAATATCTTTTTCGAGGAACTCGTTCGACGAATCTTAGGAATAAAGGCTTCTATGGTCTAAGCTAATAGATCGCTTTCGGAGCACCCGGTACGTAAAATACGTTCGAGACGGTACGTTAGCGACTGACATTATGAGTGACGTACGATATGGAGGAAGGCATCGGGCAGTCTATAATATATAATAAAAATGCATCCACACGCCTCGATGAGTTGATTGTCTGCTTGTCCGGATGCCAAAACGTCCGAACTCGTGCATTTCATATCGCGTTTTATGCATTTACGAAGCGCCCCGCTCCTTCGTACTCGGGTGGTCAAGGAATCGGCCCACGGCGTTCTTTCGTCGTCCCGCGTCGTCGTCGGATAATAATCATAATAATGAGAAACTCTTGATCATCCTCAACTACTTTTACTACGTTTAACAGTGTTTCGAGAATAAGCCTGTTAATCTTTAAAATTTCAATTGTTGTCATGTAATCGACATGTGGTTTATTCCATCGTTATTTACATATATACATAACATACGTTTTATTTGTTGAAATAAAAGCAATGATTACTTTTTAAATTAATATCTTTTAGACATATATAGACATATAGACCAAGATAGAAAATATTAATATTTAATGCAGCCCGTATTGTATTTAGAGAACATATTCAACGCAATTTTTCTGCAAATGCAAGATCGGAAACTGACACTTAACCCAATTTAGAATCGTGATTTTGATCTTAAATTGGGTTAAGCAATCAGAAATGAACGTCTCAGTTGCTCGTAAATTGACGGAGCTCCCACGAAACATTCGTACGAAACATTCGTACGAAACATCTGTACGTGGTGTCCACTACTACATGCTTGACTTTCCCCTGTCATTCTCTTCTCTATATCTATCCATCTGCATCCACCTTTCTGTGAGATGAAACATTCGCGAAAGCAGGACGTCTCCTGCCGTAAGATCGCGAGAGTCAGAGCAAGAGAAAGAGAAATAGAGAGCGAGAGAGAAAGCGAGAGAGAGGGTGAGAAGAAGGAAGGGTGGTTTGGTAGTTACGGAAGACGGGGGATGGGGACGGGTATTTGTGTAATATTCCGTTTGTCTTGCCTTCAGAGCACCCGCTAATGTACACAACACCGGCGCGCGGGTGAAACGCAAGGGGTACGCAACGAGAGGTACGCAAGGGGGGGAGGGAAGAGAACTAGGGAGGACGGAAAGGGGTTTGAAGACACTCGGTGTAGAGCGAGGGTGTACCCAGGACGACGGGAAGGAGCACCGGCAGCTACTGCTAGGATTGTTATTGTACAATTTGCTAAGACTAAGGCGCATCCCTGAGTGTCGAGTGTGAGGGAAGCACCTTTGGACATCAGCCGAGGTATCACACAGAGCGCCTAGTTGGTCCTCCTCCTTTTGCCCTGCGAACCGACTTGTGCTGCGTGCATTCGCGCGCTTGGCAGATCTATTGTCTCGATCCGCTGCGAGTTCGAGAGGACACACGCGGTTCAACGTGGACGTATCGCCGCGATACGGATGATCGGGGGACGCGCAATTGCGTAATTTCTGGCGCATTAAATGACGCTGCGATAATTGAACTTATCGCCCGCGATCGATTGGCGAATGCGCGTGACCGAGCGGTCTAAAGTTTCGCTGTTGACCAAGATCAAAGCGGAGGACCAGTATTCCGCAGATCTCCGTGAGAGAGTCTGGCTAATGCCAGCACAGGGCTTCTCTTTACCGTTTGAAGCAATAACGAAGACGTTTGTTAACCGGCGATAACTCCGCCCTGATTCCTGATGATAACATCACAGCACAGGAGTTCCCAGCTATACGTGCGTTGCGTTGGCACGCTCGCCGCCGGGTGTTGGAGCTGCCGTGTTTCGGCGAGTTCAATTTTCGACGGGATATTTCAGTGCCGTACATTGATTCCCGTATGACGGTTACTTTGATTACTGTACTTTATGTCGATTCTCCAGTATGTACAAACAATGAATAGACAATGAATAAATGAATAAAAATAAAGCGAGATTTCCCACGGCGTCGATATTTATACCCAACAGAATTGTACTCGAAATTTGGATTTCCGCTCGCAAACGAACGTTCGCAAAGGAATCAGAAATCCGCGAATCGAAGACACGCACGCGCTCGGATTAACTGCGACATTCGCGAGATTTTGGTTAACGGAGGGAAACGCACGTTCGGAGCGAGCACTCCCGACGTCTTAACGGAATTATGCGACCGGAAGTGGCTTCCTTAGTCACACTCACTGATCCCGTCTCATCCTCGCCTGCGTAAGTCCGCGAAATCGCGAGCGAATCGCGATTACGGATCCGGATGTTTGTGTGCGCGAGCAGTCTGTCTTAGGCCGAGCAAGGGGGTGCGGACGGAGGTAGCAAAGTGGTTGTTCTTACACAAATAAAACAGCACTTAGTACGAGTACTTACCTCTCTCGTCGCCCCCACCGTCACCCTCCGCCGCGCCGCCTTCTGCCGCCCACACCCACTTTCTGTATCTCTCACTCACTCTCTCCGTTCCTCTGTCTTTCATACGCGCACTTTCTCTCTCCCTGCGACAACACCGACAATGGGAATGTGACATGTGCCTGGCCTCCTACAGCAAGTAATACCGCGATGCGAACTCGTATGCAAATCCACTTGGGTATGCACTTCAATGCGAACTACGAGAGACGCAGCGAGTTTCAGCGACACTCTTTGGTTAAATCAAAGACGCGCTGTCATCTTGCGCTACCGATTGCTCGTTTCGGTTGTAGTTACGCGCCGGCTATGTTACGACAACAAACTCGATCGTCAGTTATTAATAATCGTGAGAAATTATACAGCATTTTTTCTAGATTTATTACGTGCACATATAATCGCAGCCACTGTAGTCTAATCTAGTGCACTTCTGTGTTTCTGTTTTTGGCTTTTGAAAGAAATATAGATAGTGTCATGTTTAATTAAGAAGTCTGGCGACAAATTTATCAGTTTCATAAAAAATTATTTCAACTTCCAAATCTAGAGAGGAAACAGGACGTGACGGCGATTATTGATCGAACGCTGAACTTTCTAATTTCGAAACATATTTCGGAAAAATCTATGGAGTAGACGTGTCAATAGATGTTTGAAGCAAACAGACAAGTAACGTACATAGTTGGACAGTTAATATTTTATGAAGCGCCGCTCGAAACTAAAAATAGTCGAATAAAAAATAAGAACGGTAAAATGTGATCATATCTATTTAAAAATTAATGTGTATTTGAATAGCCAAAAATAACGGGCAAAAAAGAAATGCTTGTAGCTTTATTAAATAATCATAAGTTCATGACTTGTCAAATTGGCAATGCGAATTCTTCACGTAACATGGATTCACACCGCTAGCTTTCTCTCGCACCTTCCAATACGCGAAATTTAAGACATCAGATTTACATTCTTCCGGATAATTAATATCCCTTGTCGGGGCACACGGTACGAGACGTTCAAAGCGCAACGTCGGATCCTAGCCGCCTTTTAAGCAATACAAAGCCGCGAGCGCGGAGAACTTACACCTACGACGCCTGCTCCGCTTGAGGAGAATAATAGAGGAAGGGTTGACGTCGCGCAGCCCCGCGGAATCACTGGATCCGGCAAAAAGAGAGGACCAACGGAGGAGGGCAGGGTGGGTTAATATTTCAGGAAGATTTCCTGTAGTCCCTTGCGCGCGCGCGCGCACGCGAGCGTACCATTGAATTCGTGAAGCTGAAGGCTGCTTCGCTCCGGTAGAGATGGAGGGTTTAATAAGAGCCAGCGCCGGGGTCCGTTGTAATATCCGTTTTGTATAATCGCGCTGCCGGTCCTTCCTTTTATTTCTGGTAATTTTTCTCATCAGAGCACCCGGACGCCCGGTGTCCCGTGGGACGCCCTGGGCAGTGGGACGCCCCTTCTTTACTCCGCTGTTCCCTTCGCTCCCTCCCTCTCCTCGGTCATCCGCTCTCGTGTCCATCCGCTCCGTGTCCGTCTGACAGTGCCGGATTCAGAGAAACGTATTAATACGTAATCAGTCGCGGGAGCTACCTTCGCCGCTGCTGTGCCGGATCGCCGCACTGTTCCGTTCTTTCGCCGCTTGGTTAGCATGCCACGTTACTGCCGATGGTTGCTGGCGGTGCTCGTCATCGCTGACCTCGCAACTAATGAGAGTATAAGTGGAGATCGGCAGCTACCACCGGCGGCCGCGCCGTGTCTTTGACATCGCCTGCGGTCATGTCGGGTGCACGCGAGGTGTCCGTGAATGCGTTTGCAGGGGAATTCGCGTTTATACGAATTTTACGGGGATCCAGTCATCGTTGCGGCGTATTCTGAAAAATTTAACAGCACCGAGGAAACGTGTGTGCGTGTGTCAACGTACTCTTCGGGATTATCGCGGGAATGGATGTGGAAAATAGAATTTACTTCGTGCAGCAAATATGCGTCATCGACGCATTAATTAATTCAAAGATTGACTAAAGATCTGCGCACATAGCAACGCGGTCGAGAAAATTTCACGAGCGAGAACAAAAAGAGACAGCGAACGATATCGATTTATGAAAGCTTCAGAAACAGCGAGGGTACGGTCGGAGGCCGACCTTGGAAACAGGAAGCTGCATACGTCGTGCGATCTGGCCGGGTCCGTTGGGTTACCCGATCGTTCGTATCACCCGGCTATCGGCCCATTTGAATGCCGGGGGTCAGATCGGGGGGTCCGATCGGCCGCGCCGGGATCCGCGTCTTTCTTCGTCCCGTCGCGCATTTAAATATTAGCCTCCTACGAAAGGCCCATTGAGGCACTTCGCAGGTGCACCTTCACGATTTTGCTTTCTTCGCGTGCGGGAAACGCACATCTGAAGGCGCGCCCTTGGAGGGATCTTGATTCTCCCTATTCCCAGTTGGGTGCCTCTCTCTCTTTCTCTCTTTCTCTCTTATTTCGCCCTTCCTCTTCACTCCGATAAAACCTTTGGACAATGCAACGTGCGCGATCCACCCGTCAAAGGGTGCATGGGAATATCGTGGGGTTACGTAAGAACCTTGAGCCCTGCACGCGCACATCTTGGAAGGATCGAGGACAGAGATTGTTGGTGAGAATTGATCGTCCAGCTGCGTCGGTTTAGCTCTCTCGAGTGAGTAATATTTGTTTGCCGCTGGGATGAGCATGTAATAAATAAGGTTTTGTTCTCGATCTGTATTGGAAACAGAAGATCAATTTTTATGGTCGAATCCATTCACTCGAAAAACGGAGGAAGCTTGTAAAAAATTTTATATTTATTTCATTATATTTAACTTTATTCTTAAATTGGCAGATATCTTCAAATAAGTGCAATTTCTAATTTAATTGTTTGATTTGTCGGATTGTTTATGCGAAAAAATGATTAATGATCTATCCGATGAAAATTTGCAATTTATTAGAATTTAGATCAATCGTATTAAAATAGTGCAGGAAAACATTAATCTTCACGAATCAATCTGCTAGAGCTTAACAGCGATATCTGTGAAATCTCTGTTCGAGGAAGTGATGTACAGGCGACGTGAAATCATCCAGATTGACGTAGCAAGACGACGAAGCCGGCGGGCTTCGTTACGATTGCGCTCCTTTTTCTCTTTACGCGCGCAAGAGAGTATTAATATTAATAGCTTTCTGTTTTTAGTTGAAGCCAAGCGCGAATGAGCTTTTGAATCGATTTGGCCTCGGGGGTCATACGAAGACGGTCCCCCCCCTCTCTCTTTCTCTCTTCTTCTCTTCTCACTGTCATAATAACAGCTCCAGCATCCTGATAAGCAAACGCAAATTCGGATGTTGTCTTCTTTTTTTTCTTGTCTTCTCTTTTCTATATTGTCTGCGTGTCGTTCATTGGCAGGTTTGTAATTATTCGCGAGTGTACAAATTGCGCGAGCAGATGATTGTGCACATCGGTAAACGTAGTCAAAGAGCATAATAGCGTAAACGCGGAGAATAAACACGAATGTTTCGTAATATAATGTGTAATTATCAATCTCGGGCACAGTAATTTGCATTAAGCAAGAAACATAATTATGTTTGGCTAATGATGGCATAATAATGTAGCTCTGGTGAAATTACGAAGCAATGAGTTTCGTGCTTCGATAAACCTTTGTCGCATTATTGGTTATATGAGTTTTTAATTAATCCGCGTAATCGTGAAATGTCATCAGTGCAGTAATTAATGAGCGTAGGTAGCTTTGCAATTCCCGGTGGTCAACATACTACATTTATAGCTGATAGTCACGTTAGTCATCTATTTTGCGCTTCCGTCGCATCTCAGTAATTAATTGGCTGTAATTAGTCGAAAGGATATCTATATTTTGTGAGCTGAGGATTTATCTATAAATTATTTCTTGAAAACTTTGCGTTCGGAAAATTCTAAATTGCAGAAAATTTGATTGCTGAATCGGTTTTATTAAAAGAATGAACGACTATAAATTGTGCAAATCGAAATAAAATACGTATATTTTTGGAGTTTTGTTTCTCAATTTTTTCTTTACAAATATTTCGTTCAATTATTTACTTACTCCTTTTTTATTTATATAGATTCTATTTATATAGATACTCAATACTAGAATTACTTTTTATGCGAAGAATATCACGTCAGGATACCTGTGGATAACACGCAAACTTAGGTTGGCATTTCGCGATATTGATGAAAGTTCCATGGAAGAGTTTCCCCGCTACAAATTGTCGTAGTTCGCACGTCATGCTTTTGTATCATCTTAGCAAGTTTCTTCTATGGAGTACACAATAATCTGTTAACGCCAACCTGATTGCACCCTGCACGACGAAAGAGGAGGAGAAGGAATGAGGATCTTACGTGTCCCTCGTCCTCGCGTCTCTGATACCTCGCGATATTGAAACGACCGTTCGCAAACTTTGATCAGCTTTTAATCCACTTGGGCGTCGTTAAACGAAGATTCCGTGAAGATTTTGTCGTTCTCCTTCGAAGACCTGCCGTCGTCCATCATTCGGGGAAGTTTTCCCGAAATTGACGCGCCCAGCAGGCGAGATAAAAAGACGACCTCGGGAGAAAAAGGAACGCAAGGAGGAGGAAAAGCAGAGACGGATAAGCACATGCAGCTCCGATACGGTAGCTCCAAACGGTCGCGCGTGTAACGAGATTTATCGAAGGCGGAGTTCAGGGAGGACGTAACTTTTGCAGCACGCCGGGCGGAAGTTAAATGAGCGCGTTCGTGCAGATGAACCAACATCCGTCGAAAATAACTCTGCTCGTGGGGAGGAGAAGCCGGAGAACCTGGTGAACGCGCGTGTTATGAAGCATCGTTGTTGTCGACCGATGCGATGTGCAAAGTTTTTGCTCCTATAAAAGGAAAAAGAACGGTCCACGTATGAGTCGACAATTAAATTATTCAGCGGACTTCAATTCTCCGTTGCCGTTAATGAGTTCGACTCCTCGGTACACGATTAAGGATTCGTTCGGTTCTGCAACGTTTAATTAGCTTCCTCCTTCGATCGCGCGCGTAAACTCGGACCTCGCGCGATGAGTCTGCATGTAGCGCGAGCAATCCGCGCGAGGAGTCGCGTCGAATTTTTCTTATAATCCCCGCGCTCGCCGATAACGTGACTTAAGAGTAATTTGTCTCGGATTATTTATATACTCGACTCGCAGTATGCGGCGTGTGTTCGTCTCGCTACCTTTACATGGAACCTAGCGCGGTGTCACCACCTGGATTTCAAAGTCCTCGCACGGACGGCGCGCGGATGTTGAATGTCGGCGGCGCACTCGAGAAGAACGGGGAAAAGGGCAGCGAACAAGAGGAAGCGAGAGAGAATGACGGAGGGCAGTGAAGGGAGGAGGGAGGCCCGACAAGTTCTTATCGGTGATTATGGATACGTCAAAAGCGAGTCGAGTGTTTAACGAGGACCATCCACCGGTGGCGAGTCACCGTCGCTAATGATCGTCAGCCATTTTCTTTCATCCCGGGTGACACGTCGAAACTCGGTGTGGTCCGGCGTCGCCTGCCCCTCGAGACAGAGAGAAAGAGAAAGAGAAAGAGAGAGAGAGAGAGAGAGAAAAATGAGAGAGGGAGAAAGGAGCCGCGATCCGCAGCTGCAAAAAGTCGACGTCTCGATTTTATTTTCGAATGCCCCCGCGCGCGCGCGCGGGCCCACCCACGGTTTCTCACGTGTTGCAATTACCGGCCTCTTGTAGGGACGAGCAACAACGGCGCAATTATGTGGACCCGTGGAACCGAGGAAACTAGACTGCCATGTGAGAAAGGATATCACGTCTTAACAAAGATTTTTTTCCGATGCATTACGGTTACACGTTGCTGATTACGCGTGTGATTTTTAAATACGGAGGAAAACGTAATACTTGTGAGAAGGAGAGAGAGAGAAGAGAAGATGAAAGGAGAGAGTTACACGCGTTATTACATTACGCGCGGATCTTAGAGAGACGTGGAAGGAGAAATTTACATCCGCCCGCGCCACGTCCAGTCCAATTTCGCGTTTTTTAAAATTCTCTCCCGGATGAGGAGACGCGACGCGCTAACGATCTTGTTTCAAGACGCGCTATTTCACCGTGAACAGCGCGTCGCGCGCGCTTTCGCCAGGGGTTACGACTCCTCTCATTGTCGCGAAAGTGCGATGGCAAGTGCGCGCCACGAAGGGCCGCACGTTGACATTTTCTCTCTTTTCTTTTTTTTTCGTTGAGCAAATCCTTCCGCCTTCCGACATCTCCGACGATGCAGTGTAGCTTATCGGCCCGACGTTTCTATCTTCGTGATTCCCGGTGTCAAACGAGCGAACATCGAGAAACGGGGAATCGTAATCGCTTACGCGAAATCGTTAACTCTTACATAAAAGGTCGTCGGTGTAGGCAATGTAGGAAGATGCACTCTGTTGCATGCGCAACTGCATTCCAGTCAACGCTAGCTGCATGAACCGGCGAGCGTGCTCATTGTGCGACATTTTTAATTTCCAAGCGGATGCATCTTGAGCCACTGTACATCCCCTGTCCATCCACCGCCCGACTTCTTCCCCTTGTCACCCTTACGTGTCGACTTCGGATACACACGCGTATTATGTTACGTGTGATAAACTCTCGTCATGCGCTGCTCGTCATGTAGAGTTAATTAATCTTAAATGTGACCTTTGCGGAGCATATAGATTAATTTTTTTTAGCAAGATTGAGCGGAATGAGGAATCTCAGCGAAGCGATTGCGCGAGTTCATCATCGCGCGATTAAGCAAACGGGACAAGCGATCGTGCCTTGATCACATCTTGATCCGTTCCGAGCGCGTCTCGCTCGATTCAAAGATCATATCTGCCAAGTGACTTGTGACTTTGGCCCTGTTAAATCCCCCGTTTCGACTAAACACTGTAATTTTCGGTGGCGCCGGTGGGACTGCCGTGCAAATAGAGGGATGCCTAAAACCCCGCTTCACGGATGACGATATTAAGTAGCTGAGGAGACGACGATTTCAATTAGAGAGAACGCCGGAACGGAATTTTACATGTTACTCTTGAATGTATGACACTTTTCTTACGCGGTCACGCTTTCCCGTGAATTACACGCATCTAATCCTGCAGAATTCGAAGAACGATAGAACAGAATTGTGCAATAAGGAATTTTATTCCCGCACGAAGCGGACGAGGATCGGCGATCGCATTGTGCGCCACGCATCATTTTTGCCTTTCCTAATCCGCGAATGAGGAGACTCGAAAGCAGCCCTTCCCGCCCTCCTTTCAGACGAGCTCGATTTTCACAGTTCGCGGAGCATCATGTAAACGACAAACAATGATCGAAGCTCCAGGAGGGACGGGGGGACGGCGGGAGACAGTGGGATGGGGGAGGTAGCAGGCCGTATTTCACGGGGATTTGAGCCGAAGACATTTTCACTCGATAAATAGATGATAGGCCCGGCAGCGTGTTATACAGGACGGCCGATCCTTATTATAAACTCTAACTAGCTCGAGCCTCCTGCCGCTGCGCTCGTGCACTCCGCCATGGGGGTAACGACGATACTTGATGGGATTCCTAGCCGATGGTGCAGACAATCCTATCTCGAATCCCTCCGCTCTTGAAATCACTCGCGTCGCCTTCGAGCATCGGCGTTTCGCCGCGCGCCGTTCTGACGTTAAGACGCAACCGCGCTCCATAATGGGAGCGCACCCCGATCATCGTTTTATATTAATACTCTTTTAACATTCGGTGGATGAATAGGAGACCCGGCGAGGCGACTAACGGCCGAGTTTCTGCGAAGAGCGCGGCTGTTACGTGTCTGATACTCATCGTACTCGTACACTAGAATAACGCGACTTTTCTCGAATCATCGCGTGTGATGTGATCGAAGAAAGTCGTAACTGGCGATTGTCCGTCTGTACGAATAATTATAATTTTCTCATGAGCAGATTCTGGGTTTTTTCATTGTCGCGTCATCGAACGGCGAGATACAAGATTTCACAAAGTAATGATAAACAGCGCGAATGGCATGATACCTGACACATCAGGAAACGGATTACAATTGCATTTAGTATTCCGGAAACAACCGTGAACTGTAAAGTCGATCGGCTTCGAATACCGGCGAAGAAACCGACTCTGCTTTTGATCAGTGCGTCGCCGTACTCGAATAACTATTTATTCGGGTGACACGTCGTTTCCTCCGTCGTTGTCCCGTGACAAGAGCATGCTGTTCGTGGTTCTGCTTCCCTTTCGTCAGAGCCGTAGGACCGAGCGGTGTGTGTACGCACGATACATGCCATGCGTGTGCGTGCCGTACGAAGGTGATGGTTCTACCGGCGAGTATCTGCAGGAAGTTAAACAAAAAGGAATTCCCGGGAGCCCCTGAATATTCTGAATCAATTAAATAATCGAACCCTGCCATCTAGTTCTCTGCCGCCTTAGGTGTGTATAAGGGGTGTCCTAAATATCTTAAATGATAGGTTTATTAGTTAGAATCACGAAGTTTGTTGCGACAAATTTGCTTGAGGAAAAATGAAATTTATTTCAACAAAATGCTTTATTCTATTTTACACAATTTTGCAAATTTGTATACAAATTTACTTTGAGGAATATTTTCATTTATTGAAATAAATCGTAAAAATAAGTTTAGATGATTATCACAAAGCGGAACGTTTATATTTGTAGATGCTTCCTTATTGTGATACAATTAATTTTTGAAAAAAGTCACTTGTGTCACGTGTTTTGCTGCATCTTCAGCTCTCGTACTAGAGAGATAATGAACTCGGCGCGTTTCTGAGAGACACCCCATATAGGCATATACCTATATTCCTACCGAGTGACGCGCCTCGGCGGAACCATTCACTAGGCTCCTTCTTTTCATATTCAAATAGTACCATTGACGCTTCAATGAATAATACTCAATGATAAATTTGTGGGCGTATTCAGGATGGACCGCGGCGAGAGACCTTGAAATCCAACCGCGCCAAACGCGCACGCATTTGAATACGCAACCGAAAGAGCATAGGAGGGAAAAAGAGAGACTTTGGGAAGAGAAAGGGAAAGGCAAATACGAGAGCAAAAGAGAAAGAGAGCAAAGAAAGAGAGGAAGCTGAGGGAAAGGTGTGCACGCATACAATCATCACTCGTCTTTCTCTATGACTGAACGAGGCTGCCGTCGAACTGTGATATAACGTTCGGTCTTCCTATTTCTCTATCTATGATGCTTCATTTAATAACGGACGATCCTCTTCCACGGCTCATATTGCACGCGTCCCTCGAGTTCTGAAAGGATTCGATCTTTGCTTGGAAAAAATGGAAAGTTTTAATTATAATTTATGATGCAGCAATTTATAATTCAAAAATTGCATCAATTTAAAGTTGATAATTAATAAAGTTTTAAATATTAGATAATGTTTTAGGACGATCTCTTTGATGATAAGACGTGTGGATGGAGAGCGGAGAATAATAATAAAACGGTATCTTTTTATAATATATACATATAAATATGATTAAGAGTGCTGTTTTCTCATATCTCAATTACTTCGCGCGCTTATGACTATAATTGAGAGCAGAGGATCGCACGTCATTGAGGTAACAAACGAAGTATAAAGAAGGAAGCGCTAATTCCAGTTGATTAGCATTGAGAGAGTTACCGATTTTTTACAACTTTGCCAAGTATGACGCCTGAACGCTTCGCTGGCTTTATGGCGACCATTATGCAAAAATGCCGGCTTAGGCTCATTACTTTCCATCACGGGCTATTTCCATCTAATGAACTAATAATTCGTTCCTGCGGAAATCATTATCGGCTGGCGGCATTGGGATCGGCAACTCTTCGTGTCCGCTTCGTTGGGTACTACGAAGCTTGAAGTATTTTAAACTTACAGCAGAAACGTATTATTATTCCATAAATTCACACCTAATCAATACTTGCGGGAAACGTTACGTCTCCTGTGCCAGTTATTTTGTGAATTATGATACGTACAAGGCATTATTTACGCGTTAGTAAATTTATACGATTAGAATCTCTAATTTTACTGTTTGAGTAGAAAAAGTCTCGACTATACGGCTGCTAAGAATACTATTGGGCTAAACACGAAAGGTAATTGGAGTTCCAGAGCGTCGTCGAGAAGAATAACAAGTTTAACGAGCTGAGACATTTGTACCTCATCGGCGCAATTATCTCGTCCTTGCTGGAAGAAAAATCGAGTTAATTATCCGAAAGTATAATAGCCGCGCGGTGGAAAAGGAGCGCGATACGATAAATTAACGGGGGCAATATTTCTGCCTAGGTTTCTTTCGCATGAATTTTTTCCCCCCTTAGAAATATGACGATTACACGTTCGCGTTCAGCTTTAGCTTTTCCGCGAGCCCTTCGTGCGTAAGATAAATTTGTAATTTTACGCCGGCACTTGTTTCCGCCATCCAAAGCGGGTGACGAAGTGCAATTTCGAAACTCTAAACCTCAATAAGGCGTGATTCATACAGCGCAGAAAGTGAGAATTATCGCGTCACTGCGCGCCATTCGATGTTATATGTATATATATAACTAATTGTTATTATAAACTTACAGTATAGGTTTAATCATAATAGCTTCGGGCTAATTGGATAGATAATTAAGGGTAAAGGTAATTACCGGCGTATACACCGCGTATACCGAGCTATATCCATGCTATACGCTGCTTAATAGTCGATATGGCTTTAGGCTACGTTGCCGTTTATGAGCTACGCGATCTGCCAAAGGCTGTCCGTCGAAAATTCAGCCCGATGTGCCCGTCATCACGGTTACTCGCAATCTGGTCACGTCGGATCATTCATGACGTAAATTTGTGCGATCTACGATACATCCGCGGATTCAGATTTATTCGTGCATTTGGCGGTTTTTGTCGAATTTACCGAAATATCTTTTTATGTAATTTATACGTTTTGCATATTGCGATAGTTTCCAGGTCCCGACGTATGTGACACATTAAAGATGGGAATCGTTACGATTTCTATGACGCAAAATCACGTCATTCACCGCCGGCCAAATAATGCCTCGGCAGCGCCATACGCGCACCCTGAGTTTACGGCATCGAAATGTTGACCACGGGTTTCGTCAAATTACCAATTAACGTAAACGCCAACAACAATAGCTCTGAGCTGTATTTCCGACGAAATGATGCAGCGTGATGACCCGCGAGCTTTAGTCGGCGCAGCTCGTGCAAGGCTGATGCATAAACAAGACATCAAATACAGCGCATCTTTCTTATTGCGTAACTATTCCACAACGCGATCAGTTGCGTGCTGCAGTTTACAGACGAGAGTTTACGAACGAATTCTATGCATTCGCGAAATCGAAAAATTACAAATTAACTTGATTGTGACATATCAGATTGTAGTTTCAGCAAATCCTTACAATTTAGCGTATAGAAAAATTTTTAAGTCTTCAAGAAATAAAAACGTCAAAAAAACAACAGCAAAATAAATATATGCTCGAATCATCATGTCAGAAACGTGATAGTATCATTTTTTTTTAATTTTCAAGCCCATTTGCAGTATACATATCGGTTTATTTTTTAGCATGACACACTCTCTCTCACTCTCTTATAGGCAATAGCATTGCACTCAATCGTGATGCGAAATGACGAACGTAATCACTGATGCGAATCACCGTGGTGCCTGATGATGAATAAAGGACGTCTCGCCGTTTCGATGGGAAGCCGGCCGTTTCGTCGCCGATGAAGAGCGAGCGAGAAAAGAGAGAAAGTGTCGGAACATAGGGATCCACTAGACAGAGCCATGGGGGCGGGTGAGGAGGCAGGCGGGGGATAGACGGATCCTCCTGATTATTTGTATTTTGCAGGGTTGAAGTGCTCGAGCACTGCGGCGGACGAGCCGTTACAATGCACTGCACGGCAGATAATGACGGGAGCGCGGGAAATACAAACGAATATGCTACGAAGTGACACCTCTCAATGACACTCATTCACTGCTGCACTCATGATGCGCTTAGTAGACGGGGGTTGGCTGGCTGGCTGGCTGGTTGGTTGGTTGGTCGGTGTAGGCCTGGTCCTGTCAGGGAAAGCATGAGAGCACCATGCTTCGCCACTTCTCTGCGATAATGGCGAGCGATGAACCCCTTGTTTTTAATGAGAAATAACGGTCGACTCTCTATCATTATCGCTGCGTGTCTCTCTCCGTTTGCTCTTCCACCTCTATACGCTAATACATCCTCGTCTATCTGTTTCTTTTTTCCGCGATCCTCACGAACCACGATAGCGATAATCGACGTTAGCATCGCGTCAAGGAGATCTCTCGAGAAATTTGTTTCCTTTCTGATGTACTCAGATCATAATCGGAAGTTGCTAATGTTCATAGTAAAATATTCTTAATATTCGTTAATTATTTATATTTCTATCTCATAGTACAAATCACAAATAGCACTCATAAAAAAGAAATACTCAGGTACACGTGTGAGAGAAGTGAGAAAACTCTCGTCGGCCGCGAGTCGACCGCAACGAACGAGATGTCGATAAGCAGGCATTTTCAAATGGGAAAATACCTCGTTGATAGGTGTATCCGGTTGCCCGGTTCTCCGCATTAGTCGCCCCTAAATGACTAGTCGCGAAACGGCGGGTGAAGCGCCTATAGCAATTGCATTACGCAGCCAGTTTGCATTTCGCATCAACGGCACTCACTGCGCTCCGCTTCGCGAAATTCTCCGTGACCGGCAAAATTTCGCTCTTTCGGTCGTACGTACGTAAAACGGATGCCTAACGAATTCGTCGCTCAAAATCGAGTCAGTGTTGCGACGAAAATGGCGCGCGAAGCTCCATTCGCCACGACGTATGTTTCCGTCCCGTCCCCGCCTGCACCACCCTCTGCTCCACCTCATCCTAGACACCCTTGTTCGCTCTACTTGTCCGACTCTTTCCCTTCCCTTCTCCCCTTTCGTGCTCTTCCCGCCGCGACCACGAATTCGCCTACTCTCGCATTAATATGTACACGTCGGAGAAATACACGCGTTTTCGGTGTGTGCAGGCCTCTGAATATATGAATAATATTGTGGATGCTAACAGCCGCGGCATATTGAATATCTACACACGCCGCGGGTACTTCTACCCTCTCCCACCTCTCCTTGATTACGGGCATCTGTAACTTCGTTAACAAGTCCAAACTTCACTTAGCGTCCGTCATCCGGGGTCACGGGTTTGAAATCGATCGAGCTCGATGCGCCGTGGATGTCTCTGTCGCTGTTTTTGCCTGATTGACACGCGGAGCGGCACTCACCAATTCGCTCGAAAAGTCAAAACCTCATGAACTCCTCTTCACATGGATGTGAACCAATTAAGACCATCCAATCATCGATACGTAGCTTGTCGCGACGGCTGAGGGAAACTCGAATCCTATATTCCCGTTGTCTTGAAAAAAATTATTTCGAAGAAGGATTCGCCATTAAACTCATTTGCCTCATTCCCCAAGATGGCGTTTATTACTTCGAAGCAATGGCAACTCCGTGGAGAGAGAACCGCGATCTTTTCCAATTAATGACCCGTGTAGCCATGGCATATGCGAAACAAGAGCCGGATAGGAAAAAAAGAGAAATACAACGACAGGAAAACAAGAATGGGACGGCCGATGGAGGCGGGGGTGGCCCGGGGGAGTGAGAGGCAAAGTCTCGAGGTAATGGGTATTGGAAGAAATTCTGTGGGCAACCCCTGCAGGCAGACACACTAAACACCGAACGGCGGGGGCGCAGTTTGTCTTGGCCCATTAGGAGAAACGCTAGTTGGCTTGCTCTACGGGGGTGGATAGAGCGGCGATAGGGGATGGAAAAGAGGAAGCGGTTGTTTTATGGCCCGGCATCTGTTCGACGATCGTCTCGTTCCGATACCACTTTATCCTCGGCGTTAGCTGTTTCCTAACTGTTTGCGAAACAAGCCCTCTCTACCTCTTTCCCACCCCCGCGCCACCCTTCCTCCCTTTCCATCAGCCTCGATTTCGGAAGCGGCGCGCTGTAGCGCACTCTGGCCTCGACTCTTCCCCCTTCGTTTTCCACGTTTTTAACGTTCGCTTCCTTCTTCTTGAGTCTTTCGCGGCGAGCTCGCGGCAAACCAGTCTGCTTTGCTGCTCGGCATCGATTTTCGGTGTCAGGCTGAATCTTACGAGATGCGACATCTTTCTGCGACATATTAGTATGTGTTGTGAATCACGTTCAATCACAACTTTGACATGTGTTGCCAATCAAAATATTATACGTCATCGTAATCGAGGCTTTTAGCGAATTTTGTTTGTTCAATAAATCGCGATTCTAACCCAGCTGAAAAACTGATAATCGTGTTAATTATCAAACAACTGCTCGATTTCTGTGTGTAAATCATGTGTTTACGCACGTTCTGTATATCCCATACGTAGCATTGCGCGAAGGCGGGAAAAGAGGTGAGCCACGCGCCGGAAGGAAACGTTATTACAGCGGACGATAATCTTCCCGGATGTAAAGCACCGATCAGCCAAGAGTAAGGGATGGGAGCCGGCAGACTCGCACGGCGGGGGTGGGTGCCGGCCGGTATTCTCTTTTTGCCGCGCGAGATACGTACCGGGTAGCAATAAATAAGCGCACGTCGAGCGGGGAGTCGGCGATAATACGTGATCCCCTTGCGTTGAATACTTAATGCTAAGTACTCGGTGTATCTGCATACACACCTCTCGCCCCACGGGCGGCGTTCCTGTGCTCGTGTGAGCGCGTACGTGTGGCTATATTGTCCGGGGTATCTCCGCGCGAGAGCTACGTACGTGCACGAAGCGGGGTTGCGGGAGGAGAAGGAGGAGGAGGAGGATGTGTGTTTCCTTGCATGTGGAAGAAACGCGAGCACACGTAACACGGAAACGGTATAGGCGGTCGGGAGCCACTATTGAGTCGCAGCACAATAAAATAACGCGAAATACTCGGTCGGGGAGGGACGAGGCGGGATGTGGCGGGGCCGTAGGGCCGCGGGTGAAACCGAGAGAGCGAAAGAGAGTGAGAAAGAGGGTGAAGAGGTAGTAACGGCGGTAACAGCAGCAGCAGCCCCCTTTCGGCAGGGCGCAGAGAATCCAGCTCACGGTAAGTGGGGGTTGCTTCCACCGCCGGTGTGTATGCATTATGCAGGAAGATAATGCTCTCGGATACTTTGTCCGTATGGGAATAACGCGAAAAGCCGTGAGCGCCGGGAGCTTAGATCGCGCGAGCATAACTCTTTCCGCGAGCCGCCATTGAGAATCGAGATCGCGCCGTTCGTTCTCGTAAAAGATGCTGATGAATTATTGTCGGACTAGCTTGGCGTTATCATCATTATTTTTGGTTGGATTGTTTGACTGTTTCCGGTTTTGTGAATGATAAGATGCATGCGCGTCAATTCTGCTTCAAAAATTACATTTATAATTATGGAATTATTTATTATTATTATTATTATTATTATTATTATTATATTAATGATCATGGAAATAACTCTTTTACTTGAGAAATTCCACACAAATAAATTATTTTTTAATACCATGCGATTACTGTAAATAATTTAAGCATTGACTGAAAAAGAGATGTTCTTTCTTTTTTTTCTCAAACTTAAAGAAAAAAGTTATCGCCTCGAGACTCTCAAGACAAAAGTAATTTGCCGGTGGAACAGATGCTGCGCCACGGTGATGGTGCGTCTGTGTGTGCGTATGTGTGTATGTATGTGTGTGTCTCCCTACGTTTGTCCTTCCTTCCGAAAGGTGCTCCGAGGGTGAATTGGTCCAGCAGGTATACGTAGAACGGCGTGCGTACACGTGTACCGGTAACTTTCGATGCATCCCCGGATAGCAATGCCACGGGAGAGAACGAGATGGGATCGCATCGAAGTAGATTCGGCGAAGAAAGAAGGCCGAAGGTGGTCGGTGGCGGTCGGACGGAAAAGGGTGAGGCGGTGAAGAGGCGAGAATCCGTTACGAATTCGCGCGGCAGCCGGAAATGAGTCGATACGAGACGAATACACGGACGTGCATCGCCCAAGTATACGAGTAGTATACGTACCCGCGGCAACCTAAATTCTGAATAAAACGGGGGGTTGCATAAGAGATCAGGGGTGTGATGAAAAACAAACAGCGGTTTAGGTTTGCTGTTTGATCTTCGGGCCGGGCATTCACAGAACTCTCTCGACTCCCGCGCAGTATTATCTATTGACTGCGTGGGTATCGCGGCTGCATGTATGCGGACCTGATGGAGGGTAGAATACGGGACGCGCGGGGTGCGAGGCGGGGGAGAGGAGGATGCATCGCGATTCCGGGGTGCAGCAAGAAGAAGGAGCGGAGCTGATACGGCCGGCTGGACCGTGGTGTGGATGGTGCACACCTACATACGTTAACGACGGCGGCGGCGGAGCCTTTCAGCCTCCGCGACTGACGCCGCCATTGCGCTCGCTTGGCATTTGGGAATAGCTTTTATGCGCCAGCCATCTTTCATCTTCAGCGCTTGATGATGCATTCGAAAGTGCCGAGAGAAAGAGAGAAGCCGAGACTGCTTCGCGCTCGGCTTTGATTCCTTGCGAAACGCGCGACGAACACGGACGTATCGATGTGATGGCAAAAGCAAGAGGAGGAAAGAGAGGGAGGGAGGAAAAAAAAGAACCATCGATGATATTTAAAGCAGATCAAATCGAGATAGGTGACAGTATTACAGCGCGAGCTAGCTTTATCCTACCCCGTTTGGAATATGCATGATACGAAACTGGCGTTGCGCTCATGACAACAAGGTACACAAACCGATAATCCAATCTGACGCGGTCACAGCAGTAACAGCATGATAGAAGGATTCGCGGCAATAAAAGGTACAGTTTATCCGACTGCTGTTTGTGAGGCGGCGAGTAGGATGCGTAAGCCATTTCCATATCGCACGAATCGGGGGGGGGGGAAAAAAAAGGAATACGCACGTCGAAGTGACGGGCGTTTACGGGCGGACGAGCAGTAATCCTCGTAGGTAACCCTCGTTAGTGACGAATCGCTACCTACCCCGATATCGTCTGGCACTCAATTAAACTGCCGACCCACCCACCACCCTCCCAGTCGATTCGATTCGAGCAGCGACCACTGTGAGCTTCTTTTTGGGAGCACGCGTGCAGAAACATCCGCGGGGAGAATCGATCCTCTCGAGAACGCGTCGCGACGATCATCAGCGCGGAAGACATGCGCGCGCTACAGTAATTTGATGAACAACTATTGACGACGCCACAGTTTCCGTTGACAATCAAGAGCACGATGAATCTAATCAACAGCGAGATAGTCAAGCGTCACATTTTAGGCCTTGATACGTCGCTTTGACGAGCATCGGCCACGATTCCGCACGAGCGGACGAGATCTTTACTCGCGGACGGATCGATTTGGCGGATCGGGATTGCTTTGGACAAGACTATCACGGTGTTGAGCATTCAAGTGGCGGGCGGGACCCTCTCCGTAGGCTTTGAGATACTCTCGATACGCGCGGTTAGTGGTAGTAGTCGATAGGGAACGCATGGATGGTTGAAGGGATAGAGGTGGTTAGATACACAGCTCCCACCCGCGCTGATTTCTGATTTGGCTCCGCAGATACATGCACGCTCTTTTCGTATACACGCATCAACCAGTCAGCCAGCCCTCACCTCCGTCCATCCTCCTCCCACTGAAGCCTCCTTCAGGTTTTTCCTTTCAGTGTTGCCTTATTGAATATCCCACGAGTGGAAAATCAGTTCAACCTCCTTGAAAGGAGACGACCGAGTTCACCCCCGCTGCCAGCCTGCCTGCCTGCCTTCCTCTCTCTCTCTCCCATTCTTCCACGCGTGTTTGCTCGGTCTGCGTTTCTCTCTCCGCAAGCCTCATCGCCGAAGTTATCGCATTCAATGCGATTTCCCGCCGATCAAAATCGGATAGCGGAAGAAGCGCCTTGGGGGCGAGAGAGGGAAAGAGTGGAGGCCTTCAGACGAGCAACAAATTGTCGTATCGGATTTCCGGGTAAAGTGACTGTGCAATATCCGCGTGCAATAGCGACATGTTTTTTTCGGTGATGGATCAACGTGACGAATATCGCAGAATCTACGGTGACAGTTCGTATAAATACTGATTTTTGGACTGAATTTGTTGAAGCTCGATACTATTGCACAGACAAATATATCCACAATCTTCGACAAATCATTGACAAATGTGAAGAAATTTATTTCATATCGAATATTATAAATCTGCAGAGAGAAGAATTCATTTGAGCAAGAATTATATTAATGTATCCAGTAATTATAATTGATCATAATTTTGCTGTAACTTACTATTAATCTCCATTTGTTATAAGGAGAGGATCAAGCGACAGCACGGCCCTCCGGGAGCTTTTCCAATGTCGACGCGTTTAATAGATTGTCATTTTGATATTTTTAACAGAGGAAGGCGCGGTTTTCTTCCCGTGGCATCGGCTGCTCGTGAATTGGAAGGGACTGCGTTTCCAAACGGCACCACGAGCCGTCACGTTTGACGTCTCCATGTATCATCCGTCGGTTTCCATTACACGCGCGCTCATAATATCGCCGGGGATACGAGATGACGCGAGAAAGAGATAGAAGAGAAGGAACGAGGGCAAGAGAGAGGGAGAACCCGCGTCGTGTTATAAGTGTATCCGAAGCGTGCGCGCCGCCGCTTGGAATGAACAAAATAAGGGTGGAGGGAGCCAGAGTGGGCGAGACGAGAGGAACCTTCGCGGTAGCGTGGATTTCTTTGCATAGGGAATTCGATCGTTTGTCATGTATACGCCATCTTGCCGTAAATTGCCGGGAAGAGCCGCGCTCTCGAAATTGCCCGTATGCATATTGGATGCTCGTGTACTTCCTAGCGTAAATTTAATGCGCGACGCAGACACCTCCGGAAACGCGTAAGTTGCGAGAAATCGCGATCTGATATTGATACCCGTTGTGATTTCGTTGTCACGTTCGCCTAGATGATGTACAATACATAAAATGATGCAGTTTTTTTTATCTTTTTCTGAACGTCGAGATCGTGAAACGCTTATAAATTTCTGTAATCGTCGGTGGGTCAGTAAATAATGTTGAGTTAAGATTGTTTTTTATGGTGTGACGCTTTTCACCCCCGATTCCCGGAACATCATTGCTGTCGAACCTCTCGGGAGGAAAAGGTGAAGGGGATAGCGGGTGTCGGCGATGGGGCGAGTACCACAAGCACTCGATCTGTCGCTCCTTGTTGGATATTTATTCGTTCGTTCGTTTTTATTTATACTCAAGCTCTGCGGGGTCCCCACCTTATTTGTACCCGTTCGAGTCTCTTCCACCAACCCCGCGCCCCCGATCCTTTAAACGGCGTCGTGACTGCCGTCGAGAACTCGAAACCCTTTGCTGGCGACGCCGTGTCGGAGGAGGAAAAAATTAATGGACGCATTCGGATGAATTTTATTAATTGAATCGCGCGTAGGGCGCCGCGGTTCGACGCGGCATGCGCGACCCTTTGTAAATGCGGGGTGACTTGTTGCAACCGCCTTTTAAGCTGCTCTCCCCCTATCAGATGGAAAAAAAGAGACGAGCCGGTCGCCGATTGCCTTTTACTCGTTATCACCCTCCCGATGCGTTACACTCGTGGATGAGTTCTCATATTGGTCTTTTCGTAACGCGTGCACGCATCGTCATATCACATACACGTATGCGATCGTTTAAAGCGTCGACGGTGGAGGAATATTTAGCGTTTTCACTTGGTACACTTGGAGTTTTTCTTTGGGCAGCAAATCCTCGTCGACTCCGACCATTCAAAATAAAATATTCTTTTTGTTTTACAAAAAAGGTAACAAATCAACGTTTCTCTTCCAGAATATATCAGTTATTCCGTAAATGTAAACTAACGTTTCTTTCTCTCAGGATTCTGTTATTCTGCGTTCACGTTTGATTCTTTTGAGATTAAAGTAAATGAATGTGAAGAGGGAAATAAAAATTGTGCGCGCGCGAACGCACACGAGTTGCTCCCTTTTGTAATGACCAATTTGTAACGTCGCTATTTTCCATGCGTATACCACTATCTTCCCGCCGATACGGCCGAACGAGCCGCGCGACGGCAATGTTGGCCGCATTTAACGTCCACTCGACTTTGAAGCGCGTCCCTTAGAAAGCGAGCGAGCTCAGCGGCCGCCGCTTTTCTGCATTGTGACGCGGCTGTGACGGATACGGTCTTTCCTCTTCGGTATCGCTCCGCGATTCCATGCACGCTCATTAGATTAATCTCCGAGCTTCCGTTGAAAGCTCGCCGCGACGCGGGCACGTTCAAAAAACAAGCGTGCACGGCGAATTCATCCCCAGGCCGGACCGTCCAATGAATGCCCTCGGCGGCGGACATCGGCTGCGCAAAGACACGAGTTACCGTTGAAAGAGACGAGGAGATAACGGACAAGCGGGAGGGAGAGAGATGGTGAGACGGCGGCGGAAGTATTCAAGAAAGAGACCGGATGGGGACGGAGAGGGACAGATAGACAGAGCTCGGTGTACGCATGCTAAGTCATACCGCGAACGTGAGAGTGCACGAGAGGGAGAGGGGTGCAGGAGGAGAGGAGGAGCGATAGGGGTCGGGGATGGGGTAGACGTAGCATAAAAGGAACACTAGTAGGTATTAATATTTAGCGTCTCTGAAGCCGCCCGCATTCAGGCAACTCCGCTGGATTTCCATCCCCATCCTCCTCCCCCGTTACGTCTCCCCTTTTCCGCCCTCTCTCCCCGTTACCACCACCGCCGCCACCGCCATCGACGTCAGGCGTCGCGTCCCTTCCGCAAGCACCGATCTTCCCTTACTTCACCCCGGTGTACACATTTCTCCCTTTCTCTTCCTCTCTTTCTCTGTCTCTCTCTCTCTTTTTCTTCTTTATCGTAAAATATGTAAATCTAACCAATATTTCTAAAGATATAGCGGCGTACGCGCACGGCGGGGGCTCTTTTATGACGGGGCAGAGCGCGAAACCCGCGCGGATACCACGCGTTTACCATGCATTCGTGTGTTTCTTGTCAGTGCGTTTTCCTGCGTGTGTACGTAAGGACCAACTTAAATACGCCGTCACTCGGTGTCGGGCAAGGGTGGAAAGAGACGCGTGTGGATCTATGTGTGTATGTAAGGGCGAGTATTTGAATGGGGCTTGAATATCATCCATGAATATTTCGCAAGTTCCTATTTAAAAGAACGCGAGGCGCGCGCGGTAAGATATGATACCGGGTGGCGGATCATCTCGAACGTTCATACAGGAGGCAGAGACGATGGTACACGAATACAGGAGGTATCTGCTCGAGAAATCGATACAGTGAGACCCGGAGGACGTCTCCGCGAAATGGCGCGGTCGCTTTGCAGTCGCAAGTACACTTTTATGTAGAGTATATCGTTATTCGTTATTGCCAGCGTTAATAAATTTTGCATGGCTTCTTCTCGTATTATTGTTGACTCATTTTAAGAAATTTTCTTGATTCTTATGTTAATTGTACAATTCTTTTAAATAATTTATTGTGTGTGTATTATTGATGAGATAATGATTTATATTTTATGCAAGGTTTCAGTTACAAATTAAAATTTTTTATTAATACATATCGTTTAATTAATAATATATCATTAATATGTATGTGTGTATATATATATATATTTATTCAAAATTTTTTTAAATTTCTGTTTTAAATTTCCAAAACGCTATCATATTACGATTCGTGTTATATTAATTTCCAAGTTACTTATATATAATAATATATCCCTAGTTTATCCACGCAGAACACAACTGTTTCTTCAATTGTATGTGCATGTAGAACAGCGACATAACGAAATGCATAATTTCAACCGGCAATTTCTTAAGACTTAAGTCATTCGTCGACATCGATATGGCGCGCACGTAGCGAACGCGTCGAAAGATCCCCCAGCGAGGCTTTCTTATTCGAAGGGGTAGCTAGAACTGCGCACCTTCCTCTCAACGGAGGCGGCGGCGGGAGGACCAATTTTCACGGCGGTGGGATATATCCCGAGGTCTCAGAGTACCGAAGGGTTGGCGGCAAAGATCACAAGTAATTGAATGGGGGTGAGAGGGGGCGGCTCTCGCTTCAACCCCCGTGAGTGTTCAACCAATTAATCCACTTCAATCCCGAAGGCGGCCCCGCGAGCATCGAGCCGCCTTTTTTTCCTTATTACACTGCAGACACGGTAAGACGTATTGAGATCGAAGGAAGTACCTCTGGGATTCAAAACAGCTCCTGCGCTTTTCCGAAATCTATCGATTCCTTATTGTCCCTTCAGTCAAGTTCCGCGTTGCTCCTTTCGTGTTCCGCCAATGGTTCTTTCGCGTTCATATATATATTTTTTATTATTTAACTTTGAAAAAAAATGTAGAACTAACATCTAAAGATTCTTCAATCTTAACACTTACTTGCGAGATCACACGATTTGTGAATGAAAAGTGCTTACAAAACGCTGGATCCTCTACCAGAAAATTCGTCATTCTACAAATTCTCGAGTTATCTCGAAAATCTCGAGTTTTAAACGTCGCACGCGTCAACCTGGACGCGTATGCTGGAGATCGGCTCACATTAGTAATCTGAAATGACGTTTCAATGGATAGCATAGTGTGTCTAGTAAGGCCCGGCAGTATCAAAGCGATCCCGCAACACCAATTAAGTCCTTTTCAAGCGAAATCGGGGATGGTCTGGCCAATAAAACAAAGTAAATCCTCGTCTGCTCTAATCTTCGAGATAGAGTGGCACGACTAGAGGAGAGGGCGGGGAAGGGATATCGGTCTCTCGTTGGTACGAAAAGTAACGATCGCGCCAGGTACTCTTGAGATACGGCCGAAAAGAGATTTTAACCAGACCCGTCGCAAATCCTGGATACGTTCCCTAATAATACTCAATTCCAATGTGGATTAATAGCGGTTTATTCCCTTCCTTCCCGTTTCACCCGTCGCGACCGCAGTGCCTCCCACATGAGTCGCGACTCAGGTCCCGAATTCCTATTAACGCCCTAGCAATTAAGTCGAGGAACTACTTAATCTGCCTGTATCCAGCGATTGGTCCTACGTGTCGCTGTTGTCACGTAAAATAATAAAGGATTCGTATCGATCATTCTCCACCTTGTATTAAGGTCCATATAGGCGCCGGAACACATTCATAGTGACTGATCTGAGATTTTCGACGTGTGATTCGACTCTTTCTTCTTGCTTGTTTCTTCTCAACGAAATTCCGCATTTTGTTGTTATATCGGCGTACGGCGGAAAAGACGGAGTTTACGGCGAACGGTAACGGACCCGTGTTGCATGGATTGTCGAATCGGGAAAAGACAGGAGAGGGCAGCATGCTAATTTATGGCACCCTGGCGCTCCATTACGAATATTTATCCGCGGCGAGTTTAATCTAAACTTCGAGAGTCCTCCTTCGCCATCCTCTTCCTCTTCCTCGGCCTCCCCTCGTCTCCTTTTCTTGCAGGTCGTCGCGGATTCCTTCCTTCCTTCCTTCCTTCCTGCCTGCCTTCCTTCCACGTCGTTCACCTCGTCGTTCTTGCTCCCGTAACGGAGAAACCCGGCGCCTTAACGACGTATTGTCTCCGCGACTTATCAAAACAATTCGTTGAACTACTACCCGTGCCCTCCGCCGCCAGGAACATTGTTTCACCCGCTGCTGATTAAACGAGCCGACGCCATTTTCGAGATTCGTCACGCGGCACCTCGATAAAGTCGTAACACCGTGATCCCTACGATACGCAATGATTGGAATGACGAGGCAGTTATATTTCACCTATGATGATTTATTTTTTTTCGTTCAAATACTTAGTGCGACCTCAAATTGTTAATTCATTTCTTTTACCTCCTTATTTAGCGTAATTTAAGTAAATCTTAGCGTAATTTAAGTAAATCTTTAGCGTAATTTAAGTAAATCTTCAGTTATGTTTCACTGTACGAAATTATGATTTATCAAGCCAGTAATAACAATGCAAGATCATAAATCATGATTCGTGCTCTTTCTTTTCACTTTTGATCGGACGTATAGTTACTTTGCATTTTGCATTTACGATCAAAAGCGAGACAGACATTTCCGCGCGTACGCAAAACCGCAAGTCGTCGATCGAAGTGTCATAAGCAGGCTCGTAATATTCGCTCGACAAGATAATCTTTCGCAGCGAGGAGAGCACGATAATTTCACCGTCCCAGCCGCATCGTCCCTCATCCCCCGGTTACGGTTATATCCTTATTTCTCGCCACCCCATTTTTTCCGAAGCTCCTTTGCATATTAACAATATCGCTCTTCGAAGAGACGAAGCGGTTTTAGGATAAAAAATTATGGAGACAACCCCCCCTCGAGCTCCCTCCATCTTACTTCCCATTTCGTCTCCCTCCCTCTCTTTTGCATCTCCCTCCCCCCCATCACGTTCTCTCTGGATCCGTCTTGGTGCTTTCCTTCTTTCTCCTTTTTTTTACGATACTGCCAATTACACGCCCGTTTGAATTCACTATCCGACCAAGGCGAATACCCCGATATAAATTTTTATCACCCTCGCCACGGGGTTCTGCTCTCTGTGCTTCCTTTCTCTATTTTATGACACGCTTCATCCCTGCATTCAGCTCGTCGTTTGCGATTTCCATTCTTGTCCGCGTTTGGTGAAAAATTCTTGAATGTTATGAATCTGTGTTCTCCGTACGCGATCCTCGGTTTCTAACTCTTTTTGTTCATCCCGGATTAATATCTTGAAAATATTTTCGAGGAATACTTATTTGACGGAATAATTACATATTATATTACTGAAATTGCCGACGCGAAAATTAAGACGGAATATTAAAACGGGTATATTATCGATGAGAATGATCGTCGGTTCATTTGACTTGACTCCGAAGCGCATTCGTCGCATTTCTTTAATACAGTGTCAACTTCCTGGCCAACCCCTGGATATTACCCGGCGAATGTAACAAAGTACTCGAAGAGGAAGGTTTTTGAGGGTGATATTACTCTGTAATAGATATTACGTTCTACCTGCTCGCATATTAGATTTTAATATAGAAGATACGAGAGAGCGGCGCTGAATACTTTTTCCTTTGTGAAAAATTCACGTCGGCTGCAACTTTTAATACGTAATACCGTCGGGGTGGGCGCATCTCGTCGTTTGCGAGCGCACGCTAGACGAGCGCATACGTACGCTATCGAACCGTAGGAGGGACCGTAAGCGAGGTATACTTATGGAACTCCCGCTGTCACTTCGCCGAGAGAGTGCCCGTTTCGTCTTCTTTTTTCGCGCACCCGATGAATTTAAGCCCGTCACGCTATTTCTGCCGTGGTCGTTGCCGACTTTAGATCGCGGGTCGTTACTATATTCCCATCGATGTTCTCTTATTTTCGTCAATCACGTTCATATCGTCCTGCGTGACATTTTATAAAAGCGATGAGCGAAAAAATATGAGTCCGCGATATGTATATTTTATGCAAGATCTCGTCAAAAGTAGACGCGCATGCGAGAGAGTAGAGTAGAGAGAAAGAGAGAGAGAGAGAGAGAGAGAGAGAAGTTGGTAGAAATTTCACCAGAAATAATATTATACTTCTCGGGATCGAGACACTCCGGAAAAAGAACCGCGGATTAAAAGGATTGAAGCCTCTCTCTGACGCGCCATTTAAATCCTGTCCTAAGCGAGAAGTTTTCGAGACGACATTAGACATAGAAGTTAAATTTATAGAGCCTGATTTAATAAGACAGAGATCGCAAATTAATACCCTGAAAAATATATGTGTGATTTATGCAGGAATTTCACGACTCCGAAAGTGCGCCAGGGAGTAACGTTAACATTAACGGGGGGTTGTCAGCGTCCCTCTTTTGCCGCGTATGCAGTTGGTGAAAGCAGTCACGGCGCGACATGTCTCTGACGCGGCGTTGAGGTAAAGTGGATGCGCCTTGACGAAGTCGATCTAATTAACTTCGAGGCCTCTCACCCTTCGGCCTAAATATCGCCTCCTGTCCTAAATGCGGATCAGTGAATTGCCAGAGACGCGGTTGCGACGGGAGAAAGGGCTGACGTCGCCGTGGAAGCTGGAGGCCAAAGCGCGGGGGCGCGACATAGGGGGTTGTTTTAACGAAACCAGTCGGCCCCATCCCAGCCGCGTCGCGCAGCCTGCTTCAACGCAGCAGACGCGCGTGTGGATTTTACCAGCGCGTGTAAAGCGGCTGTCTGTTCGGTTTATTTGTAATCAACGCGATCGTGTCTTGACAAAAGCGAAATATAGCGACGGCAGATGTGTGCGCGCCGCTTACGCGAGTTCATCCCGACTCTATCTCTTTGGATTGCACGTAAATGCATCGCGGTAGTCGCGCTGCATAAAAACGTTGCTCGTTGATTGGTAAATTATTAAACTTTGCATTGTGAATCGGATCTATTTCTAAAACGTAGAAAAATTGATGAACATAATAGTGACAAATAACAAAAGGACATTACGTTAAGAAGAAAAATTATTATTGTTTCGTTTCGAGAATGTAGGAAGTAAAGTTTGGATCTCAATCGGTTCTTGAAATATGGCCAAATCTCTTCCTCGATTCGATGGGGGTGACATCAGGGACTTCGGTGGTACTTATGAAGGTACAGATGCTCCGCATTCCCGATCCTGTTGAGGTCGAAGGGGAGCAATCCCGCTTCTCTTGTCTTGCTGCCAATCGAATTCTGTTTTCTCGGTTGCGGCATCGGTCGGATTCCTAAGACGTTCGGCGTGCGCCCACTTCTAGCCTCTCGATATGACAGACCCTCGTCTGGGAGAGAAATTCAAATTCTTCTGACCATCTCTGCGCGTTCCAAGACACGGAAATGCTACCCTCGTCAATCTCGTATTTCGCAGGATAATACAGATTTCATGACGACTCGGAGGGACGACACAGTTTTATTGTTTCATCAACTGCATTATGTAATTTACGGGATAACTATATTTCTTTATAATAATGGCATTGTTCTTTAAATAGTTTTACAATTGCCACGAGGAGGAATATACAACCTTTCCGCGCGTAAATCTTGTTATCCGTCTTGAATGCCAACTTAGATTCCTAAGCTGTCTGTACCCATATCTGAGAGCTGACCTCTTTCCGATGACCAGCCGCGATTCACGGGAAAACACAAATTCTTGTGAACATCGGGCGAATTCCAGTGCATGGGCTATTGAAAATACCGCTTTGACATGATTGTACGCTCGGACAAAATACCGGCTCGAGTGTACACTCGAGTTTCGTTCGTCTGACATTTAATGGAAAATAATGTAAATGCCGTATCGTCTTTCGACGAGATGTAAGCTAGGTGTAATATTTTATCTTGCAAGATGCAAGTAAACAAGTTCACACGAAAGTTATTCTGTTTTTCATCTAACAACGTGTGAATAACATTTCTAAGTGAAAAAGTATTCTTTTCACTTATTTATAATACAAATATATTCAACTATAAATTGCATCGCGCGCGATACTTTTTATAATACGCAGTTTTCAATAAATTAATTTCAATTTTGTGAATTTATTTATATAAATATTATCCGTTAACTATACACTCTCCATTACGATTATTTTTTTAGACTGATCGTCAAGATTAATTGTTGAGAGTAATCAGTTGCGAGATTTGATGAAATCAAGCCTTGTTTGGAATTGTACTTGGCGGAAAATCGGAAACGTTTCGCGAAGCTTGCGCGAATGCAGATGCTGACACACCCACGCCACTGAGCGACGCGATATCGCGAATTCGAATTCGACGGTAGTAAACCAGCACTAAATCTTGAACAATCAAACGTCCATTGTTTGCCTAGGTCTGTCAGTCGACGGAATACCGATTCAGCGATTACGTTGCGAGTATATCCGCCGACGCATCGAGTGTACACAACACAAATTCGTTCTTTGTCTGTACATATATATATATATATATATATACTTAGACGCATATAGATACGTACATAAATACATTTACAGAGTGGTACACAAGTTACGAAATTATGTAAATTTCGAGCAACGATATCGACAGCACTTTGCAGTAATAGCGAGTAACATAAATAATTCGTCGATTCGCAATATTGATTGCTGTGGCACGCGAAACATGTATTCCATCCAAAACCGGAAAATATAAATTAATGCATTGTTTAATTTTTTTTAAATTAGATTTTTAAAAGAATCTTTTAGCAGTGTTCGCGCAGATCCTTAGTTTGAATACTCGAGTACTTGATTGACTATGCAAAATACCGGCTATAACGAATATATCCAGTGAATCCACTCCAAAAGATATCTCGGTGTTATATCGCGCTTCTCCATCGTTGTGTAAGTGCCGCGCGCATGGTGCGATCACAATGGAGAATTTGACTGCTTTTGATTTGGAGGGAAACAATGGAAGCAGACACTACTTACTTGTACAGTTATTTCGCCGGCGCTGCCGGCTATAATATTCGTAGGTGATTGCATACGTTCGCGTGAAACGTATGGGAGAAAGAGGAGAGAGAGAGAGACAAGAGCGAGATGTGAGGCTCGTTGCACTTTTATCGCCGACATGACCTGTCGGAATGGAGGTGCGAACATTTCCGGTTACCAGACACGGGCGCTTTATGCGCCCGTGATAATTTATCATTAACCGCAGAGCGATCATAATTCGAGCATCTGACGTTACATTATTATTGTGATTGGCTGGAGAAGGCGTTGATACATATCCAAATATATCTCGTGATTTAAACCATCATATTCCGTGGTTTCTTCCATTTAATCTGAAATTGATTTATGATTCCTGATACACGTCGCAATTATTTTGATCGCGAATTATAATTCTGCAATTTGCTTGACGCGCTAACGAAGCGTATTTTATAAATCAAGATACATTATCGATTGCTCGTCGAGCGCGCACTAATTTACGCTCGCGTTCGTCCAGTTGTTTTTGAGCGATCCGTCCAAATCGGCTTTGCCGATCTCGACGGCGGAATCCTCGTCGCTCTTTGTGTGCGCACACGCGGCGCCGACGCGTGACACAAGAACGAGAAAGAGAGAAAGAGACAGAGGGTTGCAAAAGAGAGCGAGCGCGAGGGGCGGCGGTGGGAGGCCATTACGTAGACGTAATTCAAAAGCGGGAACGTATGCTTCATTTATTAAAGAGATTGCCTCGAAAGATTGCTGTTTCGCGCATGGCTACGTCTCCTGGCGCTGCCTTGCTCCCTTCAGCCACGGTCGCTGGCTCCTACGCAGCCGTCATCATTATTGTGCCGGTGCCGCTGCAGCAGGCATTCGAATTACGGCGCGTTTATATTCAATTTGTTTCTAGAAATTACAATTTGTTGGGAATTGGCGCGGCAGACGACGCGCCGAGGAGAGCTACGCGAGTTGCCCTCCTTTTCGCGCACCTCCGGAGTACCTCCTCGGCGATCGCTGCTCTCTGCTTGCACAAGCTCGCGCGTATCGCTTCGGCATATTGAAAGTACTTTGAAATTTAATGACCATAGTGGATTACAGCCTTTCATATCGCTATTGTACATAGCAATGTGCGATTTGCAGAAATAAGCGTCTGTATAGATTATTAACTTTACTTCTTCTTGATTACGATAAGTTGAACTCCGAGGAGGATAACTGCGGCTTAATAAATAATAGCTTCAACAATGCGTTGCTGTCCCGTTACTTTGATTAAATTGCACGGCCGAGTTTTCCGAGAGTCAACAGAGAGTGAAACGATCAGTCATGGATTTCCTCGTAATCGTGACTACTGAGCGTCTTATTAATGAGTGAGTGCAATTATCTCCTCATTTATGAGAAACTCTAGTCTCTCTGTTCTTCTAATTCCGTGAACCATAATCTGAATTCATTTGTACAAACTTTTTTTCTGATTTAACGAGAGACGTAATTTCGCTTGTTAATTGAAGAACAATTTACAATCGTCTTTTCCAAATTTGCGCAAGGATGCGCAAAGGTTCAGTAGCGAAATTCTATCATCATGTTCACACCATACACGATACAGCAGCCATCGTGCACTTACATTGTCGCCTAAGTCTAAGACACTCGGCAGGAATAGGAAGGCTGATTCGAGGGTTGCCCGTCGAAGAACACTCGGATGATATATGGAGACAATATGGTCTCATATTTCTGTCGCTGTCGCGGCAGGATTAAGCTTATACTCTTTCGCGACCGAATATCTTCGGCAGTTGTCACGTACTGCCATGGCACCCCACAGATACTTATCCCCTTCCGGCCACCCCCTCCGGTGCCTGCGCCCTCCTGCGCGCTCTTGGCAACGACGAAGAGGGAACAGCGGCGAGTGATAAATAACGGTGGCGATCCGAACTTTTATCAGGATGTAGCGATTATTTTTATAAATCGACCCTTCCATCGCAGTGCTCTCTTGCGACGATTCTGGCTTGTAATTGCACAATTTTCTCAGTTGCGATAGAGGCAGTTGTAAACATGGGAGTATTTCCCTTTCTCTGATCTTTTTCTGCGAATAAACAATTGATCTAGAGTATAGTATCTATAAAAGAAATTTTATTTATCTGTTTGCATTTGGGCAGGCTCGCACGCGGCCACCATAGATAAGACAACGTGGTACGACAAAGACTTATGGCATCGTTCTTCCCTTTATTATGCTCTTTTCGAGACAGAGGATATAAAGGAGAAATGCGAGAGGAGGCGAACGAAAAGAGATGGCTCTTTGAATCGGTGTACGGTCTACCCTCGTTTTTCGTTCTCGTACTCCTTCAGCTCTCCGTATATCTCGCACTCGCTGTTCTCTCTCTCTCTCTCTCTCTCTTTGCTCTCACTCGTCAGTCGGTAGACAGCCATTAGTGGTAGGGTAAAAGCTATTGGAAGCTCGCGGGATCTTTGAAAGGGTGCAGATGACGATTTCGGTGGCACTGTGTCCGCGCACTCCGCTCACCTCGTTCTCCAGCCTTTCATATCGCGATTATATCGCATACCCTTATCCGCACCGTTGTATATCATGTCGCGCACATATATTTTCAGTCGTACTTACAGTTTCATTGAACGAGACATTGCACATATTAATTCCATCTGCGGAGCATGCCTGACGTGAATTTATTTTGAATGTAATTTAATATAATTCGTCTTTAAACGCTCTTTTGCAACGAACAGAAAGAATAGTTTGTACATATGAATCTTTCTCTTTTTTACAGGCCAATCGTAACGATTTACGAAACGATAACGTTTCAAGGAAGATTTACGTCGCGGTGAGGGGGTGAGTACAACAAGCATGTAAATCACGCGATGCACTTGTTCCGTTGCGCCGATCGCGCCGATTACGCAACGGCCCTATGGCTAATCGGTGCGATATGATGTATGCCTGATAATTGCCGATTTCAATCTGTTGTAACAGTCCGCTAATAAATAATTTAATGTGCCGGGTTTTCGTGCATCGGTGATTCCGGACGATGCACGTCGGTCGGACGGTCGGGTTGCATGCCGTGCATTGATAGGTACAATGCGACGTGATTGTACCAATCATGCGATATTATAATCAATAATATACGCTATTAAACCCTAACTATGCACGACTGCTACTGCTGCTACTAATACAGACCATGCACCGCAGTGCCATTAAAGCTTCAGCGATTCTCATCGCGTCGCTGGCATTTTCGCGAGTAGCACCTTCAGTATCAACGAACGTGTGACGCACGTCCGAATATTGTATTCGCAACAGACTGCGCAATACAGGCACGATTAAAGAAACCTAAAAATAATCTGAAATATCGAATTGTACGGTCAGCCGGAGTAAAACGTGAGAACCTCTGGGTAAGATCAAGTAAACAGAAACAGGCAGTGCCAGTCAGTGCTCGGAGAAATGCAGCATGGGACCTTTGAACGTCCGCACTGTCTTTGCGTTTCTATGGATCGTACAGCGCGGAGGATCGACGAAACGCTCGGCGATTGGAGCGTCACGTGCAACCGGATACCCGGTCACGATCGATCACGGGTGTCTGATTAAGCGCAATGAGAAGATTGGTTATGATGTACGATCACGATCGCAATACCAACCACGGTACTCGCGATATAAGCTGGACGAATTAAGTCGCGCGCGGATTTTGCCGATTAGTAACCCATCGAGATCGTTTTCGATAGAGCTCGTACGTGTTCGCAGATGCGGAGGCGGTAGATTCGCGAAATAGCGAGCAGCGAAACGCTTTTAACAGCGAGCGTCCGGGGCTCGCGAGCCGAGAAACGAAAACTCTCTTCAATTATTTGTCTTCCTCGCTTCCGCGCAGTCGGAGAGGTTTCCCCAATGGCTCTCCAGGTTAATACTTCCGAGGGACTTAATACTCTTTGTACCTATTTATAACTGCGAGACGCGGAATCGCGGCCACGTAATCTTCCATTATAATTGACCTCTCCGCTGTTACTCGTTGTTCCGCGAACAGGTGCGGGGTGGTCCGAGACCTCGTCAAGGGGAGAAGCAGAAGGTGGCCGTTGCGGAGCGAGACGGGCAAAAGTCAGATCGCTCCCGCCGCCAACCCCTCTTTGCCCCGTGAGTGGCGTAGCCGAGGGAGGTGCCGCCGCTGGTACGCGTCGGTCGGTATTTATTTTACAAAACGTTTCTTCCTCACTCTTCCGCCGCGCCCGACTTAATTTACCACCCGAGGTATTAATTATAAAAAAGTCGTAACTAAATGCCCAGCAGGACGGAGTTACGCGCGCGGGCGCTCGCAGGTCCGCGCGGACGCAGCTTTAATTTTCCTATTTGTCGGGGAAGTTAGCGTCTCTGTGCGAGCGCGGAAATCATTAGCGAAGTAAAAACCGGCTCCCACGCGACTTCACCAATACCAGAGCGACGTCGGCGGCGGTCGTCTGCTTATAAGGCGCGATGTCGTTACGCTTTACCCCGCGAAATTGAATTTGGGATTCTCCGCTCAATGCGGAGATAAAACCGCGTTACGTGCACCGCCAGAAAGTCGCGCGCGAAGTAGAGCCGACAATTAATATGCGTGGCGACCAACTTCTTTCTGATACAGTTCTTTCTTGAATCGTGGTGGGACACTCCTGAGGAAATGAAACAAAATTGCACGTGAAGCTGAACGATCACAACGAATAAATTAAGAGTCCCGATTACGTGGAATAATCCGATGCAATTGGGATTATGAATACTGCATATAAATATTATTTCATCGATTGTTAATGATATTTTGTTGTATCGCGTGTAACTGATATATTAAAATAACTGTACTCGAAATGAGAAACGTGTCACTCCTCGTTGACAAATTTTCCGAAGGCGGAATGACGCGGAGGGGCTGAGAAGATTGAAAAGAGAGGCGAGATGCGATTCGAACGCGACGACGAAGCTGCGCGTCGTTCCTCGCTCCTCGTAAATAAATAATTAGAATCTCCCTTCAACGTCTGCGCAGGGTACTTTTCTTTTTTCTTTACCTTCTCTACCCGACTTCGTCTTCTCTGCTAGTGAATGGCAGTGATTGGCAGTTAATGACGATGCTTCACGGACTATCCTCCACACCTCCGATATCTGCCGTTTTCCGTCGGGATGAGTATCCCTCGTAATTTCTATCGGGACGACCGTGATTTTATTCTAGAGGACATCGCTTCCCAAGACACGACCAATTTCTCCCAGGACCCCAACGAAAAATCCGCTCCGCACTGCAGACTCGCGACGGTCTACAAAAATAGCGTCCACGACTACATTTTATTCTTGTTAATGAACCACTTAAATACCCGTATTCTTTACCCTACAATTTGCATCTTTTATTATAAATATTTAACGAATCTCTTGCCGAGCAGTTAGATTATGTCGGGAAGGTTTCCGACTTTTATCGATCAGAATACATACATTGTACATTTATGTGTAAATTCTATACATTTAAAAGAGTTTGCATTATTATTTATGTATCTTAGATGATACTGATTATATCCTAATTATGTTTACTGCCATCCCAAGATCGTGAGAAGAAAGAAAAATCATAAATTCGAAATTGATGAATATTGATGTCACGAGGTAGTAAGACTGTTCAACCCTCATTCCGAGCTCGGAGCGCGGTAATACTCGCGGCTTCAAATATATCTCAATCTCGTTCCCTCTCAGAGGACTTACAGTTCCCGTTTCATCGTCGGTGACGCGGAGATCGGAGACTTAGCTCCTCGTGGTAGGTAGATAGGCGACCGTTAGGTATCCGCAGCTTGCAACGGCTCGGCGCTCGTCGACCACTCGGGGAATAAAGTACAACAATACAAATCGTGAATTGTGTTCGGCAGGCAGGCTGTCGGGGGATTCGTCGACGACAGCGGCAGCCTATTTACTCGAATAACGATGCTCCGGTTCGCGTCGAATTGGCCCTTTCTGGAGTCCACGTGCTCGCGCGCGCGCGCTCCTCTTCCTCTTCTCCGGTCGCTCTCGCGACCCCATTGTTCCACCATAAAAATGTCAGCTTCGCGAATCTATAGTTAGCCGCGTACAAAGAGGACAATGAAGGACGTATGGAAATAGCCAGATAGGCAGCCACCCCGAGCCTCCGCCGGGCGGCAGCCACTCGAATGCACTTGTCATGCACATTTAAACGGCAGTAATGAACCATTGTTGAGAATTATCAGTCCTACGTCGCGGGGCTCGCTCGCTAATTATCAGCGGAGAGCGTTGTACGCGCCACGTCGTCGTCGGCCGCAGCAGCCGCCATCGTCGTCGGCCCAGTCATCGCGCTCAACTACTTTCTTGTCTCTCCCTTCTCTCCTCCTCTCTCTCACTTTCTCTCTTTCGTTTTCTCGTTCTTTCTCTTTCTTTCTCTTGCTCGTTCCCGGCATGCAATAAGACTTTTATTCGTGTCACGCGAGAGCCGCTCTCTCGTGTAAAGTGCATCTGCCTCGCTTTTAGAGGCGAGGCTTTATTGCGGGCTGTACGCGGCAGGAATTGAAGCAAGCGCGCGCGAGAGACGGGGGGCAGACGACAGGGGTCCGTCTACCATCGCTGATAATTGGGCGGGGGATGCAAGGGAGGTGAGAGGCGGCGGATTGTGTAAATGCCTCGTTGATAATCGTTCGTTAATCGCGCGGATGTTCATTATTGTCGCGAGAGGTTTGCTCCCCCTCCGCTCGTGCGATTCGCGAGTCGTTTTCGGTTTCGGATACGCGGCGGAAATTCGTCTCGCAGCAGCTAACTCGACGGCGATGAAAGAAATAATCTCGGAACGCCGGGAGAGTCGGACGTCTTTGATTTCACTTTAATTTAACTTTATCGGGAGTCGGTCAATAGTAATGTCCCTAATTGCGTGTCGGCAAATCTTGGCCGGCGTCTCTTATTGAAATTCTTGCCAGACTTTCTTGACTCAACGGCGCCCGATTCGCATTCTCGTTTTCGTGGATCAACGCAACATCTATAATCCCATCCACTGGTTAGCCATCACTTTAATCGGCTACGAGTCAGTTTTATCGAGTTTGTTTCCTGGGACCATTACATTCGAATCGCGCAAGAGATCAACGAACGATATTGTTGTAAATTAATTTCATGCTCTTCGTGTTACGCGCTTCAGGCATTCCGTATCATTATGATTCTTATTCACAAGTAAATTCGATATTCTCCCATAATTAATAATGCGATGCAGGAAGGAGCACGCGCGCTAATCTAATAATAAAATCGGCTACTGCTTCGCGTAATTTTATGGGAGAGTCTCCTCTCTTTTTCCCGCGAGCGCTCAAGACCCACGCTCCCTTCTCATGCAAACGATTTAATCGACCGATCGCCATTTTCAGAAGAACCCTCGGCCCGATTCGACTCGGTTCCTCCGCCGTGAAGAGCAAAGAGGAAGCGCGACCCGGCGTAGGGTCGGCCGATCGGCCGGATCTCCAACGGCGTTATCTTAATTATTCCGAAAAGTTAATTAGTTTTTTCCTGCCGTCCCCCCGCGGAAACCCTTTGAACGTTTTCGCGTCTGACGTGGACCTCGCGTTCAAGGAGAATCTCGGAATGAGAACGACCGTCCAATCGCGCCGTCGCCCGGCGCGCTCGCCGGCCGAGTAATTCGTTGGACGCTCCCTTTTGTGCCTTTAATTATTCTCTCGCCCGAAAGGCGAAAAAGAACACACACGTACGTACGCGCACACCGGCGCTGCGCGCCATCGTGCTCCGAGTTTCTCTCGTATCATTTTCCGACGTATTATCCTCTCTCGCAACATATTATCCCCCGTCCGTTGATCAATGTATAATGGAGTATATTTGGACAATTTACGGCGCTGAATATTCCCGCTGCCGTTTGAGTTGTTTAATTATATAACGAATTGGCACATAATCCGCGTTCTCCGCATCAATAAATTTATTCTCCACGATAAACGTTTACGAAATTATAATACAAAGTTTTACCATTACAATACAATCTTTTACAGATTTAAAAAAGTGTCATCGTCTCGTGCACAGGAAAATAACTGTTTACGGGTTAAATTAACAAAACCATTCCGCCAATATTTCTCATGTAATTTTCTCACTCTTTCCCCTTTCCTTTCTCTCTCACTCTCTCCTTTCTCTCTCTGTAGGTTCGTTCTTTGCGCGTTATAGTCAGAGAAACTTTTTTCTCTCGTATTAGTCGGTTCCGTCTTCGTGCGAGCGTCGCGCGTTAGGTAACGATAGCCATTAATTGGCACAATAAAACACTTTAATCAACGTAACCAGCTCAAACAAGACGATTTCGTCACCCCCGTAAGCCAACCGTTTCAGCGTGCGTGCACACGGTCGTCCGTAGGGAGTAAACAGGTGTCGGCGGACGGCCGTACACGCGGTTTACACGAGCGTCACCCCTAGCTTGCTCGCGTGGATGCAACACCGAGGGGTAGAAGCGAGAATCGGACCGAACGTGGGTGTGGGGCGAAGCACGGGAGAGCAGCGCGTTTGACAGTGGTGAAATTTTTTTACCCTACCGAAAGAAAGTGTAATTAAGCTGGAACAATGACGAATGTCAACGCGTGTCACCGCGTCCACACGCTTATCCGTATATATAACACGCGTGTGCGCGATGCTTAGCATATTCGAGGTCTCCAGCATCGCTATGCAAATGATTATATCCGCCTGCACGCGGGATTAGATAGCGGCAAGATAACGATAAAAGGGATCATCCTTTTTTGCCATCGCTCGAATCACATCGTCTCGCGTGACGTTGAAGAGCACGGGAAATATTGTCAATCATTTTAAGACACGATGTAAAGACACCGTCTCTATTGAACCTGGTCGACTCGGTATTTATTAGAATAAATGTTGTTTAATAATTATTAAATACTGATGTATTAAGGGGGCATATACCTTTCTCGGCCCAAAAAATAGGCATATTTCGCGATTTTTTTTAACAATAAAGAAAAATGTTTTAAGGTAAGTGTTATTTGTATAATAAAGTACATCCATCGTAGTTATAAAAAAATTTTTATTCGTTATTTTTAATAACACATACCCCCCTGCAGCCCCTTGAAATATGTCCTACGTAAAATAAAAGGAATTGCGGTACCAAGGATATCTCCGTGCAGGATTATCTGAAACACAAAAGGATTACAGGATATTAAAGGTCAATAGATTTTCTAGTCCTTGACCCATCCGTTTTCGAAAATTCAAATTTTCGACAAAATGGCAGACTGTCAAAATCGAAGTTTTGAAGCCGAGAAAGGTATATGCCCTCTTAAATAATGATTATTAAATCATGATTGTCAAACTATAATATTGTGACCAGTGTCGTAATATTATACCAAATATTGATATTGAAATATTTTTCTTGATGAGATTTGGCGAGTCGAAAATAATGATAATAAACGTGTGATTCAATTATACAATGTAATCTGACAATGTGACGGGTAACTTAAAAATGCTGTTTTTGACGGAGGATTTACAACATTTTTCACTGACAACGGCTATATAATGAGAGTGCTGTGAAGATTTTCGATACCGGTGTACATACACGTGAATGATAAGTGCAGCAGTGATTTAGTGCAGCATATGGCGCGCAACGTGAGCAAGGGAGCTGCCAAGCATGATTACAGTCACCGCGTAGTTGAAACTAAAAAGCATCCCGCGTTATCTGCGATGCGGATTCTTTCCAGGACACGACAAAGGGCGTTTTTAGAATATTGATATTGAACCCAAGCGCGAGTGCCCGCGGAACTCATAAAAGTATTCACCACTACACTGGACTCGTGCGTCGTTATGTTCTGTTGATGAACGCAGTTTCTAACATACGTAATCTTTAATATCCATGCAATTAGTCAAATGTTGTTGCGTTTTTTTAGCAAAGCTGGAAAGTATAACGTTCCTCGGTTCGCAGCATTTCGCTCTTTTAAGCAAAGAGTAAAACAAGCAACAGTAACAAAAGTGAAAAAAGCAGATCACTGCTTTTTCACGTACGTTTTACTGCGAAACGTCGCGGCGAATGATCTTCTATTATCGTTAAATTTCCATCGACGCGGCATGCAAGTGCGAAGCGCGTTTGCGTGTGAAATGCGCGCATTGCAGACCACCATTTCGCCTTGCTGCGACAAAGGGTGTTTTTAGAATACTGATATCGAAGTGAGAACGAAAAGGCGCGCGTATATGCACGCAAAGCTCGACGACGAGTATCCGAGCTTTCTTTTTTCCCTCGTCTCTTCGCTTTTTCCCTCTCAGCTCCGTTCGGCTGCGTGCGTTTGCTTTTTTTTACGCGCAATGCGATGCGTTTCGCGAGTATTCGGTTCACCGATCGTGAGAATCGCAGTTGTCTTTCTGGTCTCTTTTAGTAAACTACTCCATACCGGCGCTAGTTCTCTGGAGAGTGCTTTCATAGGTCGTCCACGTCGAATGAACCGTGCGAGCCGAGAACGTCGCTGAATACGAGCAGATCACTCGGAATTCGGGATTAATATCAATTAATCTTTTGGAAAATGCGAGGCAGTCTTGCGTCTTCCGAGAATTCTGGAATTCCGAATGGGAAAGAAGCGGGAAAATTATCTTTTAATATGATTTTGTTCTTTTTCACGAATTGTACACGTAGCTGATTATTTATTCTTGATAAAGCAGTCTTCATCTGTTGTGTCACCCGTGCGAGATTATTAATTGAATTATAATTGAAGTTTTAGTTCGATTTGTTTCTCGCTCGTTTACAAAGCCGTATCGTATGATCGGAATAAGGGAGTCGCCTGATTCGGATCGCGCCGAATAATTTAATTAATAGATATTATCGGCGACAGAAGGTTCAATTTACAAGACAATCGTATAGGCGTCATCAGCGAGCAACAACGGCGTCGGCAAGCGGGGAGGGCAATTACGAGAGCGCGATTCATATCTCCATTACTTAAAACAAATCAATATTTTCAATATCCCTAAATGGAGGTCTTTTTTGCGCTCTTTCTGCTCTGTCGTCGCACCGCCCGCGGCATGGCACTCTCTCGTCTATCCGTCTCTGTTTTATACCGGCTTGACTCTCTGTCTCTTTCTCTATCTCTCTCTCTGTTCTCCCTTTTTCCCCTGTAATGGCAAGCGTGCATATCATTGTCGACGGGGAGAACGCGAAAACGCCGAATATGCGGTCTGACAATAAAAGATGTTAGCGGCCTGAAACCTGGGAACCCCACTCCACTCCGAGATCGCTCGACGGTAACCCCGAAAAAATTCGAATGCGGCCGGGCAATTTCGCAAATGGGGACCGCCGATACATCCGGGGCGAGAGCTCCGTAAATAATCCGTAGGGTGATCCGTTCCAAAAAGTCAGGCCTATTGTCAGCCATCGATTACAATGCGATGTATACGCGCAATACAAGTTGCTGACGGCAAAAAGAGTGTATGATACTTTGAATTACTTTGATGCCTAAATTACTATATTATTGTAAACAATATCAATTAGCTTAAAAGAATGTATAAATAAAAAAGAAGTATAAGTAATGTAATTTCTACATTGTATAATATAATGTAGAAACATTACATTAAAATCTAAATGTTTTGAGATCCGTTTTTTGATATGATTCCTATCTACTACAACTTGGTGCACACATTTGACTTGGAGAAAAAGCGAACGCATGCAGTCGAACTTCACAGCGTTACGAGCAATTCTCTTTCTGCCGGAGAACGAATTCACAACAATTAACGTGGACGCGCAATTACGGCGTTTTGGCTGGGTGTACAAAAAATCGGTGAATTAATAACACGAGATTTAATAAAAACCCAGCCCTAATATCAAAGAATTGCGGTATAATTGAGTCGAGAGTTTTTGCCCCGGGAGCACAAATTACCCGCTAAACTCGCGTCAAACGTCTTGGCGCGCCCCGGTAGCGGCGGCTCTCGCTTTTAGCAGCCGCCGCGGCGCGCGCGAAGTCGTCGACGAGCGGCGGAGTAGCCGTGGAAAGAGCGCGAGGGCAGGGAAATTAAAGGCAATGTCAAATTCACGTCGTGCAGATAATTGGAATAAATAAAGGAATAATAGAGGCACGTCGAGAAAGGGGAAAAAGTGGGTGGCCGGTCCCCGGGGTGGACGAGAGAGCGGCGGGGGTGAAAGAGAGAGAGAGAGAGAGAGAGAAGTAGGAGCGGGTACAACCCCTTGACATCTGTAATTAAATGAAAACAAAAAGAAAGTAATCGTACGCTCTCTCGAGGGTCGAGTCAAGGCAGCGAAATGAGAGAATCTGATAGGGAAGCGAGACAATGCCCTCTTGCCCGCCCCCGAGAATGAAATGTCACCGACCGGATACGGACGAGCGATTCGTTTGGATCGCCGGCTCTTCCGGACCGTCTTTATAAACCGGCATCTTTCTCTTGCTTGTCCGCAGTGAACGCCAAGGTGATCTTTACCGTTTCCGAATAAAGGACAAGAGAGCGATGTCGCTTCCCCTTTTTCCTCCGGATGCTTTAAAAGAAACAGCGCGTTACATATGACTACGAAGTATCATTGAAGAATTTCATCTGAATCCGGCTGTCACATTTTTCACGTCTCAAACTGTTTTAAATCGCGACATTGAAGTCAACGTCTATCTCGCGCGCCGCGAGTACTATTCCATTTTTTAACATCAGTACATCAGACAAAAAAATTGCGGTATCCATTCCGCTCGATTCTGTCGTTTTAGAGCGCAGTGCCACAGTAGCTGACATGTTACTGACAGTGACGTATCGCTGCGGAATCGTCTTGGGTACCCTCGCTCCTAATACACGGGGTTGCGTCCCTGCGCGTTCGGCGTCGCAACGGGAAGTATCACCGAAGACATCACAAAGCGATCTGCTCGGCGGTATCGGCAGTACCGGGCGTCGAGCAATATGCCATCAAATCCCCGTAACCATCAATATCTTTTCGTTGCCGGCGGAGGAAAGCACGCGCCGCGATCTCCACCCTTCTCTTGCGTCCCTCCCCGGCCGCGAACCCCGCCAACCCGTTAGGAGCACTGAAATGTTTTACATTGCAAAATCAATGGCGACATCAGGACCACCCTCCGTGCTGTCCCCTTTTCTACGGCGCGTACAACGTTCTGCTGTAGTGTCTTCCGGTAAATCGCACAATTATTGAAAACGCATTTTGATATTCCCTACACCGCGGGGGAGCGAGAACGAGACGCGCCGCTGACGTATTTAATTCCACGATCTCCCGCGAAACGATTTTGAATTTCGCTTCGCGCGAAGAATCCAAATTGCAGAAACGGAAATGTGAAGTCGAGTATGGAATTTTTTGTACAGAAGTAGAGCATCTTATCTTTATAACGATTTAGCTGTGGAAATCGATCGTCGACGAAATTTTGATATCGCGATTTACAGTAAATAATGCACTGGATATGTGACTCTAATTATAATATTCTTTCAAAATGTGTGTATTCGGAGATGATCCAGCTGAGGAAAATTAAAGATTTATCGTCACAGTCTGCTGAAACTGAAGGAAATCAGAGAACAGGCGGGAAATCTTTCCCTATCGGAATCTCCGATGAAAATACGAGAAAAATTTGATCGGCCGGTCGAGACAGATACATTATGCACCGTCCAATCTCGCGGGTGATTTCCCTCCAATCGGAAGAGAGCAATCAGGCCTGTTTAAATACTCAGCGGCAAGCTCGGAAGGGCCAATAAAAACTCACTTCGCGGATTGGGTAATAAAGCTCCAATCAACGGCTTAATTATTCGATTACGGCCGAGACCAGGCAGGCAGGTGGATCCGATGGTGGACCGGGGAGCGGGGTAGATGGGACGAGATCTGGATCGTCGGAATTTCCGGGCTTATGGAATCGAAGATAATTAGAAATAAATAGTTTTGTACTCACTTCTTTCTCTCTATCTCTCGCTCTTTCTCTATCTTTTCTCCTTTCCGGTGGGTAACTAGGTCTTATTGCTTTAATTAAAACGGGGGATGGAGCTGGGTGACTTTTCTGTGCGTAAGACTCCAGCAGTAGGAGTCTTACCTCGGCGCCGGTCCGTTCCCTACGTTTCTTCTGCCTCTACTTCTTCTGATAGGATTGAGAGGTACTTCGAGCGTAAATTGGAAACAACGGCGGCAACGGACCGAGGCGAGTCCCGTCTCGATTGAGACAAAGCAACGTTAGTTTCTATTTATTAGTTTGCTGTTTTGTGAGCCGCATCGGCACTCCCTCGGCCGTCCCCATTAAATGTTCCAAGAACGGATTCGAGCTTGCAAATCACGAACACCCAAGCATCGAATGCATATCGCGACATTCCCACGTAACTTGCACGTAAAAGAATGCGAATATCTAATAAATCTAAATATCTAATCATTTTGTATCAAATATAATGTTAATTTCTTACTCATTATTATTATTTGGAATGTATATGATACATCTTTTACAGCACGAGAAATACACTAGAAAAAATCTTTGAGTATCGAACGATTAAATTCATCACTTTTTGTATTTTCGCGTGACGAAACATTAATAATTATTATAAGGTTTGCACAAATAAATATTCGCGGATGAAAACGAGAGATCATTTGGATCCTTGATATTTACAGAGTATTTAATGATCAAAGTCATCCGGCGAAGCGGGAAATACATTAATGCGACAGATGATCGGGAAGATAAATCGCTCCTCGCTGAAACTTTATTAAATCCATGTTCGGTGAACGCTAGCACCGATCGCTCGAGAAACGCGGGGTGTTAATACGTTCGACGATTTTTATGTTCGTGCCCGTGCACGGGGCAGGAGGACATATTGGTGGCTTTATGGCGGCTTAATGCGACATAAAATTTCACAGCCGTGTCGAGATCAGGCAATATGTATATCGGCGTTGCCTGTATTGAAATACATATTTAATGCACGATGATCGCCCGGTTTTTTTGACGGCTATTTCTTTTTCGATTTCTCCCTTCGAATTTCATATCCGACTAATAACCGCCGAAACGACACCTATAAACTAGCAGCCGAAAGAAATATCTCTCCTCCTCAATGAATTTCACTTCACAGAAAAAAGAATGAAGAATTTAAATATTATATTACGAATAATGCGAGGAAGTAATATTAAATAACGAAAAATAAGAACTTGATCTTTCCATGATCTATGACACTATTTGCTAGTATTACTAAATGTAACTCGATTATCGTGCGAAATTATCGCTGCGTTTTTATCGCAATCCACGCATGCTTCAACAGCGTGCGAAATACGGTGAGGTGTACCTTCGCGTTTTCATCTTGTCCGATTCGTTAGCGACAACGTTGAATTTTTCACGTCGCGTACGCCACGGCTGAGGGCAACGTCGCAAGGCGCACCCGGTCGGTGCCAAAAGCTACCCTTCGCGGCTCACGATGAAAAGGAGAAAAGCGCTAGCCATCCACCTCGAGGGATCGAATCGCACGACGGACGAGGAGGAGAGAGGAAGAGAGGGAGAGGGGGAGAGAGAGAGAGAAAGAGAGAGAGAGAGAGAGAGCCGGCCGCACTCTCCGTTTTATGCTTCGTTCCGTGTTTTTATTTACACCGCATTATTTACTTTCCGTATATCTCGCGAACGAACGCCCGGTATAAAGCGGTTAGAGGAGCCGCGGATATAAGCACACAAGCCGGTTCATTAGAGACATTTGAGCTTCTCGCGAGGAGAGCGGGCGGGCGGACGGATTCAGGGGGCGAGAGGGTAGTGGCGGTTCTCTCTTTCTCTTTCTGTGTCTCCCTCTTTGGAGCGGTTCGCGGACGTGCGAGAGAGAAGTGCGGGGTGGTTACCGGAGGGAATCGAGGTGCAGGCAAGGGGGAGAGTGCCGCCTCGCGAGGGTAGTCGGGCGGAGACAGACAAAATCAACAACGAGTAACGGGAACTCCGCGATATTAATCCACTCGTCGAGTTTTCAAACTTCCTACAAAGGCACCGCATCATTTCCCCTCCCCCTACACTCTTCTCCCCTCCGTCCCTCGCGTCATTCTGCCCGTCCTGCCCACCTACACGCCACCCTGTCGTTATTGTCGCGCAACTGCATATTTGTAATGAAACCATAATCAATATTTTATTAGCGCGACCCCGGAGCGAGATACAACACGGATCCTTTAATCCGCGAGTCTGGAGTGGGATCTTCTCGTGTAGGATCGCTTCTTTGGGGTAGAATCAACTCTCGTTCCATATTTAAGCATTACTTAAATACGGTACTTGACGTCTTGCTTGGTACCATCTTGTTACATCACAATAAATTACCAGAAAAGTTTATAACTTCAAATTTTGCTTTTATTAAAGTATCGGTTGGTATATTCATCATTATACAGTGAAATTTTAATGCTAATTTCGTCAGATCAGTTTATTCATTAATATCATGCAACAGATTTTGTGGAAACAATTGAGGCTTTGCGCTACGTCGACGGCGTAGGTGAATCGTAAAGCTGTTAAAAGTGTCACTGACTTACGACGATTAGTCACTGGGTCCAATTGACCCGATATGATCGCCCGGAGTATTCTTATACGCGGTGTCTCGGTGTCAATTGTGGCACGCGTCAACAATCCATACGCGGTCTTCGTGATCCGCTTACGAACGCTCATATGAGATTACGTCACCGTCGCGCGAATGAGGCCTAATTATCGAGGACGTACGCTCGATCGTAAAGCGTCGTATTTTTAGCTCACGGTATTATTGGCATGGACCTCCTCCATTATTATGAGTGCCACGAGAGCAATAAGGAATGCAAAGTGGCAGTTTTCTCTCTCGAGTAGAGATCGCTTTCGATACGCGACGAAAACGATATTTCGAGATCGTAGAATACACTTCTCGATAACGGTAATTTTGTAAAACATCTCTAAAGTATATTTGACCGTAATAAAATGTTAATTGATTGTAATCCATGATCATCCTACCTTTTCCTTCGATAATAGTTTCCGAAATTGCAGCAAATCGTTATTAATGCTATTGCGTATTATTATAATGGCTTTCTGTTCGACACATTGTTTGTTTTTTGGCGGCTTGATATTGCTAAAACAATTAATTAATTAGACCGTAATCCATGCCATTCTTTCTTGGTGCAGTGCGCTGTGCTAATCATATGAGCGCAAGTCACCTTAAAAAGTCACGTTACATATTCGCTCTTCGTATAATTAATTGTGTGCTTGCGCGAGATGAAAATTATCATTAACGTGATGCTACTCTTACTGTGGCGGAGAAAAAGCGAGAAAACATTCTGTCGCGTCCGGCGAGGTTTACCGAGGGAAGCCGAGGAAAAGGCAACGGGGAACGAGTGGCACGGTTCCCGCGAATCGAATGCATTAAGATAATTAATTATAAAATCCACGAGAAACGCAGCGGCCGAGAATAACGGCGGCGCGATGCAAAAATATGGACGCGCATCGAGTGGAGTTTCTGTTCGTGTAGCTACCCCCGTTCTCTCTTTCTCTCCTACTCTCCTCCGCCATTCCTGCACCCATCGGCGACTCTGCTGCTTTCATTTACTCAGTTACCCCGGTTTCGAGAGACATAAATTAGAATGAGAATGCAGATTTCACAAATACTTCCCGAGAGCGAATCGTCTGTAAATCGAGCCGCGGAATAATTCAAGAAAGACGCTCCGAAAAAAATATCTCACAATCGTGGTGCAGTATTTACGGGCTTGCATGTGAAACTTAACGTTAATTATTTGCGGCATGGCAATGCACATTATTGCGACAGTCTTCACGATGTGCATTGCTATCTGGAGGATTAATGAACGTAGGACGGCCGCCTTATGTACAACGAACTTTCGGTTACATTCCTCTCATGACTCAGCATGCTTAAATCAGGGACAGAAATAACGATGATCATCGGATTGCCAATTGTATTGGTGGATGTCCATTTAGCCCTGGCTGTGTCCTACAACAAAGTGGTTTGCATTAATAATTTTACTTCGTGACTGCGAGTAGTTAACCGATCAATCAATTTAATGCTCTGGACAATGTAAGGAATAACTTTCCTCTTTCTACTTCTATGATTCTTATGTAATATCAGCATAAAAGTATAGCGACAAGATTGTCACAAATTTCTTTGTACTCTCTCTTGATACTCTTATTTACATCCTTATTTTGCAGAATTTGTCTTTTTTATTTTACAGAAGTCATTTTCGCTATTTCTCGCAACGTTTACGAGACCATAGGAAGCGTGGAGACTTCGTAAGATTTGTATTCGCAGCAAAACGTACTCACGATAATACGCTTACATAATATTGAATCGGATGCCGGTCTACGAAGGGCGGCCATTGATTACTTCGAGGCGGCACGTTAATGTTAATCTGGAGGAAATGAACGCGAATGACCTACCAGTTTGTTGCCGGATCGAAAGTCGTTGTCGTCGACGTCATCGTCGTCGCCGTCGTCGTCGTAGCTCTCGCAGACTCCTTAAGACCCGTTCGCTCGTAAATTTCTCCTCGTTTGCCAAAGGGTTAATGCGTCTGACTGTATCCCAGGAGGAAATCTTGAAATGCAATATTCTACAATATTCACTGACGAGGGAACGAAGGTCGGAGGAGCGGCGGGAGCGGTGGAAAAGACGACGGATGGCGTAAGGGGGGCGGGAAACGGGAGGACAGGAGGAACAGGAGGTAGGAGAGAGCGAGAAAGGGAGAGACTTGGACTTTTACCACGGCTCAATATTGGTACTCCGACAGCGTCTTCCTTCGCTCACTTCCTCTCAATCTTCTTCCCCGTGTTCGTTCTCCATCCCTTCGCTCCTTCCATACCACCTACCCTTCCCTCCTCACCCCCTATTCCCGCGCTCTTCGCACTATTTCTCCCACTCTCCCCGAGGAAGTTACTTGACAACTGTTATTTGCATTTCTATCCTATTGAAGAAAATATCTAATAAAGTTTCGCGAGCGACGCCATCTTGAGGGAAACCGGCTGCTCGTCATGCCTTGCCTCCCGCCCCCTCCCTCCACATTCCCTTACCCAACCATCCCATCACGATTTGTACTCCAGAGTCATATTCCGCAAGGCGATGTCTCCTGAAAGCACTCTCGCAAGTTCGAATAGTTCGATGGACACGGCAGCGAGCAACATCGAGCGATATCCGACTCGCGCGTACTATCGCGCGAGATCAAGCTTTCATCTTGGATATATTTATCTCTTTCTCGTCACAGTATTATTTATTTCTTTGGATTAATCAGTGAATTAATTCGTGCGCTTGAGATCGTAACATGAATGATAAAAAATATGTGCAATCGACGATGCACAACGATCACGGATCGTTGATTTATAGGTGGAAGGAGTATTTGATCCGGAGCTTGGAGTCCTTCGCAAGACACCGCGAACACCATCGTATCGAGGTCTCGCGTCTTAAAGAGCCGTCGCACGGATGATCGCGGGTGTTTCGAGCCGCGCGATAACTCGTAAATCCGCGGTACGAGAGCTCGTAAAAGATACCCGAAGTGCGGCCCTCATCCCGAACGCCTGCCCTTTCCCCGTAATCACGAACCCTTTATCACGAGCGAGCTCATCGATCCGCTTCGTCGTTTCCGCGGCAAGTATCCGCCTATCGTAAAGGTAAGCCTCGAACTTGCCTTTGAAGACGGCGTGCGACGTTAGGACACTGACTAGGCTGCCGAATCGTGAACGACATGTGCCCTAGCCCTTAAGCGAGCTTATGCCCTAATACAATCGTAGCGTATAACGTCATCGATGGCGGAAGTAATGAAATATAATCAAGAGAATCAAGATAATAAATATTTTCGAGAATGAAAGCATTTACGTCATATACGCTACCAGAAGCCAGCAAAGTTGAACGAAGCTCCATAAATTTGTTTATTGCTGTTTTATTCAAGAAATGAGGACTCGAAATGAGTAAAATCTAAGATATTGATCCTATTTGACACATAACAACGTTGCATTTCCGCAATTCTGCCGCTTATGACGGGTTACGCGGGCGAACTTCCGATATAGCGTTATCGCGAGGATGACGTATCGAGCACAGCGACAATCATGAGAGCACGATGGGGGTGAGAGGGCGAGGTACAGCCGTCGACAGTGAGAGAAGTCTGTCGGCGGAACAATGCAGGAGAGCAACGTCTGATTCAGGCGATGTTATGAAATCGGTAAACAGGCGTCTTAGCGTGCACTTACGTCGAAACTCGTCAGTCACATGCGTGCGCGCGAGCGTAATACGCGCGCGTATATCGGTAGGTGCGTTAGGCGCAGATTCGCAGCCACCAATGCGCGGAGTCGTAAGACACACGTTCCTCCTTGCGCGTGCAAGGAGGATCGTTCATTCAATACGGGCGTATTGTTCGGGTCTTATCGTAATATCTCATAATTAATATCTCCGCATTGTGGTATGGATGGATAGGCAGGATTCGCTGCCAGACCCAACTGATAGCGAAAGCATTTGTACCCGGCAGCTCTCCATCTCTCCGTCTCTCTTTCCCTTGCTCTCCTTGTAGATTTCTGTGCCTCTCTCCTTCTCTCTCTACCTCAATCATATTCTGTCTCGGTCTCTCTTCTCTTCTCCCTGTCTTCGACGCGACGACCAAAGCTCGACGTTCGCCGTTCCACCGAGTCCCATGAAAATCTTGTTCTTAGACTGCCAGACGATCCCGAATATTGATAAGCCGTGAATCTTGAGCGGGATAAGGGTGGGCGGTCTTATAACGAGTCAACGGGCGAACGGGATTGCGTAACGACCACTTTGATGTATCGTCCAGATAAATTAGCGAGTCTTAATCGCGATGATTTTCCATTAATCGGACTTGGACCGGTGATCGCTCGAAACTGCTCTCATTTCTTCGCAGAAGAGGACGGGAGATCCGACGTTCTAACAGAGCTCGTCAACGGCGTCTTGCAACGTGGAGCTAATTATTTAGTGCAATGATATCCGAGCATTCACTCACGCATGGAGTACATGCGACGCCGTGTGTCACGTCAGGATAATACGTCGGGATAAAATCAAAGCGCACTCGCCGACAAGCTAATCAAAATACGCATGGCCGGATAGATGGTCCGTGTGATTTGTCCGGTCCATTGAAACGTCAACCTTCCTTCCCTTGATCCTCAAGGAGTATTTCGCCGGTCGTAGGAGGACACCGGCCGAGAAACGGCACTAAGGAGCTTTGAGATCGCCGGACGACGACGACGACGACGACGACGACGATTCTCGGTGCTCGCGGTTGAGCCGGAGGGAGAGAGAGACAGACCCGCTTGTCCAAATGTCGGAATAGACGATAAACAGACGAGTAGGAGACCGTCACAGAGAGACGACCGTGTCCGCTTGTAAGCTCAATGCTTGGCAGAATTCCTAAGACGCCGCGGGTCCTGCCCTCAGCGCGGATATATCCGTATGTGCTCGGTGTAATTGAATGCATACACATCGCTCGTCCATTCGCACGTTGACGCTCACCGGCAAGCGGGATTGTACGCCTGGAACTCAATTTTATGGCTGGACCGAATCGAATAAGACGAACAATGACCGAAGTCAACAGACAAACATACAAACATGCGATTTCGACCGTTAATTTCGTCGAGTTCGGACTTTGAAACGCAAGAACTTTGATCACTTTGATATCCTCTCAACATCTTAATCCAGATGAATTTGATAAAATTCTATCGATTTCTCGGATTCAATCGCGCGAGTTTGCAAGCTGCACGAACAGATCTTGACATGACCCTGTGTCGCGCTTAATGCGGTCGTAAGCAAAAGTTTAGCGTTAGATGTGAAATTTGTTGCGCAAAATGCAAATCGACCGTTGCGAGGTACGGTGCGCCGCGCCGGTTGCAATAAACTGAAATAAGAAATTGCATTTCTGGCGGGACGTTAACTAAGTTATTTAATTTCAGTGCACATCTTACCGCGTCCTTACCTCTGACTTGAATATTTAATCTCTCACTGAAGAATTAATGCGACGAGGAGTCGAGTAACTCTCGATATCCCCGTTGCCTCGCTAGCCATGAGGAGAATAATGCAGAACGGATAAGTCGAAGGGCCAAACCAAAACAAGCTGCGCAACAGTTAAGGTAGATTCTGTTTGAATATTGTTACCTTAACGAGGCGCAAGTATTTGCTTTGGAGATGTAATCCAGTGTACGGCTCGGAATATGAACGGCTTGGCGAATTACTGCGGTGTTTCGATTCTAAATCGACGAAAAGCCTTCGTTAATTGGCTTGGAATTTGCATTCGTTGTTTGAGCCTCAACGAACTGTAAAATTGTACGTTTAAGTTACCGATGACGAGCATCAAGATTATTCTCTCTTTTTCTATATCTCTAATAGGTATATTAACGATAGGAAAGATAATTAAAAACTAATTAATAATTTAATAATAAAAAAAGTTGAACAATTTTTTTGTATAATCACATTTTATTTTGCCATTTAATAACTTAAATGAGAAAGTAATGAGAAAGTTTTCTCAAACGTTATTAAAAGAAAAATAAAAAATTACTGAAAATTCACAAATTTCCAATTTCGCACGACGAGAAGGAAGAAAGGCTTCAGCGGGTGTTCGCGGGTCGGTTCAGTAAAATATCGAGCCCACCGTAGCCGGAAACGGCTACCACTAACAACAAGTGTGATGCGAGGATCCGTTAGCCGCGCGATTCGACTATCTTTTACCAGAGGGGGGTAGTTTTCGGGGTACGGGGCGCCGAGGCGTGGAACACGGGAGAAAGGACGGGGATGGAGGTGCTCGGGAAGATAAGGCGAATCAAACCGTAAATAACCGCGGAACGGCGGAAAGGAAAGGGGGTGAGTACGGCGCACAGCGGTGCCTGGGAGGGGCGGGCGGGAAGGAACGGGGGTGAGGGGTACGACGCCTCGCCAGCTGCAAAACTCGCCGAGTTTTATAGTTGAATCGCATGACTCCGAATCTCCATACATTCCGCGCCTTCTCCCTTTTGCCACTCGCCGTCCCCCTTTCACTGTCCCGTCCCGTCATGGTCCTGCCTCTGTCTTCGTCTATCTTTCGTCTGTGCACTTTCCGCCTTTTTGCCCGCTGCCGCCCCCGACCACCCACTTTTTTCGCTCCCTCTCGCTCCGGCTCTCATATCTATTTTTATATCGCCGTTCCTTTCTCCGTGATGTGGTGGCTTCCACTCCACCTGCGGGTATCTCCACGATGGTAACACCGTGTGCGTATTATGCATGTACGAGCGCGCTGGATGGAACAGAAAGAGGCGATTAATTCCGTATTCCTAGATACTTTCTAACGTCCGCACGCCAAGCTCATACTTCATGCCGCTACGGCGGCCTTCATGGTGTTTACGAGCACCGTTTTTCGAGAAGAAGCGGAAAAGAATTGAACATACGTCCAATATATCTGTGCCGCAGCCTGGAATTACGAGTGGCACTGAATCCCAACTGGAATTTCTGGGGAAAACGCGACGATTGAGTGATACGATGACGCGAGTTCGTGAGTTCACCGATCGGAGCGCAAGTTTACTTTCGTCTCTATATAAGAATAAGTCAAGAGAACTACTTTAGCTGAATAATGATTTCTCTCGAATCTGTTTTGTAAAGATATATTTTTATCACACGTTCGTTTGAATCATTTGCAATGTCATCCTTTCATATAAAATTACTAGTTTTAATTACTACATGTCGTACTTTCACGAGAATGCTGCATTTTTGTGTGCAAAATTACACGATCTAATTGTACTATTAATTTCATTGGGATCGCAAAGAAGTTCTCGTCGAGTGACGCTACGCGCGCGCGCGCGCGTATGTGTGTATGTGTGTGAGTGAGTGATGCGACGAGGGTGCTACCTGAGTAAGGTAGGCAAAGGCAGTCGTGGGTGGAAAGTGCACGAAGGAGGGTGGAATGCAGGCCGAAGTCGGTACTAATGCCGAAAGTTTTAACGAGTTTGAGTGATCGCGGTCGATGTAACCGCAACAATAATAGCAATAGTAATAATCATGCCACTGCTCCGAGGCGGTACCAACTTATCGCGTTGCGCGGCATATAAAAGCCTTGGTTGTATACGCCTCCGCGTACCTTTCGGAGCGTTCCTAGAGGAGGAAGAGGAACGGGAAGAAAAAGGGACGGGGAGGTTTCATCAAGTTTCAACTTTGCCACCAATAACGAATGAGACACACGACGATATAAATTAATATCTCAGAATTCATATTATTTTATTATCATTATCGTTAACAGTCAATGCTGCAGGGAGTATACATCCTCAAGTATTTAACTCTTTGCGTATCTGAAATTTATTTCATTAAAAGATATGCAACATTGTATAATATAAATAAACTTTGAAGTTGTGTCTAGAGGATAGCGGGCAGCTTGACAAGTGCGTCAATACGCACCACGCAATTAATCTCGGCGTCTCTCAGCTTCGCAAGCTACCGCTTTTCATGGAAGGGTTTTCGAGAGAGGGAGAGAGAAAGAGACGACGACTTTTCTTCGCGTCAGCCGGTGACCGATCGCGCAAGTCACGCCAAATGGAATCCTCTTCGTCTTCGTCGGGGCACTTTCTTCGGACCCCCCGGACACGCCCGCGAGATCTGCAGCATACACGTGTACATAACACGTACATGCATGAGTATAGACAGGTATTCCGAAAGAACGACTGACTGGTGGGCCGACGAAGGGGCGACGAAGGCGGCGGCGGCGACGGGGGAGGGCAGAAGGTGCCCGACTCGGCGAGGGCTGCCGACTAAAGGGTGTATGATTGATCGCGCCATGGCATGCCAGATAATGCAATTTTATTTCATTTGATTCCGCGGGGGTAATTGCTATTTTGGCGGGTCTGCCGCACCGAACGGCCGACGGAGTGATGTATTGGCGTGGCTCTTTCTTCCTCTGCTCTGTCCCCCCCCCCTCCCCGCCATGGTCCTCCTTGCTCCCTTCCTGACTTGCCTCTCCCCCTTCCGCCTCGCGATATATATTAACTCCAGTCCGGGATTATTGCTCCGAGGGTGGAAAAGAGCGGATCGATCACATGCGAAAGGAGGCGGTTGGAATCGTCGGCTCGCCGCTTCCGCCGTCAAAGAGCCGCGAGGAGCGATAAATCTCGCGTCTTCCTGCCATCTCACACTGGAAACGCGCCTAAGCGGCCGTGCGATTGATTTAGATCGCCCGATTTACCTCGCTTAGCGCTTAGTCGACCTTACGTTGAGCCACTCTCCGGAGAAACCGAATCGCGATGATTGCATTATGGTGGACTGTGCGCGAACACTTTCCCGACAGCAGAATTCGGTCCACATATGTTCATCATTCATCATCGCCGTAAGAAATTTCTTTAAAAATATCATGAAGAAGTGAGAATATTTTAAATTAATGAATTCTTAATAAGCATTGGAACTTTTGGGAATAGCTCAGGATAATTCATGCAATCCTCAAATTATCGATAAAAAAATTAAATATTATATACAACGCTGGATTTATGAAATTCACGCGCGAAAGATCGGGAGCTGCTGAACGCGAGGAGCACGTTACACGCGTCGACAATAGTCGCGAAACCCGCATTGCTCCCTCTAATCGCATAAACGAAGCTTCGTCTTCAAACTTCTGGGCGCTCCACGGGCGTCGTAACCGAAGCTTTCGTCGCAATAAATTCGAAATAATATCCGAAGGCAACGTGCCGTGCGCGCGCGGGCACGGCAGTGGTACCGCGGCAACTCGGCGGCGTGTTTCCATTTGACGTCGCGGTGCCGCGGGTGCACGGCGTCGCCGCGCAGTTGGTTAGCGTTAATTGTAATGCTTTTTGGCCCATACGCGATTACACGATGAAATAATCCCTCATTTATGAGTTAAGTGGTCTGTGGAACTCAACGGCGCTTCTGATGAAATGCTCACGGCGAGTACGCCGTCGGTTTTGAGGAGGGTCGTTGAGGAAAGAGAAAGAGAGAGATTGAGCAAGCGCAAGGGGTAGAAGAGCGAGGGGGAAACACAGGGGAGACGAGAGAGAAGGACGGAAACGCACACCGAGAAGGCCATGAGCGCGAGAAGGGAAAAGGGTGGCCGGCGGGCGGATGGAGGTCAGGGGGTAGGTAACTGCGGCACCAACCACGCGACCCTACGGCGATGTGGTCCTTTGCTCGCATTATAATTACGTTCCGCCGTCCGTAAAATTGCAAATAATTAAGATTTAGTCGATGCGAGAGCGCGAAACGTAATAACGTCGCGCGGTTTGTTTCGTTGCACCGCTGCGACTGCGGGCGGAATGATCGTGCGTTACTGGCGTCTTCCATGCTCATCGAGACGTAATAAACGACATTTGCTTTCAACGGTACGCGATATTGAATACTAAACGAAAGCAGAAAAATGTAAAGTGTTAGCTTAAAGTAAAGGATTAACAATGTAAATTCATTTGAGTTTTACTAAAGCAGAGAAGTACCTTTTCATCGCATCGTTCGTCCTTACATAAGTAAATGTCTATTCTCGTCGATAACTCGAGGCGATTCCTTGGCAGCATTCACGACACAATGGTATATCGGTAATTAGGACGTAAAGCTAATAGGCAAAATTACTCGGTCGAGTCAAAGCCAACGCGATGCTGCTCTCGCGTCACCGAACACAAATTACAACTCTGATGTTGTTGGTCCGCTCTCGACTGTCGGAACGACGAAAGCCACTATTACCCAACAATTTCGGATGATTCGCGAGACATCAGAAGAGCCAAAAATATACTTAGCCGTTGTACGTGAATAAACACACAATCAGCCCTCGTTCTCGAGGCCACTTCGGGGTTACGTTCAAATCCGCGCAGTCTTGCGTAAAAAAGGGTGGAACTCGAGACGAGTTTGGCGCATCGTCGAAGGAAAAGTGTATTTTCGGTGGTTTACGCTCCGGTGGACAAAGCGCACTTGTAATTGTTAAATGGCGGATGTAATTTTTGAATTATACAGAAGAATGCTTGTTCATGGTATCATGTACTTTTGATGACAGTTACATCAAAAGTTTTAAACGAAATTATTTTTTTTACATTTGAAATATCGAAAAATATCTAATAGCGGTTTTCTTTTTTATCATCGATGCATCACCAGCACATAAGAAAATCTGTTGGAGCGTTTCGTGCCGACGAAAAACCATTTCGCGAACGTACGAGTTACTCCGCGAGCCCGCCTCGAGAAATGATAAGAACCGAATTAAAGTTACATACGAATTAGTCCGATAATGCGCACGTGAATCAACGCGATTCTCGCTATGTTCGCCGGGGCGCGCCAAAGGTGGGAGCCTACCCTCTTGCACATCACAACTTTCTTCCACCAGCTGGGCTGCTCCTCACCCCTGCGGCGCGCTCGCCTTTTCCCTCCTCGTCTCCTTCGAAGCGCGAGATTGTCCCGCGCAAATTGGCCGTGGCTTTTTTTAATTTACACTCAGCCTGCGCTGCAACCGTTCCTGTCGTTCTTCCGCGTCGTGACGAGCCGGCGGATTGCCGGTTAACCCCGTTTGTCCATCACCCTCCTCCCCCTCCCTTCTATATACACTCACAGTCGTGATATTTCTTAATTAAATATAGCCTCAAGTTAAAAATGAAATTAAACAGAAGGCAGTGTTTTTTTGCCGGCCGAGCCGGTCCCGTGTCCTGCTTCCACCCCCGCCCCGGCGCGAGCGAGACCCTACCCGCTCCGGCTGTTCCTCGGCCCGACAATGGCGAATAAGGTTACCCAGTCGCTTCGCAGTTTCGACCAACCCCCTCCCGCTTTCTGCAGACCACCCGCTATACATATTTCACGTCGAAATAATTAAACGCCGCTGGACCGCGAGTCGAGTCGCCCCGAGGTCGAGTGGAGCCCAGTCGCGATTATTAATTAGGTCGTAGCCACCTTGCCGGCCTCGGCTCTCGATTTTCTGATAAGGTCGACTGACCATTCGCCTCGAATGAATAATACGTTAGGCTTCCCATATAAAGGCACGAATTACATCTTACATAAAATTATTAAACTTTACGAATTTGTTGTTATGTAATTTCTTTCTATCGTCTGTAATCCTTATCTACTTAAATATTGTTACAAAATATTTATTCCTGTTTTGTTATTAATTTATCGTGATAATCTTTATGTAACCTGGAACATATCAAATATTAAATAATCTTTTGCGATAAACAACTAAATATTTTCTCAATTAGCGAGATCATTTATAACATTGTGTACACTAGATGCGTCGACACAGGAAATCTATTTTGCAACAAGGTTGCAACAACCTTAGCGAGTCGTGAGATCCCTGGCGAAATTCTGCATCCTCGGCCGTCTTGGTAATTTGGGCGCCAATTTGGGGGAGAGCCCTGACGCTCGCGTAACGCTAATTCTCGGAGATACTGTCAACCCGACGGCGATTATCAATTGCCTTGTCAATTACATCCCGTCCAGGGACGACGCGCACATGCTGGTAGTAGACCCTACCGCCGCCAATCCCCCGCCCTCTTCTTCCTACCTTCGGCCGAATCTCGAGCCCGGCCTGATCGCAACGAGTTATTTAATTACCACGATCTATCACCAGGTGTCAGCTTCCAGTCTATAATGCATGATCGATCGTAGCCCGGCCTTCCTCCTTCAACCCTTTGCTTCCGCACTTTGGAAAACGTGTGTGAGGGTTCGTACGCGCGAGCGTAATAGATGAGGTACACACATACATACAAAATTCTCCTTACTCCTCCTTATTTTTATATTTACACTGTAATAACTGTTACTTAAACACTGTAACCGTTTGATTATTTACGAACGTAATGATTAACAATCAACGATTCGAGCCTGAATCTGCTGTAAGAGAGAAATGCTATTTTGTTTTTTAAGCTGCAGGATTTGTAGACAAATTTTTGAAAACTCTAGGATTTGTGCAAATCGTGAAAGTTATAAAAATATTTGTCAGAACAAAATGAGATGGAGAATTCGTATACCTTTGTGCTTTTCCATCGCATTCGTCGCCAGACTGTGTTTCGCCTATTTGTCAAACCAAAAGTCCGACTTATTCCGCGCACGTATCATCCGGCGTACCCTCGAAAATGCGTCGAACGCGTGGCGGGTTCTACTTAATCCTTAATTATCTCGTGTAAATCTTAATTCCTTCATCCTGGCAAGTCGTTACTCGCAAAGCGTCGTTAACTGCGCCCGCCGTAAATACCGCGCGCGCTCGCGCTATTTTCGGACGTGAAACTTTTAAACGACGGAAGGGATCGATGGAGGCACAACTTCCATTAAGGTAACTCCCGATTGGGAGTGCGGAGGACGGGAATCGAGGGGGTGAGTGGGTACAACAGAACGGGCCCGTCTTTTTCATCGCCATTTTTATCGGCGCGGATAAGACGGCCCGAGCTAATTCGCATTCCCCTTGATGTCTGGCGGAGTTAACGGTTTTAAGGGATGAAACGCGTATAGATCGGAGGTTGGCGGCTGTGGGGACGCCGGCGAGGAGAACGAGGAGGAGAGATGGTCGAGGCGAGGAGGCGAAGCAAGAAATTGATATAGCATACGAAAATGAATTGCCCCTTTGCCGAAGAATGTTCCACGGCAATCTGCCCTGCGCCTCGCTTTTTATGCTTTTTATGCTCATTTTCAATTTTGCTCCCCGCACGCCCGCCGTCCCTCGAGCCACGGCTCGACGACGCCCCCAGGTTTCCCATAAAACCTTGCGGTATTACAATACCTTGTCGGGTCTCCACCCGCCGCACGCCGCCGGCACCCTCCGCACCGATAACTGGATGAATACAAACGGACGCATTATCGGTGTCAAGGCTCGGTGTCTCCTTCATGAAGAAGACGTCCCACGCCGCGTTTCGTCAGTATTTGATGAGACAGTGATATTTAAGTTTTTCTTGAATTTCATTGATATTAAATTTTAATGGCGTTTTATAAATTTGAGATTAAAAACGTGTAACCCATGAAATATTTTTGATAACATCGTGACTATCCATAATTCATTGGGTTAATATCTTCATTTCTCATCCGTGAATTCTCTTCGTTTCTTTCAATCATAGTAATGTCAATCAATAAAGCGATTAACAATGATATAAGTACTTAAAAGAATTTTACGTTTAAGGATATTTCTGAGAACGCGTTGAAAAAATCGCTTGTTGTTTCGATGATTAATGGTACGGTGTTGATTTGTTTTAACATTTAATCGGTAGGAATTGGATCTGGTGCTGTCAAAAAGTTATTAATACGTTCGGTATTCAAATGTAGATATCGCGTGAGCCTTCGCAATTCCGATTAAAATGTATTTGACGGGGCGAGATAAAGATCCGATCCGAATTTGAAACGACATTCTGCTGGGGTGTGTAACGGCATGGTAGGGGGACCGAAGAAGATAAATTTCAGTCGAGAAGCGGCACGGAATCAGGAATCTGGCGCGTTTCTCAAGCAATCGTTGCCTGGCGCGAGATAGGGCCGCGCCCGTTCTGTTGCTTATTTGTCGCCGGAGAAACGAAACGAGCTGGGGAAATGGCGAGCCGGTTTAAGGGACGGGGAGGGCCCGTGCTCGATACCGTGCAAATAACACCCGACGACTTCGAGCTTCTCTCTGCATCCCTGCGACCCTCGAATCCTGCCGCTCGCGTCGAACCTCCCATTCGTGGTTCGATGCTCTTGTAGATGCTATCGACTCGCACAGCCAGACGAAGGGATTCACGATGCGCCCCCGATAAGGTTGGCCAAACATCAACGTCGCGGGAGGAAAATTAAGCGCGCCAGGAACTTACCCGATTAACGCGACCATCGAAATTCAGCTTAAAGTGAATTCCACGACGTTTCTACCCCGTTTTTTTGTTACATAATAACAACAACGATCGAATTTCCACGTGTTTGCGCTTCCCGTATTATCTTGCTGGCTGCGTTATTCCGAAAAGACATCGCTCACAGGGCACAGCACAGGCGCGGCGGATCGGGCGGTCGTTGAGCGGAAAAAAAGGAACCGGAATTCGTATAAATCGTCCGTTGCAATGCGCTACACACGCGCGTATCTCTTACGTCTGGGCGAACGGCGGAAGAACACAAAGCTAATGCAATTTTGCAATTACGTCCGGGCTCGCCCGATTCCCCTCACCGCCACTGGGACTGAGGGGGCGCGGAGGGATGCCCGCGATACGAACGCCGTTGCCCTTTCCTACCCCTCGGACGCCTCTTCGCGAACAACGCGAGAATATTTAAATTTCGTTTCGTTTCCGCGTCGTTATTCTTTCATCCGTGCCGCCGCGGTGCCCCGCACGGTGATTAATTGGTGAATTCAATCGCCGGATGCGTGGAATGCGCGCACTCGCGCGCACTCGCCGTACTTGGACAGCGGTCACGGCCAGGCAAGACAGATTCTACTTATTTGCCGTTGGATAAAATATCGCTGTGTTTCGGATGTCAACGCGAACGTTTCGGGTTATCTTCCTCGTGCACTTTTCGCTTTGCACTCGCACGTTTTCCGTCATTATCAATCGCGGAAATTTATTACGGCGCTTCCATCCGCGGCCACTCCCTCTTTTCCTTTTCTTTTCTTTTTTTTTCGAGTGCCTCCTTCTCTCTCGGTGATTTTATTTGTTCTCCACGTTCTCGTCACGTTCGCCCTGGCGCGTTACCGGGATAATAAACCTCGGTAACGAGTAATAAATCCCACGATTATCATGATATACTGGACAACGGCGGGGGGATACATCCAGTCCTTTCATCCCCCATTCGGTCCCGATATTCTCCACCGCTCGCCCGACGCCGGAAACTTTCCGAAGGATACGTAATAATCCGTCCCGCGGTTCCGCGTCCTCGCATGTCCTGAGGGTGGACTCTCGCCGCGACGGGGGAGTCAGAGGACCGCAGAGGGAGAGATGGCCGCGCGCCGCTCGCGCTGCTGTATTAGATTTGCTTTCTAGGACACTTTAATCAGAATGTACCTATGTAAATTTTTGAATACACATCCCTCGTCTCTCGCGATGTTTGTATAGGTCAGGCGAAGGTATTTTCCTGCAGAGTGGAGGACCTCCGTTGCAACCATAGCTGCCGCCGCCGCCGCCGCCGCCACCGCCGTCGCCGTCGCCGTCGCCGTCGTCGCCATCGCCATCGCCGTCGTGCACGTCCCGTGAATTAAAGAATTTGCAATTCTGAATTTCAGGTGATCGCATACATACGCCGCCCGTAGCTGTATCCCCGCCGAGAGGACGGGGTGTTCGCCTTTCGTCCGCCGCGAGCATCGACCGACGCGACGCGGCTCTTTCGCAGCGACGCGGATGCGCGGAGATATTTATGTTACGCTGCAACTGAACTCATTTTGTATTTCTCGCTGTCTGCCTCTTCGTCTTTTAGTGTCCGACATTTTTTTACATTCATCTTGATGCCCCTTTCAGAGCTTTTCAGTGGAATTTCTGCTGAAGGAAATGGAATACTCGCGTCAGTGAAATTAAATGAGGAATGTTGTGCAATTCACTTCGCCGACGATGGCTGCTTGGTGATCGCGAAACTTGCGTTGGACGATACGTTATTTTTGTCATATTTGTATGCATGTGTCATCGCGGTGACGTCGCTACGTAAAGCTGCTCGTTGCAAAGAAATTTATACGTAATAAAAATCCTCGTGAACGGGATTATCGTAATAATCATTACAAATGTGCTGGAATTATTATGCAGCTCGTAGCTCTTAAACTAACCCATATAATTATTACTGTGATTCGAGCAATTGCATAAATAAAAATAATACCGGTTTTTTATCGCGAGCGTAGCGTGAAGATTACACCGCGGTTTGGAAATTTTTGTATCAAATTAGAACAAACGCGATATCCTACGCGAAGATCTATGGGGGGATGGGTCCCCATTGTCCGTTCTTCTCTCTTTCATTCAACTTTTTTCACTTAGCGTATTTTGCTCGCGAGCGAAAACTTGGACAGGCCTGATTTAGAACGTGAAACATTAGCGTTGCATTAAACGTGACAAACGTACGCGCTGCAGCGATATTATTCCTCGTATACGTATTCGCGAGCAATCATTCGAGTTTGTTTCATTTCTCTGAATAATACAACTCCTTCAAATCAAAGCGTAGAAAAAAGAAACAGATAGAATTACCGGACCACGCAAATATTCAGAAGATTGCCTCGAACCTCACTCACGTCGATGTCTCGCTTACATCACTCGCGAACAGACAACGTACACACGCGGAAAGGGTAGGCAGGAGCACGGGGTGCGCGGATCCCGTTAGGCACGAATTTCAAGATGAATTCCGACGGACAATTACGACATTTTAATTGCACAATACCCGGGGAACGCGGGCGAGAGACGAAAGAGAGGCGAGCATCGCGTAAAGAGAGCGGCCGCGACGAGGGCGGCGAGGCGGAGACGGCGAGAAAGAGGAGAAAGACGAACAGAGGATGTGCCGTGCGTGGGCGAGTGTGTGCTCGGGGGTGGTCGGGGGATGGACGGGCACAAGAAATGACCGACCGAGCGCACACGCGTATAATTATAATAACATTACTTGACAGAGATGGCGGCGAGAGGCGAGCCCGGTCGGCCAGGCTCCGCCGAGCATTGAAATATTATACCTACCAAAGAGAAAATAATTAAAATTCAACCCTTGCGCTCGCTCGCATGCGAGCGCGCGCCCGCGTCCGTGTGAGCACCGGCGTACACGCACATGCATGCACAGGCGCGCGCGCCAACTCGTGCGCGCCTTCTACGTGGGGTAAACCGACCCCCTCTTCTCCCACCGTCGTCCTCCATCCCCCTCGCGCTTCGTTCTCCAAGGATGGGGTTTCCCATATTTTTTCCAGCGCCCTAGGTAACAGGTATTCCGGAAACGTTTGTTCGTTACGTACGTGCTTCTGAGCACCGTTGTAGTAAGTAGAAAAAGCCCTCGACGTGTACCTTTCAAGTTGGATTATCGGGCCGGATGAATGCGCGCATTCACGATCGCTCGGCTTGACTCTGACAGCGTTATTGTTGCGAAACGTATTCGGTATCCGCGTGTCGATGCTCCTCCAGGATAATTGTCCCGTTATGCGTTTCACTGGTCCCGCTAATTAAATCGGGTTTCGTATCCGTATCGCTACTCGCGAAAGGGAAAACCGATCAAAGCCGAATCGAACGGGAGGCTGTCAATGCAGATTATTTCACGCAACGTTATTCAGAATCGCGTATTACGTACTACGTTTTTGTATTTAAATAGCCGGAGTGTGAGGCATATTATAGCATTATTGTTACCGTCATCTGGACAGGGCGCTTTTTTATGTTTCCCTCGAAGACAATGGAACTGCCGACTTAATAATGGAACTGAGTTAGTCGCGTGCGGCTACGCAGGATGAATTTGACGTAACCGCTGAGAAATAAAGGATCGATTCCGCGAGAAGGCGCGATGGACACGCTCGTCTTAATTGATATTTTAATGGAGTCTGCGAGAAAAAGTCCTTGAAAATCGGCTCCCGAGACCGTGACAGGATCGCGAGACAAAGGAATTAATGGAAGCCGCGCGGAGATCCTTCTGCTTTAGCACGTCCGCAGGCGGGAGGACCCCTTCTTCCGTTTTCACGGCTATCAATAGCGTCGCCGAGGATTTTGGTGCCCCGTCAAACGCCGTCGGTTATAATTTATTCAAATTAGCCCGGGGATTATTCATGAAAAAGTTACGACGCGCAGGCGAGTTGACGTTCGACGGCGGACTCGCTCGATAATATCGCTTTATCTCTTTCCTACGAGATTAATATAGGTTTATTATACGACGCAGTTTCTCGTTGTTTTGTGCCATCCCGCGTGATTACTCGTAAATCAACGTAAAGGCAAAAAACTACCTAACTATGCGGACGATACGCCGAACTTTGCTCCTCCTTTGAGCCGTCCTCGCGAGTGATTTTCTTTGTTCGATACTGTCACCGGAAACTTTAACTTTTATTAACTTAATCTCTATATTATCATAACGAAAAAGTTTTTAAATATAAATTTACATTTTGAAAGTGGTACTTGCGGCACATATCTGCGGGAACAGATTTCTTACCTCTCACACCTTTGATCAATAATTTCCTCAACGAAATTTGATTGGCCGGATTTTTTGTGCGCGAGAACTTCGACGGATATTCCAGCTCGAAGAATAATTATTCGCGCTCTTTAAAAGTGCAAAAACAAGAAGCACGCGAGCGAAGAGCGACGAGCGCTCGTTGACACGGGGATGCGCGCGGGGCCGAATCACGGCGGCTCGTAACGGGTCGTACATTATGATTTAATGCTAACACTGTGGTAATGTCGTCAGAGAGACTCCTGCGTATAAATAATTCGCGTGTCCGGACGCCCAACCCCGAGGACCACGGAGTCACGGGGTGGACGAGGGCGCGGAAAGAGCAAGCGGAGACAGAGGGAAGGAGTCGCGGGGGTTGGTAGGGAGGGGGGAGGGACGGGCGAGTTTTTAATGCGGCATCTCTAGGGGCGACGAGGATTACCAAGGTTAAAAAGGAAGTTTTTAATAATTTTTCATTTTCTCTATATTTATTATCGCACGTTTCCTAACCGGGGGTGGAGGGAGAAGGCGGGGGAGTTGTTTTGTCGGAGACAATGGAGGGTCGGTAACGCCGGACCGTCTACCGGGGGGTAACGGGATGGCAAGGGGCAGGGAATAAGGGACGGGAATTTCACGATTGTCAGTTGTCGTTGTGAAATTTTAATTCGCCCTCTCTCGCTTCTTCCCTTTTTTTTCTTCGTGACCGTTCTCTCCCGCTCTCTTCCGATCTTAAAGCGCATAAAAGCCATCGTGTGATCTCCCTCCGTTCTGATCCGCGACGCAAAGTCATTTTATAACGACGCGCCGGATGCTCGTGGGGATGTAGTGCCATTCGCTTCTCTCGTTCATCCACTGTCACGCGGGGTTGTTCGAAATTTCACGTTGTTACAGAACACGTTGTCGCACGCAGTTTTCCTCCAGTTCCGCTTTACATCGTTTTGTCGTCGCTTCTGTCCGCAATACAAGCGTTCAAACACCTCGTGAAGTATCTTTGCGTGCGAACGTAAAATGTATTAACATCGAGGCGAACGTTTGCGCTACACGATATCGCTATACACGATATCGGTGGCTGCGCTTGTTGGCTACACGGTGGATAACAAATAGTAACGAACAATTCCGTCGGGAGACAAACTCGCGAGGGAATAATCGCGTTTACCAATCAGCTTGATCGAGGAGGACGGAAAAACGCTCGGTGCGACGAGAAGTTTCCGTGAGAGAACGCGCGGCGCGGCAGGGGGATGCGGGACGTTGGAAATTCGTCCGTGCTAATTTGTCGCGAAGATCGTGGAATTGAAGCTGGCGCGGAGTCTCCTCTATTGGTTCGAAGCATTCCACCGTGCGCCTTTCTTCCCGCCGTCCTTCCCCCGTACACCCCTCGCGATACGAAGCGTCCTATCGTATTTTCTGCGAGCACCGTTCCGAATTACGAACGCCGGAAACCTTAGCGACATAGAGAGAGAGAAAGAGAGAGAAAGGCAAACCGGATAACAGTTGGCAAGATGGACGAAAAACATTTTAAGTCAGATATATTGGATTAGCAACTATGTATCATTAATTCATCATTTTTTAAATTGATTGGAAAAGAAAAATTTAAATTAATAGAAATTATCGGTTTATTAATTGCAAAAATAGTACGACTGTGAATTTAATATATTAAAAAAATCTAGATATAGGAATGTTTTAATTAAAAATATTTTGAAGCTATACTGGACGTTTCCAACTGCTCGTTAACGTGCATTTAAGAACTAATGGGGTTTCGACGTAAAAAGAAATCAAAGCCTAACCACGGCACATTAAAAGCGATAAGGATCCATTGAGCGCGGGGATCAATAAAACTTTAAAATGTGCGGCTCACGGTTAGTTATTAATCGCACGCGCAAACCCGTGGCGCGATGCATGGCTACTCATTTGCGCTGCCTCCGCATTGAATGTAAAGAGCAGAAAAATTATGTTTACACGGGAAACCCGCCGCGAATCATTTTCCATCCAGCGAGCTACACCCGGAGCCCCGAGTTTCGTTCGCGCGCTTCAGACCTTTCCATCTCTTTATCCTGAAATCCAGTGAGATATACTACCGGCGTATTAATCAGGAACGCGGGGCAACCTGCTTTATGAGTCTTGAAGTATCGCGCGGAGAAGCGGAAGGAGGAGAAGAAGAAGGAGGAGGAGGAGGAGGAGGAGGAGGAGGAGGAGGAGGAGGAGCAGAGCGAAGACATCAATGTCAATAATAATTCATTGATTACTTAATTCATAGTTGCCATGACGACCGTCTCTCGCTTTTCCCTCGCCTCCGAGCTACTCTGTTTTTCTCGCTTCGACGAAGGAGAGTACATACTCCTTAAACTCGGCTCACACGGAATCGCACGCGTCAATTACGTCCCGCGGCCGATCCGGACGATCAGCCAAAGTCGAATTAATTGAATCGTGCGACGCTCGTTTTGCGGTGCCATGATTTTCGCTCCTCGCGCCCAAAGTTGCCCAAAATTCGATCATGGTGCGTGCGGCGTCTCCGGGATCGTCGCACGTTCCGTTGTGAGCGTCGCATTAGCCTTGCTTACGGGTTCGCAAGCAGGCAAGGAGAAACACGAAATGAATATTCAGAAGTTATTAGTCTGTAGTGAAATGTGACGGGGCTCACCCTTCTCGAAAACCACCCTGGCCTCCGCCACCGTCGCCCACTCCCCCTATCCGCCACCCCTGCACCCTTCTCTTTCCTCCTTCCTCTTGCCCTCGTCTCCGCGCGCGGGGTCGGTATAGATTTTGCGATACATCCTGGCGGAAATGCTCGCGAGTGAGCGAGCGTGCGAGCGTGCGAGCGAGACACCCCGATCTGCCACTACCGGCCGAAGAAGGGGTTGAAGCCTCGATGAAACGGCGGGGATGAAATCGTGAAAGATGAGGAGAGGCTGCGGGAGGCGGACGCGGATAGACTGGGACTGGCGGGGCGTGAGGGCGAAGGGCGAAAGAGGCTTTATGCATAAGCTAAGAAGCGCCATTGACGGGCACCGAGGTGAGGCGTGCACGTATACTTCGACTGTGGCAGCGTGACTTGATAAACAGGACTTTGGTAACACCGACGTGACGTAACCCCGGCACGTATCTCCGGAAGTCACCAAGTATAATCATACGTGTGGAGAGGGATGGGTGACGGGTTAAAGGTGCTCCCTGATTAAAGTCATTTGGAAGTACCGCGGCTTGGCGCGATGAACACTCGAAACTTAAATTAATTATACTATTTGTCAAGATCAAAATACGCAAAAGAGTTTGTTGCTTTTGTTGCAAATATATTTGCCACTACTGTAATCGTGAACGTAAAGTAGACCACTGCGAAATGTGCAAAATGTAAATTTAATATGTAATTATTTATGATATATTCGTGCATAAATGTCGCGTAAAACATTGATGCGCATAACGTCGATGCGATTACGAAGGAACACCCCTACGTTAATTCCACCCCCTCCCCCTTTCCTCCCCATCGAGTCGACTCGCAATCGACGAGGGAAACAAATGTCGAGGAACAGACGCTTGGTTTACGTTAGTCGCCCCATCTCTGCCTCGTGAAGTACCGGCGCGCAACCCGCAATGGAAATACGATCCACGAAACATATAATACCCCGATGTGTCTCGGCAGTATTTGTCGAGGAAGCGCCGCGCGGACGGATAGAGATCTCCGACAATCGTGTAAACGCTTTTACGAACGGCACCATCTTGTAAGCACGTGCGCGCGCGCGCGTCCCGTGGCGTAGGCGATATTCAAATGGCATCAATTTCTGTGAAATTGCTCTCTATATCTACCCGCAACCTGGCGAATGCAGGCCTTCCCTCTCGCGAGAAGAGGGAGCACAAGACCGTATTGGCAGATAGCTACAGCATCGTTTTACAACCCCTTATCTGGATAAGTTACGGGCATTCTATTCGGCGATTCTCTCTCGTCCGAAGTTACGTCGCCGAGGGTGTCATCGATTTCCATGGAAATCCCGGCCGCGTGTAACTCCCGTGCCAGATTGCTGCGTCGGTCGTCTTATCGCGCGAGACCGCTTCGGCAAAAAACGAACCGGACTAGACTATCGTCGAGAAATGCGAGACCATTTCCGATCGTGCATGGTTGTCCAATTGGTGATATTATTTGCCAAACACAGTTCTCTTTTACAAATTCGTAAATTTCCTTAAATCCGTAAATCGCAAATCTATGTAATACCTCGAGAGCTTAAATTATATTGCTCACCACGCTGGTTGCATCCTCCGAAATTTGTTTCATACATAACACTTTGGTAGATACTATTATATCGCGGATAATTCCTGTGAAGTAGTGTTATTAAGCAAGTTGTAATTTCGCATGAGGAGGATCTAACCAGTCGAAGAGTCAGTCAGTCAGTCAAGCTGCGGTAGCAATCTCGGAGGTGCCTTTCACCATCCTTTGCCTTGCCGCAAGAAGAAACACCCGCGGGGCTTGGCAACTTTTTTTCATCAGCATTTTACGGTTATACCGGCGCATTAATAATGCACATGCTTAATATAAAGAGAGGCCCGCGAGTCTCCGTCTAATAAACTGGAAGAATGCTTTATAACCGTCCGCGGTTTTGGCTCGTGAGGGGGCGACCGACTGACGGAGGTGGCGAAGGGCGCGCTGGAAGGCAAACTGAAGGGGGTGGCTTTCTTCTTTATGCCCGCCAAACGGCCAATCTCTCCTCCGCGCGTCGAAGGGAAGTGGCCCAACTTTCCGCCGCTTCACGAAGAGACAACGAACTCATCGCGCGATATACCCCATGGAAGCGCGACTCGTTAAAGGACCTCTGTCGTCCTCTCGTCAAATCTCTCGTGTATACGTACTCTTCTCTCGCCCCGCCGTGAAAAATTTATTTTGTTGCAAAAATTGTCGGGGAGAGAGAGAGAAACGCCGTCCGAGACGACAGACCGACGGGACGGTTTCGCAAATTCGTCCATTTGAATTTTGATCAATTTATTAATTTGCATTTATTAACATGCAAACGCTAATCTTACCGTGTTTTTGTTCCTGGAAACTTACGTCAAACAAACACCGGAATATTTACTTATTATCTATGAGCGATACATCATTTATGATAAAAAGCTGGTTGAGTCATGTCGGTGCGGCACGACGACGCGCGCGCGCAGACGTAAATCACCTTTAGCATAAAAATTTTCATATCCATCTTAGCCTTGAGTGCCAAATGAATTTTTCGTTCTCCCCGGGCTGATTTCCGACTTGCGAGCGAGAGGAGGCGCTCCAGATAGCGAAGGTGAGACTTTTTGAAAAATATGAGTTTAATAAAGGAGGTGGTGTGATGTATGGCCTCGCGCCCGGCGAAGGGAACCTACCAGGATCAACCAGCTTCGATACACAGATATTGTATACGTAATATAAGTAGATGAAGGAAATGGGTGTGAGAGAGATATACTAGGTGTCAAAATGTCTCGCGAGACGTTCGACAGTTTCCGCGCTGCTAAAAAAATTGCTACGGAAACAGAAAGGAAACAGAAGGGAGGAGTGAACGATATTCGTTGACGGATTCCACCGCTACGTGGATAGTAGATCGCATCTTTCTCATCGCGATTGGTCAAACGTCACGATATCATGGATGTTTACGAGGATGTCTGCCGAAGAAACTTGACGTTTATTAAATTTACTCTTGCATCTTTAAATAATTTTTTATACAGGCTGTTTCCAATCTAGTCTTTTAAATTCTTTGATCATTTTAAAGCTGACTTGGCAAAGATGTCAAAGAATATTATTAATCTCACACAGGTTTTCAATTTTTAAATCTTGTCAATTTTTGCATACAACTCTGTTGTGATAAAATTCAATTAATTTTAGATAAATACCTGCATCATTGGATCGATGAATTAACGATCTTCAATCCGCTCAGAGTCTGTCATTATTGCTGCTACGTCGGTATTCGAAAACATTTTTTTCAGGCCGCGTTCTCCATAATAATACCTCGCGCGAAAGAGGCACTGAATATTTCATCGCAAAGATCCGTATTTTTCTCCGGGTGATTGTCATTCGAAAAGGTCCAAGAGCGACAGGCGTCCGGGGGCGGGAGCAGCAAAATCAATTATTCATCCGAATTGGCTGGGAAAAAGTCCTAATTATCCGGAGCAAATACAAGCTTAATACGCGGGGGTGTACTACCTCCACCTCCCTTTCCGCCCCCTTTGCGCACTCTCTTTCTATCTGCAAACCTGCGCCGCCACTCTTCGGCACGACCTTCTCCTTCTTACCGTGAATAACCATTTGTATTTCCAATTAGCTTTGCTAATAAGAAGACGGAGGCATCGCCGTAGTTTAAAAAAATGTATAACCTCATCCAGCCACTGGGGAAATAAAGAAAAGCGCCGTCCCGGTATGACAATACCGAGTGGGCTGAGCGGGGTTATATCGGGCGAACTACAATTAAAAATCCTCGCTTCACCCTCGCTTAACCCTGACTCCTCCTTATGTCGTATTAACGACCGGGGGCTGTGCAAGGATGGCTAACGGGGACATCGTACCAAACAGCGAGACTTCCTTTTTTTTTTGCCAATTTTATGCTTGACCCCATCGTATTCCATTTTTTTTATTCCCGTTCTTTTATCTCGACGCTCTGTGTCTCGACTTGTTTTTTTAGCATCGTGTCGATTTACTCCGGTTCGGTATTGTTATCGCTGTCTCTCTCTTTCTCCCCGTGCGGAGCGAATAAAATGGGTTATAAAAATATATCCGGAAGGGGAATACCCGCCTGCATTTTTTTGGTCGTGTGTACATATGGTCGAAGCAGTTAAGCCAGCTGTGAATATAGAATTGATACTCGTACCCCGATACCTACTATGTTTCTGTGACGTTAATTGCATTGAATAATTGAAACACTTTGCGTATTTCAATATATATCATTCTACGTGATTTTGCACATAGAATGTAATTATTTTATGATAATTATATTATATTAAATATTTACAAATTCATACATATTAGAAGTGCAACCTTCGAGATATATGAAATATATATTACATATTTTATATAATATTTTATTATATTTTAATGATTACGATAAAGATATGTTAAAATATGCAAATCTTTACAAAATGATAAGCTTTTTTCATGTTATGTAAAATATGTATGTTTTATATTATATAAAGTTATTATGATACGATTTCTAATTTCGGGGCTATTGTATGCGGCCGATATTTTGCAAGATGTCGTTGAATGCCCATCTTGAACACGTGTAGATATCATCCGTACGAAAGAAATTACAATACGATGAAGATAGCTTCCATAGTAATCTGTTTCGGCGAATACAAGATATATATCTACATATGTTTGCAAACTCGCGGATTCTCATTCCCGCGACTCCGCTAGGGCTCTTGTTGTCGTGTCGATGATCAAAGTCGCACCGAGGTCGATTGAGCAACGGCGAAATCGACCAAGGTCCTATAAATCCTTGTCAGTCGTAATCGCTATTTCGTATAGCATGGATCGCGGCGCATGGATCGGTTTGGACAATCACTAAAAGAGTGTGCCAACAATATCAAGTGTTGCCTTTTCAATTGGAATAGCGCCATCCAATTGTCTAATCATCCTGCAGTTTTGTTTATTTCGAGTGTAAGTATGAGTTTACTCTATAAAATTACCAAGTCTGAATTATTTTAGATTCCTGTAGCTATTTTATTCAACATTACTTAAATGCATTACGTATTATATAATATGAATGTTTGATTATCACAAAATAACGATATTTTCAATTGATCAATTGATTAGTCATCGATGTTTAAATACTAATCTGCTTCATGTTTCGTAACTTAAGATTAAACATTTAACAACTAGTTTATTCTAATATTATTAATTATGGCGTTAAGATTAATCTTACAATTTTTTGCAATTCTCTTATAGCATAAGAATGAGAACTAAAACAGTTCCAAGACACAGAATACTTCAAAAAATTAAAATTATATCTGCGACGAAAATTTCTTCGGATGACGAAAATGTCCAGGATATTGAAAATCCTAATGCAACAGTTAGTCAAAATCGTCAAAATGCATACCAGGTAAGACACCATGTGATATTGTTAAATTGTAGCATAATTTTGACAACATTTGACAACTGTTTATGCGTGTCAACGCATATAATAATCTGCATTATTAAAAGTTTATTGAAAATCGAATTTGAAGAGCATATATGTATAATAATATGTATATATAGACGAATAAAAATTTAATTGCGCTAAAATTATTTTTACTATATTTTAATATTTGGTAGATAAATAAATGTCTTACATAGATATAAAAATATATAATACATGAAATTTCAAATTTATTATTCTTTTAAGATAAATATTATTTGACAGGCGTACGCGTCTTCTTCAACGATCTTTTTCCCAATTATTACGTCCACTGCTTCAAGCAATGGGTTGACCTCGTTTTCATCCACCACCAGCACGTCATCATTGCTCACTAACGATGACAACAATAACGTGGAGGTCATAAACTTGTCAACAAAAGATGCTACGAATCATCTTGAGGAGATCGCGACAGGCATCTCCGCCGAGCCGGAGGATAAACTGAAAGACTCGTTTCTCTATAAGATCATGACCGATCCTAATTTCCTGGAGAACATACAGAGGAACAAGCAGCCGAAAAAGTTCGTCTGCCTATTCTGCAAGGAAGAATTCGCAACGTGTGACGAACTGACGAGTCACATGGACGCAAAGAAGGACAACAGCAACCAGATCCCGTGCTGCGCGTGCAAGAAGACTTTCGCCGAGAAGAGATATTTGAAGTACCATCAGAGGTGTCACTCGGAGAGGACCAAATTCACCTGCGACATCTGCACTAGGAAATACACGAGGCTAGACAACCTGACGAGGCACAACGTGCTCCATGTGAACCCGGACAAATTTGCGTGCACGATCTGCAGCAGGACATTCACGCGCAAGGACCTGCTGAATAAGCATCGGAAGAGCCACGAGAAGTGCAACCTCTACTGCAAGAAATGTGGTAAGTATTTCAGGAGCGTTATCACACTCGGCAATCACCAGAAGACGCATCGTGAGGTATCGAATGCCACGATGAGCGTAATTGTCTGTGACAACGAGAACTCGCTTTCCGGTGATAGTAATGCTTGTGAAACGCAAGACCTGACGTTGGACAAGAGCGTGGTGTGTAAGACCGATGGGAAGGCTCGCAAAACTCAGAACTCACCTTCCGACATCCGTTAGATAAAACATATATATTATGTAATTATTTCATCTTGATTTTCCGTACCTTTCGATAGCTGAAAGGGAACTTTCAAGGGCTAAGTGCTAGTGAGTAAAGTTACACACTTATTTTGTGACTTGTCTTACAAGATTTTGGTCTTGTTAAATTCGTTTTGTAACACGAACTCTGATTGTGGCGTGATTGTGGCGCGCTTACGTTATAAATAGTTCCTTGTTATTTATATATTCATATATATATATTTACAAATTTCTTGACCGATCGCAAATGGTCATAAATTGAGCGGACAGAGTTTTGTGATCGTACGCGCAATTGACATACATTAATTAATAATATACATATGTTGATTTCATTTGTTATTTTGTATTGTGTTTACCGTCGTCTAAAATATTTCTAATTGCACTCTGTTACATGTAATTCAATCAGCTAAATTTGTCATACGACGTAAGAGATTAATAACATGTAATATTATGTAATATTATGTAACATGTAATATCATGTAACATAATACTTATTACCATCAACATTAAATAATCTTGCAAACGCACATTTCTCAGTCTTTTTCCAATATTTCATCTATCTCTTTCTCCCATATATTCAGAATAAGGAACACGCGGAAAGAGCACGACGTGAGTGTTTCACGCACAAGTGCTTATACCCAATCACGAAATAGAACGGCCACCACTGTTCTCAGAGAAATCGTCGTCGTGCCTCGTCTCTTTTAACTTTATTCACTCCGTCATGCATTTTTTTCTTTGTGGCTCTCTCCGTCGTTCACTCTCTTTCTCACTTGCAATTTAATGCAATTAAGTCGAGCGTTAAAATATCGTTCTTAATTCGCCGGCGGCACCCTTTGTTTTAAACGTGGTTTTAGCGCGAGCGACTCACGTCGGGAGCCTCCCGCTTTCCTTCTTTGTTCACTTCTGCTTTCTCTCTCGATCCATCTCTCTCTTTTTCTTTCTCTCATGCGTTCTCTCTCTCTCTGTCTCTCTTTCTTCCATCAGGCGTGCAACGCATAATTCGTTTTTCCAGTAAGAAATACATGCACGCCGTCGTTGCGTTTTCATGCACAATGCGCGACTTTGACGCTCTGTTACCACAAGATCTAGCCTGTCGTCGCAAAATTCTAATTATTTTCCACTTCCTTTTTGGAATACTTGAAATTTCCCACGGCGATGGAGAAAAATCATAGCGCCCGGTGGTGCTTAAAGCTTGGATTTAAACGATACGGAAAACGGCCGAGCTCTTTGTGCATATTACATATGTTTCTTTGCACACTTGACGTGAAATCCATCTTTTTAACGCAGTAATAAAGCCTTTTTACTCTGAGCAGAAAGAGGGAGAGAGGGGAAGGGAGAGAATCCAATGAGATATGTTAGCAAGAAAGATCGCACAAATTTAATTTTCTCATGTAATTATATTACATGTTTTCGCGAAACGCGATTTTCTCCATTCAAAGTACATATACAGCAATTTCGGATTATAGAGCTCAAGTAATTTCGTGTGCCAAACCTTCCAGAAAAATTATGAAAAATAATTACGTCTTGCAGCATCGAAACATCTCGCGTACTTGTATCCAACATGAATTTTACTCCGCCAATTCCAATCCACTCTTTGCTTTGTACATTACCAGCCACGTTCGCTTCATATTCCCTTTGTTCATGGCACCCTGAAGAACTTTGGAAAGGTTTTTCCGCTGCAGCATCGAAAGAAAGCACGACGAAGCACTCAAAGATAGAGCAATAGAAGAGTCCGCCAATTTCAAGCGTGGCTCTCGTTCTCTCCCTTCTCATCCCTTTCTCTCGCTCGCTCTCTCTTCTTTCTAGCCTGGAATTCTCCCGTGTCCCTTTGATCTACTTACTGGTCCAACGCGTATCGCGTATGCGGACTCGACCAAAAATGTAACAAAGTTTCCAGGAACGTCCTGGCAGAGAGGCCAGTACAGATTCTGCGGTCTCTTTGGCGAGCGTCGAACTCGGTTTTTGCTAGGCGAACGACGTCCTCTCTTCGTTGTCCGCCCGTGGTTATTCTACCTTCACTGCGATATACTTGAACATTACGTAGGTACTCGGGTCGATTATGCGTGATGACTGACCATGTATAATCTCAGAAAACAGATTTCCTCGGCTTCCCAACAGACGTTTCTAAAGATGTTATTAGAGAATTTTTTGAGAATACTTGTTGCGGATATATTAAATAATCATCTTTTAATTTCAGCTTTATCTTTTAACACATCTTTTAATACATTGTTACAGGTGTATATTTAATTTTTATGACGTAGTCTCTGTGATCAGTTTTTTTATCTTAAAATAGCAGTAGATGCTTTTAATTGGTGGAGATAGACTTTTTTAAATAGAAATTTAATCTTGGCAGGTATAGCACATGAACGCATTTTTGTGATAGACATTTTAAGATTGTTTATCTCGTCACGTTGTGTTGCTTAATCTCTCCTTGTGCCGAAATTTAAGGCATTATACCGTGGAAGAATCTCTTTGAAGTCGCGTTTTACATGCAATATTTACATGCTATCGAGGGAAGACTTTAAACTTCTTAAAGATATTTTGAAGGCATGGAGTACTTTCAGCGAGCTCGCTGCATTAAGAATTTAAGGGAGGGGCACGGTGGCATTTATTCATTCAGCCATTAATGAAAAGTCTGTATGGTGGTGTCTTCCGCACAAAGATCAACGTGAAAAACAGTACAGGAACGCTCAGAAATACAAGTTTTATTGATACTTTCTTAATTACTATTACGTATGTCTGTTTAAAATTTTTCTATTAACTTTGATCAATTAAGTAGGAAAATATTATTTATTTATTATTTCTTAGGATCGAAAATTATTCAGACTTGCTATATATGTGAATATAAAATGTGAAGAGTCTTTATAATTATCATAAACATCGTCGTGATTAAAAATAGTCGTAAAATATAACCATTGCATTCGATCAAATCAATTAGCCGTTGCTGCATGTACACATCACATAATCTAATATTAATGTTGATAATCTCCGCGTGTACCGGAAAAAGGAACCAGTGAGAAGAAAAGAAAAATGGGAGAAAGTGCGCGCAAGAGCTAGGGCAGAAACTTCCCCGCAATTTTAAAAACTGCTAAGCATTGCATGTGTTTGTTTGAATGCACAATGCCATTAGAAGTGCATTTTATCCCCTCTATCATCCTCATCCTCGTCGTCATCGTCGTCATCGTTGTCGTCGTTGTCGTCGTCGTCGCCGACGTCGTCTACGTTGTCGTCTCTCACGTCTAACGCTGCTCTCCCTCGTTACCTTCCTCCGCGCTCCCGAAACCCTCTCTTGTCGGAAAATCTGCTCGCGGCGAAACGTAGGACGTTCTATGTACGCAGCGCCGAGTTTTTCCACTGGTTTTCATCTGGCACTTTGGCGCTCGTTTTCCCAGACCGCACGCGTGTATGTGCGCGCGTGTACATCACACGCGCGCCTCGTTGCTCTTCTCTCGTCGGTCATAACGCTTGTTTTCGCGCTTATTTTGCATCGTCGAACAGAAAAACTCGAAATATATGAAGGCTTAAGTCAGCACAAACAAGGATTAAAGAAAGTGTAATGATACTCCCGATAATCAATTAGATTGACAGATTAATTCGAACATGATCATGAGACATGATCGAGAGACAAAGAGAGCGATTAAATTTTGGCTGATTTGTGCACATGAACATCATAGAAATGATGAATCTATAAAAATCGTGATAGCGCCTGATTCAAAATATTTGACATTTATTTGACATTTTGAAATATTAGTTTGATCAAAAGTAATAATTCTCAGATTCTTTGAATTATATTTGCGTTTCTGTGCACGCAATTTACTGAAATTTCTTTGTTATTTATTTTACTGTCTCGCGTCTGCATATCGTAATGTGTGTTTGTGTGACGCGCGAACAAGAACCGTTATGAAGACGTATGTCCTTTGAGCTTTGCTTCGCTTATATTAATATTGCATCAATGCCGTGTCAAAGGACGCACCCTTCCTCATTCTCGCTACTACCCTTTTCGTACATAACGTGTACCCTTTTGCACTTCGATGAGGCTTTCTCGAGCGGCCAAGCAACGCGTAGCTGCCTCGTGAATAATTAGCGGGCGAGACGTTAACCGATGGGTTTGAACATTTCTCCAGGTGGCATCAAAAATGTACACATTTTATTTCCACATTAATTCCATGCTGCATAATAATTAAAAAGTGGTGAACTCGCCCGTAAAATTAATTCTTTGCGTTTTAGCAAACTTAAAATCCGTTGTTTTATATGAAATGTTTTTTTCAGATGTATCTACCTTTTCTAGATGTATCTACCTTTTTTCCAGATGTATCTATATTTTACTACAACCAACATGCCTGCATATACACGTCTCTTGTAATAAGATCAACTAAAATTTCCTTTATTAATGGTAAAAAACACGGTTGTAAGTCAAAACTGGATGTCAGTGCTTGTTTATTAAATTAATGAAAGTACATCAGACGTTTCGGTCTCACTCTTGGACCATTCTCAGTGTACAAAAAACTCCTAAACATATTCAATCAATCTACATTAAAACGTTGAGCTATGATACAAATGGACATTATAATATGATACATACCTGGATAACTGATCAAGCATACATAATTATCAGAAGCGCAGCATTGCATTATAATCAAAATTCTCGTCAGTGCCTATTGAAAAATTTACGAACAACAAATTGAATCACTCCATAAAAACAAAGTTATTAAATATTCAATACTTACTACTCCTAAGTAGCACATCAGCATTGTACAATAAAATCATTTTACATCATTTCTCAGATCAAAAAATAAAATCAAAGTACAAAATCTAAAAAGGTCAAACGCAATCACAAGAGATATTCTACATGTCTATATCCCCTCACTGTCACGACGCGAATACCAGACTGTAAACGCTGAGCTTATGCTGTTATCGAGATCGCATACACAAACAAGACCAAAGGTAACCAAGGTTATTATGGAGAAAATAAATTTAAGATCGGAAGATAATCTTCCGGTAACGATTCCGTATCCTTTTGCAGATTCAGTGGATTTACTTGTCTCTTAATGTTGACCATTTCTGAAATTAATCTTTTTTTACAAGATCTCTCTTCATCTAAGATCTCAATATCATCCCACTTGAAATCATGAGATGACTCTAAACTTGTGGTTCGATATAACAGAAGGGGACCTCATTCTTTTGTTAATATCTTTTCTGTGTTCATTGATTCTTGTATGGAGCTGTCGTTTGGTTTGGCCTACATATTCCTTTATTACATTTTAATAACTTAATAGAACGTTTTCAATGATAAAGTTTCGATATATTTATCTCGGACAGCTAGATCGATTTCGGATGACTTAACCACGAGGCATTCGCCGAGAGGAGGGCATGAAATCTCTCGCGAGGAAGAGGAAAGAAAAGGGAGGAAACCACCCCGCTTAGGCAAACGCGGCCAATAATCGCTGATAATTTATTAAGGCAAAAAATGCTGGCGATCCGCCCTGCCGGGCTTCTGCGTTATTTAAGAAAATAAATATTTGATATCTCAAACAAAGACTCTCGGCTGTCCCTCTCCCTCCCGAGGAGCCGGCAATGGAGGCGGGAGACAGATAAGGGTGAGACCACGAGGAGGAAGGACCAAGGATCGCAGCTAAAAAGTGTCGAGGGAGAGGGTCGGTAAGTCTCGGCCGCTTAAAGGTGCCGGCGGGGGTGGCGACTCATTGGCCGTGAAATATGGGGTAAAAGGTTCGATAATTGATTACACAGATTTTTTATGCCGCAAGAAGCCTTAATTCTCGCCGCTACCCCTCGGAATAATTCCGCGCCGGAAAACCCGAGCGACGAGCCCGGAATATCGAGTCCCTTCTTCTCTTCTTCCCTTCATCCGCCCGCGCCCGCTCACGTCCTTACAAGGGAAGACAATCTCGCGTCGGCTCTTACAACCGGTTCCGAGATTAATCGAAATCGCGATTGCGCTTTCCACGGGCGGCGGGAATAAACGGCGTATCGGTGAGGAGACGTTTCGCTCCATCGAATGAATGTCTCTCCGCGGTAATCCCTTTCGCCCTTCCGAAAAAAATCATTTTAGGTTGAATATAACTCTCACAATGGCCATGAATAAAGAGCCGTTACCTCCTTTAGTTGATACCTTTTTTATCTTGAACCTTTTTCATTTTGAAATCTTTTTTTACTAATCCGTGAGGTAAATCGCGCAAGAGAAATAATTGAAATCGCAAGAATTTTACATCAATAACACGATTGTCCGTAGATATGTCATCACGAGCACACGGATGTGCAACGTGGTATTGCGCAGCTCTTCGCGCACGTGAAAAATGAAGTGAGTCAACATCAAAGACCCGATTCGAATAATTCCTGTGCGGACGCTCGATGAGCGACGATATTACGATGGGGTCGATCGATCCGGGACTGATACGTACAAGGGCCAATATAGGAACAATGCCTCCTATTACACAAGGGGTGCGCGGCATATTTTCTGTGCGAAGAAACACACGGGTCCTAATATTAATTTTTATCAGAACTGAAAGCTCAAGGGGAGGAGGGCACGATAGGGGAGGCTCTCGCGGTGTGCGCTCCAGAGACGCGTATATTGATTAAAATGTGGACCGGCCGAGGAACGCTTTGTTTCGCCGTGAAAAATCATTGCCGCGTCAATAAATCCGAAAACATCGAAGAAAGACAAAAAGGGTGAGAAAAATGCCGAGGAGAGAGAGAGACAGAGAGAGTCAGGGAAGTCGATTTGGGTATTCTGCTGCTTTTATGACCGTTCGATGGAAAAATATCGCGTCGCCGATACCGATAGCCTGTCGGCTCCTTTGTTATTATACTAATTAAATTGCTCGCTCTTTCTCTCCCTATGACACCCTTTCCTCCGCCACGCTCGACCACATCGTCCCACCATGCTCGTTTGAACTTTTTCTCCTCGCCGGTGATTCCGAAGGGCTTCGTCATCGATCTCTCGCTAAATGTACTAATTAATTGGCGCGGAAAGGTTTGTTCGATCCAAAAGTTTGACCTGGGGAGATTTTATTTGAGAGTTTTGAGGGGTTGAGATTGAGAGAGACACTTTTTTACAGTCGTACGTTTAGCACAGTACATTTATGTATATGTTTATATTTATGATAGTATTAAATAAATATTATCTTTTAAAAAAGAAGGAATGACAAAGATAATTACAATTGTCTAGTAGTATGATTCTTCTGTTTTATGATAATGATACAATTTTTCTTGTTGCACATATATCTACGTATTTTTATAAAAAGATACGCGGCATTTCTAAACACGTAAAAATGTTCTTTCGGTCATATGGAATACATAATTGCTTCATCGTGCGCATTATTAACAAGTACGCTTTTCGCGGATGTTTCCCGAATCTGGTTTTCAGAGAAGAATTAAATTAGCATAAGAGCCCTTGGGAACGGCAGAGGATGGATAATTCAATGATACCACAGTGTTACATTTCAAACATTCGTTTTAATTATGATACGAAGCGTACGGTAAGAATTTATGTTTTTCGTAATTACATGCGTACCGGTCTTTTACACTGCGTTTCTCGCGCAACAAATTATATCATCTGCCACTGGTCTCTCCTTCGTATGAATTTTACGTAACTCGGAAATCGCGGACACAGAATACGCGTCATTCGCGTAACAGCTCCCGTTTTTGTGAATTCTGACGTTTCGGGATACATAGTCTTCCTTCATAAAGAGGAATGAGGCAGACAGGGAATGGATCTTTATCCACACAAGAACTATTATTACATGCATTTTTATAAATTTCATACCGCACACGTATCTTCATTAGATTTATTTTAAAATACCTAACGCTTTCTTTCCGCGTGCTCTCGTGTGTAGCGCTTGGTACTGTTCTCTAAATGATTAAAAAAAAAGAAAATGAATGAGAGAGAGAGAGAGAGAGAAAATGTAATTTGCGTATTCTTTACATAGAATCGTTATTTTTTGCATTACCAACGTAGACGTGCGTGTATTATAATATTCTCTACTACAAATAGCAGCATTCAGTCGCATTCTTGCGCTTTACTTGAGCGGATAATTTTTTATCGCTTTCCGTATTTCTCTTGATATTAATTCCGACTCGAAAGACGCGGGTATGCACGCGATGTTGAAATTATTAAACGACACGTTCGCATCGACCGTCCGCGCCGATTAATGACAATAGTCTCATGTATGAATAGCGTAGGCGAATATTGAAAGAGAACGTAGGTCTCGCACTGTTCACGAAGACTTCCGCGCAATCTTCCAATCGTTGCCAGCAAGTTACCATTTACGAGTGGACGCGTGTGTGGACGGTGCGCTCACGCGAAATCCCGCGAAAGGAACGCGGACGAAAATTGATTCGATCGTCGAATCAGCCGGGGCGGGCGGACAGGCGGCTGTATCGCGCTCTATAAATAGTGGCACTGATGATGGAAGACTTTAAATGGGATGATATGGCCTCTGATCGACCCAATCAATGCCTCCACTAAATCATCGTCTAAACTGACGGCCGCAACACCGCCGGCTAATATACACACGCCGTAGAACGCTGGTGGGCGACCGGAAGAGGCCACTCATCCAGCGATTGCCGATGTATAGCGTCTTTATGAGACCTCGTTACCACATGAGCGCTCATCCATGTGAACCATGCCTCGCGCATCATCATGATGCTTCGACGCTTTGTTTCGCGATCTCGCGACAACAACTTTAAGTAATAGAAATTGGGACCGTACGCTTGCTCGCTGGTTGCCATCATTGACGGAAGCTGCTTGCGTGGAAGGTAGTTTGCGTTGATGTTGTTCAAGCCTATCAAACATTTTAAGATCCTATAAGGATTCTATAAGGATAGAACAATGATTATTGTATTTAATCTACTTTCTTTAATAGCTTTAATAGCTCTTAGAGCACGATTGCTCAAGAAAGTATCATGCATAATCAGCAAACAAGTCAGTATGAACTATTGTTTAATCATTTATTTTTATTTGATACAAAGTAGTGACACATGTAACTTTTCAAACTTTCCATCTTACATTCTTACTTGTTCGAACATAACTGGTGAAATGTATAAATGGAGAATATAATATCCGTAATTTCTCTCAAAATTGCGTAATTCTTTATAGTTTCTGGTAGGATTAAATTAAGTAGCTTGATAAAACCTAATAGGTTGCATGAAAACGCTAGGGAAATTACTAAACGAGATAGTCTCGATTGATTGACAATCGTAAGACAGCCGGGTTAATCTTAACCGACGATTGGCCGGTCTCTCCTTAACAAGTGGTGTCAGGCAATCGAGTATCGACTTTTCCATTAGCCGCAGAACTTGTGGTCACCGTAACGACGAAATTGGCTATACCAAAAGGATATCGCGCCGGTGATGTTCGTCGGTGCCGGAGGAAACGCAGAGGACGAGGGCGAGGGTGAAGGAGAGGGTGGCGTGTGCGCAGCGTGGGGGTGACATTAATTCTCATAACATTTTACGAGGCGGTATCTGACCTGTGTCAAGTCCTTCCGACGCCCAGGAGTACGGTTTAGGAGTCATAACTCCCAATCACCCTAAGACATGCAGTCGCGAGCAATTCAGCCGGCACCAAGGTAGCCGTACTTTCTTGAATACCGGGAGCTTACCGGAGGTATGTGGCTGTCCGTCTCTTTGACTTCCTCTTTTCCTAGTCCGCCGGCTACCTTACTACGTCACTGTCCCGTAAATCTTGCGGACTTTCGGTAATGAATTGTCCGTCTGATTTGTAGCCGGAGTTTTTAACGGTGAACGTCGCCTGCAAATCTAACGGCTCGCCTATTGGATTCAGACGTATGGAATAAAGGAATAACAAACAGGTTGGTTTTCAATTACCTTTATTCTACTGTTTTGACGTTCTTATGAGAATGCTGAGTAATGAACGTTTCTGAATATATGCGATAATTGTTACAAAGCTTGTTATTATAATCGCTAATTAATGAAAGACGTTAATCTTTCTACATCACTTGAACCTTGCAGCGTAAAATTAAGACGTAACAGTTTTAATGATTTGATAGACTACAATTCGGTAGCCACAACACTAATCTTTTTGACATCAATCGTGGCGCGAGACTTTCAAGTCAATGAGACGCAATGCGACGCACCGACGCCTCGCGTCTGCGAGCGCGATGGCAGAGGCGAGGGTGAGGCACGGAGTTTGGTAGAAAACGTGCCTCGTTAAGGGAAACGGAGAACATAGGGGGTGCGGCAAGACAGGGAGACAGAGAGGTGTACGTCGTCGTTAAACCGTACCGGGAATATCGCCGTTCAATTTCGCTCCCCGCGCTTTAAAACAAGAAGAAAAAAGAGGAAGAGGGAGGAAGGAAGAGAGGGAAAGAGAGAAAACCGCTCCCGCCGCTCGTAGTATCGGCCGACCGGAGTTCTTTTTGATCTCGCTAAAGAATTCATTAAGTTTTGCGGGCGCGGTTAGGTATTAATGTGCGGGGGGTGGGAAATGCGCACGGCGCCGTTTTATGCTCGCCCGAGCGCGAGTCAAGCCGGAGAGAAGAGGCAGGTGGAGGAGGTGGATCTCTCTTTTCTCTGCCTGCCTGCCTTTGTCTGCCCACCCCCGTTGCTGCCGGCATCGTTTCTTGTACCTTTGCTTGACTATCGATGGCTTTTAATATTCGCGCGCGCGGCAGGCTTTTGCCATTTCCTCGCGGTCGGCCTCCTCTGCGGTGAACCCGAGGGAGGAAAGGGATCCGTCTCGCAGTCAACTCGCTGAACCTGCTGGGTTAATGTCTTTCATGGTGAGGCGCGCGCTCGCGCATATATAATCGCGCGTGAATATTGCAGCGAGATTAAGAACGCTGCTGGAAATGTAACACTGCTTTCGAACACTGTTTCCAAAACTGATAATGTGAGTTTCAAGGAGTTGGGTCCGATATCCCTATTTCTGAAAAACGAATAGGATTTGTCGTGTTCTTCTTCACCTCACGTGCTGATAGAGGGGAAGATTAGAGTGGAGGTGGCTTGGAAAATACTAGCTGGACGATAGAGATCAGCTGGGAGGAGGGCAGGGTTAGGTCACCCCGCGCCGCTGGAGTGCATTTGGCCATCAAATAACATCGGCAGTGCCTATAACCGGCTTACGTCCTGACATAAAGTCGGCTTGGCCTTCTCTTCCTTCCATGGTCTATCCTAGCCGCACTGCCATCTCGAACCACTAACTCGTGATCAGGCCGCCTAACCATCGTCGAACTACCGTCGTATCAGGAGGAGTTGCGGCTCTTGGGAGGCTTAAGCTCGCGATATCAGTTGATTGGGTCTAGCAAGTATCGCCGGAAAAAAAATTCCACAGGCTTTGATGTCTTCCAAGAAGCTGCAAAATTTTATAAAGCCTTTACAAACTTTTCTTTCGGAAGAATAACAGACATTTATTCTAAACAATATACAGAAAATTGTGTCAGGCATTTTTGATAATATGGTTCAAGGGAAATTCTTCAGAACTTGACAATTTAATACAAATTTGAGGTTCATATATCACAATGCAAACATTCTTACATTTCTTCGCGCAGAATGATTTTGTAAACTGTAATTGGACGAATCGTGTTAAAATGTTAACGCATTTATTGTCATCTAATATTTCCAATATTATATGAAATATGAAAAAAATATTTCGATAATAGTATGATCGTCTACGAAGGGTGCCCGTTTAACGGGCCAGTTCAGAACACTCGCTACCGCGCTCATCTCCTCCGGATACATTTTCGGTTTCCCCGATATTTCTAATTAAACTTTCCACGCTCTATACCGAGCGATACTTTTCCGGATTAGCGAAGATACACGATGGTTTGCGGTGGCCTTGTTGATACCGAGAGGTAGTTCCACATTCGAGGAGGGAGCCAATAACTTGCCAATATCGGCATTACTGGCGCACTGAGCGCAATATAAACGTTTATGACCCAATGTGCGTCCAGTCAACCCCCGGCGGCCAAATCGCCCCCTTTCGATCCGCCGCTTTTCTACCAGCGGCTCTCAAATGTGTGCTATTTGTCTGTGTTTTATCCCCCAAGCATGTATATTTCATGCATAAGATTAACTTCTTTGAAATCGAATAAAGACATGATAGACAAAAAGAATAAGCTAATATTACGATATGATAAAGTACAAACAGTGCTTCAAGTCCTGAAAACAATTATACATTATTGTATATAAAAAATTTAATTTTTTTAAGAACAAGAATCAAGAAGATCGATTTAAATATCTGAATCGAACAAATGCGTTAGTCTCTTATTTAATGACTGAAGTGATTTTTTCGCAAGATCATGTCATTTTGGAGGGGAATGAGAACAACTGTCGCGCAGATATCTATAAGACATGAAATGAAAGAAGGGTGAGCATCGGTAGCCAATGTGGTCAACGCCAGCTCCGTCCTCCTCTCTTCTTGTACATCGTCGTCGTTGTAGACTGGTCGTTGTCGATGTGCGTCACCTACGTCGTACCTACGTCGGTTACTCGTCGTTGGCTCGTCGACGATGTGTGGGTGCGTGTCCTGGACACTTAATGTTTCTCTATCTATAGCGGTCAGCTCGGGACAGCCCGGGATATTGTTATATACGACATTGTGGAGGACCCGAGCAAGAAAAGGCGAGGAGTGGAGCTACGAGAGATATCGCCCGCCACCAATTACCGCCGACCAAGAGTTATTGAAAAGATCTCCCCACGGGAGAAGCCCTGCAGAATCGCGACTCAGCCAGGCTAATGAACACTGATTACAGTTTGGCAAACGCCCGTCGATGATTTGTGGACAGATCGTGCGCCACGGTTCGGCCATCCGAACCCATTACGCCGCTGTTGCGACGACGATTTTTCCCTCTGATTTGTGCGACACTTAATACGTATTAGGAAAAAAACGCGATACTCAGGGACATCAACTCGGTTTTCCGAGACCGTCGTGTATTTCTGGAGCCACAATCCGCGTGTGGTTTGTGATAACGTTAATCTATGAACTAACATTAATGTCTTTTTGTCAGCTCGATATGATAAATGAGAAAATTCTAATGGAATAGAAGAAAAAAATTTATGAGCGAAGACTCCATTACGTTGTTCAATAATTATTCTTTTCCCTTTTTGTCGCGCCGAAGGGGCGATAAGTGACGGTACAAGAATTTGCTTTCTCATTCCGCTGGCGTGCAGTATCCTCCTCCTCCTTCTACGACTACATCCGGTAAACGACATAATTCGCTAACACCTCTAACTCCTGATATAACAGAGTATTAGTTCTGATGCTGTCACTCCTCCTTCCCGTTCTCCCATGTCCCGCGTAAAATCGTTCGACGGATACGCCTGTAGCGCGTACCGAGTCCCTCTTTACCAATTTTCCTCCCCGAAGCTTCATCGTCTTTGATCAGTTCCAGCGACGCCCGTATAAGCCGCCTTCGTGCAGCTGCCTGCATACTCGGCGTTCGTTGCATTGAAAATTCTTGTTATACAAACATCGTCAAGAGCTAAAACCAACTCTCATCCCTCCGCAAAATTAATTATTTACAACTAATTGTGGTATGTATAAACGAGTTGCATTTTCTTAACAAATACCATAATATAAATTGAAATTTTATATAGAAATATTTAAATCCTGTTTCAGTAAATTCAATAAGATCCTTTAACTGTGAGAGGGAGGAATTGTATATTAAAGAATACATCCATCTACAACGTAGAACGCGCGCATAACAGATGCAAAAAGCATCCCTGATTAACACTGAGGATCAGCTTGGAAATTTCGCGAGTTCCTAGCGATCGGTGAAAGCTTACGCCAATGAGGCGGGCATTAATTATTCCCTTTAGATTACGCCCGACACGATCCGTAAGATCTCCCATCCCCGTCCCGGTGCGTCGCCATCAATTTCGTCCCTTTCTCCGTGCAATAACTGCGCCCCTCCGCCTCTCTCGCTCTTCCTTTCTCCAGGACGCATCGGAAAATCTGCCTGGTCTCATCGATGGCAATGCCTCCTTTTACGATCATCATATTTATAAACGTAACCTCCCTTCCTCCCTCACCCGCGCTGTGCTATCTTCGCGGCCGATGAAAGGATCTCATTAATTGAGAATACTGATGCTGCCACGAAGGCGAACTATATCGAATCGATCCCACCCCTCTGTCGTACATTGCCGCGCCCCGCGCGCTTATCCATCCGCCCACCCACGAGATCACGACGGCGAATAAGACCCGTGGGATGCCGTCAAAGGGAGCTTATATTTATGAGACTTTCGGCAAACAAATGGATAAATCTAATATCTTCGAGGCGAAGCGCGAGAAGCAGCCGAAGCTGCTTGAGGAACTGACGTCTGAAGACGTGAATTCGACAATCTTCTTGTATGCAGCTCGTGTAATGGATTTTTCGGCTAGTCAGGAAAATGAAAAATACCGTGGGGGCAGGATTTATTAAAAGATAAGAAGGATGCTATAGAAATACGTAATAATAGACTGATTTTAGGATTTCGTTATAGAAAAGAATTTTTAAAAACGTTCAAAGGAAAAGAGGAGCATTTAATAAAAAGTAGTAACATAAATAAAAAAACCAATAAATATGCAATATTTTATAATATTGTATTTCTGGACTTTTATGTATGCAACCCTTTACAGTTTTGGATTAATTTTGGAATTCAAAATTGATCTTGAAATGAATAGAATTAATGGTGTTAAAGTATATTGTCGTATCATTTTGAGAATTCGTAAAAATATTTACGCCATAAACACGCATGAGTTCGCGATCGGAATCGATCGACGGCGCGATCGCATTAACTCATACGGACAGATGTTTGACGGCCACAATAATCCAGCCGTGGCTCCGAGCGGAAATGACGCGCACTTATAACGATGGTCACCGATGATCTCACAGAGATGATACGCGGCGATAGGGATCGCTTCTCGTGCTATGAAATTGTTTAAAAACGGACACAGGGCCCCTCTCGCATGGCCGGCATCATCGCCCTAATGACGCCAACTGTCACTAAAGGCCCCTCTTCGATCACGTGCTCGGCGATGTATCTTAATTGGTCCGCAAGTCGATCTTTATTAACGCACAGGCTAACAATAATGCAAAATATTACCCGCTCGAGGCGGCAAGTACATCCTGCGACGCAGGTAACGCATTTTACGTTTTACCATGTAATTAGTTACGATGGAGTTCCTGAAGAACTCCATCGTAACTCGTCATTGCGTGGAGAACATACGCGCGCGCGCGATTCGCACTAATATATGTACTTTTGCGCGGATTTTATGTGAATTGTACTCACTTCTTTTCACGAGCGTGCGTGATCATTGCGAAGATACATAGACAATCGTTAACGTTTTGCGGTAACGCATGCGTCTGCCCTACAATTACCAGGCCGTAACTCATCCCCGCTTCCAGCCGCATCTAATTACCGAGCTGATTACAAGCGGCGATTCGCTTTAACGACAACGCGCCACCGCGGCTGTTTCGAATTTTTGCTTGATTAACGCGATCACCGCGATTTCACTGCGGGATCCTGAATTCGCTGTTTTCGCCATGCGTGCCACGTCCATTAATTCCGATGAATGAATCACACGCAGGAGGTCATCGCGGCTGATAAATAGCGCGCTCGGAAAGTATTCGTATCGTGTGCATAATACTTTGATCCTTGAATCTCTCGCATTCATTCGATATCGATAATGTCGATTAGGGCAATCTATTATATTTTCTACGCAATTAGCGCAATCTTCGTGTACGCGCAACCCGACGAAATCGATGTATCGCATGTTATCACGCGTACACGAGACTTGCATCAAGAGAGATGCGAACGTATCTTAACTCGGGATCAGTCTGGGTCGGTTAGCCGTCTAGTGGCATTTATAACTCATCATTATTATTTGAGTTGATTTGAAACACGCGCGGTAGCGCCTTCCTCCTTCGCATGCGACCATCCTCGTCGTCGTCGTCGTCGTCGTCGTCATCATCATTACTCTTCTTCCTTGCGCGCCTGCCGGTGCCGCGCGACTCCGGCAGCTGCCACGAGACACGCATCGACGTATCCACACGCGCACGACGAGTATATAATAAAACTTATCGATGCAAATCGATCATATCGCATCATCGAGAAGCCATCACGACTGCCTCGAGTGATAAACGTTGCCGCAGCGAACACGCGACGACGGCGTTATTAATTAACGTACGGCATAATTCAATTGTAATGATCCGCTTAGTATATGGCGAAAAGGAAATAGACGTGAAGTGCATGGCCCCGGTCGATTATACATGTATAACATTGTATCTTTTACGTAAAGTGGGATTTCCATTTTTCTCGCGGAATCGAACTTTGGGTCGAAGAAAAAAGGAAGTGAGAGTTACGCGTCCGATTCGTTCGCGCGATAAAATCGCATTGATGGAATTTGCATCCCGTGAAGAACGTTCTTCGAGATTCGTGTTCGAGGCCGGTGTATCTTCTATGACGGATCGTACATCTTCCACATTTTCTGTCTCTCTCTCTCTTTCTATCTTTCTCTCTCTCCCTCTCTAGGATGTTAGGAAGCAGACGTAATCGTGCGATTGCACAGAAACAATACCCACGTCAATCCGTGAAGTTTTCGAGGCGAGTATTCCTGGCCGAGCGTTCGAACCTGCAACCACCGTCTCGAATCGCTGGTACGGAGGTACCCCGGCTTCTCGTTCTCCAGCGCCATCAAAGGCGCCATAAAAGAAGCGGTCGGCGATGGTCGACCGGGCCACCACCGGTGGCAGAGGCACCGGGTGAAATTTGTCAGTATTAAATAAATAACCCATAAAGGCGGAACATCAATCCACCGTGGAGGCATTAACGCCCGATATAGGGGGGGGGGGGGGCGAGGCATGGCTGTTATTTTTCATACAGCAGCAACGTCTTATATACGAGCGCGCCTATATATCGACGCTCACGCGTTCTTCTCCATGCCGTAAAGCGTAAAGGGAAGGACCTCCTCTTCCTCCTTGTTTCTTCCTCTCTTGGCTTGCTCCCATCTTCCTCCTTCTCCTCCTCCTCCTTCTTCTTCGAGGTTTTTACGACCGGCATGTTGGACCGTATCGCGAGTTACGCCGTAGATCAAAAGTGATGTGTCTATTATGACGTAAATACTTAAGATCCCTCGAGTCTCCGTTATGGTCTCCGACCTGGCCGAAGTTTCGTCTCGATACGCGGTGCCGCGAGATTCGGGCTTTCTTACAAGTTCGCTGCGGAAATTTTTTATTACAGAGCATCGTGAGATGACGGCACAAAACAAGGGAATGCGCCGGCGAACGGAGTTTCTTAAGGATAATCCTCAAGCTAACGTCAAACTATGCTTTAAATTTTAAACGAAATCTATTCTAATCAGAATATTTTAACAATCAACGTATGTAGTTGAGAACAGTATGAAGAAAACATAGCAAATCAATGGTACGTCTATGTACATCATCCGCTTCTTCTTCTTCCGTACGTTTTAATAATTTCAACGTATAGACGCATGGGAACCGTGTTCCGCTTCTATATTGCTTTCTTAATCTCATAGTTGCTAATTATCGCAAAATATTGATACGGTCGCGAGTTAACGGAGCAAGGCGGGACCACCGAGCACGCGGACGACGGCGCAGCGGCAGGCTTTAATCCGGCACGGGAGAGACACGGTTCTGAAGAGACGCGCGTGCGATGAGGCGATATACAGCCGAGGGAGCGGCTAAGACGAAAAGCGAAATCCCGGCAGAAGGACCGCTCGGAAGGGCCGCCGGGGAACGGGAACCGGCCGGCGGCCGCACTGTCGATACAAGGGGTCGATTGTGGCTTGAAAGGCACCGCCGATCCGGCGGCGCTCAGGCCGCATTCGGCAGTCAGGCCGGTGCACGGCGCACAGTGGTCGACTTGTGCCCGCGATACCGATTCCGATGCCGAGATTACGGCGGATTTCGCGCGGGAGCATCGCGCGGTCCATCTCCGACGGGAGCAGAGAGGAGAGAGATAGAGAGACAGACAGAGAGAGAGAGAGAGAGAGGATCCTCGCCGCAACGCGCCGCGGCTGCTATTAGCTTCGGCTTTGATTGGCCGTGTTTAATGAGCCGGGCGACACGCGTATAAATTGCTGCTTGCTGCTCGTCTTTGAAGATATTTCGAGGCGGTCGCGGGAGGATTCCTCCTCTTCCTCTCTCCTCCATCTCTCGGCGTTATTTCGCCGTGTGTACATCGTGAATGCCATCGCCGAATTTCGGCGAGCTACGTCCTCGCACTAGACACGCGTTGGCGCGCCTTGCCGACAGATAAATGGCTTCGAAAGAGAAAATGCGTCCGCTCATAAGCTACGACACGCGTATTAGCGACAGAGTTAGGTACTCCTTCGAGCAACACGGTTGGCGAGTTGCGGAATGGCTTTATTATTATTACTCTTGCTGTATAAATATCTTTAGGTATATCGTTAGATGTATATCTGTACTGTTTTAGACCTCAGATATCGTACCTCTAATTATTTCTTGCTTAATATTTTTTTACTCTTTTTACTTTCTTATTTTTTAATAATTGTTACATATTCTGATGTATGTATGCAGATTTATACTTTACATTTATATTCTAATATTGTTTAATATTGGAATTAATATTTTTCACATGTAGTTGATCCGTTAAATTTCACTCAATAATAATATTACGTTAGGTAAGAGCTTCGTTTTTTTTAATTTCTCAACTCTCGTTGTTATTCTTTCAAACCTCAAGTATCTGATTCGAGAAACTTAGGTAACGATGAAGATTTTCCAGTTAAATGTTCCGCGAACCTATTATGTTCAAATATCGCTGAAAAATAAAATTTATTTTTAAAAACACAAAAATTCTATACTTCCTCCCTTTTATTAGATAGATAATTTTGATAGTATTGACATATGAACTATAAATAAAAGAAATACACATATTTTAGAACAATATTATTATTTTTGTTTCTAAAATATAACAGTTATTAACAGAAAACATTTTTTGTTCTATTTTATTATTTTTATTAATATGTATATGGAAAAATGCTATATTAATTTGATTTGTCCACAAGTTTACTAGAGCACGTCAGAAATGATTTCACTGGTCATTTAAAAACCATGCAAAATTTCTTATGTTGGCCAGTATGGAAAGTGGTCTTTCATGAAACAAGGATTTTGTCTTATATTTTACAAAGTGCCTTTATACTCTTTATAACTGCGAAAATAGCTTGTTGCTGAGTGCCAACATAGTAAAGTTTTGTAATATCGCTCAATTAGCCCTGATATCGCGTGTTTTGCAAAATTCAAAAGATCTTGTATAGTCGCGTGAAAGTTGTTTGAGGAATATCCAGAAAACCTTCGAATACATTATTTTAAGATAGCATCCATAAGCGAGTTTCTATTTAAAAATTTATTCACGTAAGCATATATCTGAAGCAATATCGATACGTCTTATGTCTTATTGTGTAATTTAAGAGAACAAAATTGTGTCTCGTACATATATTATGTGTTTGTATATTTCTCACGTAGTATTATTCCCTTATATACGTTTTTTTAGTTTATACCTTCATAAACTTTCTAACGATTCTTACATATTACAAATATGTATGAAGTTATTGGCGTTATTAGATTGTACCGCACACAACTTAAAACTGGTATTTAACAATTTAGTTGATATTGCATAAGTTTTTTATTAATTCATTATACGTATTCTGGATTTATATAATACGTCTTATTTAAAATATAATGACCTTACGAAATTACATATTATTAGTTACAAGTTATTGTATCGATTCCTTATCAAAACATTAACTATATCTCGTACAAGGCAATAGCGTGATTATCGATTGAGAATATTATCAGTATATCAGACGTTCCCTCGAGCCGAGATCATGGTGTGTAATGGCAAAACGTGGTTCCGACATTTGTTACAATAAGCGAACCACCCCCCAAATAGAAGCGGCAACCGTGTTGAGCACGCTCGTACAAGGGTGGACCCTGCTCCGGATTTTATTGCCAATATGCTATAATTTCTGACATTAGATGCCGCTGACGCTTTCTCGTCCGCTCATTACAACCCTGCCCCATCCTCAAACGTGATCTTCCCGCGAAAGCGGCCACGCCGTCCTTTCGCGGATACTGATAGATGAAATTATGAGGAGGGATATCGAAATTGGACCGCGACCTCCGCTCCGTACAATCTTTCGGCTTCTGACGATATTACCGGAATGTGCGATGCGATAAGGGGATACGGATAAATGAAAGGAAATTGTCCAGCGCGAGATTGCAGTCCGCCTGTGAGTTTACGAACGCGTGCAAGTGGCGCCGAGATTACTTTCGGTAATTGTCCGGACGTGTTACTACCTGCAAAAGAATTTATTCTCGAGGAAAAAGGAGGATTTTTTTATATAAATACGAGGCAAACTAAAAAAACTTTTTTCAGATAAAAAGTATTATGCAGAATGACAGGGCGTAATGCGCTCTATCACGAATTGCCAATTCTGCAGAATAAATGTCTTTCGTTAATTGTTCGCAAAACTACTGTGATTACTCTCGTATTGCTTTCTTGTAGGCGAGCTTGTTATCGCGATAGAAATGAGCACGGGTGGTTCGCGGAATGGCAGGTCGCAGCGGCCATTTTCGCTGGCTCACCTCTTCGTCGCTCGGTGATTTCTCGGAGCAAATGTACCGCGAACTTTCCTCTTTCAATTGGCAATAAGATTTGATCGTTGCGGGAAATATCATCCAATTTCCTTTCTCTCTTGGCCGAGGCTAGAACATTGCCGCCCGTCCGCCTACTTATGTTCACCCTCTAACTTCACCATCAACCACCCTCTTTCCGTTATCCTTTACACGCCCGGTCGCGAGACATAAAGATGGCGAGGTCATCCCTTTGGTTCGCTGGTCGAAATTGCACCGGTGCAATATCCGCACCGGTGTTGTTCACAGTATCCGGCACTATACACGTTATACGATACGCTTATCGACTCCTTTTTTGCTAACGAGAAGGATATTCCCACGTTGGTGAATTTTATTCTCTAATTATCTCACTTAACGAAAACAAAATCATAAAGGAAAATAAAATCATAATGAAACGATCAATACTTGTTAATATTTGCTACAGGTATCAGATATCGTATTTATAAAAATGACTTGTAAATTACATAAAAAGTATTTTGATATATATTATTTAAACAATGAAAGTATCAAAGTTAATAAAGCACGAAACAGTCAGCTTAAGATATACATGCTGTCTGAAGCTTGAACGAACACTCGAGGGTCGTAATCGGGCGGAGGGGAAGAAAGTTATTCCCGGACGAAGTTTCCTCGAGACATTAGTTTATAATTCGGCAATCCCGGATCAGTATTTGTCACGATTAGCCGATCCCCCCCGCTCCTCCCACGGTCGGAATATCTGTTTCTAGGGTAGTCTCATCCCTTTCTTCACCCCTTCTTCGTGGATCCCGCGCGAGTTTTCATTAATTTCGCCCAATCCTGCCGAACTATTGTCGTAGTTACGCACAATTTCGACACGACAATGCCCAGCTTTCTCTGGGATTGACGTAGACGAAGGGGGAAAGCGGGCGAGGGGCGGAGAGGCCAAGCCTGTAAGGAGTTATAACGATGTCGAGTGGAAAGGGTAAGAAGTTCTCTGGGTTCAAAGCCCGGGGTGGCATGGATTATATTTCTCGTGTCATTTGCCTTCTGAGTTAGACCGATGACGTTTCGCCTCGAGTTTCTCCGTGGAAATCTTGCTATACGAAGCGAGAAGAGACTCGGCGGGAAAACGTGCTTTGATAGAAAGGGTTTCAATACAAATTAAGAATTTACAGTCATTTATAGTGGCGAGTGCTGTACATAACCTTCGCACCAACTACGTGCCTCAAATCGATATTTTTATCTATAGCTGATAAAGAACATGTTATGCTTATTAGGCTCTCGTCTCATTCTTCTGGTTAGCATTTAATGGTAACGATAATTTTGGAAATATTAATTTCAGAATAAATGTAGGATAGTCGCATCTTTTGTGGAACACTGCGATATGGTGAGGAAAAATATGCATCGTTGCTCGGACAAATATGGCACTCTCGTGAAAACTTCGACTCCTATATGGCTACTTTTGTCAACGTCGAACAGTATCTTAAGAATTAACCCCACGGGATTTCGAGACGAGACGTGGCTGCTGGCATGGTTGCCAGCGCGACGTGCACGTGGATGCTGGGAACACACATGTGTGCGTACCTCGGTGAGAGGATACATGAAGACTCGGGCAGAATCGTCCAAACCCATTTGCAATGTCACCCGGACAATTTCCAACGGACGAACTTCCATCTTCGAGCTTCGAGGGTGGACCCGCGATATTAGAACAAACGATTTCATCTACTATGTTCTCATGTCCCTCTCCCCGTCCCACTCCACGCCCGAGATCATCCTACCCGCATCCAGCTGACGAGATTTACGCGTGAGTTTAGGGAGTATAGGGACAATTTTATAAGAAACATCGCACAATCCGTAGGCGCATCTAGTTGCAGCATGATTTACTTAATATTTTTATGCTAGTTAGCCGTATTCCCCCCAACTAATAAGACTTGTTTATTAAAAATAATCTGGAATAATTATGACAATAGGATCACTAAGATTTATAGGATTATTGAAATAATTATTCATCACTAGTGAAACTGTTATTAATATAAATTAATTAGTATTTAGTGATTTTTCAATTATTTCATAATACATCATATAATTAATTAGTTGATTAATTTCATTCATGATCTTTATTGTACAATTGTTTTCCAAGTAAAATGTCTGAGAAACGTGTTGCTATAGATGACTGAAATCTGCTTATCGCGACACTCCCATCGATACCGCGAGAGGGTAGGATATAGATACTCGCGGGTTTTCATCGTTGGTATATGCAGGTATGACGTATGCAGGATGCAATACATCCTCCCCCTCCCCCCCATCCGGATTAAATACAACGACGCGCCCGGACGATGACTGCGTCGCGTCGCCGACGCGCTGGATAAATCGCGATTGCGTAATATCGCGAGCGAAGCGTTTGCGAAGCGCGAGTAGAGAATTGCGTAAAGGCAAATATGCGATAGACTACCTGAATGTCCCGTATTGTATGATTGTCTCCATTCCCCACCCGCTTTCTCCAAACCACCCCTGTCCGCCTCTCGTCTCTCGCCGCCGCCGCGTTTCGCAGGAAATGCCTGTCTTGCATTTCCCGGCATTGTAACCACCCCGTCGGCTTCGGAGTATTGCCAGCCTCCACGTTTGAATTGCATTACCTATTATTGCTTATTGTTCGGCGCCCGTTTCGCACGCTACGTGCTTCTCCTGTCCTCCCGCTCGAATCCTCCCTCTCCGGCCCACGCTTGATATTCCTTTCTGCTCGTCTGCGGTTCGTTTCATTCGATCGTCCTGCTTCTTCTTCGTCTTCTTACACCTCGTCGCCGCGATAGCTACCTCTTTTATATTCATAATTAAATTTTCGAGATATTCAATAATAATTAGTAATAAAAATTAATATCTTCGGAGGCGAACAGGGCTGCTACGAATAATACAATGAATCGCGACTTCTTTACGTCATTTCGCGGATAGATCGAAGAAACGAAAAGGCCAGATACGAAGTCGCACGCAAGGCGATTTGTCCCCGTTCACCAACGCGTATGCTAAAAACATACGAGATCAGATTCGACCGAGCTGGCCTGGAGCAACTGTCGCGCGATCCCCTGGCGCAGCTTACCGAGATTTTATTCGTTTTTACATATGACTGGGTGGGCGATAAGAAAACACCCGTGATATTTCACGTTTTTATATGCGGCCGCGTTTGCCTTGAGGTGTTGGCCGGCCGCATGTGCCTCCCCCATATAGAAATGTTATACGTCCTGGCCCGTGCCTGATATGCGAAATAAGTAGCCCCGGGCGTCGGGAAGGCCGCGGCCTCGTTAACTCGACGTCGTAATCCCGAATCGCACGTCGACGAAGGTAATCGTTTTCTTTCGCTCCGCAATCTCCTCGAATCGAGAATGAACTCAAGCTAAAATTGCGTCGTCACAAACGTTATTTAGTTTCAACATCATGGAAACTTTACAGATGATATGGTGAACACGGTGAGCTGTCCAATGCGTTCGCGACATCTTTCACAGAGACATCCAATTTCAGAAATCGCCGTTTTTACATCCCGCCGTAAAAGTGCCATTTTATCACTTTAACGTAAACTTGTTGCGGGGAATATGTGTATACATATTAATGGATTTCAATTCTACCTCAAAGCTACCTGAGAGACGCATTTGCCACGCGGTTAAAACGAAGGAACATGAAGCAACCGGCGCGGCGTGTAACTTCGAAACGTTCTTCCGGTGTCACGATTATGCCGCAACTTCGACTGGTAATCGTAAAAACTTTAGACGCGCCCCGCGACGAGGGGAGGAAACGATCGTATACATGTTACAGATCCACGGCAACGTGCGCAACCCGGTTTATGTACGCCCATGTGACAATATGGCGTTGCGGGTGGTTTGAGTGGCTATTGAGATGCTCGGTTCTCGAGCCCGGTGCCCTCACAAAAGAGCAGTACTTACCAGATATTGGAGGCAATGAGGCAGGCTACTTTTAACAAGACGACAACCCCCATCTCTCTTTCTCTCTATCTCTCTCTCTCCACTTCACCGATCCCCATGCTCGATACTGAACCGCCGTGCGATCCGTTGTTGTGGAATCCCATAAAATTACGAGCGCCGCGACGAACCCATTGATCCCGATTCCCTAACGAGGCACAAGTTGGGGATTACATAAGAGGATCCGCGGATCGTCTTTTCTGCGGACGGATCTTGCTTCACGATGCGCCGTGTTCGCTTCTCAAAGAGCGCGCAGCAGCAAAGGGTGGGTGGCTTTATTTAAACATGACTCCCTCCTCTCGTAAACACGATTCACTCGGCAAGCACGATCCGATGACTCGCAGCAATTAATGAGCATGCCGAGCAACAGTGATGATTCTAGAAAAATAAATCAATCGTGTATTAAGAAGTTTGCAAAATTTGAAATACAGAATAATATTAAAAAATTATTATTACACGTGTTACGTCACGTGAAGCGTTTATTATGCGGCGCATTCTCTTCTCGATCCTCTTCTTCGCGGAGAATGATTTTAGATTCGACGAATCAAGCGGTCCTTTGTCTTGATAATCTCGGGCAAATTCGTAGTTAGCGGAAGTTGGGCGTCCGCACGAAGGCAAAATTTGCAAAACAAAGCGCCGATTTGTCGAAATTTATCGGGCGCGTCACGCAATTAGGTAAATAAGCAGTCTAACTGTGAACAGCGTCAGTACACCGGGCCGGATGGAAGGGTGTAACGACAAACAATCTCTCTTTCTCTATTATCGCTCTCGTCCTCGCAGCAGAAAGCAACAACATTTCATTTCATTTGTTCAGCCCCCGAGTCCCGACGCGCATCTCTCGACCCGACGCCACCCGACGTCAAACGCGCCGCACCACTTCAATTCGAACCACCCTCTAATTTGCTCCTATGAACGCATTCCTCTTTTGATCCCGCTCTCTATCACTGGCAACACCGTGATTTTCGCTAATCGCCGATGCGAAAGCGGAAACATTTCCTGCCACGGTTTATTGAATCTTTTACCAAAGTGTGCCTGTATCTCTTACCGTTACCTTTAATTACGTTACTCAATAAATGATGGATACTTTGTAGGCTTGAGGCTCGATCATGAGAGAAAGAGAGAGAGAGAATAGATACCAATTTAATAATTTAAATTAAATAAGATTGAAGAAGCATTGTTCGTGAAAGAGAAACTATTGGCTACGAAAATAAAAGAACGTAAAAGGTCGAACACGTAATTAAGGAATCGTCTACGCCAGTTGAATTAATAAATAAATTGTACACCGTATGAAAGGCGGTACCATACTTAGACGGCAGATAATTGCTATATTATCGACGAGCGCATCGCAGAAAAATCCAATAAACGCGCTCGTACTGGAAGACGCACGCAACGATCGTGCAGTCACCTTCTTGCCGGAGCCATGATCGACAGGCGACTGCAATAAAAGCGTAGACATCGATAATTATCCGTTTTTACGAGGCTATGTGCGACTCCCGCGCCGCGTACTCTCCTCTCTTGCTTGTCCCTCCTATCCTTTCGAGACTTTTCTTTCCCTCTCACACGAATCCTCCGCGCACACGTACGTCGACCTCTCGTACGTCGCGCGCGCTGACGGAGAGATAAAGAGAGATTTCAATTCCCGGAATGAAAATTGCCGATCAATTTAACAATTGACCTGAAATTCCGCGATAATAAAGCGCAATCATACGGCCCACATGGAAACCGTCGGACGGATCGGTGCGTTTTTAGTTTACCGTTGACGCTGACGTTAGGTCGCCCGCAAGCCTACGGAATTACTCACGCTCTGAGATCGGATGCTCTAACGGGTGGATCGAAAGGTTCCTGATCAGAAATGGAGAAACTTCGAGAAGAAGCTATTTTGCACGTATATCATTTATTGTATTAGCTGCAACAATAATACCAGTGCAACATGTAATCTCATAATTGTATCCTAATTCATTTCCGATCTTGTTTTTCATGCACATCAATATTTTAGTTTGCAATTTTGCTCCAAGCTGATAATTGTTCGTTAGCTTTTCTGACTACATCGATACCATAGATACTTGATTCAAGTGTTACCTTTCTTTTAAGTTTAGGACTCTGTAGAGACGCTCACGCATTAATCGATATAAAGATGACAGTAGAGGAAAGAGAAAACTGAAAAGGAAAATGTAATATAGAAAATTGTTACCGAGTCTCGTTATGAGGCATGAACGTGCGGCAGGATCCGGGCTACTGTTCGCTCTTCTGTTTCACGGCCACCCAGTACCTGAGGTTTCCGGACCGATGAGTAAGATCGCGTGTGTGGAAAGGGCCGAGTAATTAAGTCTTCCCGATGTTGGCTCCCGACGGCTGCCAGGAAAGACGGGCAAAGACGGCCTTTATTCCTTCGTCGTGTCATTATTTGCGCATTGGTGCACTGTTACGACCAGACGCGCGTCCGCGCGTATTTCAAGCGCGCCCCTGTGAATATTCACGAGGCCATCTTGCCTCGTTTCTCGGATTACTGACCTCACCGTGGAAGGATATGATGAAAGGACACAAGTTCTTCGTGTCTTTATCGCTTGGTCGTCGTTGAATCATACGATAACGATCACGTCAAGTGATGTACCAGATGACTCCATTTGCTCTCTGCATTTCTTTTCAACTTAACGCATCAGCAATGTTCGTTAACGTATTCCTAAAATTTAGCGAGCTAATTATGCAGCTTGTAGCATAATTACTTTTCTTTCGTGTTTGCCGTTTTATCTGTTAGTGTGTCAGCGTAATGAGATATTAAATTTGATTTGATGGGTGGTACTGTGGTAGTATGGTTCTCCCATGTGCACATTCAGGTAAAATATTTTAAACGTCTGCATAAAATTGTGCCCCATAGTGCAACGTATGAATGAAGAATCGGGGACATCACGTATCATCCGCGGGTACGATTAACGGAGGAAGGGAATATAATCCTCCATTTTGATTCCCAAAGGGCCCAGCAAAGGGCAGGAGCAGCGGGCCGATGACGAATTCAGCATCTGGCCGCAACATTTACGGTCTATAATGCGCTTCTTGCGTCGGATGACCGGCGCAAACGCGAAACATCAAACGTCACGGAGAAAGAAGAAACGGAGGAAGTTGAAGGAAGAGAAAGAGAGAGAGCGATGTAGTAAAGTCGAGTAGGAGAAGGAATTATGAGAGAGTCAAGAAGAACGGAGAGCCGCGAAAGAGAGGCAGAAAGACAGAGATGGAGGCGGAGAGACGTAACGCGCGGCAAAAGAAAGTCGACGGAACGTTTTCAGCGGCACGTCGGCGCTTTGTGAGCGCACACAATCGTAAGATCATGCACCCTTTTTTCGCGCTCGTGGAAGAAAAACTTAAATTGATGCGAGTGGTTCGCGAGAGCGAGACGTACATGCCGCTTCTCCTTCGCCGACAATCGGCGACGGCTACGATCTGTAAGGACACGCGGCAGAGGAGGGACACGGTAATTAGTCACACGGATTCCCGCTGCACTCACCTCTCGTCGTGAGACGTATCAGTGATGCGTTTCGTGTATTATTTATCGTTCACTTTAATGTCTGCGCGAAAATTAAAAAACTATATGTTTAAAAATATATGTTCTACACGCAGAACTTAACGAGTCGCCTTATCCTTGTACGGCTATTTATTGAGAAACTGTCCTTTTTTTATTTGCGACGCTATTATACATGTCTTTTAAAGTTGTTATTTATTTCATGCTATTTTATTGTACACTGTTGTTTAATCGTTATTACCATGCTTGATCTCAGTCAATTTAAAGTTGTTAATTTTTTATAGAAGATAATATCCAATCTTTGTGCATCAACATCAGCTGTTAATGACAGATCATTGTACGGATTATGTACACTTGGAGAGCGCAGGCTCCGCGCGGGGTATCGCGATTTCGCGCAAAGTATCGCATCGGAGAGCAAGTGCGCGGCTACAGTTTTTCGCGAGGCGCAATGCACTCTTCTCCTCGGACGCCGCATATGGCGGATACAGCGGGCTCCTCATTCGTTCCCGTCTAATTCAATAAGCCACCGAGCGGAGCCGCCAACGGCTCCAGATGCAGCTGTGCAGCCGATGACTCCGGGCGCGCTTTTTGCCTCATTAAGACTATCGTATGAGGCATAATAGATTTTCACAGAAGTCCGGCAGAAGCCGGACCCTCGTGATTTATCGTCTCGTCTCGCAATTTGACATTCCTCCTTTTTTCTTCCACCTCGGTCATTGTCGCGCAAGTACAAGCGAGCGGACGACGTTCATTACCACTGGCTATCAACTTAGCTGGTGCTTGGCTAGCGGTCAGCCAGATTAAATAAAGTATCAATTTTGAAATCGCCCGACTCCTCGACAATAACCGCGACATTGCCGTTTCGCGATACACCAGGTCGGGCGGGCTCCTTTGTTCCCGAGGGAAGATACGCGTACTCGTGAAATCGCGGCCGCCACGAACGAACGACCGACTGGTTAACGATTCTCCCATCCATTCCGCTCTCGAAATACTGCAACGCGGAGGCTGACAGGGCCGCCTGCCACGTTGTTTACACGTTGTCATGTATCCCAGACGTGGCTGCTATCGACAGCCTCCACTGGCTGGCACGCATTCTCGAAATGAGTTATTTCGTCCGCCGCGTCGGCGAGAGGGAAAGGGTAAGAGAGCGAGAGAGAAAAAAAGTATCGGTGTATGACGCGTATCCCCGCGTCGAAGGAAAATATTGTCGCTGACACCGCGAAACCACCTCCGCTCCGGCCCCTGGTCACCCCCTTACAGGAGTGGGCGAAGCGAGGGTTGAAATGTCGGCGTTATTACGGCGGCTGAAACGACTACGAATCGTATAGCCGACGCTGACTGGATAATGTATCGCGCGAATTGCCACTCCGAAATGGATTCCCGCTTGCATTGTAGGTTGCAGCGAGTGCACATAATAATTGTACGGCGCTGTGTGCGTCCGTGTACATGCGACACGCGCGCGCGTATACGCGCGACGACAACGTGCGGTATGGTGTGTCGCGGGTGTCATTTGTACGAGGTACAGATAAGGTAATTATATTTTAAAACGTTGATTCACCCCCTCCGGTCTGGACACGCTTACCGCGTCTCGCGCGTGTTTGCGCGCGGGTAAATCGGAACCTTTAAAGATGCTGGGTTAATTTAAGAATTTAACATAAACAGCGTAGAGGGATAAACCCTCTAAAGATACTTTTGTCCAGGCGAACGCATGGAATTGCGTAACAACGGGGAATGTACAATTTTTTCGGCGGATTTTCGGGATCTTTCGAGCGGAACGTGGAACGACTAATAAATTCCAGGCACGAACACCGCCCTCGCGATGAAGGGAGCTAATTAAAAATTAACCCGCAGAGGTTCCGCGAACGTTCGTCCGAAATAATATCGAACGCCGGGAGCCATTACACAGCTCCCCGTTGCCGCGTTTTCCTCCGGTTTCTCGTTTCTTCCCCCCCGTACCATTTTCTCCCGCGAATCAGGAAGCGATTTTTGTGAAGTGCACCCGGCGAAAAAAGGGGTGGCTCGGCCACTCAGCGTTCACCCGTGTTCATTACCTATATTTTTCTGTCTTACGCGCCTCGTTAGACACGGCGTACTCAATAATCGAGAGTCCCGCCGGAGTCCCCAGGTTCGCTATACGTCTGGACCCGGATTTTCATATTTTACTTCAATCTCCAGTTCAGCCGCTCGACATACGTCCACGAGAAAGGTCAGACACACTCGTGCGGAATTCATACAGCGTAAGTACAGCGCGACGGAGCGGGGACGGAGGGAATTTACATCTGCCACTGGTATACTGTTGGATAGCTCTTGCTCGCGGCAAAATTATTTAGTAGTAATTACTACCGGCCGCCGTCTAATGACGCCGGGCATCTAGTGACGCGATTTTGAAAATATTTTCAAAGGTAACTCGCGTACGCGCGCGCGTGACGTTATTACGCGCGAAAGAGCGCGGCGGGATTTTTCTGAGGAGAGTGACGCTTAATTAATTTTTCTCATGTTGCCGCGGAGACGTCGGGCCGCGGAGTGCAGCATAATGCGTACCCGTGCATTATGTGTGTGCTGCGTACATGTGAGCCTCACGATTAAAATTGATTAATTTTCTTTCGGTATCGCGAGCGGAACGGAGATCACCGGGAAGCGGACGCGTGATTAATCGGCGGCGAGGATCGCAATCGGCAGGAAAGTCCAATCTGATCGAAACGAAATCGCATCCGCGGAGGATTGGATTCCTCTCCGGGCGTTATGCTCCATTCCGCGGTGGGCGAGCGCGGTCGTGCATTAACAACCGTCGACATAATGCTAATTCGAGAATTGATAGCGCGCGGAGCTGATGAAGAGTTTCATTTCCTGCTATAACGCGCCGCCATTAATCACCATACCATTTGTGGAATTCCGCATCTAAACGCGCGTTATCTATTAATATTCGAGCGTAATTAATTGCTTAAGCCTGACTGACCGGCCGGCCGGTCGATGCAATTCTCGCGCGTTCTCACAATTAAAATGCAATAATTATTTTCAGCGCAGGGACCAGCGCGCTATATCGCGCGTTGCGGACGCTCGTCGACAGGCTCGATAGGCGCGAATCGGGCGCGATTATCACCGACCAGCTCGCTCTCATGATCATCATCGAATGGGAGGATAGAGAGAGAGAGAGGCAACGGGGTGCGAAGGAACGCAGGGGGTGTACCGGGATGCACTCGCGCGCAGCAGCATGATGCGCGCTAACATATACATGAACGATCACGCGTTGGCCGCCGTTGACGATCCGTCAGCGGCGCCATAACGTATAAGCGAAGCGATGATAACATCAGCGGCACTTATAATGCAAATTAGCTGGTGACACTCGACTCAGTAACAGAGTAATGTAATGCGCGAATAAATGGCAACAACTGGCTCGGCGCATCGCGCTGTCAAATGCGCCCTGAACTCACATAAAGCACCCGTTGGCCGCACCGGTTTGTCAGCGTAGGCGTGAGTTGTAGGTGTGCTTCTGATGGAAATATTGACTATTACGCGCGACCGGGAAATGTGTATCATTGAATTGCCCCCCGCCATAAATATACCGAAATTCTGCCGGGCGCATTTCATACTTTTGATTTATCCCCGCGCGCGACGCGACGCGACGCGAGACGAGGCGAAGCGAGGCCGCGCGTTTGCGAGCGGCTGCGACACAATTCGCCAGGTCTCGTTGTGTTCTCCCGTTCCAGAGGGGAGTCCTTAAACCCCGCGACCCTGTTGATGACAGGTTGCGCGGGGGTGGCTTGCGCGTTCCGATAGACACGCGGCGTCAAATGTCTCCACGCGGCGAGCGAGGCATCGGACACGTTTGAAACGTCCAGTCGGCCGCGAAAACGAATGAGGTACGAAGCCTTCACGGGGATGCCTTCACCTCCATGTTACGTACCCCAGCACGTTTGTACTCGAACGTGCGCGTCGTTTTGAGTGTACGCGTACGCGCTTGGGATTTTATAATATTATACATAATTGACAGTCATCATTTTGCGCATTACCTCACACGTTTCTTCTTTTCCCCGAGTGTTCATCTCTTCTTCGAACACTTTTTAACGATTCGACGATCACACCGAGCTCGTAAATGCAAATGTAATCGCGCAGGCGAGCCAGACTCACGTTGACTCGCTTAAAGGGGAAGTGAAATATCACTTTACGTAATTACGTCCAGCATACACGCGCATACACGCCTTCGAATCACTTCGGGCAGCCTTTTACTTAAAAAGCCATTCATTTTCATGTAAGGTATCGTGTAAGAAATTTTCCCGCGTGGCTGACTCACTGCAGATAATTCCGCATAATATCATTCTTAGCGTTTCGCGTGAAGAATTACACCCTTCTTCGGGCGATGTGTACTGCGTCGAATGAAGATCTCTCATTATGATGGCATTGTAATACTCCCCTCCCGCCTTTACCCGGGGATCGAGACGGAGTACACGAAAAAGGTGGAGTTTGTCGTACCATTCGTTGTCGGCCCGAGCAGAAGTCGAGTGACGTGAGGCTTTATGCCAAGCCGATACAATACGCTTCCCGATGGATTAGCGAGCCGCATCGATAGCACCGGCTGCGGCGTTATTAATAGAGCGACATGTGTTGCAGGTCGCTTGCGTCGTATCGATACTCATGTCCAATTGCGCATAAATTATTGGTACGCTGTGCCTGACAATCGCGCGGATATTGATGCGATTATCAATAATTTCCTGCGCACAGGGGTCGCGACGTCGCCATGCGTTCGTGCGCGGCTTTTACCGGCCGACACCAGTACCCGGTTCCGTTTCACACACAGATGATTCTATCGTGCTGATTATTCATCCTTCAGTCGATTAATTCTCACGCTCATGTTTCAAGTTGAAAGACTACGTAATCAATTCTCTTTGATTACTTAGCATGTACAAGTTTTTTGTCTTTAGAAATGAAGTGATCGTCATTATTACAATGCGTTGCGGTTTGTCCCGCTTTTTTTGTTTTACGAATATCCCTTTCATATTCGGGATCAGCGTGCCAGTACCGTGAGTTGGATTGATACATTACCGCCGTTTGTTAACTCGCTAACTACACAATGAACGTGTCGTGATGCGTGCACTAACGGCGTGCAAAATAATTCGAGCTGTAACGTTTCGCAGAAAACGTATGCCACAATTTGCCAAATCGTTGTTTGTCGCGCACGCGATACGTAATAAGAGAATGCCTGATTTCAAGTGCCCGATAATCGCGCTCATAAATAAAAATTAAAAAAAAACAACAGCAGCAATGCAGCAGCAACGTCGGCGGCGGCGCGGCGTCAACCGCGTTCCGGACGGTGTTCGAAACGCGCGCGCAGTACGCGGCTCCGGGAAAAAAGGGAAAAAAAACAAAAAAATTCGAGCTTCTTTCCGCGCGGAATTCACGCTGCTGCGCGATTGAATTAATCGGGTAATTGAGTTAAGTACTCAAAAATCCGCCGGCGCTCCGCGCATAACGCTCGTGAAATGCGCATGAAATAATTTCGATGTGCATTTCAAAACGTAAAGCCGCGCGACCCGTTCTATAATTAATACGGCTAACGGGTTATGTAGTCTCCAACGACAAATTTTTGGAATCATAAAAACACGCTTTAACATATTGCAATTGCAATCGGGGAATACGGCCGCGTCGCACCGGTGCACCAGGCCGGGCAGAAGGGCGGCGGGGAATGAGAACGGATGCATATTGGTGTCGCTAACGTTAATAATGACGTTTTCGAGGGATATTCATATGGTGGTGTGCGCGGGACGCGGTGCCGATGATGTACACGCGTATTATCGCGCGTTCGGCCGACAAAAAATACTCGACTGGCTGCGGATCTCGCTGCCGGGAATTATTAATGCCGGGAATTATTTTCTCGTCGCACATCCGATATTACGTAACAAAGGAGACTTACATGAGTTTTCATTTGGGTATTAGTGTAACACCAAAAATAAACGGAGGAAACAAGAAAGAAAAAAATATCCAAATTCCAGGAAACGAAGAGCTGCGAGAGCTCAACAAGACTCGATGGTATTAAAACTCGGCCGTTTTACGCGACGCGGTTCCGCAGCGGTTCCCGCGAATTGTCACCCGCCTCTCCCGCGATATAGTTTTATTCAACGCTAAACAGGCGGCGGTGTCGGAAGCGCGCACAGCTGTTCCGTAATTAATACAGTCGACGGTTCATGTAATCATCGACGACAAAGTTTCGAGCCCATAAGGACGCCATGCTTTAACGCCGCGCGACAGCGAGAGCGCGCGGGTACATCGCGTTGCATCGGTGACGGTGAACGGCGGGAAAAGGGCAACGACAATGAAGTGGAGAAGAGTGGCAAAGAGCGGCGACGGGGCGGACGACCAGGGGAGAAGAGGGAGATAGAGGGGGTTAACGGGAGGGAGACCCACACGTGCGGTGTGTTGGTGCCGACGGTGGCCGGCATGGTCCGCGGGTTCATGGTGATAGTAGTGCTAGTGGTGGTGGTGGTGGTGGTGGTGAAATTTATACCGGATGCCAGCCACCTAATAACGTTATTGCGTTGTATAAACTGCGAGAGAGCGGCGGTGCGGGCGCACGGTGGAGCACATTAAAGCCGCCGTCGGCACCATAGAAAGCGCGCGGGCGCGCGCGCGCGAGAGAGAGTATAAATAATACACCCGCGGTCATTTCCGATGCCGTATTTAGTTTATTAGCGCGACCTGGAATTTTTTCGCCGCCGTGAGCACTAACCCGCCGAATTACAGGATACAGTTTAGTGCGAACCGTAGTCGGCCGCACCTCTCCGCGTCCGTTTCGTCCCCCTTCTTCTTCCCGCATGTCGGTACGCGCATACGGAAGTCGCTGGCTTTACGACGGTGACAAAAATTGCCGCGACCCTGTGGCAGTTCTCGACAACGACAGCGATGACGAAAACGTGCTCCACTCTTCTGAGTAACTGTAGCTAATTTTATAAGACTGCATTTGATCGGCGAATATTAGGAGAAAGATTGTCCATTCTTTGGGGGACGTTGTAATTTTAATTAAATGTTCTAAAATTACAACATTGCCGATCAAATGCGATTTTATAAAATTGGCTTGTTAGAGATTACGTCTTGGTAATCAAGAGGGGAACAAGACTTGGTCACTTCGAGAAGGAGCGAGACGATAATTTCGAGAACGACATCGGTGGTGCTGCGTTCTGAAGAAACACGTCGAGATTACGAGTTGGGATAAATCAATGTCGAGTGGTGCCCTAACCTGGCTCAAACGGGCGCTGAGCCTTCATTGGTTGACTTAAGAAAACTAGCAACCCTTCGCGAACGTTTCGAGTGCCTCGTCTCGATCTGGTCTGTTTACACAAGATCGCGTACACCAGATGCAACGTCGTTAGGAAACGTTCCTGAAATTACGTGATGTTTGTTTAACCCGTTACTGCCTAGTATTACGCTTCATGATGGAACAGATTCTTGTTGAGATTATATAGAAAGCAACAACCGAGAAAAAGGAAAAATAAATAAAGAGTATCATTAGGGTTTGGATGACAGCAAGATATTTTCTATCTGTGATGCATAATAATGTTTTTGCATCGATACATTGTTACTCTGTAAACCGGAAGGATAACTCACGCGCGGAAGTGTCTCAACTGATCGACTCTTACATTGTTCATCAACAAATCTGAAGCTTCTGGCTAAATAAATAAGTCTAATTTATGGAAATGTAAAAGTCCCTATCCCCGTTATAAATAAAAAGCTTGTCAACGAGTGGAAACAGATGCAAGGTACAACCCGAAGTCTTGAAGCTTACGTTGTAGTTACGGAAAAATTTTCGGCATACGGGAACATCTGTGTCGCGCGATGGAGAATGTATACACGCATGGGGTGGTCACCCTATCTTCGGAAAAAAGAGAGGGAGATAGTCGTCTCGAAGGCAATCCAGGACGTTCGATTTCCCAGACTGGCGCCAGCACGCCTCGCGTCTGTTTGTGGCCGCGTGGAGTGCCTGCCGCGGGTTTTCCTACCTAAATCCATTCGGGAGTGCCTGATCTATGGGGGCTTCGGCTCCCGTTCGACCCCCTCGACGATATCCCGGAGCCGGGACGAGAGCACTCGAAAGGGCACTCGATCCATCGACGCCGTCGATCCTGCCGTTCGACTTGCAAGTCACAGACGGAGTCTGAGCAGCCTCCCACCGTGTTTTCTTTCGAAGAAGAAGCGTGTGGCTCCCCGGATACGAACGATTTATTTACTCGGACGATACACCTCCTGCCAGCTTTACGATCGACTCACATGACACGTCGTCTCTCGCTCCCGCGCTGCTCCCGCTTGAGTGCCAGCATCTGATATTTATAAGGGCGCGTCGCGTCATCTTCGTACGAAGTCCTGTTCTACGCGACCAGAAGGGTCGATCGAGTCATGGGGGCAGGTCCGGTTCTTGAAACTGACACACTTCATAACAAGCCACCAGTCATCCTGATAAGATCAATCATTTTCTCACAATCAATTGCAATTGTTCAATACATAATCTTTTTCGTACAATGCTCTATATTTCTCTGTCGACATGTATATATATCAAGATACATGTAAAAAAATTCGAAAATATTCATTCATCTCAAACAGCCTCATTGCTGCAGTTTTAAGGTTGAAGTGAGCGAAGGTGTCCGTTTGTTCCGAGCGTTGCAGGAAGAGCGTGTAATGCGCGGACAATGCGGCGGCTCGTCGGCCGATGTGGCACAATGGCAGTCAATAATGCGTGTGATTTGTGCAATAAGCGGCTATTGCACGCGCAGCCGGCGCCGCGCAATTCGACGCTGCAAAATCGTCCTGCCGCCCGGGACATCGCGGACGCACGTGCGTGCCCGGTTTAGGCGATATCCGGTGCAACGTGCATCGTCGATGTTACGTGTATTTGCGCTTGTCATTACGTGCCGCACGGCCGATATGTATTGGAGATACCTAGCGGTGCGTCAGTTTCGTTGATGCCGCTTAACGATACGCCGATTACAGCTTCGGATCTGATATCGTGAATACAGCTTGCGGAAGAGAGTTTGCATTAATGTGCTGAATCGATATAATGATGGAGCGTGTCAAGAGTCGCTGCTGTCTGCGCATTACGCGTGTTTCGGATAAAGATGTAAGATAAAACATATACTTTTTTTGTATTTGCCGAATACAAAATTGAGTCTTCTGAATTGGAATCCGTTAATCAAAGCGTGTTGCATTATTATCCAAATTAAATACAGCTTCTTGTGTATCAAAATTAATTTCTAGAAAATAAATAATTTTTAATAACTGTGATAATGAATTTATTTGCTCTTTTTTGTTCTCTGCTATTATCGTCGTTGTTATATTTGTTAAATCGTTACGTTAATTCTGTCACGTTCATCCTTCGATATATGTCGAAAATGGTCGATGTTGCACTGAAATGGGAGTGTAAAAAAGATCGAGTGGAACATTACGACAAATATATTCGGCGCAAATTTCTCCTTCTCTTCCCCCATATACATAAAAAACGAGTTATATCACCAATCGGCATTATAGCACGGATAATAAAACCCCCATTGCAACCGTCCGCGCAAACGTTCGCCATCGAATTCCGTCCCTCAAAAATCACATCGACAAACGCAGCGCGCACATGGATCGATCGTAAAGATCGATGGCGATCATCGCGTTGCAATACTCCTATGTGGACACGAGCAAAACACACAGGCGGCCGAGCGCTCGCCGAAACCGAAACGAAGGATCAGTGGTTCGTGCGGGACAGCGAGTAACGCTCACGGGACAGAGAGGAGCGAGAGGGGGATGATGATGCAGTCGATGGGTGGACGATGCTCACGCACGCGGCGCATCCGGGGATGCCTTGCCACACCATCAACGTTCTCTCTCTCCCTCCCTCCCCTTCCCGCTTTCTCTCTCTCGTTGTGTGACGAAGGACAGAAGCTGGCGGTTGTGTCGCGCCGATACACCATGCCATCGATGCACCGCTCGTGCTCGATGCACCGAGCCGCATCGCGCCGCGCCACGTCGCACCGCGGTTCGACCGCCGGTAGAGGCGAGATAGGCAATGCAGGATAGGATACATATAATTACCGGGGGGGATCGTGCTCCATTTCACACATCGCACACCGTGTGATCGCGTCACACGGCTGACGCCTCGCCGCTTCTCTCTCTCCATGTAGGCGCGGACTCCGGCCTCGCTCCGCGAGTGCATTCTCGCTCTCCATGTGCACGCACTTGCATATATATCGGGTGGGTCGATTCGGATTTCACGCTACACCGCGATCGAATGGCCGTGCGTGTCGCGATTCCTTTCCTGTACGAAGATCGAAGGGATGGGAATGATTATTGTCCGATCGTGACGCGTTCTTGCGCGCGCGCGCGCGTATATATTTTATGGATTTTCTGCCGTGTGTTTGTCGAATGCGCGAGGCACGGTTAATTGTTCGCCGCGACGGGCATTTCATTCCGCGGACGTAAAATGCGCGTAATGCATAATGAAACGTCAATGCTAAACTTGTAGGGGAAAAAGCAACCGTGACAATCTTTAGTTCCTCAATATCAGCAGATGTACAGGTTGAAAAAAAATTATCAAGATATAATATTCATATAAAAATTATACATGATACGGACGAAATTACAGCGACCCAGCCTAGTGAAGCAGAAAGACCCTGGAGTAATTAAAACTGCGTCCGCACAGTAGAAAAGTAATCACGACGCGAACAGCCATCCATCCTTTCGTTAAGATACGTGAATTGCAAAGCCGCGCGCTCGATCGTGAGTTAATCCAAGCACCGTATTACCGTGGAGGGGGAAGGGGTGGTTTCGACACATTGACGGCGATACAGTAGGGCGGTAGCGAACAGCGGACACCAGATACTCGACGGTCCCGCATCCGCACGCGCGCACCCACCTACGCACACACACACACACACATACACGCATCGATATATATATCGGTGTCCTCTGTGGACGCGCGCGCATGTGTGTGCCTGTGTGTGTGTATCCGCACGAAGCAATTGAACGGCGAATGATTCAATTTGTCAGACCAATGAGTTTGTCAGGTGCCACTCCATGCCGCGCCGTACGACGCGCGAGAGCTCGAATTGGATTTGATTTAACGTTGCGCGTATTGCCGCGCATTACACACTAGAAATATCGCAAATCTCTCGCACGGCATCCAATTACTTGTTCCCCGAATACAATGCGGGAAAGCCGCGCGCTGGTGTTGCCACGTACGCGAGCGCGCGAGCGTTCATCCGCATGAAACTCCCTGGGTTTCGACATAACGGAGATCGTTGTTCGGTGTACCAGCTGTGCGGATCTATTGGAATTTCGAAAAACATTATTCGCGATCATGCTCGTATATTTTTACAGCTCCAACTACACGTATCGCGACAAAAAAATCATGCCCGGAATGGTTTGTCTGTTTCAGACGACGTTTACTCAGCGCAACCGATGGAACAAGCTTGCAGCCTCATGCATCGCGGTACTTGCGTTGCGTTGATTAAAAAAAAAGGTAAGAGTAGCCTTGAACAGTAATAGCAATCAAGGTAATGGAATCATGCAAGCTGCGTCATAATAAACGTGATTAACAATCAGAAAGAATTACGACTTGTAAGATTTATATTTTTTGGAGTGATGATGTAATTATTTCAGCAATAGTTCGCGCCAAGAAGCAAATACAGATAGGAGTACTACATTTGCGTCACAACATTAAAATGGCGAATTACAAAAAGACCGGACGACACACGTTCTCCCAGACGATTTCCGCTTTTGCTCTGTGATCCGACATCCTTATCTTTTGTCTCCGCGGTGAACGAGCGTTGCCATCCGGCACCGTCCTGACTTAATTAAATGGTTTAAGTCCCCCGGCGAAAATCCGAGGCCGATATCCGCTGGCGAAGCCGCGGGAAAAAATATTTCAGCCGGATTAAGTACGTGAGCTTTAGAAAAAGGTTACAGAAGGCGAGGCCGCCGGCTGCCGGCCGGGAATAAATTCTAATGTGGCGGCATTATAATTGCGCGGTTTACGTTTGCCGCCGGCCAAGGGCTGCACCGGGGCCAAATTAGCGACGATCATTATTTATGTCTCGCGAGGAAAAGGGGTTAAAATGGCCACTCGTTGCCGCGGCGTGCTTCTATAACGGAGAAGACAAAGGGTAGTTAGCCCCTTGTCCGGGATGGGGGCTCCTCGAAAATCCGGGAAATTACTTATCCCGCCGAAATGACTCGTCGAATTAAGGCCATTGATAGGGACGCGTGTCGCTTCAACATGCTCGCTCCCAATTACGCTATTCCCGAAGAGCGGAGAACTTGATCTTGATGACAGATTCTTCGATGATCATTCGCATCAATATTTGACCAATATTTGAGTCACAGCCAAAATTTCACCTGATATTTTAATCAAGAAAGCATTCATTAGGGTAGGAGGTTTCGGGACACCCGTACACGTTAATAAACAACGCTAAATGATTCTACGCGTTACAGCTGCGCCGTTATGCGCTCCCCCTGCAATTTGCCCGCGATTAAGTAATTACGTATGGATTCAAAGTGCGTCGAAAGGTGCGCGACGCGGTGTCGGCGACGTGGTTTATCGCACCGATAAGACGACCGGCGTGTACGGACGGTGCACGCGTGCACCGTTCCTCCTTTCGTTCTTTTTTTCCTGTTCTCTCTTTCCTTTAATAAACGATACGGGGTTCGTAATTCATAGAGCGCCGTGACAGCGCATCCGTCCGTCCGTCCGGACTTTATAACTTTATGGTGCAAGACAAACAGCATGAGCGACTGATAAGTAGCTATCTGCCGTGTTAAACATGTTATCCTAACCCGTTACCGACATGTCTACGCCAAAGTGCAGATAAGCAACAAGTGTGCAGTTCGCGTCGAGCCGTTTGGGAAAAGATATTGTGTACTCGCTTCTCGTTAATTATCCCTCGCCTCTTTCACGCTCTCTTTTTTCCCTCCTTCTCTCATTTTCGTTCCCCGTTCGGTCGCCGGCACCGCCAGCGTTAACGCCCGCTGCCTACCAATAACGGACGATATTGCACTCATCGAACGAGTTTTCACGTCGCCGCCGTCGTTTAATTCCACTTCACTCCACGTTCGCCGTCCGGCGAACGGTAGAATCCGCGATGGAACGAGTAAAGCGCGAGGGTCGAGTGACGAACGGAAAGACAGCGCGGCACGATCGAACGTTTTAATGGCGGGAACATTTCAGGTGGTCGTGCAAATTAGATCAATTAGAATCGCGTTCCGATTAAGAGCAATTAAAAAAGAATATTCGTGGCTGAGACCGCGAGGAATATTCATCAGTATCTTGTCGTCTGTCCCGATTCTGAAATAATCTTCTGCCTGGAAACGATCTCTTGCTCTCTTGCTCTCTGTAATAGCGATTTCAAGTATAATGTAATACAGGGGAGACTTTAGAGTCGCCAGACGTGAGCTGAGTAATTTCCAAAAGTCTGCCAGTGTCGGACTGCCCTTACGGAGCGATAAATTCGGATCCTGACATTTAATTATACGGCTGGAAGCCAAGGGTGGCTTCTTTGGATCATGATGACCCTGCTTTCGTTTGTTTTAACAGAAATGGACATCCAGCGCTACACGACGCATTTGCTGGACGTCAAATGGCTATTCGGCGATTTAGAACTGATACCAATTGCACGCGATATGTACGACAACTGCTTTTTCCACCGTTTATTTCCATTTCCGCGTACGAGGCGAATGTGCGAGTCGAAAGCTTTTCCTCACTCTCTTTCTCTCTTTCTCTCTTGGAGAGGGTAGCTTGGGTGGTCTCGTAATGTCGATGTAATTTCGCCGGAGGGTTCACATGACTTTCGGTCAGCAAAAGTTCGAGAGCAAACCGACGCGCAATTAAACGGAACGGTTCTTCTCTCCGTGTCTAATAATAAATTTGACGTTGGTGCGGGTACCGGCGGCGGTGCCGCTAATGCGTTAGTGCGTATAGATTGTTGTTAATGGGAGTTATAAGAACGCATTAGCCTGATAAATAGTAATGGGGTTTATTGGCGGAAAATCAGAAAATATGACGATGGCCGGGGGGTATGCTCTCCCTTCGCACGCACTCCGCGCGGACACGCAGCGAGACGTTCCGTTTTCTTGGGGTCTGCCCGCCACCATAAGCGCGGATATATGGACCCCAAGTTTATTATATTTGCCGGCCACAAGGAGGCTTCATCGGCTATATCTATGAAATACTGCCGTGGACGGGCCGCGAGATCCTTTTCTCTTCTTCGCCCTCGTCCTGCCGATGTATCATCATGATGTGCGCTCGTTGACTCTAACACGATCAATCTGCAGATGTTCTATTTAATGTAATATATATAATGATTAGTACAATATTGGTAAATGTTAATTTTTTGTATTAGGAATTCTCATTTTTAATGCTTTTGTTTAATTATTTGTTTCATTATGTTTATTATATTTATTATTCCAAATTTATCCTTGCACTGAACTTATTTTTTTATACACAAGAGAATATTGCTGCTTAGAAAGATAAAAGAACAGAGATGACCCAAAGGAAGGTTGCCAGAGGTTTGGACGGGCGTAGCCACTAGCGCTCGACGTTTCTTAGAAAAATATGCAGGTGGACCACTTGAAACTGACCAAGTCGTAGACTAAATAGCGTCGTAGGTCGTGACGTCTACACAAACCCGGTCAATGGGTTTTTGGTTCCTAACAACCGGCACTCGACTACTGGATGTTTATTTCGAGGGTTTTAAGAACATAAATTTTTCTGGAGAACCTCCGCGGCGCGGGGAAACCTTCCGACGGTCGACTACTTTCTCCCATAAAGTTGTACTACTTCGTGCTACTGGATTACCGCTTGTAAAGGAGATAAAATTTACTCCGTAACCGCAAGAGAGAAAAAGAGGTGGAGCTCTGCTCTCAGCGTCGAGACGAATGCGCCTCTTTACGTTCAATGATACTTGTCATTTTGGTCTTCACACCAGTGTGTTACATGACACGCTTGTCCCACAGTATCATAGATGAACTCCTCATCAGTTTCTAAAGACTCAATTTTTATTTTGTGTGACGGATTAAATTTTATTTTAATCGACAACTTGATGGCACTTATATTGTCAATCTTAACGATGCAAGGAGGTTTCGAATCAAAGAGAAGTATCTCGTGGCGAGACCGCATGCACCGTAAAAGATAGATACAGAAGGCGAGACGATATACTACTTTACCCGCGAGGATCCATGATCTTGGAGGCTAGTAGCTGGCTAACACATATGGAGGAGTAGTTCCTTTTTTTTCTCACGTGGCGGATATGTCTCGAGGAGGAAAAACACGGCGAAACGAGCAGGAATCGGATGTGACCGCGTTCTCTTGCTGTATAGTGGGCCCAGCTCGTCCTTTCCGGTCTCCCCCTTTATGCTGCGATATGAGCAGCACGTGTGGCGATGCGGTCGTCGTACGTGGTGGCTCGTGGTAATGTATACGAGGCGATGCCGAGAGAGGAACGTCGGCGCGCCACACGGCTGAGAATTACTCCGAAGTCGGTCCCCTGCCAAATTATACGATTCACCTGGCCCCTATTTTACGACGTTTATATTACATCGCGTTGCGGCGAATCTTGGCTGCCGGCGCACTTCTTGCGGCCTCGACTTTTTCCCGCCATCGCGTCTAATCTTATTACACCGCGGATGCCCAGGAAACGAGGACGCCGAAATTTCTGCCGTGAACTTCTTGCCGCGGAAAAAGGTGGCGCATTCCCCGTTCTAGCGGTGAAATTGTCATGGTTGTCAACTATCGAGTTGAAGTTTTACGCTGTTATCATGTTTCACAAATTGTCCAATTCGAGAAGAGAACTCTCTGTATTTATGTAAAATATTTTCGTAAACCGTAATAAATAAGCAAATGTTTAAATAAGCACGAGAAATACGAGAAGTGTGTTATCTTACAGATATTAAATTTTATTTGATATTTATTATTAAATCTTATTTGATATTGTATCACACACCTATTATCGATTTCTCGACTACTAATAATTATCAAAAATTATTCTATACATTAATGTTATACGAGATTTAATTTTTTTCTGTTATAAATGCTCTCGGTTTAATGTTGAAATGAATGCCCAGTGATCGACCGTTGTATTTAAGGTATTATCTGAAGCAAGGCCGGAGAGCATAAATCTATCCACGAGGGAAGAGTTGCTCATAAACCTCGGCGCATGTTTTACTAATTCAGCATTACAGATCCCCGCAGAAAAACGAAACAGAGCAAAGAAAAGAGAGAAGGATCACGGCCGACACCATCAGGGAGTCGTTGCGTTATCGCGACGTATTTAGTCTTACCCGCAATCTCTTCTCCGCTTCTCTCTACCCCTTGCCCAGTCTCTCGTCGCCGTTAATGCCGCGGGTTTCCTTCGGTAAACAACGGAGCAGCAGGTTGTTCAGATTTTATTTGTCGAAGCCGCCAGCGCCCTTCTTCGTGCTCACGCTTATCGTCCTCGAACGTTCCTCCCCGACGCGCTTTCTCTCCCTCCCTCCCTCCCTCCCTTCTGCAGCTGGAAAAAATCCGTAAACGGGTAAATATTAAAAGCGCAGCCCCCTCGCCTCGTCGCGCGCGCCGATAACGGGGGTCCCGCTTTCGGAGCGCCACGATACTATCTTTATTTCTCGAGATCGTAAAATTTTACAGTCGGCGGGCAGGGATTTTTATCGTCGCGACGGTCCGTCGCTTCTTTCGTTTTCGCCGCGGTCTCTGTATCTTCATGGGAATTTGGTACGCGGAGGGGAGTTGAGGAAAATTTCTGAAGTCATTGTCCGCGCGTATCATTAGAAATATTGATCAATCAAGAGCGATCAGACCAGTTTTGCACAGCTATAACCGATCGCAGTTACATTGGTCCAATGATATTTAATCCGTCGATGATCTCTCGTTTCGCCCATTAAACTTGAATTCGCGAATGCTCGATATTAATATCGCCGCAATTCAGGCAGATTGCTACCTAAACTTTATCGTTCCGGACGGACGGACTTCTCGCGGGCTTCGTCGGGACAATCGACCATTCTTGTTCGCCGGAACGAGAAACGGAAGGGGTGTAGGAACGGCGTGCTGCTCCGCAGGTGGCATGGCAAGGGTTACGGTCCACCGTTATACCGCGCGCGTCCATTAGCCCGCGTCCACGAAAATTATCTGTGACACAAAGACGATAGGTGGGCGCGCGCAAACAAGTTAGCCGTCTCCTGATTTCGCGGAGTGGCAGCCTCATAATTGTTACGGCATAACCTCCAGATAATCGCGTCTAAAGTTTCAGGACGTTTCGTACAGTTAGTTGGCTGGTTTGGTTGGAAGCCGGGCATTTAGCCCGTATTGTCGTGCCGTACGCCGAGCGTGGATGTACACGCTCGGAGTCCTCTTTGCCTACAGGCCCGTTCAAACGGAACGCACGTGTTCGCTCGTTCTGTCGTGGAACGGGCTTGTTCCGCTCCTCCTCCTCCGCCTGCTTCGTCCCGGCGTCCGTAATCCGTTCATGGACGAACTGCTGGCTCCGCTAGACACGTACAATGCTTGCCACTTGAACTTCCACGGCGCTGACGTGTGTACCCGCCTCGTTAATATCGCGGCATCGCCCAATTCCCGTCACTCTTCACTCTTGGGGCGTCTGATCGCTCGCACGCGAGTTGTCGTGGTCAACACCGCGACACGAGAAGGGTGGAGAGTTGGAACTATTTTCTTAGGTGACACTGTTGGTGCCGTGATTTGATCTTTCCTCGATAATTTGTCATATGCTGTCTTCCACCTGATCTGCATCGATGGGAGGAAGTGTGCTCGTTATTTGGAGTTTTCAACTTGCTTGCCTTCTGAACAGTCATAATAGTTCATGTTTTCAGGTTCGAGGGATGAATGGAAAATCAGCAGGACGTACACAGATACAAAGCGTGAGAGACAGAAGGAAAAAGAAAAGTAGAGAATGGGATAAAAAGAGAAAGATTGACACACGGACGCAGGGGGACATGCAGGGAGCCGCGGTTAATGCGAGTGCGAGCGACCACACGAATTAACGCTTGTTTCCAAAAGCCCTAACGTGCCCGCGACAATTCTTGAGTGCTGTCTGCTGCAGAAGCAAAAAGAGGGAGAGAGAGAGAGGGGGGGGCAGGAAAAGGCAGATAGAGAGATAGAGAAAGCACAGTTCCCTCCCCGACCAGTAACCTTCCACCTCCGTCTCCTCCACCGTCGCCGCCGCCGCAGCCAACCCCTTTCTCTGACCCCGGGGATGCGGAGCAACCACGTTAAACGTTGGTAATGTTAACGTAAATAGATTATAACACTCTGTTAAACAGGCAGGCAGGCGGGCGGGCCTCGGCTCGTGCGAATTACTCACGGATCGCGTGACACGTTCCCCTGTCCTGCCCCTCCCTCCCATCGCATCCTCTTTCCCTACCCCTCGCCCAGCCTGGGTACCACCGTCGCTTTCGGCTATCATCCTACGTGGTGCACGCGTCGACGACGCTGTCCTCCCACCGTTCTCCACCCGACTTGACTGTGTCTACCTACCTACTAACCGATGTGGACGCGACGCGGCGCGACGCGACGCGACGCAACGTACTGTACCTCGGCTGTACCGGAAGCAAGCGTGACCATCCTTGCGTTCGTATAAAATGAAATCGCCGAAATTTCCTTGCTCGTTTTTCGCGCGGGTCAGTCAGCCCCGCGAGATGAAAAGTTGCTGGTAACGGAACGGTTCGATGGACGTTCTCCAGTCCGTGCTCTCAAAAGTTACGCCGGTTGCTAATTCCGTTATTTCGGACGCTGGACACTTATTCCGGAACTCTGAAAGCGGTTCGTCGCCGATATCGCACGTTTAGAATTTAATGAAAATTCATTTCTGGCTATGATAATTTATAAGGTCACTTCTATTTTTTTTCTTTTGGTCGTTCCACTGTCAAAAGCGTGACACTTGGTAAAATGATCAATGACAAATTTCATGTTTATAAAGTATTGCACTCGCGTAAAAAATAGAATTACTCAGCTGCCTTTTTGGATGATTACTTCCGGCCGGTGATATTCTCACGCGCCACCAGGATATGAGCGCAATAACGTGCTCGTAACACTTTTATGACGAGAGCGCTCCTGCTTCGTGAAGTCCGTTCGAGTGGCTATGTATGAACTTCCCTCGGCATCGATATATTGCTCTATCCCACGGCGGGAATTTTTTCAAGGCTATTACGAATCTAGGACCGTAGCAATATGAACTCTGCCTTTGTGAGCTATGTTGAAAGAGTACTCGAGAGCACCATTCCACGCAATTGACATTTATTGTATCATAATATGTCAATACGAAAAATATTTGATATTTAAATCGTAAAAAATTAACAAATAATATATAAAATATATTCCATTATAATTGATCTTTTTCTTTCCCAATAAAATCTTCAATAATTAACAGGAATGTGATAAGAAATTTCTGCAGGATGTCGGGATATTGTGATATCAATCATTCACTTATCGAAAAATTAACATCGCGTAAATTCACAACTGTCAAATTGTTCAAGTCAATTATTACGTCAATTCATCGACCTCCAGTTTTCCAAAGGTACCTTATGTTGGCGCTCGGTGTCTTAGATCCGCTCATTCTCAGGAAATCCTGGATCCTGGCAACTTTTACTGTCGAGGTCGCACGTCACGGTTGTCAACGGCGGGTCTTCTCCTCGCGCAGAGTTCAGCCACAAAAGTCACCCTCCCGGCTACGGCGCACTACTTTATAGTTCCTTAAAAGCCGACTTACATTTGCAGACGTGCGTCACTCGATTTCATGGTTTTCACGCGTCGCAAGCGGGCGATATACGCATATTACGCGTGCGTCCGTGTGTGTGCGTATGGGCCGTTGAAGCGTTATCACCGTCGTCGTACGTGCGGCATACCTAGGCGACGGCTAATGCATTTTTACGGGGGTTAAAATCATTTATAAGCTATAAATGGGGATTATCGTCGCGACCGGCACGGTCGGGGGCACCCCTTACGTCCCAATAAAACCACACTTTGTCCGGGCTAGACACGGCCAGTCACTTCGACGTCTCGTTCGTAGGGCCTTCTTTTATCTCTTATTTACAACTCTTTTATTCTCTGATTCCATCTCAATCAGGCCTCCACGTTGTCCCGTGACTACCAGTTAGCCGGGCGGGTACGCCGCCCTAAAAATAAGATAAAAATAAGACCGTCCGGGTTAAGGTCGCGCTTCTTCCGACGATGTTATAGTTGCGTCTCTTACGATCGAAGCACCTCGCGCATCTCGTGGTAAAATCATGACACTTTGGCCAATTCGTTCTGTAAACCAGCGAAAAGTGTGTCGGCATACCGAATAAAGACTTGCACGAATTATGAACTTACGAGAGGTACTGAATTCTAAAGAAATTATTATTGCATTAAATCTTGTAAGAAAGCATCGTCAATCTTATCTCGGATGAGTCAAGTAAGTTAGATCACCTATAAAAAGCTTTATGCTACGAAAAGTGTGCCAATTAAGCAAATTAGCTCATACAATGATGCACATAAATTACTACACAAATGGCAAAGTTGAACAGCACTCAGACGCTGTTTAAAAAGACTCACTCTAAATTTATGGAAGAATGTTCTAATGTATATTTTAATTGATTTGAGTACGAGTGATATCGCGGCATTGATAATTAATATACAGACCGCGCTTACAGGCCTGAAGATATTGTTACAGGAGTCTTGTAATTTTCAACGCATCACAGGACGGGCTGCAGTTTCGCTAGCAGGCAACACAATCCGACCATTTATAACTCGTCTTATACTTCCAGATACATTGTGCGCCGCGCGTAGCGGGGCGCATACGTATACGGATGTGCACGTGCCATTCGCAGTAACTATTAGAGCCCGCAGCGATATTGCTACCGCAATATTCAAATCCAAGCCACGATGGAGTAATGTCTGGTTCTCGTATAGATTGCTCGCCCTCAGGCGTACCGTGCGCGTTCTGCGAATCACAATAATTCCGATATTGCCTACCGTTCTCGCTGATGATCCCGCTAAACGCGATACGATCAACTGTATTCACCGTGGCTTGGGCGCTACGGATTTATTAACCGAACGATTCCTTATTAATAATTATTTTTTATTCGATATCAGATATTTAGAATATTTAAATTCAAATATTCGAAATATTCCTTATTATTGATTATCAATACCTTGAACCTTTGAGAATAATATTATGAAAGTATAAATAGTAAATTGTTTTCCATTTAAAATAATTTTGATCAGTTAAAATTAAAAATATGGAAACGAGAATATAACGAGAATTTAATAATCAAAGTATGTAAATACGACCAAGTGAAAAATGTCGTATGATATACGATATTCGATGCCGGTCGCGGACCGTCTTGCAAAAGGAGCAATGAGATCGCAAACCAAGTTTTTAATTCGACGCGTACCACGTGACACCCTGGTCGATAGAGCGGGACCCAGAAGAGTGGATGGAACCGGAGTGGCACCGGCAGGCAGATGAATCTCTCTCGCATTGTTTGCGTTTGAATGAACACATGCCCCGTTCCCGTGCCTCTGTTCCTCCGCGGTTTTTTGAGCGTTATTTTCGGCGGCAAATATTATCGTGTCGAACAATGTGATCGCTCTCAATGCCTCATCCGTCTCCGTTCTGGTGTTCGATGACCTGCTCGCGTCCAGGTAGTAATCTTCATTGCCTCGGAGACATGCCTGTGGATACATGGAAAACGCTAATTCTCAACGAGAACATCACAATCGAGATTACTCGAGCCGACATATGTACGACATTCGAGCATCGAAAACCGCCTGAACTACGTAATTTATTTATCGGACACCTTTCCCGCAACGCGTACAAATCGCCCCGCAATCAATGTCACTCGGATCGCAACGTTGATACGGGGGATGAGCGCGCGTAGTTATCGAAATTGCGGGCGATAACGAAGGCAGAGAAAACGACGGAATCCATCTGGACAAGTCCTTGCCGCGGGCACCGCGAGAACGGAATGCGAGACTGAACACAGTTATCGAATACATCATTGTCGTTGTCATTGCCATCTTCGCTGCTATTAAAATCAGATATTTTACCGACGCATCGGGTAATGAGGAGTTCCGCATGGCGAGAAGCGAAAGGGGTAATGTCTGAAAGGAATCGGCTGTTACGACAACATGCTGCACATTCTCACAGCGTAGCGGAAATTCTCGTGCAATGAAAAATTTTCGGTGCGCCAGAATAATGATGCATTCAAGGATGAAATATGAAGGAGAATACGAAACGCCGAACGTATTTTTCACCGATATCTGCATGCTCGACGAGCAACGGGTCTGCAGAATGGCAGAAATTCGGGATGATAGGACAACTCTGACTCGTCTTCACGGAGACAACTTCAGCCGAGGGGGGATTGGACGGGAATGGCGGAGGAATAGCCGGAACCAGGAGGGACGGGGTTGGATTGCGGCTCGATTCGGCAGCAAGCCCCCTCGGGGCACGTCGAGGATCGGGAGACGCGCCATTTCATTCGCAGACTGCCGATATCGCCAACCCCTTCCAAAATATCTCATTCCTAAACGCCTCGAGCTCTCGATGGATTACAAACCTATCTATTACTTCCCTGTCCTGGGCGCGCGTTTCACGTGGCGGAAGCCACGGATACGACACGCTGTCTGCTCCCATCGAGGCTTTCAGGGGTGGCGGGAATCTCGAAGAAGAATCTCACTTCGAGACAGATTGTAGATTGTCGGGAACGCCGACGTGATTGTCGTTGGTGAACCGGGCGACTTTATTCACGCAATGTGCGATTGGATCGTGCGCGGAAGAAACTTTGATTCTCTCGTGTCTATAATTCCGATGGAACAGGAATTCTTTTAATCTGTCCATTTAAAATATAAAATAATAATTAAAAATTGAATAATTCCGTATAAGTTGTGTATGTCAACGTATGATACACGTTTCTCCCGTCGTGGGATAAGAATCAGTTAAAAAATAATTCATCACGAGGACGTGCACTCTGGTGTCACTTACAGAAATGAATATTTCTAATTATTAATATTGGCCCTGAATATTTCATGCAGAGGATACGCTCTTCGTGTTTCTAAGACGGAGGCTACTTCCTCGAAAACTCCGTTTCTTTTCAGTCGCGCCATCACATCGACGCCGTTCGGTTGGCCGAATGTGAGAAAGATTCGAGGTGGCGCAGAGAGCAGAGAGGAACCCCCAGCGCTTTTCAATTCGCGATATCGTCGCGCCAGTTTGTATCCCAGTGTCGGGCACGCGGGAACGGGGAACAACGGGGGAACCTGCCGCGAAGAAGCTGCCGGCGTTGCTTTCTCGAGTCGGTGCAGCGGCGCCTCTTAGTCTAATTGAAAAGTCGGCGGAAATTGAAAATTGCGATCGCGAATTGTGAGCTGCTTTAGGCCTCGGAGATGGGAAAGAGAGGAGCCGCGGGAGAGAGACGGAGAGGAGAGGATAGGCTGTAGAAAGAGAATGAGGAACGGTGGACGGGATACACTACGGCGTGTCGGGAATGAAGATTCAGTGTTTTGTCTTTCGCTGCGTGCGGAGGGTGTCGCGAGAGTGAGGTGCGACTGTGCGCGTGTGCATCCTAAGGGTGAGCGCAAATCCGGATCCGTATATGGGCGCATTCTCTTAAAGAGTCGTCGTCGATTATGTCTGTATATACGATGCCGTTCTGAGGGTTGATTTCACCGTCGTCGCGCGTCGACACGTATCCATCCATAGATAGACAGTCCATTTATAGACAGCGCCTTGTCGTATTCCTCCCTCCCTCTCTCTCTTTCTCTTATGTAACGCGCCGCGACGTCGTTGCTCTAAACGCGCGGCCCCTCTGCAATCTTTCGCAGGCACTTGTATGTCTCAAACGGGGGTTCGCGCGGCAGCGCATCGAGAGGAAAACCAGAAGGGAGGAATTGTGTAATCGGAACGTCGCGTCGGCGTGGCATCTGACGCAGAAACTGTAATCGTGCCTGTTTTTAAGAACGATGAGCCTTTGATAATAGTGTTGCCTCTTCTCCCACGCACGCGAGAAGTTATCGCAAAAGACTACTTACCGTATTGCGAGCGTGTGGGGTGCAAACGTGAAATCGCGGAGTTTGTCTGCTACACATGATTTATACGCGATTATGATCTTAAGTAAAAAAAGATTAAGTTAATAATACAGATTGCACAATAATATCACTGTGTCATTATCTCAAAGTAGTGGCATGGTATAATGCTTTAGCATGACGTTTAGAATGACGTGCAATGCTATGCATCTAAATTAGAGTGTGCCTCCCTTTCGATCATCCTCTCGCCATTCCGTCGGCGCTTTTGCGCCCTTCATCTCTGCGCTCGGCTCGTCGAAGTCACACGAACGAGGAAAAGAAATAGTACACTGAAGTACACATCAAAGAGGCGTGATTTCGCGGGTGCACCTCGATGGCTACCTTCTGGAGGATCGAGACGCGAGGGGGGGGGGGGAGAAGAAACCGGAGGACAAGACACGCGAGGGAGAAAAATAAGTCTGTCGGCCGAGTGCCGCGCGGACGCGCGAGGGAATTTCAAGTAAACGAGTTAATTTGCATCGAGAACGAGGACGCGGCTGATGATGTCGGCTGCGCGCCGGATGATGATCGTGAAGACGGCGTCGGGAATGCGAAGCCATGCCTCGTAAAACGGTGCGAAGCGCCGTCCAATAAAGTCTAGTCGGACGTAATGACAGATGATCGTTATATAAATGCATCCTTTGCGAAACTTTCTTTCATCATTTGAATGTGCGAATGTTTCTTGAAAATACAGTACGAATTAATACGAATTTATTGGCAGAATCAAGATAGCTGAAATTATTATAAGATAGACCCTTAAAGAGTTTCACTTTCGCGTTGCTCGTAACTTCATATCCCAGACAAATTAAAACGCTCTCAGGAGTTTGAGCCACGAGTCTTCACGACTCTTTTCTCGGCGTTGACAGGAGCGACTCCTTTCCATTAGCAGCGTGTCTCCGTGGTGTCGTGAGGTAATTAAAAGGCGATCATCATTGCCTTTTCTCTACGCAACTTGTACTTCGGTCCGTGCACGATGCACGATGACGCACTTTTCGCGGTCCATTAGTATATCGTCGGCCGTCGGCTGTTCCTTTAGGGTGGGCACGTCGCAGATTAAAATTAAATTGCGCCTTTTCCGCGATTCATTCCCAATTTACCGGCTCCGTTGCACCGGCCGAACCGGCTTTATCAGCGGCTCGTACGTACTTGCGAATGGAGCGCGCTGGATACGGCGCTGACGCGTGTAATTACACGCTGGAATTAAAGCGACACGTCGGACTCTCTCAAAAGGACCGGATGCTGGGACGCTTCGATAGATGCCACCCTCGCCTTTCGCGGCTCTACCCGGCTCGCCCCTCTGCAACGTAGTAGTACTACGTAGCAGGGTCGCGGTGTCGGCGTCGCCTAATTGGAGATTCTCGAAGTTAACGTGCGACAGTGTGCCGCGCGAATGAATTTTCTCGGCGGCGCCTGCTCTTCAATTCACTGGCTGCTTGAGCAAGCGACGAATTTGCAATCGCGCAGATCTTTCTTGGAAAGAGGGGTCTTGGCTTGTAGATCGAATCTTGATTAAGAAGATTAAAATCTTGAAGCAAGGTATTTACGATATAGTAAATATATATTATATTACAATAGATTGTAATATAATATAATATAATATGAGATATTTGCAATATAAAGAAAACTGTAAAGAATGAAATACGTGACATTGTACATTGGTAACACTTCAATTTATCGACATTAATTACTTTTAATTAAAAACCACACGTACGAGCGCCCGTAATTTATGCACACGTGTCAATAACGTCGCGAATGATCCACGGGATCTATCCGAGGAGAGTGAGGAACTCGAAGAGGGTATTATTTGACGAGGCTCCGGCGGAGGCAAGGCATGCGGCTAGGTACGTTTTAATCACAGGAGACCCGCCGTTAGATAGGCTCGGTTCTAGCGGCTTGTAGTTTGAACATTCGTCGACTCCGGGAATGCGAATTGAGAGATAAAACGGGAAAGTTGTGCTCGGGCTCTCCATTGCGCCCGGTTCCTCTCGTACTGCCATCGCTCACCGATTGTCCTTGTCCCCCATCTCGTCCCACGTTCACGTACTCGCCGAACTCGCGTTCGTCCGTTCTCCCCGGGTCGTGCCCGGGCCGCCCCTCTAATTTTCTTCGGAGTTCAGCTATGCGGACTACATTATGGAATAATTGCGCGGGTCGTTATTTCCGGCTTCTGTTTTCGCCGGCGGCCGCGGCGCACTCCTATTCCTGCGCAGCCGAGGTGGGTATAACAAGGGCCAACGCCGGGGCTCACTCTTTCGTGCGGACTAATGAGCAATGATATCTACATTTGCGATTATTCGGCGCGCATCCTCCACCCCCGCCGCCTTTCTCTCCTTAACGCACGTCGGGAACGTGCTTTAATCAGGCGTTTGCCGAAGTAGCGACGAGAATTACGCCGCTCGCTAAATGCCGGAGCTTCAGCGCGCACATTATACCCGACCCTTCTCCTCAATTAGAGACAAGCCGATACGTTACTTTGTGTTTTCGCGGATTTGCAGAATTTTTCGCAATCGCAGGAAAAAAAGACGAAATTTCCGTCACTCTTTCTATTATTAAGTTTAACCCGGTTCACCAGGACGGGCGGGAATTATTGAATCGATCTTCATCAAGGCTCACGCTCAGGAACGACGGCCAGGAACGAGAACTCCAGGTCGATTTTGACCCGGACTGAAATGAAAACCCAACACGGAGGCAAGGGTAGGGATGAACGTTGAACGTCGAAATAAACGGGGGAACGCCACTTTAAACCTGCAATTGCATTGCCGGGAATCAGACCCATTCCTCTCCTGTCTCGCTCCCGCGCGCACGTCCTTTCCGTCCCGCTCGCTGTCGCATACCGGCCTCTCCGTCTCTCTATCAGGGCGACAGAGCGGACAGCTTGCAAAGCCCGCTTCGCTCACCCCCCTTTCGCCTTACCCGCGCGACCCTTCGAGATTGCTGAGCTATTCTCGCGACTGAATGTTTCATTAAGGCCACCCGGTATTGCTCTTAGATAACTCTACGAGGGGTAAATGAAATTTCCGCCATCTCCGATATCGCCACGCCGCTACTGCCACCTTCCACCACCTTTCATTCTCTAACACATCCTATCTCCCACCCCTTCCCGCGCGACCACCCCAACCGCCCACATCCTCGCCCTTTCTCGCTTTCGTACCGGCACGTCACCGACCCGAGAAAGATTTAATCAAACACCCGCTGCTCGTTCGACATAACGAAAGCCACGAATTCAACGGACGCAACGACGCCCAGTCGCGACGACAAATCGTGACGAACGAGAGCAGCACCGACAACATCGGTGGAGAATAAGCTGAACATGTGATAAACGGTGCGGACGAGACGTCGGGACGAAGCGTTGAAAAACGCGCGGGAAGCCTGGAGTCGAATATGCGGATCGGACGAAGAGAGCGGCCGAGGGGGACGGCGGAAGAAATTGGAAAGAAGGAAAAGAGAGAAACGCGAACAGCTCGCAGCCAGCCGTCCGCCCACCGGCACTCGTAACGATCTCGTATCAGCCGTCATCCGTTAAATTCAGCCGAAGAGGACGAACGGCACGGAAAGAAGACCCGACTCGAAGCGAAACCTGTAGGACAGGATAGGCGGGGGCTTCTCGTGGGAGCCTCTCTCACGGGGGAGGATGGGAGAAGTCCAAGGGTGCAGTGGGATGAGGAAAAGGACGCGCGGGGTAGAAACGAAGAAGTGCGGAGCAAAAGAGAAAGAGTATAACAGAGACAGAGAAAAGGAGAGAGAGAGAGAGAGGGGTGGAATTTCTCTGTGGCCTACATCGAGACGAACTCGAATGCTCGAATGTCAGAGAAACGGCGAATCCTCATTTGCCGTTTCCGCGAGCACGTGCATACGCAGAAATGACGAGGGGGAAAGGAAGGGCAAGAGGTAAGGGATCGAGGGCGCGACGGGGAGAAAGACAGCGAGCGCGAGGCGCGCGCGTACGTGCGCGCACGACGGTGGGTCTGTCCCGGCGCTGTCTGCCGTGCTCATTCCTGCGATCTTCAATTAATGAAACTCCGGGTGCAGTCGCGTCGCATGTCAAATAAATATGTCTCCCGCCGCCTCGTCGCGGGCCCCCGCGCTCATCGTCGTGCACCGTCACCCCCCGCCCCCGTCACCCCAGCGCGCCCGGTCGTACTACTTACCCTCTTCACCCTCTTCCTTCTCAACCCTTGCCGCTTCCCTCTTGCCTCTTCCTCGTCGCCCTTCTTCGCGCGGATCTTCCTCGTGCCCCGAACCGATGCCGTCAACCAACTCCTCCTCCCCCCACTCACTTTAACCCTTTGGCGCGCGCGTCCTTCTTGCCCGCCACCCTTCCCCCTATCCGTCCATCCTTTCGGCTTCAGGACGGTTTGATCCGGAACGAAATCATCGTTCTGTTCGCGCGTACATGCTCCTGACAGCTCTCGTCTCGCTCTTTCTCCGCTTCTCTCAGCTTCGCTCGACGATGGAATCCGCGTGGCTTCGCCAGCTCATCACGGGGACTCCGATTCTGGATTTTCGGTGGGACTCTTGGCGATCATAGCGTTTCATCAACGTGTAACGCTCGGCTGCGTTAAGAGAGCTGACGTTGAGTGCCGAGATCTTCCGCGTAACGAAGCTTCTTTTGAGAGCGAAATGCGAATATTGGAATACGTGTATCATCGCGTCTTCGGAAAGGCAGGGGAAACGCCAAAAGGGAAGAGAGATGAGCAGAAAGCGGAGGAAAGAAAACCGAACATAGACGTGGTTTGGTACACGGGTCGTTTGGGACACGGTCATATAATGTCACTGGTGGCTGACGATGTATCTCGCTCGACCGCTCAGAGGGGGGAAGGGAAAGGGCGAGAAGAGAAGAGAGGATGATGAAGAGAAAGATCGTCAGAGTGAAGGAGAGAGAGAGGGAAGCCGCGCTTCTCGCGCAGAGAGATCTCTTTATTCTTATTAGCCCCAACAGTGATTTCTGCAAAATTAAAATTGCCTAAGGAGGTATCATTTGCCTCCCCGTCAACCCACCCACTCGCCCCTGTCCTACCCCGACCCATCTTTTTTCGTATCTCTCGCGCACTCCACTTTGGTTCGGCGTCCTCCTCACGCCAGGCACTTCTTTGCCTCCTGCCAACCAACCAACCAACCAACCAGCCAGCCAGCCAGCCAGCCAGCCAGCCAGCCAGCTGAGAGCTCCTCTGATGTTGCTCCTACAGATAAGTGGTCGACTCTTGGGTTGCCTGCCTGCGGGCACTATTGGTCGATGCGTTTTTCCGCGTCCTCCTCCCGCGTCTTTCTCTCCCGTCATCTCTTTTTTTTTTATTCTTCTCCTTTTCCGTCTCATCCTTCGTTCCAACTTCTTTCCGTCGTCTCACCGATACTTGCACCCCCATCATTCCTCTTCCCCGACTCCCTCGCGTGCTCGTGTTTACATTTTATTTTACCTCACGCTCCTTTATTATCTTTCTCATTTCCCGAGGATACCCATTCGTTCGTGACAATTGTCGGAAATGGGGAGGAAGTGGACGAGTCGATGGCGAGGGTCTTCTTCGTGGCTCCTCCTATAATCTGGCTTTAAGGCACGTCGGGATTCTGTATTTATCGTGTTTAATGTATCTACTGCGTCAGTGACTGTAATTAAATTCGTATCTGTATTTGTAGACATAATACGATTGGGGAGCTTCTATCATGCTACGGCATTGTCAGAAAAGTTTTGACATCGCTGACCTAAAAAATAATAAATAACTCGAAAGTCTCCATAAAACTTTTCACGTAATGATTTCTCTAAAAAAATGCTAGAACTTATTTAAATTTTGCATGCATAAAGCGTTTTTTCTTGATACGAATTAAAATGTATTTTTACATCAATTAACAGACTTTTCGCCTGATGGAAAATCGAACGCCCCGATGCCGTCGTGAGCCCAAGAAAATGCTCGTCGCACAATTTGGTATGCAATTTCAGTCAATAGACAGACAAGCGAGGTACTTTGACTTCCTTCGGAAGGGACACGCCACGAGAGGGTGTACGCTATCAAACGTTTGGCGCGCCGCGGAATGCGGCCGCCTCATCGCACAGGAATCAGGATCGCTCGGGCCGATAGACGAATTGATACCGAATTTTGGCGGTCCCGCGCTTAATCGAGCGATCCGTCCCCCTCGCAGCGTCGAGCACAACCCTCGGCTTCGCGTCCCACCATCTTGTCCGCAAGAGGTTTATCGCCGACACTTTGTAAACGCCGTGATTTCAGACCGCGGTGTAAACCTCAAGGCCGGCTTAGATGAACCGTGCTACGCGCCGATAATTAATCCTTCGGTTGACGGGAACGGAATTCGACCGTTGGCACGTCGGCGAGAGATTATTTTGCACATTGCTTTCGGCCGGCTGTTATACATTATTCAGCGGACGATCCGCGCGCGTAATGGATGATTACGCGCGCGCCAGCAATTAATCGAGGATTAAATTTGGACGGCGGTGTGCGGCGGGAGGCAAGATCCGTGTATTAATAATTCGGGCGAGTGCCTCCGTGCGATTCCGAATGATTTCTAAAAAATCTTATTCGATTCCTGCGTCAAAATCGATCGGTATCGGTATCATGCACCCTTCTAATAACCGCGAAGAGGACCGTTTGTGACGCGATAATAGAACTAAAGAGAAGAATTTCCGTGATGGAGAGATAAATGCACTTGATACGCGATATTAATTTAAATCGATGTTTACAATCTGGAATTTTTTCCCCGCGGCTCCACCGTTGGATATCACGCATACTTAATGACTTCCGTGGTGCTGCGAGAGTTATTGCATTTTAATACACACGCTCTCGCACGACTACTGATTCTCATTTGTTCCTGTCATGCTGAGCAGCGTATCTTTATGCCTCAAAGTCATACGCGCGATCATTACCTCTCCACGCAAGAAATCTTTATCTACGTTCAATCAAGGATCACGAAGCCGCGCGAAGCTCGCTTTAAAATACTTTTGCCGATAGGAAAGATGGGGAACAGCTTCAGAAAAATGCACGGTGGAGAGGCGAAATAGCGGTCGTTTTGGCACTGTCACCCGCTGCGAGTTCCCATAGGCTGTTTCTGCCTGTGCAGACGTCGCCGTCTCTATAACGGGGCTTGAAACCGTTCTCATTAACCCGCGAGCGAATGCCGCGCTCCGTCTATTCTGTTCTATCTGCATTCTGCACCCGGGAGCATTCGGTGGATGCCTACTTTGATTTGTCTTGGAATATTGCACCGTATTCCCTTCCTTCCACCTTGCCACCGTCTGAACGTTCCCGTTTTCTTCTGCTCTTTCTATCTCTCAATTTTCCTGTGATTTCTGCGCATATTTTCACAGCGTCACTTATCCTGGAGCATTTCGAAATCAGTTTGAAAAAAATTCGTTCGCATTCGAAATTTATATCGGAGCAACATAATCGCTGCGATTTTCATTTTTGTAAAAATTTCCGCAAGATAAGCAAATGCAGCTATCAAGAATGCAAGGACAAAGGATGAGACTGCGACGCGTCGCTGCGTAAATCCGTAAACGTGCACACGCATACGCACTCACGCACGCCCGCGCCGTCCGACTCGCGTGCATCAAGAATGAGAACAGTGGCGTGTAGACGTGTGCGCGAGCGTAATCTGTAATTAGCGATCCCGATTAGAGTTATTTACGAGCCGGGCGCGCTCACACTGTGTCAGCCATTGTATTTTAATGCCACCTCGCCATCTCCGCGCCTTTGGAACAAGAAAAATGCGCCGATTCCCCCCGTGGCGCACGAAAAAGGAAGTCGGACCGTAACGTGCTCGGCGTGCAGCGTACTCGCGAATTAACGAATCGGGTCAAGCCCGACCCGGCATCGATTATCCATTCTTTACTTTAATGACACTGCACGCGTGTGTACGAGAGTGTATACAGGAGGATACGTATTGCTTATCGCTGATCCGCGAAACGGTATATGCGATATATGCGATCTTAACTGAACGTTGATCCACATCACGGTGCATCGAAACGTTCCGCTTGTTCGCGCTCGCCGAATTTCCCGCCGCGGGATATAATTCAAACGCGTGACGAAGCGCGAGCGTGTTCTTCATTCGCCAATCCGAAGATAGTGAACTTTTCCAGGAGCGATGACTGCGACGATAATTACAACAACGAAGAGGCGCCCGGGGATGTTTAACTTGAACAGATATGCATGTATATTCATGCGCGTATAAATCTATCAGGTAACAAAGATTAAGATAACCGCGCGAGCACTCGCGCGCGCGATCGTTACCTTAATATAAATACATTTATTGTACAATCGGCTTACGAGTTTTACGACGCCGATGCCGCCGTCGTGTTAACGACGTCTGTCTATTTATATAAGCAGGAGCGAGTTAAAAACCCCTGATATTTGAATAGTGCCTATCAGTTACGGATTCATTTGCACATTAATGCGATTTTAATTAAGCCCGGCCTCGCGAGCCACCACGCGAAATAGTTCGGGCAAATACGTACACGCAACTGTTAAAGCCGCTCTGAGCGAACGTCTCGCACGAGGTACTCCGAATGTTTAACGAGATCGTAATTATCGAGGCGGATAGCGCGGCATCGAGCGTACCCAAGCTCGCTTCTCGGTTCTTCGCTCGGTTTTATTTTTTTCGATCATCCCATCGCAGTGCACGCACAAACGCCGACGCTGCGTTGTAATATGCGAATCGGCCGTATAAATTAAACCGCCGATTAACATCTATCAAGACCGTAAGCACGGAAAGGAAGCGCGTTTCATTCGAACGGCAAGGTGCATCGCCTCCGGGGATTTTCCAGGCGACACACACGAACGCTTTTCCCGGAGATGCGTTACCGGCCGCTCAACGTCCACGTAAGACACGTATCGGACGTAATCAGTACGGTTAACCAACCGCAAACTACGCGCCGAGGTAACAATTAAAAGCATTAAGACGTGAAGTGCAACATATTCGCTGCTAATGTACGCTCGAGCTTTCTCAGGATGAACCCCTCGACGAAGCGCGTATCAGGGTCGGGAGGACCGTAACCCTTTTCCGCCCCTACCGTTTCCCGTTCCAATTATATTTATTTTAATTCGTTCCACGGTTTAGCGCCTTTGATGATCTTAGATAGCGCATACTCACGCCGCGGTCGGCTTATCAAATACTTTATCTCGAGAAGAAAGTTAACAATTTGTGGCCATGACGTAGGAAAACCGGAAGAACAAACTTTAGTGCTTTTGCGTCGTGCTTAAAGTATCGGTCAAGAAAAAGGATTGCTTTTTTATATTTTTTTTATTTTTAAATTTGGCGTATTTTCGTGAAAAGTGTAATTTTTTCTCTTTCACATAGTTGTCGATGATACTCGTCGCGCGTTGTGCGTTTCTTTCGAATCCTGGTGTACCGTCATTGTTTACCCGTAAAACATGCACGTACACGCAGGCCCTCTTAACGTTCCGCCGTGTATCGACTCGACTCATCTTCACCGTTGCGGTGACGTGTAATTATTCAATGAAGGCACCTTCTACGTGTACGCACCCGATTGATGTCGCTGATTATAAGAGCAATTACCATTAGCATACCTAATGGTATCAAGTGCAACGGCAGGCAGCCACCTTGCCGGGGGTATCCTCGATACCCAAGTATCACCTCTAGGAAAACATTGCGCGTTCGTGTATATGCCTTACCTTTTCGAATACCGTGGCAGACTTGCCGGGGCGATGGATGAAACGAAAGAAACAATAGGAAGAAAGATTAAAGAGAAAAAGAGAGAGAGAGACACGTCATTTTGTGCCATACAAGCCTGTTGCTTGCATGATAGTAATGAGTGATAGAATAAATAATATTCATAGATGCGCATGGCCATAATTCTTGCACGTCAAGCTTATCTCGATGTAGGAATATTGGCGCACAGGGCTTTATTATTGCGACTTTATTGCGCATAATCCTGTAACGCGCATGATTATTTCATTAGGCGGCATAATGAACTGGTTTATCGAAGTATAGATAATTATTATCGCGTACAGCTGAAATTATATTACTTTTCATACGCGCAAGATTATCTATAAAAACGCATCGCACAAAAGGAAACGCATCTTATAAAATGAAAAATTCAATGAAACAATAGGTTGAAGAGATTAGGGCGTTTAATGGTAATCGCCAATTTATGGACTTAAAAGAAAGGTTTATTATCTTCTCACATATATCCGAATGAATTTCGCGCGCGGACAATGTTCTGATGATAAAAAATTAGGGGTCGACACACGGATATGAGTACTCCCGTTCATTCGACAGGCAAACCGCGACTGTTTTCATTTCCGCGCTCGTATTTGCTCAAAGCGCAATCGTCTTTCGAGCTTACGGACGCGCCGATATGTAAACGAAAAAAAAAAAAGAGAAAACACACACCGGTGCGTCCCCGCTAGAACTTTATAATTAATATGCGCACGGCCGGACGGCTTTTGAATAATTCCACAGTGGCGTCTCGACTTGCCATGGTGAACTTTATCGACATTAATTAAAAACGTGGCGGCGCACTCGCCGTGTAGTTTGCGTCCCCGCGCTTATCGCCGCGACCGGGCGTTCGGGGCAAACATTGTGAAAAAGCGAAAGACCATTGCATATCCGTTATCAATCTCTCTCCTCCCTATCTCTCGTTCCCTCTCTTTCAACCCCCGTCACAGTTCCTCCACTGATTCCCCGGCCCCTCCGCCCTTCTCGTCTCGTCCCTTTCACGCCTCGAACCCTTTCGCAACCGCGAAAGTCTTCTTTACGAAAGGCAGATGAATATTCATGCTCCCGTGCCGCTGTCGTGGTCGCCATCGGACATCAGTGGCAATCAACTGACACGAACGCAATGGCCGAAGCCATAAAGCCGCGTCGGATGTATCTCGAAACAAAACGAAGGAAAAAAGAAAAGAGAAATGCGAGCGTGTAACGGAACGGCGAGGGAGAGCAGCTGGCGGTTCAAAATCGGCGGCGGCCGTGCTATCCATGAATTATTTGGCCACTCCATTAATAACGAACGATGGGAACGTGGATGTCCATCGACGCCCGTGGCGGTGTCAACAGAATGGAAAAAGAACGATCGCACCGTGCGGTTACCAGCTTGCACAGAGGGTGATCCGCGATATCTCATCATCTGCATTGTTAGCAAGCAGAAGCAATACATCGATTACGTAATATCTCATTAATTGTGTCATGTTTCTGCACTCTGAAGATGAGCATACCAAAAAAATGTGATTTGCTATTTATAAAACAATGACTAGTAACATTCAAGAGTTCTTAACAGTACTCAATCATTCGGAATCTTATCATCGGAATCATCACAGGATATATTAATAAAAGACATAGTAATAATAAGTTTTTTACAAGTTGGATATTTAAAAAAATTAATGAGGAGAGTACTAATCTTCTGTGATACTCTCCGCAAAGTATATAATTTTTAGAGGAGTTGTAATAATAGAAAATTTCTTCTAAAATCGATAAAATTCTAAAATTGACAATCGTGGAGCATCGCCGTCACAAGTCGATCAAGACGGAAATACGAGGAGGGAAATTGGCGCAACGTGCCATCTGACTGGCCATGCTCGCTCCACCATGCGTGAAAACCGCAGGTGCCGATACGCTTCTCCGAAGAAATGCAGAAGAAGCGAAACGTCCCCGTGGGGCACGCCGTACATTCGGTACGTACGGGTGCGCGTTACGAGCAAGAGGGCGAGACGCGCGCGCGGTGCAACACCGGAAGTGGCATTATACGCGCGAGCAAGGATACCCGTCTAATTGTCGGAGAGAGAGATAACTCCGCGCGATTTGCATACGTTTCCTCGTCCGTTAGGCCGAGGTGCGTCAGCCGGGCAATTAGCGATTACTGATTAAGTCAAACGGCTGGGCCGGCTCGGTCATGAGCCCGGCCAGAGTGAGAGAGACGGGGGAGGACGGTGGAGACGGGAGAGGAGCACACAGAGGGAACGGTGGCGTGGGAGGCGAAGGGAAGCGAGGCAGAAGGACGAGGAGAGGAGGAGGAGGAGAGAAGGGCCGCGACGTGGCGTACGTTGAGGGTGCTGATGGTGAGCGATTGGTATCTGGTGGGAGGAGTGTGATGGGTGCCCCGCGTAAGCTCGGCTTTCTGGCTCGTCTAGCAGGGGCCCGATCTATCCGAGGATTCTTATTGTATGCTAATTATCGCGGCGGGCTAATCAGCGCGCGCGCCTCCTCGCGCGGGACCACTATCTTCCAGCGGCGGGCGCTGATCTCCGGACGTGGGGTGACGTAAGTACGCGCCGAACAGCCGAGCCGAATTAATTGGCGAGCTGATGCCGAATCAGCGGACCTCGTTATGCGCGAACTCGCGTCGGGGATGGACGCGACCGGCGTGCTCGCGCCCGTGGAAACGCACCAGGGAATATCTATTGTTTTCCCTCCGGCCTGGACGTTCACGCGTTTGCGCGCGATCACCGTTCTGGAAGAAACCTCGCGCTCTGCTTGCGTAACTGCGTGGATGTACGTTTCGCGTATCGCGACTTGGAGCGGCGTCTTCCTCGGCTAGCACTTTGCGAACCACCGAAACAGGGAGATACGTATAAATTTAGGCTGCAAAGAGTAACTTTTAGACGACTACAACAATGATCTTAAAAACGGATCTTTTAGTTCAAGCGGAACGCTCTTGCTGCGATTTGTTCGTTACATTATCATCGCGCAATCGCTATGGAAGTAATTTGTTGCCGCTTGCTTGTAGGGTTACACTTCGCTGCGTTAAGCTCGCATCAATTTTCTCAAGAAAAAAAATCGGTTCCTCGAATCAGTAAATATTCATGGAAATGCCCGCTTTGTGAACAACACGGTGGACTTGTCGCACCGTGCGTAATCACCTTTTGCTTTCCGTTACGCACTAATAATCGTTGTTGTCGGGAGTGGGTATTCCGAAGTTTCCTACATCTGCCTACACCTACCCTACCCACACGCGTACCCTACCCCAGACAGTGGCGTGTCGTAAACGCGCGCCGAAGAGTGCACGCCAAATTGGCTAATTGGCGATCTGATGGCGGCGCGTCCATGGAGAACCGCGCGGGCGGTTTACTCGGCTTGCGATAGGAGAAATCCAAGCTTTGCGGATTTTTGCGTTCCTTTTATACCACCGTCGATTTGCATACGCACGCACATTGCACTTGCGCGCGCGCGCGGGCAGCCCATTAAGGCGTGAGAATTAGAAACCGCGCCGCGGCGCTGAATATAAAGGGGATTAATTAACCGCGATGTGTTTTTTCGTCAATCTTTCCTGTCTGCCCTGCTGCCCCGACTCGGCATTAACTACCTATCACTGATACGATCTGTTCCTGCGAGAACACCGCACGCCGCTTAATTATGTGCTATTTTCGTTAACGCGACGTTAGTACGGCTTAATCACTTTTCCCTTGTGCAAAGGAGTCGCGATAACTCTTGCAAATTGGCTTAACACGAGGGGGCGATGGAGGATGGGAGCGGGACCATCTTCGCACCTGCTCAATTAATATCGAATAGTTGATGCTCGGCTGAAAATTTCCGCTGAGAGATCACTTAACCAGCCCGGGCGCAGTTTATAAATCCAAAGAATACGAACGCGTGCGCACGCGAAAGAGAGAAAGAGATGAAGCGTCGTAATCTTCTTAATGAATAATTTAAATTCACTCGAGTTCCCCGTTCGACGCCCTTACGCAACGACGGGGCTTTCGCAGGTGCCGGATCGAACGAACGGCCGCAAAGAAGACACGCGCCGCAGAGACGTCTGTTAGCGGCGGCGTGGCAAGCCTTTGCAGCGCTGAGAGGAGCGTCCAAGTTCGATCGACCCGGTCCCATGTCCGTGGTCATTATCGCCGTAATTATCATGTCGCATCCACGCCCGACGCCTTTCAACTCCGAGGCATGAAGCGAGGCGAGACGAGACGAGACGAGGTGAGGCGAGCGCCGTCCTTTTCAACGCGCGAAAAACCGTGTGCGTGGCCGTGTGTGTTACCTATCGCCGTGGATACCTCTACCGGCAAAAGGGAGGGATTCGTGAGGGTGGGAGAGAGAGAGAACCCGCGTATCGTTTTATTTGCATTTTAGTATGCCGCTGTAAAAGTTTTAATTACGTCCATCATAAGAGTCGGCACGGTCCGTCCGTTTGTTCGTGTGCGCGCGCCCATGTGTGCTCACGGCCGTCGTCCGCGCTCCTCTCCTCATCCCCGTCCCCTCACCAGCCGTCTCTCCCAGTTCCACCCCCGTGCGCACCCTCGGGGGTCTCTTTTGCGACGAAAAGCGGGATACGTTAGGCGGACGGTAGGTTAGGTTTTACCCCTTTGTACGATAAAAGGGCCGGGGAAGGTAGCGGCCGGGTAGCGCGTTACGTTTAAGACTTTTACGTTTAACTGGGGGAAACGCACTTTTTCAAAGTTATTTCCCGGTATGCTTTGTACCCGCCTTCCTGCTGTATCCTGCAGTTGTTCCCCCGGGGCGATCGCCACAAAATCGATGAAATCGGCGCCTATTGGCACTTCATCACGATTTGTTGATTTAACGCAAACTTTCGGTAACAAAAGTTTGAAAAAAATTGTCAGGTTATACAAAATAAAAATTTTTGAATTGGACTTTTGAATCCGTTAGAAACTGACGTATTTATGATTTTCGCAAGATGTTTTAATAATTACACTCGCGTGCTTTCGTGTGTGAAGCGCACTATTGTTTTTAGTGTGAACGCTGAAGTGCGCAAGTATTTCGATTAAATTTTCCGTAGACATCCGTTAACCGTGCCGAGTCGAAAACCAAATAACAGAAACGTTAATGGTTTTCCGCTGTCGTTACGCGGTCGATCTTCGAGCTCCGAGCGACTCCGGTATTTTTCCATAATTAGCAGCCAGGAATTAACAATGGTCGGTCGTGCCCGGCCGCTCTGGGATCGCTCGTGCAGACACTGAGACTGTTCCAGAAAGATAAATAAATTATCACTTAGAAGAACTAACGAGTCGTTAGTTGCTCGGTTTCTTACTGTTCATGAATATGGATCGACGGTACGCATAACGCTTTGACGGCCAAGTTTCGACATTTCGCTTCTTCTTAATTATCGCCGTAGCGCAATTAGAAGATTCGCCGCTCAATATTTCTTCATTCGAAATTTTTAAACGACGTTGTGTCGCGCAAGAATAAAGAGCAGCTGTTTGACTAGCGAAGAACCGAGCAAATTGCACACATGCAGGAACAAATTTCACAATGACGTGTACATTAGCATTGGTAATTAATCATTCCCTGCTTTAGCATTTTAATTCTTTAGCAATTCTTTTAATTTTCACGGAAACTCAGGTAACGAAAGAAAAATAAGTGTTGGAAACACGTTTCTCTGACTTTCAGGGATACCGGCCGCCCGTCTTCAGCGACTAATACTACTTAATCGCTGCTCCCTTCCGGTGTCATCGGCCGCGTTCGAGCGGGTAAGTAACACGAACGGTTGCATTTTATGGAAAAGTGGGTTTCCGGCGATCTGAAACCGCTATCGGGACGATCATTGGGCAACCTTCTTCGCACAGGGACCCATTGAAAACTCCGCGCTGTTCCCACGTGCTGAAATATAGCTCGCAATAAACCAAAGTGATAGTAGGTTAAATCCTACGATGCTATCTGCCGGGTAATTGCCTCCCGCGGATTCCGGTAACGTCTGTGTATAGGATTCTGAGGCAATCCGTCGTCTGTCGCCGGGTGAGAATAAAGAACGGTCGATCCACTCTTTTTGTTTCGGCCGTTTCACTGGAGGAAAGAATATCAGCTGTAGAGAGCGTACCACTTAAACGAATCGAGCCTACGCACTTCAAACGGCATTCTGTCCGAAGAAAAACTCACGTTCCTATCGATTCCGTAATATCTTCGCTAACGTACCATAAGACACTTTATCGTCTACTACAACGCAATGCGTCGACACAACACCATGAATGAAAAAGATTTTTCTCTTAGTTACAGCTCGCGTAATTTTTCTTGCAGTCTATTTTTTTATTGTACAGAAATTATTTTGTGTAAATATTTATTGCACGAGACCGTTTCCATCCAATTTCGTCTGACCTATTCTCCTTAAAGACCATTTTCCCCGAGCATCTCGGGAGATATGTGTCTGGTCGTCGTCGGAAAGGGCGCAACGGCTGAGCCGGGGTGGAGGGCGCAGGATATAGATGCGAAAAGGGAGGAAAAGGATTCCCATCGGTCCCGATAACGTATTGCCAGACGGCCGCGTATAATCAACAGATTAGCCGAGGAATAGATCAGAGACGATGGGCAAAGGAGACTCGGTTAGCTAAAAGCCTCGATGTTGGCCATTAACGGAGGGACTGATTCGGTTCTTGCCAGTGTGTGTGAGGGGCGTAAGAGACGTGGGCGCGCGCGGAGGTGGGAAAATGCGATTATAAGTCACGAGGTGTGCGTGCCTGTCACCCGGTCTCTACTTAGGAAGTGCGGAATTGATTGGATATGGGAAACCACGGCAACGGCAACGAAGATGAAAGACAAAAGGCCTGCACTCCGGCCAAAGAAAGGAAATATGTTTTCCCGAAAGCCGTGGAGCGGCGACGATCGATGACCACGGACCGACGACCATGGTTCTCCTTGCGTCGATTATATCCTTGCGTCTATCGTGCAGATAGAAAATGGTATGGGAGTTAAAATGATGAAAAGGGATCACAAGTAGTGTCCAGTTCTCGTTTGATCCTCGTATCTTGGTCCGGAGTAAATTACAGAATATAATTTATCTCGGTATCGTTAACATTCCGCTCGATTTGAGGAAATTACATCCAATTATCTTTCTTAATTGCACGCGTCATGTACGACGCGTAAATTGAGGTAACAATTTCTTTTTTTTCTCTCTCTCTCTCTCTTTTTGAGGAGCGTGTTCACGCTCCGGAATATCTCCCGCGAGGTACTCTGAATTCCATTGCAGCGGCGAGAGATCTTTACGCGACGTCGCGCCGTTCCCGCGTCTGAAATGCGATTTTATGAAATCGCGGCGCGGTTCGTGTGCGCGCGCGATTGAGTAGTCTCGGCGGCTTGGTATACGCGTATGTCCGAGTCGCGAAATAAACCGCTTCGCGCGGCGCGCCGGGCGCACGGCAACGGAACCGCCGTCGTTCGACAGATACGGCGGATACTACGATCTGAGAGGATTTGCACGACACGTTGGAGAGCGGCCGCGCTTCTCCCCACGCTGTTTCTCGCACGCAATCGAGACAAACGTACTTAAATGCACACACGAGCGCGGTGGCGCGCGTATGTGTGGCGATTTAGCGCGAGTGGTGTTGGCGTATACACGTACACGTGTACGTATACCGTGCAGCCGCGCTCGCGGAAATGGAAGACTCCGTGGTGCGTAGGTATCCGGGAGGGATCTCTCATCGAGAGATTAGCATTTCCGCTTTTCTCTCAACAATTCCTCGTTCCCGTACGGATTATCCGTTAATCCGCGCAGGCCAACGGCGGGAGGTGGAGTAATTCGGTAGAGCGAATCTTCCTCCAGGTGCCTGTATCAAGTATTATTTCAGTATCGTTCCGCGCCCGAGACCCTTTCTCGCGCGCGAGAGATACGTATATAGATACATACATACATATATATATATATATATATATATATATATATGTATGTATATACATATACATATACGTATACCGCATTCAGGGCGCGCGAGGGCGGATCTGAAGCGAGAACGATTATTCCGGCGGTGCGGGTTATGCCGGCGGATCAAACTGAATCGCGCGAGAATCGCGGAGGTCAAAGGTCGAGGAATCTTGACGTTACGTCAAATCTGAACGACGTCCGGGCGAACTTGAATCACGGCCGCCCTTTGACGGACTTTTAATACAGATTCGTCGAGGTTTCACGGTTATCCGCTTGTCGCATGTAAACGTCAAGTTCCTATGAACGATGAATCGTAATGAGGACAATTCAATTTAAATCAAAACCGAGCGAACAATTGAGACAGCTCGTATATATACACGTACGTTCGCGGTTGCAAAAAATGGTCTGTGCCCTTACATCCCTCGAGGTTTTCGAATCTCTCTCAAAGTAGCGCGCATCCTCACTTCTCTTTGAAAAACGCGTCTCTCCTCTTCCTCATCACTGGGTCCTTCCACTCAAATCAAAGCTACCGGCGGTAATAAGCACCACCCGCGATGCCGTGGAATCCGGGGGTGGTAGTGCAGGGGAAGGGGCCGAATGAGGTGGCCACTGGCAAGGAAGAAACTCCCCGAGTGGTCATACGTGCTACCGGACTGTGAGGCCGAGTAGAGGAGTGTGATGCATTATTGAGTGGACCGCGGCGGGGGAGGGAAGGTAGGCGAGAGGAAGGGTGGGACGATGTATAATCGCACACATCCTCGTCCGTCTGCTAATGGACTCCATCCACCCGTTTTGAGCCCCGTACCCTTCGTCCGTGCCGCCTGCTCGCCACCCTACCAACCCTGGACCGACTCCGGCGTTAGCGGACATCGTGATATTTTCGCTGCCTCAAGATTCATCCGAGGGTGTACGTACATCACCGGATATACGTAGGTGCCACGCGCACACGTCGCCGTGCGCGCGAGAAAACCTCTGCGGCCAGTAGCGTAACGACGTTTCGCTTTTCTAGGGATTGGTCGAATCCGTTGACGATTGAAATCATATTGACGATTAAAATCATATTTTCGTGAATGAATTAGATCGCCGTTGGTTTGAGGTTTCTGGTGAACATAAAGAAGACGCTTGCGTCATGGCACTGTGAGAGAAATCGCAATTACATTGAATTTATGTGATGACAACGGGCACCAAATCGGAGCAACGTATAAAATAATCCCCTTTATTACTGAAGCTCAAGGCAACCCAGAGAGAAATGTGGAAAATAACGTAGAAGAAGAATGTATTTTATTATCTCACGTATAGAGATTAGCATCTACCATTGTAGAAAGGCTCCATTAAACCACAACTTAATCTTTTATCTCATATTACATTTTAGCAGTCGCGTCTCATTGATTAATTCTATGAAACCGTGATCACCGTCATGCATTCCTCCCTAGATCATGATTCCACGATTCTACCGTTCTAATTTCTCCGAAATCTCAAATACCGTATATCGCATCTGGCGAACGTATAGCGGGCGAGTGCGCGAGTGAAAAATCCGCGCCGCGGTCGCTCGCGTTACGCCCGCGGGTACTCGCGAGCGGCGTTATTTACGGTTATAGTTGCGACGGATAAACCGGTCGCGTTTCCGCGTCGGCTAATTATCTCTCGGCGGAAACGAAAGGGGCTCTCGCGCGCCCGGGCGCAACCCTTACCTCTACGCCACTATCCCCTGGACGCGTATATACGCCGCCTACGTACGTACGTAGTACGTCTCCACGTACGTACTTTCACGGACACCAGAGACGCGTTATTATTGGATTACATTTTTAATCCGCCCTCTCTCTGCCGCCAGCACCACCGCCCACTCTCTCTCTAACGGTCCGCCGTCCTCGCCAACCCTCCCCGCCTTCACCCTCTCCTCCCCCGTCCGTCCTCCGTCTCTCGTTCACCCCCTTTCCCACCCCCGTCGCGCCCCAACGTCATCGTACGTAGGTACGACCCCGCGGCGCATCCTCTACTTTCGTATTCCGAATGGAATTACTATGCAGGAGATTTCATTTGTTATATATGCGCGCTACAAACGAGCGCATTTTCGCTTAGGTTAATCGAATTACGGAGAGACTGCGAGTAATATATGCATTTTAAATCCGTGCCACCTTTCGTGCGCGCGTGCGCGCTCGTACGTACGGCCCCGTCCCGCTACCCTCTCGTTACATGGACGTTACATCGATAGATCCTGTCGTACCGCGTTGATTATAGCTGTCCTCAAAGAATTTTTATAGGGTGCGCACCGTTAACGCGCGCTGTCCTCTTGACGGTAACTCGCGTGCGAGTACGTGATGCATGTGTAAGCCAACGGAACATATTATATTATAATTTAGGTAGAAATCACACAAGGTACAAATTACATAATTTATATCTCATCGCACAGAAACAAACGCAGAGCCTCGCAATTACGGTATTTACAGCTTCCGCATGAAAGCAGAAGACGTTGACACGAGAGACGCACTTGCGCGATTTCCTCTTCTCAACATCGTGTCATTGTTCCTGATGATTCGTTCGTATACACGTGCGTTAGCACTGTTTGACGATAAAAGTTGCTAGTTGGCTGCAAATACTTCTGTTCGCCTCATAAAGCAGCATGCTAACGACGCGCAGTCGCGCGTTAGGTGTCGGCCGGCGCATTAGCCGCGCGTTCGAGTATAATTCAGCGAAGTGCGATACAGCCACGATATAACAACGTATTTTTATTGGCGCATTAACGAAGCCGCAATTGTATCGTTAATGAAACGACTATCGCCTCTCCCTCCTCCGGTTAACGGCGGCGTCCCGCTTCAAGCGTGACACGGCGGATCCCGGACGCGGTACAACACTATTACTCGCAGCCTCGTTTGCTCGTTTACTCTGAGATCGATCGAGACGATAGGTTTATTCATCTCTCGTGGCGGCCCGGTGATCACGTTCGAGGGAACGATTCGATTCTTACGTATGCGCATAAAAGTTACGGATCATGTGCAGCACCGTTACCGTTAAGAGATTATCACGCACGCGAGATCGCCGCAGATCGAACATTAACGTGACGTCTCGCGGAAGAAAAGAGGCTTCCTACTTCTTCACCGTTGCATTAAGCCATCCGGCTTAATAACGATTGACACGCATGAGCCGTAAGATTGTTGCACGCCCGGCCCCGTAATGCTTAGGCCTTTAACAAGTCGTGTTCGAGCACCATATCGCACTCCCGGCGTATGATCGCTTCCTTCCCCGCGAGAACCTATAAAAACGTCAGCGGTTCCGACTGCTCGAAGGATCGTTACGTCCTCCTCGTTAATAACCGAGGCCGGTTGCCTTTCCGATCCGGGCGCGTCGTGCTAATTAGTTCCTAACGTTGAATACGAGCGGCCGCACAACGCCCGCCGGTTTCCATGGAGTCGGCTTTACTTTTCGCGCGCGCAGCTCGAGTCCCGTTTTCATCGCGATGATCGCCTTGCAAGGACTCTCGCGTTTTCGAATCGCTCGCACGGAATAATATAATGAAACCGCCGTGTGTGTCGGAAAGGATCTCGCCCGGCGCGGAGTTGTTAAAACGGTACGCGACGACAGTTTCTCGTGAATTCTGCCGCTCCGAGAACGCGCGTATTTAATTACTCGATATTGTTAAATGTGCGTTATGATTATTAAAATCTACACGTTACGAGCCGCGGAAAAATCATGGCGGGCCAGACGAGCTCCCCGAATTTTCCGAATATTATTTGAAAGTTTACAATGTCGCGTAACGAGCTAATAATTAATTAATCATCCGTTGAACATTGTAATTTATTTCCACGAAACGTTCATTAAATTTCTAAATTAAGTCTCTATGTTTTTACGTTACACTGTTAAACGCTTACGTTTCGTTATCTTGGATTTATTAACGGTACCTCCAGCTAGCACGCCGCGAAAATACACAACTCATTGTGTCAGTTGGCTCAAATCGTGGAGCGACGATAAGTCCCGATTTTCAACAATCAGACGGGCTGCCCGTGCGCGACGGTCCCGTCGGCGGGTTAAACGCTAACGGGGGTCGTGAGTCGACACAAAAGTTTCTATCGTCGTTATATCGAAGGAGACGATGACTGTTCAGTTGCTGATATACGTGACTGCGGCACAATGGGACCGTGCTCGCCTCGTCGACGTACCAATCGCTGCCCTGTCACAATACGATCGGTCGTGATCACTCACGAACGAGACAAGAGTGACGACGTACGGCTACCGTGCGGTCCAGAAAGCCTTCGACCCTATTCAGCGCCTCTAAATTACGGCGCGCAGTCACGATCGCGCGCGTGATCGTGATTCCTCGCGGTGGATTTGCCCGCCAAGCGGAGTTTTATACGATTCACGCTTCATAAGCATATAATATATGCACACAATGAACTGCGTAAATCTCGATTATATATCTCGACTGAGGGCGACGCATTAATGATCAGGAGACAAAAGCGCGACAGCCACATCTTCGCGATTGATATTCATGATAATTGCGTCAATTGTGCATCGATCAATCTTTACTTAATTTAACATTCCTGGAAGTACAGTTTCATTGTAAAAATGTCTCTTTGGAGCAGATGCAAAAATTTTGATTGATTTGCATAGTTTTTATTGTAAAGATTAATATATCATACAGAGATTAAGATATGACTATGACGTGACCATGTCAGAGTCTGTCTTCAGCAAGAAAGAAAGGAGGAGACAAGAGATCGCGCATGCTAGTGTGGCAATTGCGACAATTTAGGCCGAAACTACTGTTATGTCGGTTCCTTTCCCTCATAGTTTCTCTGTCTCTGCGGCGCCAACAATACTTGGCCTCGTTAATCGTTCACTGGCGCAACCGCGATTCGTATCTCGTCCGGACAGCTGAAAACATGATTTTCACGGGAATTAGGCGTACCTAATTATAGCCGCGATCGTAATTAAAAAGTCGTACTGCCGTAGGTGTAACTCATTATTCTGTCTCTTTCTCATTTGTACCACGCATTACACAAACGTCGTATATTACACAAGCAAAACGTACAAGAAATTGTATCGATTGTTATTTTTTATTATGAAAAACGATCCAATTCCTGTTCAATTTTTGTGAGACTACACAGCAACATTATTCTCGAACCACCTTTTTACGCTATAATACCGCGAATCAGCTGATATGATTGTCGCGCGTTTCTGGACCCGCTGACACACGTGCAGCGGCCACGTCTTTTCACGGGTGTCCGGCACTTTGCGTGTCTTCTTCAGAAAATTACTTCTCTCCGTAGGTTAATGCGCGACCGGTCAGGATAGCAGGGCCAGGGTGAACAGGATATGACCTCCCTACAAAGTGTCCCTTCGCCGTCGCGAATCTGCTATATATGCCAAAATGAGCCCACTTTGACTGTTCAACCACTATTGCAAGTCGAGTCCCGGCCGCTCATCTCGGAAATTACTTCCGCCATGACATTGTCGTTGCCGTCCACCTTCGTCACGTATGCAAAGGACTCCATCAACGGAGCAAGTCCGTTGAAGGAAGTCGCTGCCTTTGCCGGGCAATATTTGCCATTACTCTTTCGTTCTCAGTCACTAAAGGCAATATGCAACACGCTCCGGCCGGCGCCAGGCTATCTTTTTCTCCCAGCTGCGAGGCACGCTCGTCGCATCTGCATACATAAACCATGTCTTGCGCTTTTACGCCATCGGTGCAAGAACGCGGGATTACAAGTAAAAAAGTAAAGGAAAAACAAAAAGAAAAAATAAATAGACAAATAAATTCAAGCCACTTGGAAGGGCTGCTCTGGTTATTAACGTGCCACCGAAAGGATAGTTAAAAGCAAATAAATCACGCGCTCGGGGTGGCAACGCGCGAGCCGACCTTGGAGCGAGGTCTCTCGTTAGAATTCTGAGCGATCTTGCAAGAACCCGCGGCAATGGGATCGTTCCTCGAAGGTGTCTGCAAGATTTCAAGGGCGGAGCTGGAGGCGCGCGGCTCCGATCGCGCTTCTCTCGCGAAACCGGTCGTTATCCGACCGTTATTGATTGACTCTCGTTAGCGCCGGCTATTTGTTTTGTCAAGTGTGAGAACCGGAACTGCTGGCGGAGCCCGCAACTCGCCCGACTGCGCGGGTAACTTTGGGAACCTCCTCGATAATTACGCGTACTCCCCCGAGTACTCCTCAGATATTTCCACAAGAACACACGACATCGGACACGGTGGCAAGCGTGAAATAATCGGGAAACGAATACGCTGTATGGGGGAAAAATAACAGTTCAAGACTGCGCCCGCGGGAGGAAGAGTACAGTGCGGACGAGCGATTTCGAGAGAGCAACGGGCATGACTATGGCAACAATAGCGTACAGGAATCTGTCAATCCACGTACACGTCTTCCATGAAGGCGGCTTCCTCCTCGAACCGCGCGGAGGGTATCCGGACGCCGTGGCATCACGGCTAATGACATGCATCACGACATTCACCTCGTTCCGGGCGACGTTCGAAGACGTTCGAACGAATCCGCCGACGTATCCTACATCACGCTCAAGTCTCGGCCGTTGCCGGGCCTGGTTCTTCGCTGCGCGTAAAACCCGCTCGCCCTTCTTCCTGCTCGGTCGTGATTAATATAAAATAAATGATTGCCCGACATCCGGTCCCACAGAGCCGGCCGAGTGGATTCCGGCGTCGGCTCTGGCCCCTACCCTCGGCCTCTTTCATTCTTTTCACGATCATTCCGCGTAATTTGTCGGTCAAGTCACCACGGCTAGTTTCACGTCATTTCATGGTCATTGTCCGAGCGAATTGTCGAAGAGCGCACTTCCGATCTGCCGATTCGCTGCAATTGCGCTCTTTTCCTTTTATCCTGTTTTTTCCTTTTTGCGGCCGCGATTGCCCCGAGAGTCGTAACGTTCAGTGGATAAGTAGACGAGTTCAAACTCGATTCATTCGGAGTTCACTCACTGGCTCATCGCGTGAGGTCTTCACGCACGAATGTTGAGCGCCGTTCTTCCTTGCTTCAACCGTGCATCTGTACTCTCTTTAATTTCTCGAGAAGTAAGTAGTTATAGATTATAACAATTTTATATTCATTTATAGTCTTTGGAAAATTCAGCAATTTGCTGAAAGAAAATAATGTCAATGATGAATTTTTCATTCTTTATTGCGCGATGACTGTTATCCCACTCGAGCACGAGGAAAACCAACCCGCAAGGGTTCCGGCAGAAAATCGGATAAACTCGTTACGTGGAAGTCGTTGTACCAATTCAAAGAAAGACGTGTAGAGACCTGAGCAACGAATTTCCAATGACAGGAAATCCTTTTTCCCCTCGTAACCCGTGTAGTCGTTGAGGGGTCCTCTCGGCGGTGGAACGGGGAAGGAAACGCCGTGATTGGAAAACGTGCAAAGGTTGGCTGGCTCGTGTCTAGACGGGGCGAGGGAAGGGGAAATTTCGGAAGGAACGGGACAGCGAGAGGGCCTTGGCGAGGGTGAAAGGACGTCGTCGTCGCGGAGAGAGCAAAGGAGACGAAGAGATCTCCCGAAGGAGTTCTCTTTACCCTCGCGACCTCAAACCGAACCGGTGGCGGTAGATCCCTTAAAAAACGGATTTACAACCTGTTGCTGGCGGAGCCACTTAAAGATTCCCCTCGATATTGAAAGAATATCCGAAAAGCAGGGTCGACACACCGTCCCCGGCGCGATTCGCGCTCGTTCCTCAATACATTGTAAATATAAAAGTCCGGATATCAAGTGGAAGACCGCCGCTAAGAGGGGGCGAGCAGACCTGTCTCCATCACGTCCGGATCTTCTAACTTTCTCGATGAATTTCTATAGCTGGAAAATCGACGAATGTGTAAAGGCGTTTTGGAACCACGCAGAATGATTAATTGTTAATTATATACAAATTAAGATAACCCATAAAACCTTTTTAAAAAAAGAAAAAATATATACGCCAAGTACATAAAAACTCCCAACTTGTCAAAACTCAAAACTAAATATGAAATCAATAATTAACTAGCCAAGTATCTAGAAGCAGTTTGAGTATTTTACCCAAACGTTTTCCATGCATACTCTCTTATCGCATGACGACATTGAAGTACTTGGCGTGCCCAAGTCTCATTGTTTCACTCGCATCTAATAAATATCGCGACAGAAAGAGGCAACGATCGTATTAATGACGCGCGACGGAAGATTCGTCAACGTTTATCCAAAAACAAGAGCACTTGCTTTTTCGCCACGTGTGCTACGCGTTGCGGAATCAATTACTCGCGCAATGACTTCCGCGCGATTAATCGCGGAGTGCACACGGAAAAACGGTTTTCAGCCATCCCCGACCGCCACCGCGAGCGACGTGTCGACGGGAATGGAAAGGGGGCGCGGGAATTATCGGCGGCCGCGAGAAGTGCACGGCCACGCGTCAATTAACCGCACAGCCCGATGAACAGTAACGCCACGTATATCCGCCGATAAATCAGGTAAACGGAATATTTCCCTGATTTCCGACACGCCGTTCATCTTTGAACGGGGCCGGCGGTGTAGCTGCATCCGCGCGTGTAATTCTCGCCTCCAGCTTGTCAATGGAGCGGCGGGCCGCGGGGATGGGCGTCGAACACGCACCGTACGCACCCCCGTAACGGGGTAGGATGCGTAACGACAGCGGCGGCGGCAGCAGTAGCAGCAGCAGCAGCAACAGCAGCAGCTCGATTTTGCTATTCATTAGAGCCGTCAGTGGGTAAACAAACGGTGGGTACTCGCGTGTACGGATATGTGATTAACGTGGAGGCTCCGCGTAACCGCTTCGACACGGGAGCGAGGAAGAGAGAAAGATGAGATTGAGAGAGAGAGAGAGAATGGGGTTGAACCACGCACCGCACACACATCGGCGTATCACCCCATGGGCGATCCAAGCGTGCATTTCCCACGAGAACGTATTCCCGGCACTTCGGATGAAGATCATCGATTGGCTGGATCGAGCGATACGCGAGCAACACTCAATAACGGTACTCCCGGTACGACCAAACGACTCTGGAATTTAATCGAGTCCGATTCCTGCGGAGCATGCATCATGTAATTCATGCGCCAAAAGCGCGCGCTTCTCGTTCCGATGAAGGATGATCTCCGCGCGCGTGATTCGTCGCGACATCCTGCCGATTCTATCCGCGAATCCATCCTCGACACATCACTTCGCACGCGGTTTTTCACATCCAATAATTAATTTTCCAATACATAGAATATCTTTTCACGAAGTTTATAAATTTAAGAAGTGTATTTTACTACTTTCGAACAGATTTTATTTATTCGCAAGAGAAAATGCGCTGCGAAACACTTTCTGAAGGAAAGCGCGATCTTACGGTGGTCTGAGCACGGTCGGTGCGATGCTACACAATGTGCGTCGATCGTAGACAACGAACAATTGGAGTATTCTCACGTTAGCATTAAGAGCGCTTTTAATTCGTGCAAGTAATAGTGCCGTTGATTATCGCACCTCTATGCCTAACCAATTAGCAGACGCTTTCGCGCAGAGGTATCGCGTTTTCGGTCACTGCCCAAAAACAAAGGGTATCTCGCACCATGGGGTGATCATCACGAGCATGCTCGTCTCATGATGTATCACACGACGGAGGAATTATTACGCCAGCGGAAATTCTCTCATAGGAAAGTATCCTACAGCGATCGCACACGAGCGTTCGCGCCTATACTCGCCTTACGCACGAGGAATATACAAAAAGCAATGATACTCCGCGGTTAATCTTTCTTCCGGCCTAATCCAAATAGTCGAGAAGATCTCCCGAAGACCCCGTAAGAAACGTCTTAATTCTCTCGACGTCTTCCAGGTGCCCATCCCGGGCCATTGTATCGCTCGAGAACGCTGCCGAATGAATGCGCGCGAAGCCATAATTCATTTTCCTCACGAACGTGCCGTTAACACCGGAGTATCCGTGCCGTGTCAATTGTAACACGGGAACAGCGACGGAAACGTCGTTTACATTTCTCAAAGCTTCCTTCTCTTTTTCTCTCGACGCATTCTCCTATATTACTTCTCTCTCTCTTCCTCTTTCTTTCTCTCTACGATGCGGCGCGCGGCCCGTATTTTTCCCCGATATCGGGAAACACGTTCGGGACGGTTTGCGACCATCGTTCCCTCGGGAAGCTATCGGCTCGCGTATCGAGAGGAGGGCGAGTGGGTTCCGGCGAAGAGGATCGGGGGGCGGCAGGGGGGCGACAGAGGGGGAGGGCACATGCAACAAGTAGTTTGGTTTTCAAAGCCCATTGAAATTGATGGCTTTCCCATACCATGACAAACTCGCTCTCCGGTGAGCTGGCGGCGCTTCGCTCTCTCACGCGGACGAGCTTACAATACACCGAAGCTTTTATCGATATTGCAGCGCGATGAAAGAGAAAGAGAGAGAAGGAGAGAAAGACAGGGAGGAAAGAGTGATGCGCGAGAACGGGACGAGCGCAGGAAAGTCGATGGCGGGGAACGAGGGAGCTTACGGCTTTTATTACTGCATTTTCACCTTGTCACGGCCTCTCGCTTCGACACTCTTTACAAGCTATCGAACGTCGAGCTATTTGCCTTCCCTTCGCACTCTCGTTGCGTTATACAAGCACGCGTTGATCCGCTTGTGTGTACCTTCGTGTAGCGCGTACATGCGATTGGATTTGAGCAATCTTGTCACCGAATTATCGAGAGGTAACGCGGAAAATTGAGGTGTTTTTCTTATCGTTTCAATGATGATGATATGAATAAGACGATATTATATTATTACGACGATATATAAGATTATATATTATATTATTACACTATTACTATTGTTATGTAAAATCTCTTCCACTCGTTCCTCTCTCTGCCGATAATTTTTATAATATTCCTCTTCTATTATCGCACATGCACCGTATTTTATATACGAGTCAATCAAAGTTGTTTCTGTGCGGGTATTATAGTGTAGCGTCAAGCGTAATTTGCTAGATCGCAACGCGGAAGTATCATGTTTTAATTTGCTCCAAGCAATGTAATGGTTCCCTATAATAAGAACATTCTAGTTACACATTAATTAAGTCGTGAGAGACGGCGGTCGGTACCAGCTGCATTATTGATGATGCATAACTATCATGTTCCCATAGCCATTTCAAGATATCCTGTTAGCTTATTTCTGTATGAATCTTATTTCGAGAGCTTTCGCAATCCTCGTCGCTCCTCCCCTTTCCCCCAGGCAATCACGTGCAAACGCGACGATAAATTTTTTCTAATCAGCAATTAGCTTTTATTTTCTCATGCTTGGCGTAAGTTTTATTTGTAAATTGCCCCTAATTGACGCAGTTGATCATGACTTCCATTATGGTCGTATAATAAACGCCGATTGTCCTGTTAGGCATTAATCCAACGCGCGCGTTGCCATAACGATTAGCGTATTCGTAATTTGTATTAAATTACAAGGCTTCAGTGGGATCATGATGGAACGATGTATTAATTCATTTAGCGCGCTATCACCATGCGAACAAAAAAGCTGCAACAGCAGCCCGCTCGTAATCCTGCAGCGTGCGTTCGGCGTGGCGAGGCTTATAAATGAACGAAGCGACGCGCGGTCAGTTTCGCGCTTGCAAATTATCGCCCGTTGTATCCCATAGACGTATCTAGCGCACATTTTAGCCTGGCGCTTAGCTGCTCTCGTGCGCGGCTGGATCCTCGTCAGGATTCTTACAGTCGATATTACGTCTCGCCTCGGGGATCACGCATTCGGTGCGTTAGCAGTGGTTCGCAAATTACAACGACATGAGATATTTATTTCGCTATCAGTTACCCGACTCCCATTTATTACGTAAGATATGCATATTGATAATTATCAAAGCCATTCTGTTATTAATAAAAGCATATATCACTCCAGAGTCTCTATGTTGTAAAATGCAAACGTAAAGATTCTTGTGATACGTTTCGGGAAATTATGGAATATTATTTTCCCATTAATTTTCAATAAACGTTCACATGTCATGTTTAATAACTCTGAACTGAAAAGTTTAATGCGATACTCTTAATGTTGGTTCTCGTATGTAGTTGCGCGTAACTCCCCGTCATCGATTAATTCGCGGGACGTGCGCGCGAGGCAGGTGAATTTGCAGAGAAAAAGGTTTCTTGCGTCACGTTCGGCTTCGATCCTCTCGAGCGTGACTGATTGAGTAACGACGACGCATCGATCCGGGTTCGTTGCGCCGCTCGCGATAGCGATCGTGCCATCATCATCGCGGAAGAGGCGCTATCTCCTATCGCATCGAGAAAAGCGGCGATGGCAGAAGGCGAGAGGTGCGACCAGGTGAGCTCGGAGCACCTCGGTGTGTAATACGTTTATAATGATAAGTTGTCATTACCCGAGTACGAAGTGAAGGACAAAGAGAAAGAAAGAAAGAAAGAGAGAGAGAGAGAGATAGAAAGCCGGGGGAACGAGAACGAAGGCCAGGAATAGAGGGGGCCGGGAAGAGACCAAGAGAAATGATGATCTCGCCGCTGCAGGCTAGGTAATAGCTGGCGGTCGAAGCAGCACGATTATTGATTAGTTCGGAGGCCCGATCGGTGCCGGTGATCCATCACACATGCGAGGGGCCCTCTACTATGCTACGATCTCTCTCTTTCTCTTTCTTTCTCTCCTGATCTCGCGCGCGTTGCACCTTCCCCCCGAGAGACGTACGCGCACGGGGGGCGCCGCGGCGGAGGAACGGTCTTTAAAAACGCATTACCGAACCTTGCGGATCCTCCATTTCCTCTTTTCTCCCTCGTGGTGCTCCTCGCCCCTGCCGGTCAGTCGCGGCGACGCGCCGCGTCTCAGCCAATCAGGCCCGATAGATTTGAGAACGACCGATCGCGCAGACCGTTCAATTATTTTGCAATCAGCGATCCGCAATCTCGTGGATGCGTACTCTTGTACCCACATCGAGGGCCCGCCGAGTTGGTCGAGGATCATTCCATCGGACGCTCGGCCGCATTGTTAATTACGCTTGATCGTTCCTCATCTCTCTCAGCTGATATTGACATCGAATGATTCGCGCGATTAATTTGCAATTATTTGTTGTCAATTATTTGTTTAATTTGTCTCAATGGCGTCGTCTGTTTTTTCATCAATGACCATCAATTATTCCATCGTCTATCTCATACCGCTTCGCCGATTGGTAATCTGAAATTTTTATTACATCCTATACCCATCTACAAAAGTAGTCAGTTTCTGATATTCATTCCCGTCTACGTTAATATATTCGCGAGCTGTTCATTTCATAATTCACGACTTCCTCATAAAATCTCTCTCCCCGACCGTACGACAGCTTGCGTGCAGCATTTTTTTACTCGCGTTACGCCATTCGTTTTCTAAAGGCAGCCACTAATGTTTTACACACCGATTCGCCTAGGGCAATTTTCCGCCGTCGAGCATAACTCCCGCGCCGAACGCACGACTTTTTCTACTCGCGGAACTGGCGTACGAAGCGGACCTCTCGCCCCCGAGATTCATCAAATTTTGCAGGAGCCTGTGGAGTTACCCACCGCCCTCTGAACGCTATCAAAGTGGCATTCTTTAACTGATTGTCCCCCGGAGGTACGTCGGATCGCTCCGCGCTCTCGAACTTTTACGATAATCAACTGGAAATAACTTTGTAACTTTATTACGGGTCTCCCGGAGCGGGGCCCGGGAGTCAGGGGGTGCTAATAAAAAATCGAGCGTACCTAGCGTCGGATTTTATGCTCGAATTCGGTCTTCGACGTGGCGCGGGGGTCGGCGGCGACCTTTGGAAGCCTTCGTGCTACCAGCATGATTAATACGGAGCAGAAATGACGAATGGGAACGATAATGGAGAGCTTTATAACTTTTTGAAACGCGTCTGTGGTGGGCCATGTCAGAGATTTATGAAGAATATCGGAAAGCAATTTGTTCTTTATACGAGATCGAGTTATGAATTTACGTCAAACGAATGATTTTCGGTCAACAGTGCGTTGATCGAAGATCTTTCGAAATGAGGACGGAGAATCGGCAGAAATCAAGTTTCATTTGAATTTCACGTTAATCGCACGTTGTGTATTCGAAGGAGACATCAGACATACAGACGGAGATTCATAAAAACCGGTACGATTCAAAGAATCGCACTATTATATTGACATCAACTGAACTCGCTGCGTATTCCTAATGTTCAGCCATTTGTGGCGAGTGGCGCCGTAGCATTATAATTTCATCAAATCGGCATTAGGCCTCGCCGGATCCGTCGATTTTTTGATGAAGGGACTGCCCGAATAGCGCCGCCGATTAGCGGACTTGAGTGCATCGCGAGTGCCGCGGCGAACTTATCATTATCAATGATACCCATCATCGCCCTCTCCCCGAACTCGTCTCTACTGTCTACCGATTTTTCTCCCGTCTCGGACGAGACATCCCAATGGACGGCGTCGATTTCTCGCATGATAATTTCTCGCAGCCCCCTTCTTTTCCACATCCCGCGTGTACGTTCTTGCTCTGCCCTTCCGGGTTATCCCGCGGCTGGGGGGCGGAGAACGGAATGGAGAAATTACGAGCCGGTGCATGATCGCACGAATCGGATGCCCCGAAGGATTGGCTCGCCACGCATTCTCTCATTAGCGTCGTCATTAGGTTCTTTGTCGTTTCTCTGTGCGAGAGCGGGGCTGCGCTTGCTATTAAAACGACAATGATGACCGACGCGATTAGCATCGTCCTACCGGCTGGATTTCTCGCGTTGCATACGCGTTGCGTATTTTCGTATGCTCGCTCGGAGGCCGCTTCACCCCGCTGTTAATTAATTTTCTTGAATTCTTGTTACGCTTCTATCGTCTTTGATATGCCAAGCGAAGATTTTTATTAGCAGTTTTATTAGCAGATTGGAATGTGTGCTATGCTGTTATATCTACATGTTGATTACATTTTTAAATTGTGGAATAAATTTGTAGCGAAATCATCATCGAATGACGAATGGCGATATTATGTAACTGCGTAAAGACTATTTACATTATTATTTACATAATTATTAACATATTTATATCGAATGATCTCATAGCTTTATTATTGTACAGCAACAATTGCTATGTTGCGTGAAGAATCATCGAGCGTAAAGAAACCTTAAGAAATCTGGCAAGAAATGTTAACAACTAAAACGTGATACGGAGTAATGAATTAATACGAGAGATCGATTACAGTTATTCCGCCGGTGCTATCTGCCTGTGAAAGTTTCGAGACACAATAGGTTTTAAAGCGTGAGTCACTCGCGTGCACGAGGCGACTACGATACGTTCCTCGCCCGACGTTGATAATCAAATTCGTCGTGGGATGACGAATCGACCAATTAAAACCCGATCGTTCGTCACGATAAGGGCGACTGGTCGATGAACCAGCCCGTATTACAGTACAGTGCTGCCTTTAAAATGGCAAGCCAACGGCCATTTAATATACAAAGACGCGCGGAGCGGTTATGAATAAACCATTTTGAAAATTCGCAGCGCTGTATTATGCATTCTAATTGTGATAATACTTGATTAAAATACGATTATTAATTTCGTAACGTAACATCACAATTTTCTTGATTGCGGCAAGCATATTTCTTTAATTGTCATGAGACGTCGCAACGGAGAATAAATTTCTAACGATTATCGTCGATAATGATCACATGACTGACAACCTGATTAAAATTCAGTGTATTACTACGTGAATTTTAATATCGCCAACGTTCTCGTCAAGATGATCATGGTAGCTTTTTTGATGGAGTGCCACCGCCAATGACTCTCCCGAATGACAATTATATTTCCATTAGTGACTTCGACTCGACCCTTCAAATTTCTAATAATCGTCCGCAAGCCATCGGTCTCACAGATCCTCTAATTCTTGGCCATTAAAAGGGATCCGTGAAACCGTTACTTCGCGTCCACCGACCGCCCTCATCCTGCGCAAAGCACTTTCGGAAACCTCCAGTGGGAAAGAAGCCAAGCATTTAATAGACGCGTTCCGCGTATTCGTTATTTAAAGTATTGCGGATGTAAATGTAAGTCAAATAATCATTCGCAGTTTCCGACAGGTATCTTACGAGACACGAAAATTCACGAGTAAGTCAGACATAAAAAGAAAGATCATGAAAAATATCGAACGTCATTAGCAATTATTCATCTACTTTTTATAAATCTCTTCAAAAATCCGTAGTACGGCTCAGGATATCGTGTTTTTTAAAGTTTTCGTATTTTCGTCTATATATATAATACGAAACAACGTAGAGACAGAGGGGAGAAAGGAGAGACAGAGATACCATGCTATATGCCTCACACACCAAACCGATGGAACAAAATTACACAAGGGAGCTTAGCCACGCTACAAGCGGTACTTTCCAGCTAAATATTCCCTCGCAGCGATACCTTCGTAAACGACCTTACGCAAGACCGCGGAACGGCCGAGCCATAAATTACATTACCGCGTTTTCGCAAGTACGTAAAAGTCGATTTTCACGCTCCGACCCAGATCAATCGAGCCGTGGCCGACACGAGGCAGAGCGTGGAGCGCGGCTGGGCCGCTTCTCGCACTTTTAATTATCGGCCGCAATCATCAATCAATTTCGTCTTTCCGCGAAGCCCCGGGGCCGCCTCTGTCGCCGGGCGTTTTTGCCTTCTGCCGTTGGTGGTTACCGCTCGCTCGCCATCGATTTATCCCGGCCGTCGTGCGCTAATCCGCCGGTCATTAAGAGCGTCCGATCGTTACACGCATCATAGTTCCCCATCGACTCGATTCCGCCCCGTCTTCTCTTCGCGCGCTCGATATTTATTCCGCATTCGACACGCCGACTCGGCTCGACGCCGCGTCAGCCAAATTTGGTGTGATATTTCATTGCGCGGCTGGCAACGAAGTCATCGTGCGAAAGCGTACGTGAGATTGGTGTTTCAACTGATGGATAAGTTGGGACACTGTTCACGCGTCATTCCTATCGACGATCAACGGTTTACAATGACGAATCCCTTTTGAAAGAATCACTTTTCACCTAATCGATGAAATATGTTTCAATAAAAAATATTGGAAGATATGATTAGACTTTTGTGTTAGAAAATGATGAAGAAGATCGGGGCCAAGAGAATAAAGGCTCATGATTGAGTTTTTTTCCCAAAGAAAAATATTTTTAGAGATATGAAATATGAGAGACTCGAATCGAGGGATTTTATCGAGACAATTGAGAATGTGGAGAGGAAGACATGAAAAATTGATTCGTGTAAAATCCATCCGATAGCTGGATATTCGATATCACAGCGCGGTGGAATAATGCCGAGACGTGGCGCCTCGCCTGCCGGCAGCGGCTGCTCGCCAAACTACGGTAAAGCTATGGATATTGTTCCGTCGCGAACGAGTGGCTAGAAGAATTTACATTCTTCCTCGCAATTTTACTCTTGCGATTTCTCCCTTGCTAATGCATCAATCCTGTCACGAATCAATTATTATTCTGACGATAAAAATTCGTAACGATGCACACAAGATGATTTAACCCACTGTAAGAAACAAAATACTAGCAGATAGTGCTCCGATATGAAAGTCGTAGCTATTTCTGTATTCCGTAAAAACAAATTTGAAACGCATTTTCCAAAACAAACTAGAATAATGCAATAAAAATATTTAAAAAAATAAAGAAGTAAATTAGAGGAATAAAGTGAATCGACTTCATTTATTATCAGCAATAAAATGAGTTCGCAGCCCTGGATTCAGCGAAAAAAAAGCAAAAGATGCGAAATAAATCATGTTTAAATAAATGAACGGGCGATTAATCGCAGCACATCTGGCGCGATTCCTGTGCGCCCGGAAAAAAAGCACGGTGACGTGCGTGAAACGACGAGCGGCATCTAAGAATCCGCGATATGCGCGACGCCGGACGCGTTATCGCTCGAGAAAATGCCGATGCGGAAAAAAAGGGGCGGAGCACGGAGAAAGACTGGACGGCGGAGCCGGACACGAGGAGCGACAAAGGACGACGACGACCGCGGCGGCGACGGCCAAGTAGTTTCCGTCATTTATCGGTGAGAGATGACTGCGAGTGAGTGCCGCGGAACGTTGCCGGGGAGATAATGTTTTGCGGCAACAGGTGAGGCAGGTGCTCGACCTGAATGCCGTGCTGCACGCGTCTAATAACCTGGATCTATGGATCAGGTGCACCGATCCGTTCGGGCTCACGGGAGAGACAATAATTACCACCGGCGGACTCTACGAGGTCTCTCCCCCCGTTCGGTCCCCCTGAAGAAAAAGGGTACCGACTCCGCTCGTTTTGCCAATGCTAATCGCTCGCTTCGTAAAGATGCGGCGAGATTGCAAGCGGACACGTCCGATACCTGTGCGTTTCCTGAAACTAGCAAAAATGAAAGTGGGTCGAGGGCTCGATGGAAATAATTTGTTTTCGAGTTCGTGTTGTTTGAGATGATTGATTTCTTGCAACCTTACGCGACGCTCCATATTTATGGCAATCTAGAATATTTTTTGGTTTCTACGTAATTATATTATCAAGCTAATCTATTATTCTACTTAAATATAATAGATACATTGTATAATTGATCTTTTTTTTTCTAGTGAAGATGCTTCATAGTCGAATTAGAATGCGTGCGATAATGCATCCAATTATTAATGCAGATCATTTTCTTTTCGAGGAAGAGATTATATATGTAAATGTATCCCCTTATCATCGCTCATTGCCCATTTAACGACTCAATCTGTCGTCAAAAAATTCGCGAACAGTCGACAGATCACCGACCATCATCCACTTGAACGCGACGTACACGCGAATACACCATTGCGTCATGTGTCTTCGCAACCGTGTGCCCCGACGAATTAGCGTGTACCCCGAAGCACTTAATTCTCGCCCCGTAACGAGTGGAGTGATTCCAAAGGGAAGAAAGGAGATGAGTTGGAGAGGAGTCGAAGAGCGATTATCGAGGCTTTACGACGCCGCGACGCCGCCCGACCCAGAAGATTTTCTTGCGTACGATTCTCGTGGACTCCACCTTATTCTCCCGGCGGTCCGTCCCTCCCCTCGCACCCGGTTCGAAGTAATCAAGAGCCTATAATTTAGCCTGATCGAAACGTAGGAGCTAACGAACAAAAACGATCTTGGTTTTTCGTGTTAAAAATCATTATACGGGGACCACGAAGGCGCCGACATCGAATACCGTCGTCCCGAGTGTATTAACGATCGAGCGATTCCGCGGAACAACAATTTATAAAGCATAAACTTTCTCGATTTTCGCGTAATTATTGCGCGATAAAATCTCCTAACGATTCCAAGTCAATGCCAGACGGAGATGACGATTACTCAGTGGCGTCATTTGTTAACAAGCTCGGGGAAAACTTGGGGGAAGTATCGATTCTACCTTTAATTCATATCAAGCAAAGAGTGATCTCGATCATTGTAGTCAATTTGAATGGAAAATTACAGTGAGAGAGATATCAAGCGAATCACTTTGTAGCGCGATTGAGAATAATATAGAACATCTCTCTGTATTAAAAATGTGGTTTCAATTTTTTATTATAATTAGAATAATCACAATACTAATCGCAATGTTGCGGAAATAAATTGGCGTTCTTTATTTTAATATTTCGCATCATATTTCCGGTACCGATCGCTTGACCCACCGCCGCATCAAAAACATTTCGCAGTAATACGACACATATAGTCCAAGTGAACATCGGGGGAGAATATGGCGTGGATGCCGCGAGAGAAAGGGGATCATGGAAATCGTGGAAATCGTGAAAAATACCGCGGCAGTCTCGAGTATCCTTTCGAGTACGATTAGCGTACTCGTGGCGGCGTTCCGCCGTTATCAATTCTCCGGAGAACGCCAATAAAAGCGACAAAGGTGGAGCGCAGTGGAGGGAGAGAACGATGGAGGGATCCGCTCTTCTGTATTCGCATGCATACGTCATATCCGGGGTGAGTTTTTACCTCGTGGATCCGTGAGGTGGAGAGAGACTCCGTATCCACGCGGCACTATCTATACGCATGTTTTATGCATCCCTACCCCAGAAGATATCCAGCTACGTATCGTAAGCGGCGATATCGAGAAAGAGAGAGAGAGAGAGAAGTAGAGAGAAAAGCATGGCAAATTCTCATTCTAACTCGTCGTCCTAGATTCAGACGTTTAAATAAATTGTTTTTCTCTCATTTTACCGATTTGCTATATTGTTATTTATCCCCTGTTTTAATCCCGTTTTTTTATTTAACTGTATTTAAAAAATTATATATCAAAACATCTTTATCAGAAATTTATCTTTCAAAATATCTTTTTGAGAATAAGTTTGATAGATACGATCGATATCCGATAAATCGAAGTGTACTTGTATTTACAAATATGTACAACCGTCGTTGACCTAATGATATTTTAAGACAATGTTGGCATTTTTTATTTTCACAAAGATCAATAAGAGAGACGTTTGCGCAATGCGAAATGTAAAACAGGAATTTATTAAGCACGTGAAAAATAAAATGACAATCCGAGAAATATCTCAGTAGGTAGGAAACGTCCTGAGACGACCGGATATTTTTCCGGCGACATCCAGCTGGAGACGTTTCCCACTTGTCTCGCCGTTGCGAAGGCGCTTGAGCACCCCTGCAAAACGGGCAAATATATACCGCAGGGCGGTATACGGAAAGGAGGGTGAGCAGAGAGAAAGAGAGAGAGAGGGTGGGATGGGGAGGGTTGGAAGGTAGGTATAGGTAAAACGGCAAAGCCACGGACGTAACGTTGAATTTATCCGCGGCGTATCCGCATACACGAAGGTATCCGTCTATCTTACTTTATCCCTGGGACGCGCAGCGCCGTATGACAGCCCCGCCAGCTGATCTATCGCATAAAACATAAAGTGGGGTATTCCATTTCTAAGGCCGCGCCCCGCCGCCACCCTCCCGCAGCCGCCATCCCGGTCGCGCTTCTATCCAGCTTGAAATATATCGCGGAACGAGCCGCGCGCGCGGAAAATGTGTGCCCCGCCACTTGTGTGCAGTTTTTCACGACGGTCGTAGAGCGGGACGCGCCGCGCGTTTTAATTTTTTAAGATGGCTTAATCCTTCGGTAACGATCGACACTTTAGTGTGACAACGCCGCGCTCTCGCGCCAGATGATATTGCGTCTCTTGTCTTGCAGCTTTACTATGGCCGAATGTGCATAAACCGAGTCCTATTTGCAATCAACGTTTGATTCATCCAGATGCGATTATAACTATATATATATATTTCTTTATCGCATAATAATCTGTAATTTGACAAATATATTCGGCCTTCTAAAATTGAATGCTTGTTCGTGATGTGTACTGATGGATGTAAGTTTTCATAATTTTCCAATGTTAATCTTCGTTCTTTTTCGCAATTTATCAATGTCTGATTTATCAGTAACGTTCGGTGTGCGCGTAATATTGATTAAAAATTAGTTTGGGTTTGGATCAAGGGAGAGAATCGAGAGAGAGAGAGAGAGAGAGAGAGAGAGAGAACGGTCTCCCTGGCGTGCCGGAAGCGTTTATTTTTAGAAACGATTACGGACCCCGAGAATCGGATCGCGTGAACACGTTTGACGAATAAGAGCGAGAGAAATGGGGAAAAATACTTGCCATCGCACGCGTGCACGAAGCCGTCACTCGCAGGCGGGTAACTCTCTTTTACGTGCGATTTCGCGCGGGCAAAAAACTCGGGAGAGGAGAGAGAGTTAACACGCTGTGGGCTGCGGCAAGCATGGTGATTCGACGAAATATTGGCAATAACACGCGTAAACGTATCCCCGTTGGCTCTCGAAGTTACACCGGTGCATAATTTCGCGCAGAACGAGACCGAGCGTGTATGGCATGATTACCCCTTTAGCGCGACGGTGTGTCGCCGTAATTCGTTAACGATGGGGATAGTTAAGTGATGTTGCACGCCAATTTGGCGTGGTATCCTCGATGGAACTGGAGGATAATTTTGGATCACGCGATTGACTTTTGCTTTCACCTAGCGATAACAATACCGCGTATGTGACTCTCATTTTAATGACGTTCATTACCTATTAATGGTGTTAATAAATTTAATACTCTAATGCAATTTTGGACAAGTAGGAGCTTTATTAAAATATCTAATGCTGAAAAAACCGTACCAAACAATAATAAATTATTAACGGTATAGTTGTATAGTAATGATTAAGTCATCAACAATACACCCGACCATTGAAATAGTTGCACCAATTTACAGACTGGCCTAAATAAAGTAAACACATTCGTTGCTTCGACGAAGATGGTCGTCTGGATGGTGAGACGAAGGTGAGGGCGGCGGGGAGGGTAAGGCAGGGGGATGGTAGTTGGATGTTCGCGAAGAAAAAGACGGAAGGAAGGAAGGAAGGAATATTGCAAGGCAGAAGCGGAGGCACTCCGAATGCAATCCACGTACCGACTGCTTTCAAATATTAATGTCACGTGACTTATTATATTCGAGGCGTGTGCGGTGGAGTGAGCAGGAGCTTCGCCATCTAGCAGATCCGCCGCCACTGCCGCCGCCAACCACCTACAGCCAGCATCGCCATCCACGACTAGAGAAGTGAGAGAAGCAACTGTAAGCGGGCTATGCATCGTTGCGGCAGGACTGGCTTGTCTGGGCTTGATTGTAAAATTTTTCGCGGCGCATAGTGGCCCATTTTATCGCCTTATATTCGACCGACGAAAAAGCAACGAAGAGTGAGAGAAAAAGGGAGGAGAGGGTAGAGACGGTGGTGAATAGAATGAGAAAAAAGAGAGAAGAGAGAGAGGGTGTTGGTGTCGATGTTGAGGATGGTGGTGGTTAAGGAGGCTGGGGGAGGGCGAGGGTGGGATGCAAGAGAAGGGCCGCGGAGAATTGCGGCGGAGTACTCGAGCGCGCCGCAGTTTTTAATCCGTCGACGCGCTCATTCTCGCGGACGCCTTTCTAATATTTCCACGGTCGCTCATGCGCGATCGGAAATCGAGGGAAACGGGGATGAGGAAAATCGAAATAAATTGGGTGGCAGGAGGAGAGAACGCGAATTAAGGACTGCTTGCTACAACGGATAGCACCTCCACTCCGTCAGTTTAAGTCTTTATCGTTTGCGCGACGAATAGTATCACGGCATCGCGTTCCTGCTCGTTATACATCGATGTATTTAGTAAAAGGGTGGACTAAAACATTAAAACCTCCTGAAGCACACTGGAAATCATATAGAGCTAAACTTCTTGGTCATGCTGGTAAAAATAAATACACATTTTTACGTGTAAAAATATAGATTGCAAAGATGTAAACTAAGTTGAAATATAAGTTGAGTTTTTTGTTAATTATTAGACGACTGGGAAACAGTAGAGAAACGTTTCGAAAGAGCTTACACACGCTCAAATATTATAAATTCAGAAATAGATCATACATGTCAAAACGCTCCAGTGCAACCCACTATATATAATTTAAGTGAAACAAATAATATTCTAAAAACATTCCAGAGTCTAAGTTTCATTCACAACGATGCATCAAAATTTAGCAAATCTACGAATAAAAGTAATTTAAATTGTTTTTTTAAAAGTGTTAACCTTTTACAAAATACAAAATAAATGATATATATATATATATATGTATAAGAAATTAATTAATTAATTAAAAGGAAATAAAGAAATTAATCTCAATTTTTTTAACTATATTCTCAATTTCTTCTTTTAATTTAGCTTTGAATAGAAAGCGTGTAATCATATCCGATGATAACCAGAATGATGATGATACTCAATCTATCGCAAGTAAACTAAGTATATTAATATTAATAAATACATATATTTGTTACGCGTATATGTTACTTAATGCACCTTGTTGTACCTTGTACATTGGTTCATACCTTTTTCTATTTTGGGAAATTTATATATATTTTAATAAATATATGAAGAATAAAATTGAAAATTACTAACTGTTTTGCATTGTATCCACATTAAACACATTAATTATTTCTTTTTTTGATTTAGCATCGAGTAAAATTGTATTTGATAATCAGAAAAATTCTCCGGAATTAAACGTAAAGGACAAAAAGAATAAGAGTCAACCATACGTGATACCAGAGACATTAAAATTTACGGAATATTTGGATAGGAAATTCGAGAATCTCCAGAATATTATTAATTCAACGAAGAGAAATATTTTGTATGATGTGAAAAATCGATGCGAAGAAATAAAAATGATTATTGCAAATATAAAAATAGATAAAAAAGCACAGGGCAGTAGAGCTGAGTTGCTAGAGAAACTTGAGATTTCTTTGCCTATTGGGACACTCCATGATTTCTTGAAATTTGAGGAAGAATTAAGAACGAACGAGAACAAAAGGAAGGCTCTAATGGGTTTTTTATTACTTATGTGTTTTAATTTTTCTAATGTCAAAGATTGCATGCATAAAATTCTTCCGCAAGTTATAAAAAAAGAAGTTCAAGGACAGTATTCTGGCCAAGGTCGCAAAAAAAAGGAATAGGAAAACTTAATTTCAGTTCCACAGTATTATTTGAATGTTTCGAAGCTGCAATAACGAAACACTGTCCTGCAGATGACAATGCAAAATCATTAAAATCAAAGATTAGTGACTGGCTAGCCCACTGGGATGATCGTGATGGGGGACGTAAAGAACGATGATCATCTTCTCAAGTTGCAATGTTGTTAAATACGCAATGTTAAATACGATTAATCGAGTCGCATGTTAATAATATAATAATATAATAATAATATAGTAATAATATAATATGTTAATGTTTATAATATAATATTAATTCTCGACTTATAAAACTAATAAATACTCATCTCACGAAATGTTTTTGGGCTCTTTAAATTATCAACTTATATCGAAAATCATCATTAAGTCTATTTTGTTATTTTCAGGCCTATGTTGGACACCAGCGTGGGTACTTTCCAATTGTTTAACACATTTTGATACAATCGTGCACAACGGCATTTTATTGACTACATATCTAAACCATCTTTCAAGATAACATATAGCCATTAAAATGCCGTTGTGTACATTTGTGTTAAGATATGTTAAACAATTGGAAAGTATCCACACTGGTGTCCGACATAGGTCTGAAAATAACAATCAAATGCATTAACCCAAATGCATTCAACAAAGCTTGGGATTAGATTCGGGTTCTTTGTTGGTCCTAGCACAGAGAGAATCTTGGGCTTAGATCAGATATATCATTGGGCCTAGCAAAGAAGCCAATCATTGGGCTTATATCGGTTGCCAACCTCGTGACAGAATAACGCTCCGAAGTTCGGCCATTTTTTGGCCGAATCACCTTTACTGATATCGGAATACTGATGTACGAGATTGGCCCGATGTTTGGCCAAGTTGATCAACCCTACATGGGTCTGCATCTGAAGAATTTATCGGAAGATGAGCGCTTTCTTCCGGTTGCGAGTGCTTTGACTGAAAGAGAGTTTTTCGTTGATCCTCATAGCGATGAGAATTTGCTAAAATACCTAGGCATGGTATCGGTCAACGCTAACGACTAGCGAGATTGATCAATCACACTTGGAGAGCACAAATTAACGATTACATACGATCTGTTCAACGACATCAAATGTACTTTATTTTCATAATAATGAAATATTGTTGCTGATGAAATTCTCGGATCTTACCTTCCAACATGTAGTAACGGCAGAAGAAAATGGATTAATGATATTTTGTAAAACTAAATTCTGCAGACTAAATTAAAACCCGGTACCAATAAGAAACTCGGTGCTGCGAGCGACGCAGTATGAATGCATGCCTTTTCGGAGAACTATCGCAATGAATAAGGTTTAATGGACGGCGAGCGATCAAACAAAGCAATTTAAAAGCGGCCGCGTTATGTGTCGGTTTCGCGTGTGGTTACCTTCGATTTACATACGCGGACCGTGCTTCCGCAGCATTATGACGTCACACGTGCCCCAAGGATCGCGTGCACGCACTCGTCAGAGTTGAAAACGCGGTTCGGCTGACTGGTCGGCCGGTGACGGTCGATAAGTCCTCCGTCTCGTTCCGCATCGCGAAATCGATCGAAACTCGAGTTTGAGAAGGTCGCGCGGCCTTCCAGACCGCGCGCAATGGCCAGCTCGCTTCTGCATTTAGCATTTACGATGTACGCCTTTACCTTCAATACCCCCGCAATCTGCAGCGCATACTACCCCATTATAGGATCGTTTCTCCACGAGCAAAAACGCTCGACTATTTCTGGTGTAGCGCGGAAGCTCGCGTTCACTCAAAGTGACCAGTACGACGTTTGTGTCGACGAGATTTGACTGTACATGGATTGTCCTAGATCAAACGAGGAATATTTCAGCGGTAGATGCATTCGCCAATTTGAATAATTGGATTTAAATTGATGTATGAATAAATTAAAAATTAATTGCTTAAACATTTCTAAGCAAGCTTCTTCAACATTTTTTTAATTGAGAAAGATCTATATTTAAGTGCAGTAATTATAATATTGAGTAAATACTTGCAAAGGAAACAGATCTAAACTAAGTTATCAAGCCTACTTGGATTTATTGGGAAAAGTTCTCCACATACATACACACGCACACATCTTGAAGATTGAGGCAAAAGTTTGGACAGGTCTGGATTAAACTTATTGAATTGATATTAAACGATATTATTTAGATGGATTGATATTAAGTGATACTAAGTGATATTTATTTGAATTTTAGAGTAACAAGCGATGTTCGCGCATTTATATTTTCTGTGCTTAGAAACATCGTGTTGCAGTGTGACGAGTACCTGAAGTATCGGCCTTATGCCTGGTTTTGAGAATCTAAAGTATGTCAGTTTTTCAATTTACGTACAGGAAGTTAGATTTACATACTACAAGTTCCTCGACTTCCAGTTTAGCAAATGTATTTGTACACACGTAACTGTTATTACAACAGAATAATCCCCGACTTCCGGGAACAACGACGTTCAATTAGGAAGTGCTATGGGTACTGCGAGTTTCCTTTCAACACACTAGCGACGTTAAAATACCAAACGCCGAATCAAGACAATCACGCTTGATCGAAACATTGTCTTCACCAAAGGTTGAATGATGCTGAAAAGTTAAATGCGCGAGTGGACGCTTTATCATCCACTGTTTCATAGACAATGCAATATGTTCCGGTATTAACATCACAGAACCTCGCGATATTAATCGACGTGGAATAAGCCGATCCAAAGCTGAATATTTTCGCTTTTATCGATCCTGGGGGCAAGTAAAGCGCAAGGAACATTAAAGTGAGAACCGCTGCGTCGAATTAATAGCCACGAGGCTGCCACTAATATAAGGGGATTGATAATCATCTTAAATTATCGATCCGATTGTTTATACGCCGGTACAATTCTATTTAATGTTTCGTTCGTTCGCAAGCCTACCTCGTTTACCACACTTACCTACCGTCACCTTCTATCTCGACGTGCTATGCATGAACACAACTGTGGGCATCAAATTTATTGTCCCGTGCATAGAGCTTCAGACTAACTGATTCACTTGGCTAATAACGCAGGATTTGAGACCTGATTTATTCGATCGAGAACGCGTTGCAACTGCATCAGATCTTCGAATCAAGAATACCTCATTCCCATTTAATAAATAATTTATATTTTATATAAATATTTTTATATTCATCTATTTTTGACGATTTCTTTCTCTTGTACACGCGAATGCCGCAATCAACGGCAACAACGTCATGAATTCTCTTTCTCGATTACTTTTGTTTGATGTCCCGAAAAAGGGGTGAGTTTATTTTCACGTTATTAACTCGTGTTATCATTATCATGTTTGCGAAAAATGATTTATAAGATTAAAATATTGTGGCCGTGCAATAAAATAAAGCACGCAGAAACTCGGCGTTTCGTTTATTTCCGCGCGGTCGCAAAAATCCATTATGAGTCCTCTCTGGAATTTTCAAAGGGGTGAAAAATAACGGGGCCGCGATACCGGCCGCGGAGGCACGACCGGACCGAACTCTCCCCGGAAAAGAAGATCATACATGATAAACATGTGTGTATCACATATACGATATACATGGCCATCATGGCGGTGATAACAAAAACACAGCTCTGTAATAATGCGGATAATAATAATGATCGTTGTCTTTACGGGCAACACGTGTTCGAAATAACGAGTTACTAACTAGACTCGCGAAACATCGCGAGTATTAATGGAGATGGCTTTAAAACTAATAATCCGCACGCCAGTCGAGAATCCGAACGAGCGATGTCGGTCTTCGGCTCGTTATAATTTAACGTCGTTAGTTAACCACCCAGCCGCTCTTTAAAATGTACGTCTCATGAAATAAGAAAACGCAATATCAACAATTCAAGCTTTCTTCAAACAAGAGGATTAGTGATTCTGATCTAATGATCAGAATATACATGTATAATTATGACATGCATCAATCAACGAGGAGCGAAATCGAATAAACTTTATCACGGGGATCAGACTTGTCAGCGGGAGGAGACTCGGAGTCATCGACGCTCCTAATTAGTAGCGCGATCATAGACACGTAATGAAATCGATAATAAGTTCGGAATGCTATGGACCGGCGCGATGCGTGAAATTCCGCGCGGAGTACACGCTCGATGAACGTAGAGCGGAAATAAAAAGCGAGAAAAATTGGAAGACAGCTAATTAATAAACGAGCGCAGACCGTGCGCGCTGCGGGCGCGAGCGGCTCGACTTCGCGCTGCCGCAAATGAAGATTGACACCGCAATCGTCATAATGCAGTCATTATAACGCACGCGGTAGCGCGCCGAAAGGGTGAGGAGCAGAGCCGGGGCCCGCGTACCCTCGATCGAATCGAAACCGACGGAGGTTTTTTGTCGGCGTAATTTTGGAGCGCAGCGCCGCGCCGAACCGCGTAGAAAAAGGAGAACGAAGTCAGGAAACGAGGAAATTCCTGGCATTGTCGGCTCGAGTCCGGATCATTGATGATTGCAAGCGGGAGGTCCGATCGCCGTGCATACGGGGTGTTTCGTGTTACGCTCGACGATAATGCAAAAAGTATTTCACTTCTTAATACAGTATTAAAAAGAAGGATGATGTTTTCTTCATACTTTGGAGAAAAATTCTGCAAGGAAAATTAATTGGAAAATTAATTGTCAATGCGTAATTTTCATCTCCATACTTGTATGCACGCGATAAGCATCTCGATGAATGGGACACCCTGTACACGTAATCTTTTAGTGTGAATGTCCGATGGACGACTGCAAGAATTACGCATCTCACATATGTACGAGCCACTGTGTCTTTATCGCCGCGTGAACGCCACGGGAAATGAACGACGCATTGTAAGATGGAGAATCGATTTGCCGTTGATCGATCGATCCGCCGTGGGTGGCTCGATGCGCCACGCTGGCTCGCGGAATAATAAGAGAAATGGATTTGCGCTTGGATCTCGATTACGCTTATTAATTCTGACGTCGGTGCAGACCTGGCGGTAATTCCTCCGATCCGTAATGAAGTTAAATAATCCGTTCCTCGAACTTTTACAGATCGCTTGAAAAATCGTGCAAACGAATTAAAAGAGAAGTAGTACCGTAACGTTTATCGCGCATGTTCCTCGGAATTATTTTTGCACCTCGCGGTACTAAGAGCGATCAGATTAATAAGCTGCAATCGACTTGACGTACGTTTTTATTTCTTAAATGCCACCCTGAGATTGCGAATCTGTACGTTATCACACGAGGCTACACGTAGCTTGGCTCCTTTGACTTTGATTAATGCCTCTGATTTCATCAGAGGTCTTTTCTGCATTAATTGTTCAGAGAATGCTAGAAATATCGCAGGAGGGACTTTAATGAACGCTCAAGGTTAATGGAAGAAATCCTCACACCTTGAACTATTGCGACGCCCACCGCGGAAGTGGGCAGCGCGAGAAATGGAATTCACGACATCGCGAAACATGGCTGCGGAAGGAGAGTTTTTGCGTTGCGTTGGAGCGAATCCTTCGGGAGCGGGACGGGAACCTTCGGTTTCCGACTAACCAATTAAAATGAGGTTTAGCCGCAGGAGAGGTAAGCACGATAATTACGCGACGGTATCGCACAAAATAAATCGCAGCGTCATTCGTATCTGTGGCAGTTAATTATACTAGCGCGGCGCACATGAGAAACGCCTTCGAAAATAACGTAAATTTTCGTTCGTGCTTCGCTTAGGCACGTTATGCCACGGCGTGATACGTAAAGGATCCCCGTGCATTCCTCAAAGTGTCTTTGTAATTCAATGAGAAATTACGCCGTGCGTTACAATGAAGACAGTCCGCAATTACCCGCAATTTCGCGCCAATGTTAGGTATAATTAGGATATAAATTTTAAAGAAGTCTGAGAGTAGATAATATTCACTATACGTGCGAAATATGCCATTTAAATGAAGCTCTATCGTGCGATTGCGTGACAAGCATTAAAATTAGTCAAGATACATATTAATACGCTCGCGATATAATTGTCTATTATGTCAGCGAACAGTTTCGTGAATTAATCAGCCTTGTGGAAACATTAATAGAACTCTCTAATTACTCCCTCACTCACATTTTTCACTCGACAATCATTAATTTGCTCCTACTTTATAATTCCTATATTCTATATTTTTCATATACGTGATAATAAATTAAATTCTTTAAATCAATTAAAATCTCTCCCAGCAATTCTATCGAAATTATATTTTATAAAACTGCACATATATAATCAAGGTTTCCGAGGTTTCTTCTCGCTGATATTATTTGATATTACTGTCGCACATTCACGCGCCTCGTCACTCCGTATCGTAATAACTTAATTTACATTTCGTTCGAGAACGGAATCCCAAGTCCTGCGAGCTGTGACAGGTTCGAAGATAGGTTTTACGAAAAGCGCCAGTCACGTTTCTCGGCATTGAGTCGCCGAATAATTGGTCGGCGGGCGGACGCCTCTCATTAAATTGTTAGGTCTACATTAACAGTGGTCTCTCAGATCACAATCTGTTCATCGATCGTTACCTTTAATGTATTTCCAATGAATACCCGGTCCGGCGAAAAGCTCGCCAGCACTGCGCTCGGCTGACTCGTACAGCGGCGTGTCTCGCCGCGCGGAACGTCGAGACGTCATGCTACAAATTTAAATGTCAGAATAGGAATTTCGACGTTAATGGACGGAGCCGTGTCCCGGCGTCGAATGGAGTCGCGCGTGGCAAGGTCGGTATCAAGCAATTTCAATCCGCGAAATAAGGAGAATCCGAATTTATCCTTCGAAATGGTTTTTTTGTTCGAAACGCCGCTGTAACTACAGACTTGCGTCTATCTACTCGTTCGTTTTGCCGTACGGAATCCGCTCGTGACTTCATCAATCGTTGCACAAGACACGAGGCACGATTTACGATTTTTCCCTATCGAAAATCGAAGAGACCTGCAGCTTGCGGCGACCCTATCGCGCGTAACGTGCTCGAGCGCGTTACGAACTCGCACCGAGGACGGCGCGCCGCTAAAGACGACGATTTACGCTATCGCGTGGAATAACGTTAGGCATAGAGCACACAGCATAGTATACGCGTACGTTTAAATTGGGAATGTACGTACGTACGTATGTACGCGGGGCGCAGGCCGCAGGACGACGCCGGCTGGCTTAGGAGACTGCTAAATCGATCGAGGTAAATTCCCCGCAGTGTATTGAGTAGTTTATTGCTTTCATGCATTTGCATGCTAAGTAGTCGCGTGCTCACGAGTAATACCCAGCGTCCCTGATACCGTATACCTCCGGTAAGAATGGCCTATCTAGCCTTCGGTCTTCGATATTGCGGCCGTGGGACACTTATAAATTGAGATTTTATCGCGCTCTAAGTCGGGGATTACGAACGGACCGACGCTATGTGCGTCCGCGAGCGCGCAAGCCGTGCTCGCACGATTGTGTCGTACGCGCGCGTATTTCACAGGTCCTTTTCCGACTTTTTGCGCGAGAGTACAGATGCCGCCTTACCACGTTTCATGAGGAAGCCCGAGCAGCGGGATCAAATTGACAAATGTTTCCCGGTTACCGGGTTTGATCGCGGATTTCCTGGCGTTTGACGTTTCCATGAAGATAATCGACGTTGGCGAGTTCATCGCAATGTTCAAAATAAATAGTTACATTATATGCAACTGACAATTGATATTTATAAATATGTATGAATGCAAAATTATATATGTGTGTTGTAATATGTCATGTTATAAAAATATATAAAACTTTTTTTATAACATTATATAAATATGAAAATTTTGCGTGCTTATTATACTCTCTCACTATTTAGAAAGAAAGCGATATGGGTTAAGTATAAAAGTTTACAATCATTATGTATTACGTGTGCGATTAACGAGTGAAAAGGTTGCGTAACTTTTCCGAAGCATCGCGGGGTACAAGTCGTTTTAATCGAACTGGTGTCCGTCGATGGGCTAACGCGGGTGACATCCGTAAATCACTGGCGCGGACAAACCGCAAAGAGGGAATCTAATCGGCTCGTGTCCGAAACTGTCGAGACCACACTCCGCGGATCGCCCCTTAAATCCTCGAAGGGTTGCGTGCGTTTAGGCATCCGATCGGGGCGCCGTAATTTCCTGTCGTGCAATCGTTCGCCCCGTGTCTTCAATTCGCTGCACGTGGACACCTTGCGATTGTTGTTGAACGAGAGCAGAAACTTTCCGCGTTTCGGAGAAGCCGACTGCGCCCCGACGCTCTTCGAAAGTAAAAAAAAGATAAAAAGTAAAAAGCAGCAGTTTGACTGTCTGGCCGTTGAGCGGAAATTATTGTGCGGAGCTTATACCTCGATACTAATACACGAAAGCGAATCGTAACGAAGTGATGTACATACAGACGATGCTCGTCAGACTGAATAACTGACATACAATAATACAAAAAAAAACCAAAAGATATTTTTTAAATCCTTGATCATTATGGTTGTAGCAAGTATAATATAGCAAGAACATGAAATGAGCGGTAAAATAAAATATATTGCGATAAGTAGAAAGAGTAACTAAGATCTTGTCAGTCGAGCTTTAAAGAGAAGAGAATGTTAAAAATATCCTAAAATATTTGACATACTCATTTACGAGTCATATTTTTTTGAAAGAAATGCGACTATGAAGCGAGAAAGTACAGACATTTTAAATTGAATAAAGTTATAAATTCAGAGGGAACGTTTGATGCGACGAAACTTTGTCATCGAGAATATCGAAACGGAGGGCGTAAATTAAGAGAGCATACGTCGGAATCGTCTTTATTCGTAGAAAAGTGGTTATAAACTTAAAGGAATGTCGGGGAGATTATCGTTAATTTTTATTCACATCGCCCGTTATTCCTTCACCCGGCGACGGCGTCGTAAAGCCCGTGGTTGTTATCTCTCAAACATCGGAACCTACTCGAAGTTGTGTCATAAACTTAATAGAGGCACCGCCAAATGTGCATCGCGAGGCGAAACTCGATTCCAACCGAAAAGAAGAAGCGAACGAACGAAAGGGCAAGCTACGAAATAAAGAAAAGAAGGAGAACAAGCCATGGAAGAAATCGAAAGTCGTCACGAAGGTAACCGAGATCCGATCGCAAAGTTAACTCGAAGACAAGGAGATTCTTGCACACCGTTCATTCGCGTTCACCTAACGAAACGGAATCATAAATGTGTTCGCGAGGGGAATTATAAAGAATCGTTTTAAACATGAGCATTTTATAATATTAATAACAAAAGAAAATCACGAATGCGATGGCTTTTCCTGCAAGGTAGAAGCAGCCTAGAGCTTGCAAAGCAAGAGGTTCCACTGACTATGTTATTACGGAATAATATTTTTCTTCGCCGGCAACCGAACGCGGCACGGACGGTTAGTTTTGGCCAAAGCATTTGACTTTTAAATCGGAGCATCGGAAAAGCGGGGAACAGAAACGAAAATAGCTGTAAAATCGCGTACAGGATCTAGGAGCCGAGCGAACGTAGCGGCCGGCTATTTAAAGAACCGTTTTAAGCACTCGCATTTCCAACATGCATTTTCTAATCGGCAACCACGTAATTACGGCATGCATCGCGTTCCGAGCCGTGATTTACAGAGCAACATAAAAAAGGGGGCAGTATCTAAAGAAAAGATCGGAATCGCCTTCGCGGGAAGGTGAAGGCGGCAGCCGATATAACTCGACCGACTCGAAGCTCAAGTCGGGGGGGCCTCGAAGGCACGAGGAAAGATCTCTCGAGTGAGCTGACGTCCTCCTGGCAGAGCCAGAAATTCCAATTTCCGAATTGGAGGTCGGGGCCAGCCCGGATTAACCCCGCGGCGTAATCGTACCTTTATCAATAGGGGATCGTAATGAGTTCGAAGATAATGGCGCCCTATCAGTCTTCAGCCGAGGAACAATGATGGATGTAGGAGCACGGTGTTTTCGTGCCCTCGCAGTGGCAACCCCCGACGAGTAACGTCGCCCACCGGCGTTCTCTTTCCACCCTGTTCCCTCCCGCGTCCCTTCTAGGAGCTGCGCCGAACCACCCTTCATTCCGCCTTCCGCGTGGTGCTACACGAAGCTGATTGTTTTGTCGACCTGCGTAGCACGCGAACCATGATAATATGACCTTAGAACGCCGGATGCTCATAAAATTAAGCAAGCCCACATATCGAATACCCGATAGCAGGTTCGTATCGTATATATACTTTTCGAAAATAATGAGTTCTTATGTAAAAACTGCATTTAACAAAATTCTCTTCCCGAAAGAACTTAAACAGAAATTGAAAGAAACGTTCATCACCATGAATATTGAGAATCATGTGTGACAAAATTTACGAAACGCGCAAACGCTCATCTCTTGTGAAAGATAATGCTCCATTCTCGATTTTATTTGCCGTATTGTGTTTATGAAAATTGCATCTTATATTTTTGCTTTTATAATTATCCCGAATAATAAATTAGCAAAATACGCGACGCGATAATGATCAAATATATATGTGTCTCCGCATCCGTTCGCTGTCTTTACACACACACACACACACACACACACACACACACACACACACACCAGGTGCACGTTTTGCTGACGGAGTCACGAACCAGTTATGATTTTAACGAAGAAGCCAAGAAAAACAGGCGTAGGCGTTGATCGCGGCTCGTTTCGTGCCGGCGTATTCTCGACTTAACTAGCTGTAAGCTCCTCTTTTTTTCTAGCGTGCAATTGTAAACTTGACCAACGGAACTGACTGGTCGCACGCAAAAGTCGTTCAACTGACAATGCGAGTCTACGTGTCGCGGTAGTGCTTCCGCAAAAATACTGCAACGCTACGTGTACGCGCGCAATAAGACTATCCCCGCCGACGCGGGTATCTTTGTGTTGATTTAACTATCTTGCTATTCGTACACAACTCAACGGATTTAACACTTTTCCACACGTTGTGGCCACGCGATGCGGTATCCCTGTATCTCTCGTCGTGATATCGCCAAATCAAGGGATTCTCTGCGTGTCATAAATGCCCGATTACGTCACGTCATCGGCGAGATTGCGTAAATCGTAATCAGTTCCTTCTGATCTCGCGTACAGACACGACGGAAAACTGCCAGGCACGTACGATACCACGTTTTGCAACTGACGATCGTATAGCCCGACGAATTTCTGTGTTTCTCACCACGATATAGTGATTTACCGCGCGATATAATAACCGGGGGATGCCGAGGAAGACGAACGCGCCACACGGGGCACGGACGGTAGGGGTGGCCGAGGTTTTCAGTAGGGACGAGACGCCAGCGAACGATTCGCAAGGAAGGAAGGGAGAGGGACAGGCGATTTATTTTATTGAATGTTAAATTTCATGTAGGCACTCAGCTTTAGAGCGGCGAGAATTTATCCTTCGGCATTTAATTAATTCACGGGCCGCGATAAATTCTGTGTAATGTATTTGATTAAAGGATAATGCCTCTGGTATTCTCTCCCTCCCGCGTCCTCCGCTCAGGGTCCTCTTTGAGTCGCCCTCCTGCCTTTGCCTACCGCGTTCTCTCCGCCGCTGTTTCCGCCGTTGATATCCTCTCTCGCTTCCTCCTCCATTCGCTGCTCCGTTTTCCCTCTATCCACTTCACTCTTTATCTTCGCTCGCTCTCGGGAACTAGTCACACCCAAACCCTCGGAAAATCGGCAGCACATCGCTATCTCATTATCTCGATTGGTCCATCTTTCGTTCTCCTGGAAACAACGCGGTTTGCGCATGGATCTCGGCCCGGCCTGTCCCCCATCTAATTTTCTCTCCCGCGACGTTTCAATTTGCTCTCTTTCATTATTTTTATCTGTCGGCTCAACGCGACATTGCGCCATCTCAGGCTACTCAGATAATTAAATATTCTGGTACATACGTATACGTACGCTTATATTGAATAATCCAATAATTTTGGGGTTTTAAATTCACTACGCAGGAATTACTACGCTTGTCGTTGATTTGTTTTATTCGATGAATCCGGATTATTTTGCCATATCGGACTTATCGAGCGCGTTGACCTTATCAGGAAGACGTAGAAATGCCAGCGGCGCTGTAAAACGTTATCCCCAATGGGTATTTCCGGCCCCGGACTATTCGTAGGAAACGAGTATCGCAATATTTTAGGATGCTCTTAAGAGACTTTGTCCCGGGGAACAATAAATCTGTCTCTATCTCCTCCGGTTTATTCCGCCGACCTCTTTCACGCGAGCAGTCCTCGCGCTGGCTTCTGGATATCGAACCGACGCGACTGTTCGCTCGCTCGCTTACTCGGTCGCTCGTCCCTCGTGAAAATTGCGACAGAATTTCACGAGAGACACACGTACGCCGCCGTCGCGGCGAAACGGAAGCCAGCGGAGTAACCATCGGTATGGACGGGGAGAGGGAACAAAAGCCACGTTTCCACTCCCGATGTCGTGCGCTCGAGTTAATTAATCCTCTCGACGCGACACGGTCAGGTACGCTTCAGACGGGTATCTTCCTTTAATATCGATAATGCGAGGCACGGCCGTTGACTGTAGACGTACCCGAGTTCAGGGAGGGGAGAAAAAGGAGACCCGGAAGCTGGGCCAATGTTTAATAAATGGTCCCGAACGCGGAGCGGAGACGCTCGCGCGACACGCTCGGCTAAATCTGGCTTCCGTCACGAGGAATCGCGAAGAGGCGTCATCGAGGACCGAGAAGACCTCGTCCTGTTACACGGATCCACGGATTAATCTGTGTAAAAGTGAACGCAAAATTCAGCACGTCGAAGCACTGCGAGCGTCAGCAAAGAATCCACACGTAATTAAATACGATACGCGAACGGAATTGGTTGTATAATGCTCCGCTTGACGATTAAGTCAAAACGGGATATATACGTATGCAATTATGCGTTCCGGGCACTTATACGCGTACACGTGTACCTACTTATGTGTACACATGTAAATATGCAGGCTGAGCCGGTCCATACCGCCGTCCGTCGAAACGCATTCGTGCATGTATTCGCGAATACGCGAGCGGGCCCCGTGATATTTGCCTTAGCTCAATCCACACCCGACTCCTAATTACTTACAGCCCGGTTTCCGTGCCGCGACGGATTGCCCGACGTTATACGTTATACATACATATATACATGCTGTATATCTCTCACACTACTACTTTATTATAGACGAGGTGTATAGAACTTGTACATGTATCTAAAATGCAGCCGCGGGTCCAAGAGCTATATGTATCGAGGTGTGTAGGTCGGATCGGGAGTGTACAGGGCGGATTTTCTAGCCGGGACTTGATGAATTGAATTTCACTTGACCGGCACGCAAAAGTTCAGTGAGGCGCGTACCTCCTGCTAGCCCGAAAAATAAAATAAATGAAAGCTGCAAATGTTTACGATCATGTACAGGGCAATCGCATGTACTTTAATTGTAGCGGAGGCTGTGTGCTTGATCATTGATGAAATCATTCGAACGGGATGTGAATTCGTCCATGCACGCATCGCGAACAGAGCGAGTTGAGTGCATTTTTCAGTCGAGAGGCAAAGATTGACGAGGAGAATGCATAATCGCGTATTCTATTCTGAATAGAGAGTAACACGGAGGAGAGGAATAGTAGGAATAGTGGAGCACTACCCTTATGATTCACTCGCTCCTCCTCCACTCCGGCAACCAGAACCGGGCGATGGGAGGGCAGGAAAACGTAAGTTCCCAGAGGGAAGGAAATTAGAATTAAATAGTTGATGAATTTTAGGAGTGGTAGACTCCGCGGCGGTACACATGTACGTACCCTTAACTAATTGACACGCACGTACAGTCATCTCACGTAGGGCGTTCTCCGCGATAACACCCTCGCGCATTCTGGATCTATTCTCCGCGTACTCTCTGCGTATGCACGATAGTGCAATTCGTATATAATATTTCTCAAGATTTATATCTTTTTGCAAGTTCAATATTTCGCAAAGGTAATGAACATGCGATAAATATATCGTCCTTGAATGCTGTCTTCGTGCATTCGTGCGCAAAGTCTGTGAGAAAATAACGAAATCTTTATTCTGAATTGTTTAATATCCTCGAGAGATCTATCGCTGCGCAATGTACATACAGTTGTACACTGTCGTAGGGGGGTTTCAAGGCCCTTCGCGTTAATTAACAAATATATCGTGATTTCAATCGCGATCGTTTTCTTATACTGTTTGTCTTTACTCCGCGACAAGAAACGTGCAAGGATTCGCCAGGCGTACGCTGCCATTATCTCCGTGCGATATCTGATTTAAAGTGGCACACGGAAACGAATATTCATCGGCGCAGTCAACGGGGGGTTCGTAATTACCGGTGCCCTCCGATCGCGCCTAATTGGCCCAGGACTTGTTACTCTCTCTCATCGGAGCGCCCTGCCTTTTTTTTCTTTCTCTCTCTCTCTCTCTCTCTCTCTCTCTCTCTCTCTCTTCGATCTCGTCTTCTCTCCATGCATTTTTTTCTGCCGCCGTACCCCCGGGGGCCTTGACCCGTACATCAGATTTTTAATTATCGCCTTCTGCATACAAATAAGTGCCATAAATACGCGCGGTCACTCCATGTAAATCAATCGTTGAACGCCATAAGCCGGCCCGAAAGGATTCGCGCGTACACGGTGACAAATTTAGCGGCGGTAAGGCCACGTTTCGCTTTCAACCGTAGTTCTTTTATTTGACGCATCAGAAAGGCGCCTCGAGTACGGTGAATCATCCTCAAACCGATAAATAACGAACCGCATTTGAATAAGCCGACTGTATAATGTTTCGCGCGACGTGTTTCAGATATTGAAATTCCATCGAATCATTACAGCAAGAGCTATCAAATTTTCATAGTGCTCAATTAATATTCAAACAATTTTAATCATGGGAGCGCAGGAATAACAAATGCCCCAGCTATATTCTTTTTCCCATGCTTCAAACGATCGAAAATCCGGACCAGATTGATCTCCTTTCCATTATTATCGTCTAAATGATCTTTCTCCACACCGTGTCCCGTTTCTGTGGCCACCCTCCCTGTGCTCACTCGAGTTACTCCGAAAACACTCGGCGACGAGTCACACGTTTCGCGTTGGACGTTAATAGACAATCCGAATCGCGTTACGACTAGTGCGCGGTTTATTTTCAAGTACTTCTGCGAGACTGACGTCCCTCTCGCGGCTACCATCGGCCCGTTTGTTTGAACAGCCGATCCGCGACGTACACTCGTAGCCGTCGCTATTAATAGATGTAGAATGTCGTGGCGCGTATACGGTTGCAAGTGCATAAACTTTGCTCGAGATTAGCTGCGCGGCATGCAACGGACGGGACGCGAAGTAGGGAGGTCGGGAGTAAGTAAGTAGAGGGAAGACGGAGGGGAAGATCGAGCCGGTGGCACCACCGCTTCACCGGTATTGTCGATTTTTCTTATAGGTCACCGTCGTCCTGGTGTGCACCCTTATCGCGGCAGACTCGTGCTGTTCTTAATTGCGAGAGCGAACATTAACGTCGCCTTGCGCCGAGCCACCCCGTGACCGTATCGAACAGCCGTTTACGAGTCCCGATGCAGTACGTTGCGTTTGTGCCTTTGGTGATTCGTTTCATATTCGCGATAAGTCGCTAGATATCCCTGCGCGCGGCGGGTTTAAAATAGATTTGCACGCCAGCACCGCGATCGAATCGAAAAGGGCGTACGTGTTTCTTCTTGATAACGTTCACGTAACTTATGTACATATCTGAGCTGTCGACGGCGAAGTATATGCAAACTATCGCAATATCTATAATGTCGACGATCATATGACAAAACAACGAATTAACATCGCGAAGAAAATTGGGAATAAAAATAGGAGTAACATGCATTTTTTAGGAGTAGTTAATTAATTTAAGGTAAGTAATTATAGATTTGAAGCAGGTATAAATTACAGACAAGACAGTGTGTTAAAGATAGTTAAATCTAGAATCCAGAAAATTGCTTCCAATTTTTATTTATAGATATCGTTAATTTATTTCACTCTGCGAAGCCAACGAGATCCTCGATTGAAATTCACACGCGGCAGGGGCCGGCGAAGGCATCTGACGAAAGCCACGTAACCGTGAGTTATCAGCCTAGCCGTACGACGCTATTAGCATATCGGCTAGGTGCGAACCCCGGAGAACCCGTGACCTTTAAATTTAAAACCAGCCGCCTAATGTTATGCTGAAGGTGAGAAAACACCCTTCGATATTAAAAGTTGCGTGGCTCGAAGATATTACCACAGGGTTGCCCCCCTCGTCGTTGGCAGAACGGGCCCCCTCGCCTGCCCGCTGTCCCCCCGCGATCGCCGCAACCGTCACTACTCGACTTTAACCCCACGTCGCAACGTCTGTCCGCGAACTTTATAACCGGCGGTGGTTGTAACTCAACCGGTTTGCGTACCGATTCGTGTCGGTCGCCTACATTTGCACATTTTACACGGCGCCGAGGTGCGAGGTTATTGCACGGATTTGTCGTGCACGTGCTGCCGCACGATAACGCGTGATCGAGGTGTCTCGCGATCGCGGAAGACCGCTGCGGAGGGTGCTTTCCTTCGTCGTTCTCTCGTTCTCTTTCTCACTCTTTCTCTCTTTGTCTACGTAGCGAACTGTACGCTCGTAAAAAATAATTTCGTGAATAGGAATGGTCTGGTTTGCATGCCGTTTCGCTTGCAACGGCGTTAAGAAGCCCTGTCGAGATACACGTCCGGCTCGCGGCCGCGGTTTTTCTTAGTCACCCTGATTATGCGCACCCCATGAGGTATCCGGCGTAAAAATCGTAGACGAGAATTAATCTTCCTGTTCTAAATCTACTCCATTTTTAAACGGAGACCGCAGATACGACGCCACGCGTATACGTATCTACGTTTAACGTGTGGAGATTATGTGCAAACATTTTGCAAGAAGGACTTTACGCGAAAACAGCACGTGTAGTTTCATTCTTTTTTTCTTCTTTCTGATTCTCACGATTCTACTCGATCTTCACTTCGAATCTCAAGAGGTATTATATTGCGCCATAAAAATTATCAAATGCAATCTGCCTGAGTCAGTTTTTGACTTTCGGGTCGAGGCCACACTCGAGCCCGGGGGATATATCGATTACCACGATATATCTCATCGCGTTACTTATATTGGGTCGATCAGAAAGCCCATGCTGATCCTCTTAGCAGACGAAAATTCAGATGAAAATTCTGCATGAAAAATTAATACAAAGTTTTGCGTTATTGGAAGGTCCGTACGGATGTTTGGTAAATTTCAGACGTAAAACTTTGTATTAATTCTTAATGTAGAATTTTGAATTTAGCTAAGAGGGTCGGCGTGAACTTTCCGATCAATCCAATATAATATTAGTGCTCGTTTTGCATAGTGTATACGTACATGTACGGCGTCTACAGGATTTTTCAATGAATCATCGTGAACAATATTTTTTATACAACATTATTACATACACGAATTTTTCAAATGCGACGAAACCTTGTTTGTTAAACTTGAGATAAATATCAGTTTAACAGAAATTTTACTGACGTTTAATTACGAAAATACACAACGTTGAAGAATTATCGTTCAACTCCTTTTTCCGCATGAGGTATCACCGCGTGGGGTTCATACAGCAATTTACAGGCATCCCCGATATGGTGACTCGTACACGCTAAGCGAGTAGGCTGCAAGCCGAGCAGACGTTCGCGTCCAGTCTCACGCACGCGGTATACATTCGTCCGTCTTAAACCGCCTTAAACCACCCTTCGACTACTAACCCTTCGACCACCCCGCCGACCAGCTTCGACCACCGTCCCGGGGCAGTGATGGATCGAGCCGTGTTATCACCGCCGGAACACCTCCACCCGGCCGAACACCGAGATTCGTAAGCGACGAGGGGAGAAGGTGGTTGGCTTCGTCTACCGTTATCGTGCGCATTGTTAAGAGGGCACTTACCTATGGACAGCTGCTAAATAGAAGCCATTCCCGTTTCGAGCCCGCTCGACCGCGATAACGATGGCGAATCCTGCGCGGATTCACGGTAACGCGCGTACCTTCGGCGAGAACTTGCGGAATTATCGGGCGAATTAATCGATAAGCAACGGGAATCTGGTTGAACAATAAATTTAACAGTTTATTTTTCTTTTTATATTAATACATAATCCTTCAGCTTTTAGCGCCGATTGCAATCGTCATCCGTGAAAAATGACCTGTGGACTAAATATAATTTAAAAAAATATTATTTTTATGTAAATTCTATTTTGTTCTCATGCTTGGAGGATTCTGTATTTAATGTAATGAATTAAATTGTAGAGTAAGGAAAGAATAATGATTCCATTGCTTAAATGGAACACTGCTGGTCTACATTACCGTACTCTATAATCGCACAAGGATTAAATCGAACCAATTCTTAGGAATCTTGTAGCAAAAAGGATAATGTCTAGAGCATAAGAATGAGCGTTTACGCGTCGCCTAATGTCCGAACGAGTTTCTTGAACGCATTCGACCTCCGATTCGATCCTTTCCTTTTTCCGTTTAGTCGATCGCCCGCTTCGGTGTTAAAATATCGACGCGCCGATATATTTACGGCCATGGACACCGTGTAAGTCTACCTACCGAGAACACGAATCGTGCCGCGCCCCCGTGGTTTCCCCGCCGATACGACGAATATGCAGTAAAGAATTGTGTATTAAATATCAGCAGCCACCACGCGGACGAGACGCGCGGCGGAGCCGAGCAACCGTGCCGGGTACGCGAGCGGGTCTCTCCGCTCTCGTCGTTTTGTTCTCGCTGCCTTTAAAACAAGACAATTTGTTTGTCCGCTCGATACTACGGGTGGCGTCAGCGGGTGGGATATATCCCGGCATCTCTCTTTCCCTTTCTCTCCCTTCATCCCGATGCGCCTCCTGTTCTTCCTCCCTCTCGAGCCTCTTTCTTCCTCCAACGTGGAGACCAGCTCAGGTATCCACGGCGTATTCGACGCAACTGGCCCTGGATGTGGGCAACAAACACGTCGTAACAAACATAAATCCATAACTAATACGCAACAGATTAAAATTTCATTTCGTAACTTACGTATCTCGCGCAGGGGTAGCGGCGCACCATTCGCCCGCCGCCCACGGCTGATTAATTGAATTTTAATTAAATCGCCGTGGAATTATTAATAGGAAGGCTATTACCGCGCGGTAAACTCCGGGAAAGCCTCGATCCCGCGGTATCGGGGTAATTAGTGATTGAGCGGAAGTAATGGAACGATCGCGGATACAACCTTGCTGATAAAATCGTCTGCCAAGCAGATCGAGCGTTTCCCGCCGTCGTGATAGACCAAGAACCTTTTTGCACAGGTTCTCTGCGCTTACAACGTCTTTCCAAACAGATTCAGTTATATAAATAGAATTTTTTTATCGATTGATCGGTTGCATTCTCCGATCTTTTGTCCCTATGTCGGAGAAGCGAATTCTCCTGGATGCTCAGTGCCCGCTCATTTCGTTTCTGCGACCTTGACCAGCTGACACGACCAAAAACGATCACGGCGAATAATCCTACCCACGATTCCGCTGAAGAGCGGGGGAGAGGGGGATCGCAGGCAGCGACAGTGCCTCGTGTCGTTATGTGAAAATTATCGGCGAAGTCGGCTACACTCTTTAAAACAAAATCCCGCCTCGTAAAGTTCCTTCATTAAACGTCGAAGGTGGCCCATAAAATCGGCGAATTCGAAAGGGAGCTGAAGCGCAAAGCCAGAGGGGATGCCACGGGAGGAAGACACAGTAAGGTGGGAGGGAGGGAAGGTAAGAGTTTCGGTCGCCGCCGAGCAGGTAGAAACCTACACCTCGCGCTGTCCTGTACGTGCGCATCCCCCCGCGCGTCCCACGGCGCTTGTTGTACGTGTCGAACCCCCGTGGCGCCCCGGCACCATCCTCACAGCTAAGGCTAATTCCGTCGGAACCCGCCGTCAGATCGGCGGTTGATTAAAATCCACGAATCTCCGATATACCGCCGAACTATGTGCACCCCCTTACGTATCACACCGCTGTTCCCGGCGCTTCCACCCTCTTTCTTTGTCTCTCTCTCTCTTTGTTCCTATCTCGATCCTTTTCTTAGCTTCTTTCCGACTCGCGACTACAAATACTTTCGGTGTAACGCACGTCCGGAGAGAAATCATCTTCTCTTGAATCCCTTTTTCTTTGCTCTTCTCTTGCATGTCGCGAGGTAAAATTTATTATCGAGAAATTTATCGACAAGTTGATAAACTAAAAGCGCATCTTGGACACCTGATGCACAAGTGCCGAACCTGAGATTAATTTAAATATTCGAGTGAAATTTTGAAATTATGTAATGTGACGTAACAGCGCAGCGGATATTTGCAGAAGTCTCGGAGGTAATGATGAAATATGTTCGATGTGAATGCACCTTAAGCCAGCTCCCAGCAGCAGCGGCACTTACGTATATAACCAGTTCCCGTGTAACGTATCATATTTATGTTACGTGCATTCAATAATTATTCATCCCGCTATACAGATTTGCGCAGATAAATTCAAGGTCGAACTCGCTCCCACAGAAGCTGCGCACCCCAGGGACTCCTCCGAGCGGCAGACGAACAAATATCATAATTCGCATTGTTCTCTCTTCCCGGTTTTTTCTCCGGATGCGATTAAACGTAACGAAATACAAATACGACGATTACGAGAGACTGCCAAGTTAACTTTAAAAGAGAACAGATATTAGCTCGTTCAACACTTTTCTCAAAATGTCAAAAATCGTCAGTGTCATAATTGTTACGAGCGACTTAAATAAATAATTTTTATTTACTCCTGATGATTATTCGGTACAACTGATTCCATAAATAATTTCTATAAAACCATCAGCGCTTGTATTTCCATCCATTCGAAAAGTACTCATTAAGAACGCATCGTTTGTACAGAATTCGCAAAAGCAAGTTGAGCGAGAAGAATGTTACCGAGATCAGCGAGTGAATTCAAACAACGCTCGTGTAATCTGTATTTTAGAAACGTAGCACGGCAAATAAGGTTAAACGTTAAAAAGCTGTAACGAACATGGCCGAGACAAATCCGATATCTCGAGGATTGACATCAGCCTACACCGCGACAGGAATCACAAAATTAAAATTCAATTATCCGCCGAGCCGGGCGCGCATCGCCCAGAGATTTCACGGAGTTTTTCCGGCGCTATAGCCCCTGGAAGACGTCTGGGGAAATTGCATCTCCCATTCACGGTATCCCGGATGATCGCCAGGAAATGTCGCCGGGCCGGAATGACAGGGACAATCTGCCGTTGTCGTTCGCTTCGTGCTCGATTCGAAAAGAGAAAAAAAGATTGAAGGAGAAGCGAGAAGAAGAGAGAGAGAGAGAGGTAGAGAAATCAACGAAGATGAGCATCGTGATGCCGTGTACCAAAGATCCTGAAGCGACATGATAACTTGGTCTCTCTACCCACGCGATTTCATGTACGCCATCGCCATATGTCTCGATAATTTACCTGGTCGATCTTGAAGAGATTATTATTAAGAAAAGAGAAAATCTAGAGAGAAGAGTTAAGATTCTGCGCTATCGAATCTCATTTGCATTTCGTTACTTCTGACATTCTGTTTTACAAATGTAGCCTTGGCGGGATTTTTATGTAAAAATAAACGCGGCTTTAAGCAAAGCAGCAGTTTAGTTTAATTGTTACATGTAAAAGACAAAATTCGTCAAACCATTAAGAAGTAATTGTTATTTGGAACTTTTAAAACTTTATAAATATATTTGAGAAATTTTTAGATTCGCACAATAGTACTTTCTAAATGCCGCAATTGAGCGCGGACATTGCTATAATATTTTCGCATAATACAATCTCGGAATCTGAAATGAGGAATCTACTTTCAAGCGACTTTTCAGCGTATTTACTTTACCAATCGTGGCGAATGAAAATCAGCATCGCCAAGCGGAGCCGAGATTATTTCTGTCCGGGGGAATATCATCAGACAAACCTTGTAATTTTGATCATTTGACCGCTGATAATGCAGCAGCTGTACTTCTCTTACCGCAGAATTTATTGTTGTCCGCTCGCAGCAGATATGAGGCGTCTCAGATCTATCTGAAGATGTCGAATGCAAAACATTAATAAACAAAATATTTAACGTAATTTCATTCTTCCTGAAAAAGATTACTTGCAAAGACGGAAACACACGCCTCGCATACAGAGAAGTGAACACACGCCTAACAATTCCAGGTCCTTCTAATTAACTAACCGGCCCATAAGCATGATTACTTTCTGTTTCCACGTGATGGACCGAGACACGAGACAAAGAGCAAAGGCAAAAGGGATTGCACGATGAGGAAGCAAGGATAGAGATAGAAAGAGAGAGAGAGAGGAAGGACGGGAGAGCGGCAGGTCGGTTTTGTGCTCGACGGGGAATTCACACGGTCCGTTTCGGTTCTACCGATTACGCTCATTCGTCACTGACAGAGGGAACATCGATTAACGTTGCCCAGGAGCACGGTGCAATATGTCTGGGACGCGAAACCAGCCGTTGCGGCATCGCGGGACGGCGACTTAGCCGCGGATGCACGCGGAAGGATCTCTGCCTGACCTCGTAATCCACGGACTCTATTTCACCTTCCACCAGACGGCAGGCTCGGGCTTCCTCTTTTGATACCTATCGATTTTATCCAAAAGAACTTCGTTCGTCGCACGCGACGATCAGTGCGATTCGTTCACCACCACGCAGCAGTCATTCGCGCGCACTTGGAGCGTGCGAATTCAAGCGAACAATTTAGATAGGAATCTTTGATGCGCGGCGGCAGAGCCTGGATTTGCCGTGGCTTAGAACAATCGCGAGTCCTTCTTCATTCGACGGGATCAACGGCGCACGTTAATAGCCGTGATGCACCTCGGCTCGCGAAAGCGAGCGCGCCGGCATGGCAGTATAAAGTCCAGGACGATCGCGCGTCCTTTCCTCGATAATCCGTCCTCGTCCCTCGCATCATCCCCCGGCGCATAGCGAGCGAGTAATTCCAAATTGGTAATCACGCGATGGCGCCAACCTCTCGCGGCCCGTCAGCAATCTCGACTCTTGTTGTTCGACTTTGCTACCTCGTCTCCTCTCGCTTCGTCTTCTTGCTGTCTCTCGCTCATCCTTTCTGCCTCCTTTCTGCGTCTTTCCCGTTGCGTCCATCCTCCCACTTATTTTTTCTTGTCATTCTACACCACTCAGCTGGCTCTCCCTCTCACTCTCTCTTTCTCCTTTTCTCTTACTTGGTAGATCGCGCGGTAGTTGCTTCGCGTGCTCCTACACGACATGTGGGATGATTGTGTGCGATGCGGAACGCTCCGGTATACCGCATCGGAGGTTTGTCTTTGTGATGGCCGACGCAACGTGCCGCCGCAGGGACGCGAGCGGCTACCGAGATACGCGCTGAATTATCTACTACGATAGTCCCTTCAACTCTCGGATACCCACGTACGCTGGGCACTCCGCCTACTTCTCCTTTTCTCCTTCATCTTCTCTTACGGGGAACGCGAGGGAGAGGTGTTCAGCGCGGATCCACGGATCCGTCGTCCTTGACGGAGCCTGCGGGACGCAGCGGTCGCAGCGTTGCTGCGTTATGCAGCAACCGTCTCGCTGGCATCGCACTTAACCGTCACGGCGCCCGTGTGTGGCTTCGGGAAAGGAGGACGGCGGGGGATACTGCAGCCCCGACTGATCATATGTAAATACAAAGTGTTTCATCACGCGGGGATTTCGCCGAGGATCCGGGCGATCAGTTCGCGCGCGGAAAGATCGGCCAATAACGTCGATGCGCGAAACCGCATTCCAACGACGGCCGAATCTATTCATCATTCGCGCTTACGCGCATGTAGCGCGCGCGTGCGCGCGCGTTCACGATACCATTCGAATATAAATATCGGCTCGGTGTGTGAGCACGCCCGTGGTAGCCATCGCGCCGGCGAGACACTGATTGAATTGAAGTAATATCAGGAGCAGTGAGTAATGATCAGCCGGAATTCAAATGCGGGCCTCTTCTCCGCCAGTAGTGATTTCTGTTCACACGCACGCACGTACACGCGCGCGGCCGCGCGCTGGGATCCATCGTGTGCATGTGGATCAGATAGTGTGTAGTCATGCCAGGTGATTATATCGCATTATATGAGAAGTCTGCTACTGTGTACTCAGTCCTCACGAGAGGCCCCTCCGGGCCCCTTTATCCTTTCCCTCTCTCTCCCTCCCCACCCTCGTCTGTCGACGAAGAACTTTTGACCGGCGGAGATGGCCAACCGTCCGGTCATCCCTATATTCATCATAAGAAGTTATTATCGTGCGCAAAGCAGAAAGAGAGAGAGAGAGAGAGAGAGAGGCGGCGTCGAAAAAACCTCTCCAGACTTCCGGTTCGAACCTTCCCGAATCGAAATACTCAGAAGTAGAATCGCTAATGCGCAGGAACGTATTAACGAATCAATATCCATGAGCGAATTGCAAATGCGGCTGTAAATCATACTTGCGCGCACTCATCTTTCGTATCTTGATATTTACTTAACAGCATTTTGTTTTAATAATACGTATCGCAAAAAGCGTTGCAATATATTTCCTGCGTATAATTAATGGGAAGAGAAGCTTTTCCCGCTGCAGATATCATCAAGCGCAATTTGGCGTAATTAATCTAGATGTATTTACCAGATAAAATTTTTATGACACGAATAAATGCGTTTACAAAATAATAAATGCGAGAACTTGGAAAACTGAATTTCCACAATATTTGTAACGGGCATGCGACTTACGAACAATTGCTGCAACCACGGCAGACTGAATCACAACTTTGTTCTCCGGTTTTTCCGTGGACCCAAGTTCGACAAGGTGTCGGGTGAGACACTTGACTCGAGGACGTGGATACGATTCAGCAGACTGGTATCGAGTCAATAAGATCCCTGCCGGGCATATAGGTTCTGTCCGGGTGGTCCAGAGCTCCCGGGCACTCTCGGGGCCTTCAAGGCCCACGGAACACGCGGACCAGGCGCCCCTTTATCCGTCTGACGCGTAAGACAATGTGGCCCCCGGCGTCTGATTGATACGCGATACTATTCACATATCGTAACGCCGTTCTTCGAGATATACCCCGTGTGTCTTCCACACTTTATCGAATATATCGCGTGATTATTACTGATAATTTGGGACTCGAGTTGCGTGACGTCACGATCTCTCGCGCGTTCCGTTGAACGATTTTCGATACGTCATCAAGATTGCTGAAAAGAAATAATAAAGAGAAAGACCGTGGGCGTCGAGAGGTGATGTATGAAAAATGCGATCATGCCACACGCGAGATCTGCGATGCCTCGACGGGTATTCTCTCGACACCCGTTGCATTAGGCGCGACGCCGTTCTCCGTCAACCGGTTCAATGATATCTCCGACGTCTCGGCGATGATTTATTCGACGTAAGATGGCTGACTTGGGTTACCCGGGGGCTCCCTTCAGCGTAAGTACTCTAAACAGAAGCTATTGTGAACGTCCACGGCGAGATGGACGTACCCCACGCACGAAGCATGGATCTTCGATGCTACCGGACGCGCACACTCGGCTCGACCGCGTGTGTGCACGCGCGCGCACACGGGCGCATTTATGTTTGATCATCAGTCGCGGGAATCGTTGGGGTTTGGTCGTAACCTTTGATGCGGGAGAGGGCACGGACAAAATACCTGACGTAGCGGAGATAAGATCGCAAGCGTTATTTCATTCGCTATTCCTTTTGATACAAAAATTATTTTGCGGCTGGCGTATCGCAAACGAGACCCCGGGGCTCTGCTCCGCTTCGTTCTGGACATCCTTCCACGACGGTGAAATATGTATCGACCGACCGTAATGTCCCCGAGCCCCGAGGATGGCGTAGACTCCAGAAGTCTGGCGGCGGGCCGCGGCCACGCTCGCAAAGATTTATGGATACTTTCCAGAAGATTGTGGCCGTTAGATTAAATTAACACTGGCTTTTCAAAGTTTCGCGAGCGTTTTGCAGCGCAGGTTTCGCCCCGCGAGCTTCACGCTAAACTGCATAAATCGCGCGTGAATATTCAGAAACGCGTCGTGTTTTCCGTCGTACACTTTTCCGTATCTCGCGTCATCAGGACCGGCGTGAATCAAAAAATGACACGCCCGTCCATCCGCTCCGAGACGCGATCGTGTCAATGCGTGAACGCGATCACGCACGAGCCGCACGTGTAATCACGTGTGTGTTTTTCCCATGGACGCCAGGCCCATGGTAGACAGGAACCCGCACCGTGATTACATGGTATCGGCGCCTCACAATGAGCCAGGAAGAATTCCGTGTAGGTATCTCCACCCTGCACCCCCCGTAACCACCCTCTGAAACTCGCCCGAGGGTGTGTCCCGGATGAATGGTCGGCTATCTTATTGAGCTATCAATGGCCTGACTTAACCCTTCACCGCGCGACCGACAACGCGATCCACGGCCTATGAAACCTTTGATCTTCACCGACCGCGCTCGCGCGTGTGTAACTATATGTTGCGTTATGACTTCGCTGCACTTATTATTGCCGCTACACTACTGTTACTCGCAGGGGTTCTCATTGACACGTTTGTGATGCTTGGTTTTTCTGATTTTCCTGGCTTTGCGAGACAGGCCGTGAAAATGATCAGTAATGATTAATATCGTAAATAACATGATGATATAATTTTGTGCAATTATTGTCGCGGGCTTTGAGGGTGGGAAGACTCGCGCGAGATTTGCATTTGAGAAAATAAACCGAAGTGCATACGTGGATAGAGAAACCGTTCGGTGGACAGTCGTGTCAAGTCACACTCGCGAGTCGTAAACAAAGCCAATAAAATATCATGCATGTGGCATACGAAGCCACGACATGGATGTATGGTCGGAAGGAGGACCGTAATAACAGCCACAACGCATAATTGCCAGAACGATTGAATTTCTATATTACTGTAATGTCTGAGCGACAAGATGTATGGCTCCGACACAAATGCATCTACTATGTGCTCATCTTGAAGCACATCTTGACCTTACTTCTTTTACAATCCTTATAAGTTCTAATAATCATATATCTCTATTATAGGATATGCATGATCTTGCCAAAAATATTGCTATGTATCTAACAACTCGATTTCCTTATACGTTCTAAGCACAACATTACGTTATAAAAATTGCGTTTTAGATTAATATTATAACAAAGTTTATATAAAATATTTAATCCATGTTAGCTTGATTTTAGGACCGTTCAGGCATTTCTGTCACATAATTATTACTGCGATATCGCAATCGTAATTAAGATACGGCGCTACTGCGGACCCTTCGGTTTTTGCTTCCAACAATCGTGAATCGCGCTCCGCGACACTCTTCTCGGGGGAGTGACTCGTCCGCCTTCCACTTTCGCCGCGAACCTCCGGCAATTCCCAGATAAACAGGCATGATTTTTCAATGGCGTCGATCTCGCGTGACGCACGATTCGCGCCATAGAGCAACGAGGTGGATACGAGCCAAACGGATAGCGAGAGACGACGTACGCCCGGCAATGAGTTACCGGGCGGGGACTATAACTCCCCCGGTGATATACGACTGTATCTCGGTACCATTTGGCAGACGTAGATATATTATACGCATTCCGCCACGACGTGAATTTATTTATTCTATAATTATCGCGTACAATCGGTAATGCGCCCCGTGTGCGAGCGCATGCGGGGGAGGAAAGGGGGGAAGGATGCGCACACACAACGTTCATTTCCTGGCCATTTTCGGACGCGTCGAAGAAACTGAGTAGCGTTTACGTGTACGATAATTAATCGTCGCGCAATCGTGCTTAACGACCTTTCGTGAATTTTCCGCCGGCTTTCCGAACGGCGGATTTTCTCAAGGATGCGATGCAAGGAGATTGGTGGGCGGCGAAAAAAATATCATTCGCTACAAATAGATTCTCTCTTCTTCTCTTGGAAATCTTCAATTTTCTTCCCGTCCTGTCGTCGCGATTGATTTATAAAAAAAAATATATAAATCACCTATCTTCTATTTTAATTTTCCTCGTATTTTTCATTCTGTATCACTTTCGGAGAGAGGGTAAGAGTGTCTCAGAAATATTTCCGTGGTAGCGAAATTGAGAGGCGCGACGACCGCCACGAGTAGGCGTTGTCGAGAGAGGAGGATTACGGAAAAGGGGGTTACGGAAGGCCGAAGAACTCGGGAGAAGTGAAGTTTGAAGGAGTAATGTGGCACGGGGGGTATGACCAATCAATTACTAGTAGTGCAGCTCGGGCCCCACACACAGCACCAATATTACCGGGGCCATTACCTTTCGCCCGTTACACCTCTTCCGCGGCAAGGAGGGAGCAGAGAGATAGCAAGAGAGGATGGCGAGAGAGGAAGGACCGAGAGGAGCCGCGCCGATGCACGCTTACAAATTCGCCTGGCGGCTACGACGTCGCCGGGCCCCGTTGGAAATCGAGCGTGACTCGTCCTTTTGTATTGTGCGTATATACACACGTGTACATGTAACCGATCGGGACGTCGGTCGCGCACTATGCATCTTCGCCATGCGATAAATTTGCTTCGACGGTTCATTTACGGGCGGGTTATTAGTCGCGTAGCAGCTCCGTTCTCCCGGTCCCGTGTGTCGAATAAGAATGATTTACCTGTCCCTCTGTCGTGTAAAAAGCGCGGACGTAGGGTTGCACCGTGAGGATGTACTCTTACTTTTTTATTATTCGCCGCTCAATAAATAATATATTTGAGAAAAAAAAAGATCGGGTTGAACAAGAAGCGCGATAGCAGAGAAGAAATTTATATTTTCGTAATTTATATTTATACACGAGGGAAGGGAAAAAAACATTTTTTTCCGACTGAAATATTTTATCTCAATAAGAAAATATAAAGATAAACTCTTTGTTCGAACATCACACTAGTAAACGTCATTATGCGCACATCAAGGAACAATAAAGTTTCAAATTTCTGGATTGAAATTGAGATTGAATGGAACATTAACATTTCGATGTTATTAACGATGTTGCAGGGGATCACCAACATCGTTCTGCCCGAGGCGTGTTCGATGAGCGAGTTCAATCAAGAATATCGAATAGGATATCGAACCACAAAAAGGTATTTTAATTATCATGCACGATCTCCGTTGTTTTATAGCCCAATTATGAAGTCCACCCACGCACCGACTTTGACTGCGTCGTTCTAGTATTCGAGGCTCACGCCTCATAGAAATTATTCAGACTCAGCACGTTATCTCCGTTCTTTATGAAAATTATAGAATATCGATAAAAATTCGATACAATCACGATCGAGTGGTCTCGACTTTCGATGATGACTTAAGCTTCTCTGGCAAATAACAACTTGCAAAAAAATTCCGAAAGTCAAGAAAATAATTATTCATTAAGATATTTACCATGCTGCACGGAATCACGCGCTATTTCTGATTCCATGGAGCATCACACTGGGATAATTTGAACCCTCGGGTATTCGCAACATCTTCGGGAACAGTAAGACCGTCCGGATGTTCGCGGAACACCAGCGGGATCTCTCGACGATCTCGTAATATCACGCCGACCCGTGCCCGGTAATCTAGTTCGGCTATTTTTCAACGCACATAATAGCGCCGATAAATCAAATTAAACGCGATGTTAGGTGCGCGCACATCGCGCACGCGTCGCGGAAATGCGTCCCTAAATCATCGGCGGGTATAACGCATTGGGAGGATCAAAGAGGCACAAAGCGAGAGAAAGAGAAAGTGAGAGAGAGAGAGAGAGAGAGGGAGGGAGAGGGAGAGAGAGAGAGAGCCATGGCTCTCTTCCCGTTTTTATTTCGCACTCTCCGACTCCTGCCTTTTCACGAAGACGGTTGTAATTATCCATCCGAGTGGTCTATTTAGTTTCCGCGAAGTGTCATGGCCCATCGAAAGAGTTCTGGAGAGCGGTCCTCTCCCCTTTTCGCTCCCTCTCTCTCCTTCTCTCTTCCATCGTCCATCCGTCTTTGTTTCACCCTATCCTTTGGCGCTCCCGGTGTTCTTTAAAAGACTTCCCAGAATAAAAGATTAACGGGATAAACGCTGGCCGATCGTTTCGAAGTAACGTTTCCTTTCAGACAGCTTTCCTAAAACAATTTACGAGCTCGTGTTTTTATAGCCCGCTCTTAGTTATGCTTTTAGCTGGTACTTACTCTTGCGGTATCGCTTTTGAGAATATCGACCCGGCAATAAACAATTTTGAGTGGAATCGTATTCCTCTGTCGCTGTACCAAGTACTCTCGATTAAATGTGGCTGCAAATAACAGCAAGAATATAAGATAATAAATATTATCATCTTATTGGTAAGCTCTCTTTTGCACTTTCTCACTTTTGCGTTCCTCGAGCCCCCAATTCATCCCCCTGAACGAAGCATTCTTTCGTTCTATGCATACATGACTCTCCTAGGAAATCATTGCATTCTTTTCCGACGGTCCCACGAATCCACGCCGAGTCTTCGCGCTGTTTCCTTCGAATGTTGCAGAACGAGCCACCCATAAATCTCGAGATGGACCACCCGGTCTCTCCGGCCTATCCCGTCACGTTCTCCACGTCCCATCGAACGCGCAGATTCGAGAGTCGTCCTCTTTCGAGAGGAAGACACCGATCACGTCGAATATCGTCGTCGAGCATGCGGATTCCGTAACGGCTGGCGCGTTCCCTGGCGTCCGTTCGAGTCGCGAGTAGCAAGATGCGCCCCTTTTTTCCTGGCGTTATCCGCTTCGGGGCTGGCTACTTGCGTGCCGGTTAAATAAGCCATAAAGCCGAGGGTCGTGACGTAACGCGAAGTTGTCACCACCCGTGGCATCCGGGAGGTTTCGCTGATTTATTGGACGCGCATCGTATAGCGCGCGTGCTGAAAAAGGGGGTGAAGAGAGAGAGAAGACGGCGCAAAGAACAACATTGGGCCCGATGCAAAGAGGGTTGCGAGAGATCGGGAGAGAGTGATTCTGAGAACTGTATTTGACGTCTTCCACGGGACGCTCTCTCGGGGAAACGTGGGACGAAAAGGGGGCGAGATGAGACCGACCCTCTCCTCTGTATGCGTCGTTGGACGCAAATCGCGAAGCGCGTGTCGCGACCGCGGTCCGCGAATTCAGGCGTCCATCCAATGGCGTAGCAATGATCAGCTTTGAATTACCGAAAACCTTAAGGATGTTCCAATAAAGCGCACAAAATTCGCTTTGTAACAAATGTACACTTACAGCTGATTTCGTCACAGAGTCTACATTTCGTCACAATTCAAATTCTAAAGAGTAAAATAATTTTCCTAATAATTCCGTGCGTTTCCATAGATCAAAAACTGAGATTTCTATACGCAATTCTTGCACGAGTAAGACATGATACTTGCAAAATAATTATAATGTGAAGGAAATCTGTGATATAGTGCACTGTCGGACAATAACCAGTCGAGTATCGTCGTCGGGGGGCATTAATATCGTCGCATACGAGGGCGAGCGCAACGAAAAATACGTCGCACGCGGAAACAACCCCCGCGTCGTCACGCTGCATTACTCAATGCGAAATAAAGCGCCCATTAGAAGGACGTTTACAGTCCTCGTGGCACAAAGGATGAAGTCTTATTTCAGGCGTGCGACGCTATTACCGAGATTAAATGGCTAAAGACGACGAGTATATGCTGTCCGTCGTTACAATATATTTCGCGGCGTGCGCTACGCCATTGCACGCGTAAATGCGTGAGCGCACGGCTGCGCAGGAGAGAGATAGAGAGGAAGTGCAAGAGAAAGAAAGAGAGGAAGAAGGAGAGAGGACCAGAGAGTGAGAACGCACAAGAGAGCGAGGGTGTGCACCAGGAGCAAAAGTAAAGTACGCCGCTGCACCTGCTTCTCGGTCCATCATGCGGCGTGTCACCCACGCTAGTTTACTGCACTGCGAACCGTGTTATGCATCCGCGAGACAAGGCGCTCGGAGGATCTATGGAGGGATTTCAGCGGTAATCGAGAGATACGCGCCATCGTCGCGGTATTTATTCCTGCCGGCCGCTCGGCTCCGCTCCGGTCCGCTTAGCTCTCCCCTTGGTCCGCCGTTGTTGCGTTACGAATACGCGAGCAGCTGCCAAAGACGCGGGAATTGGCTTCGACGTGCTCCGAAAATATTGAAGAGCGCCCGCGCGAGCGAGCGAGCGAGCTCGTAAATCAATCCGCTATCTTTGAGATGCGAGAAGTCTCGCTTCGGGAGGAGCGAGTGGCGCAAATATGTCTAGCGACCCGCGCGCGGAGACGTTTTCGCGAAAACGTCGGGAATACGGATTTAGCTGTCGCCGTCGCGTTGCTCTCGTTAGCGTTCGAATCGAGGAATCACGGTTGCGATACGGTATGCCCGCAGCGGCGCGGTTTTACGCACGACTACGCTGTTTCTCGTTTCATTTGCTGAAATCAAGAACAGAAATGCGAAAGGGAAAATAAAAGGAACGGAAGAACGCTATAATGATAACGCGTAGAGACACGTCTCGATGTACGAAACTGCCATTAAGCTGATGATACGAGACTTCGCTAATTAAAGGAAAGAGAGACACTTTGCTACGAGGAGAAAGAAGGAGAGGCACGCTTGAGAAATTGATTTTCGGGATATCGCCCCAAGTTGCCCAAATCCCGGAATCAACGTCCGTCCGGGCGATTGCATCGGACGAGCATATCGCGTATGGCACATTCGGGTGGACCGCCTCGCGGTATAATTAATTAATCCGCTGGTAATTATATGTAATCGCCGTAGCGGGGCTGCGCAGCCGCGCGGATCGCGCGCATAGCAAGTGGAGCTTAGACCGACGGAATCTCGTAACTCGTGATAAATTGCCAGCCGATGACTAACTACCGGATGAGGTAGTCCTCCTCTCCTTCCCTCCGACTCGTCCCGTGGAAGGATGCAACACCTCCGATCTGTTTCATCCTTTAATGATCTGTTTGGAAAAAGTACGTACCTGTGAACGGATCAGATCGTACCGCGCGATTTTGACTCGATTCCATGGGGATTCATCCGGGCGCGTTTCGCGTTCTTGGCTTAAGCTGCGCGAAATTACCATGGGATTTTCTCAGATCCATATCGCCCGCTGGCAAGAAACTTTACATGTTTTATAATGATAATTATCATTATACTCGATTATCCAGGGCTGCCATCATCAACACGCTCATTATTAATGAAGATAACAACGATTATAATCACCGCGATGCATCCGTGAGCGCGGTATTCTAGAAACATGTAAAATCCTATGAAAATACCATGCTAATTACTTGGGAAATACGCCTGGCGAAAATTAAGATCCCTCGCCTCTCCATTCACGTGTCGCAATTTGATTAATTATTTTTGCGAGTACGGAGGATCCAGAATCGCGATTAATCAGTGTTGGTTACTTACATTCAATCTTATGTGTACTACGATAAAAGAATTAATTGTACTTAAGCTATTTAAGTGTAACGCCTAAGTTACTCGAAAAGAGTCTTATAAAGTTTATAAGACTCTTTTCGAGTAACTTAGGCGTTATAATATAAAGAATTAATATACTTTTGCAACGATTTGCAATTAATATACTTTTGAATTTATCCGACAAGGAACACATGTCTGTACTTACAGCGACACTCGTGCTGCGAGACTAAAGTCACGCACGCCGATCGTCATCTGCCATGTCGTTAGCGTGCTGTAACGCGATCGAGTACGCGCTCCACGCGTATAATTTATAGTTTCCACTCGGCTAGGAAAATGACTAAATGATCGCGTGTTTGCCAGTTACAGTCCGTGCAGTGTGTTCGATATGTGGCGCGAGTCGCCAATGCGCGACTGCCAGTGCAGTCTGCTTGATTAAAAACGCGGAAACGCACCGGCGAAAGTGCATGTGGAATTGAATTGAAAAAGCTCGAGCGCATAAAGTGGCAGGTTCCGCGACCTCAATCCGTTGTCGAGATATATAATATTATCTTTAATTTTCTAGTCGCACTTGACGAACGTCCACTCGTTCAGACAGTCCTGGAAGAATAGTGGGAGGAATTCGGGACGCGATATTGCGGAGAACAATGCGGTTCTGTTCTTAGGATCATACTTGCACTCGAATTATCTGCACCTGGTCTCGCGATAAAGAAACATTGTTATCGATAAGAGCACGTGAATTTCTCTTCTCGATGCATCTTGTCTGGCATACGATTTTAGTATCTCGATGATCCAGAAAGACATTTCTTCATGTACCATTTAAAAACAGAAAAGATTCAATTTAATTCCACATTTTGCAAATTTCTGCATTGATTCGAGCGCAGCTACACCGACGAGCACAGGTATTTTAAGAATGATTAGTCCGTGATATTGTGCGTTGCTCTCACATTTACGCGAGCGGACGTAATCCACCGAAAGAAGAATGTCGGAGATTCACGTGTGATCTTGACTCTTCGTCAGTGTGCCGCGCGATGGCGCTGCGCGCGCGCGATAACGTCGCATGGGGCATCCGGGCGGCGCATAAACCTCCGTTGACGCACAGGTGACTAAAAGCGCGTCGCGGCCCGCTCTCCCTGACCAGACAAAGCCTCCAGACACGTCCCTACCCAGGTCGCCGGCATGGCAATAGACGTCTGCAGTCTGCAGGAAGGCCGGGAAGGATATTTCGGGCGCGAAAGCCAAGAGCGTGTAAACGAAGCCACCCCCGTCGCCGCCGCCGCCATCGTTGCCGCCACCGGTCGGCCGACGTCGTCGGTGCGTCGCGCGCCTACTTACTGGCGCATAAATCAGAATTATTACGAAGCTATTAGCGTTCCGGAGTAACACCGGTACGTGTCCTTCGTCGTGCCGGCCGGGGTATGCGGATCCCTCGATCCTCACCCCTCCGTAACTCACCCCCGCGCGCGCGTCTCGCCCTGTCTCCTTCCTGGTCGGCGTCCTAGCACGTTTCACCACTGGGCTCGGGCTATAGGCAATAATTAATCATTTTGCGGTGGGAGAGCACACACAGAGAAGCAATTTGCGCGCGTATGCGGGACGCGCACGACGTATGTAACGGCCGCGTGCCTCTATGCTCGCGCGCCCGTGCACGTGTGCATCTACCGTGCATAGGTGTACGTGTACGTATAAACGTACATCGCGAAGGATTCACGGCGCATTATCGTGCGCGTGTTGTGTGTGCATGCGGGGAAGCGTGTGTCAAGTGGGCAAACCTATACTTAAGCGACATAGAATATTCATACCGCGCTGCACACTCGGTACCGATAAGAGTGTATACCATGTGCTGCGTACTTACAGTACGCCAGTGATTGTGCCATTAGGAATACGGACAACGAGCCGTTCGGTATGCATCTGGGTCGGCTGATCGGAAACCACGTGGACGGTGCGTGGGGGATCGATAGGATCCGTGGATACTTAAGGAGAAAGGGAAGAAAAGGCGCAAGCCTCGCATTTTGCAGACCGTCATGGGGGTATTTTATGAAATTTTATGAAAATTTTTCTTGAAGCTCCTGCGGGGGTTGGTCAAGACTTATACGCATTGATTCGCGTAGTTCCTCGCAAAGAAAAGAAAAAATCGAATATATACTCTTCACGATTTTACGCGTAGCGATAATTTCAATTGGCTAAGGATAACGGCGATCGAAGAAGTCTGTGACAGATGTCTGGCATTGCCGCTCGTCTCGGCCCGCGAGAATACGAACTTAGGGAGGCACTATGCAAGTATATGTGTCACATACTGACGGATGAGTTAAGCTCCAGGCTTTAAGTCCCGCGCTTAGCCCATCAATGTCATCTCCTCGAGCTCAGCCCCTTCAGACTTATCGGACGTTGTGCAACAAACAGACCGAATATATGGTGCCCGCCCTCCACCTATCCCGCATTCGCGGATTTCCACGTCAGATGTCGTGCCGTCCGCCGTTAGGAAATCGCGAAAATACTGGTCATTCGACCCCTTCAAAGCTCGCCTGCAGAGAACGCGATATTACGACGGTCACATGGCACCAGACGCCTTCTGCGATTAACACGGTGGAAAAAGAGAAATTAGAATAAGATACGAGCACATTTTAGTATCGAGAGGTTCGTAATTATTTATTTTAGTGATTGAAAACTAAGTGAATTTAACAAACAACTAAAAAATTTTATTTAATTAATACATTCTTCGTAAAGTGGAATTTTGGACTTTATTATATAGTTTTAAAAGCTTTAAGAGTTTCTTAAACGGAATCTTAGGACCATTGTATCATCGAGTTTATTTAATTATATCGAGTTTATATATAATATTATAGTCAGCCGTGCAACGGAATTAGCATGAATAAACAGACAGCGGATAATTGTAATATCAAATGTACAATAACATAATGGTTCGTACCTCGCGGTTAATATATTTTCGCGTGAGGTTTAGTAAACAATGTTAGATGATGTATGGCGGTACATCGTGTTCCATAGCCCACGGTCACACGTTCGCGCATACCTGTGCGTGCACACGCGCGCGCAGAGAGCCGAGTGTGTTCTATGCCAGAATGTTATAGTTGCGCATTTACGTTCACCCACACACAAAGTGGCCATATTCAACTTGGCCGAGACTTTGACTCGGGCCAACCCAAGCAGAATCGAGACCGCAGGGCCGTACGCGAGAGATCGCGCCGCGAAATCTCGGAGCGATCATCATGATAATCGCGCGTTTCGCAAACCGATCAATCAACGTCGCGCGCTCGCCCGTTTCAACCCGTTTCGCGCTTCATTCGCGAATCGAATATCGCGAAGCGGATTCTCTCGGCGCGAGTCGCCGCGAAACGGACTCGGGGAGCCTTCTTTGCGTTTTCCATCGCGGCCGCCGGATAATGGCCAGTAACGGCGCCCAGTCGCGCCGGTGCATCCGTCTCATCGCAATAATTGTCATGCCTAAACATGTAAATTACACGGGCGGATATAAACGTCAATATGACAGGCCGAGAGCCGGCGAGGTCTCGCTGCGGCCGGGCTCGCGTTTCTGCGCCGCCTCGCCGCACCGCCGACCGGTCAAAGTGAAATCATTAGTTTGCTTAAATCAATGCGCACGTAAACGTCCGGGTTATTTATGCTCCGTCATTACGGAGACGTCCTTCGCGTCCCAGACTTCTGGCTCCCACCCCCGCCATCCCTTGGCCGCCACACTCGCCGCCCCCTTCGCGTAGTTTCTTCACCCTTTCGGCGTGTGCTACACGCACGGCGTACTGAAGAAGGTTGACCTCGCGGTCGTGTGACCTGTTATAGGTTTCGTTGGATGCGTGTATGTGAATGTACCTATACGCGTGTCGAGCGAGCGGAGCTGCGAGCGGAGCCTCGCGTCTCGCGCGGCGACGGTAAGTCTCTTCGCGATGACGACTTCGCGCGCGACGTTCCTAAATTTTGCTAGATCTCGCGCTGGACGATTTTAACCGTCGGATATCGTCGAGGTAAATTTCACGACGGGTGAATTTTCAGGAATCCGCACAGAAATTCTCGTTTCGCGTCGAGTAGCATAACGTACGCACGCCGGTTAATCCGATCTCGTGATCAGCACAGGCAATCTATTGCATGTGGTCCAGATAATCTTTCGCGATATGCTGTTGGCGCGTCACGTCGCGTCGCATCCGTTCGTCCGTCCGATCTGGCAGGAACACGCTCGGCAACGCGACTTCGACAATTTGCTTTACAAATCCATGACGGGAAAGTTACGATAGCCGATGTTAAACTACGCTAAATGTTTATTATGTTGTCGCGTAAACAGTAATGAAGCGTTTCGAGATATACTACGCCATAAAACGCTCCGGCGAAAGTGGCGATCGCCTCGCGGCCGGTCGCGGATAGATGAAGGTAGACGAGCGTCTATTATTGGTGCGTCGCGCTAAACGCTCGCAAATAATTCGGTAACGAGTGAGACGCCGCCTCACGCTGCTGCGCTTTGATACTTGCATTTCTATATTTCACGTAACAATAAGTAGCCACCGTAGCGACGGACGTTCCGCGAAGATCACCGGCCCGCGTAATGATTCCTGCGTGCAGCCGGTTCGTAAATTAACCAACACTACCTTCATTGACTATTTTAACTTCTCACTACCACGACTACCCGCGCGTATTTCGTAAGCGCGAGCGTTGTTCGCGCGAGACTTAACGAAATATAAACACAGTGCCTGGCTCATCGTCTTTCTGGACGTTTTATGAACCTGCTGGTTTATGGGGCACAGACGTACGGGGATAATCCATAATTAACTCGATATCTCGGAGTGAGAATAACGTTCCGATGTTCATATTCGTTTGCGACGTGGTTCCCGTTTTCAACTCCTGGAATGTCACATCGATTAGTCATGTTTCACGCTGTGTTGTCGCATAATGCAATTACGTGTGCAACAATCTCGCAAACACTATGATGTAACTTGAAACAAAGCATAAAATGACGATACACTGAGAAAAATTTCCATCAGATAAACTGATTAAATAGTGTATTCGATTGTTACTCTTGTTTTCCGATTAAATAATGGATTATGTCCGATTACCTTCATCAGATATATTCGATGATTTTCTTTGTCTTTTATACAATTTAATCGGATATATCCGTTTGTTACTATTTAATTGATTATCCGATTAGATAGGTCATGATATTTTCTCAGTGTACTTTTTCAAATTATATAAGAGAAGAATTACCCAGCTGTTATGCGCGTTCTGCCAAAAAATTGTAGACATTTGAGCGCGTGATCACCGAATCAGTTCGCCATGTATTAATACATGGTTTGTCTTGGCTCCCGGTTTAGTACGGTAGCTTTGCGAGAGATCGACGTGGACAACTGAACCCGTGTTCTCGGGGCTGATCACAACGCGAAGTGACTCGGGCTCGACACACGGACGTGGCCCGGAGTCGATCGACCGATCGAGAAGCCGCGCCGAGATAGACGCGCTTTGTAATAGGATTGATGCGGCCAGCTGGCGCAGGCTTGCCCGAGATACGTATACCGAATCCCTGAAATAACGTTGCCTAAACGAGTCCCGACAGCCCACGTGACGCCGATCTCGTACGATCAGCTGTCCATCCGAATTTTACGCCAACTTCGCCGTTCGAAGATTAATGTTCTCCCGAATATAATCCGCCGCTCTTGTCGGTGAGCACGATACACCGCTACCGCGCGCGTTGCTGTCGCTTATATCGACGTGGCTAATTGTGGCGTTTACGTAAGCGTGATAGCCAGTATCTTTTGGAACGGGTACAATTAATCTCGCTGTCTAGAAAATAGAAGCTCCAACATTTCGCATCCGTTATGTAATGTCACCCTCTTTTTACTCTCGCTTGCTTGCGCACGACACGAGTCGAGGCGTCGATGTACATAATTCCCAGTCATACGTTAATTGATCGCTCGCCATCGCGAATCAAGTGACATGAAGCAGAGAGAGTTTGGTCCATGTATGAGTGGAGCAATCAATTTCTGTCATTCATTTCTGTCCCGATGGGTAAATCGATTTATTGGAAGGCGAGGTTCTTTTTCTTGTATCACGAAGAAATGGGAGACGCGAGTAAACGCCTCCAATATCTTGCCGGTTGAGGGAAGAATCCGCGTGTCTAATTTACTCCGTAATCCGAGCCGTGCGCTGCGTGTTCGCCGGTCGGATGCGGAATACCAGGACTCGCACTTGACGCGACCAGGTGCGACCAGGACTGCGGAGGCACTCTGGACCGACGGGCGATATGAACGGCAGGACGTAGGAATGGCAGGATGCCAGGATAGCAGTCAGCTTCGAGTCACGTACATAACAAATGATTGCGGGCTCCGGCCGTGCGAAGGAGCGAGAAAGAGCAAGCGAGAGAGAGAGAGAGAGAGAGAGAGAGAGAGTGACCAGGGGGTGAGGGGGGAGGACCGAAGGCAGAATGAAGAAGAGAAGACGCGCGCGAGTACGGACGCTTCACGATCTGTTGGTGGTCCGATGCTCCGGGCGTCGCATCGTTTGTCAAGCCGTCGATATGCCGATCCCGCGGCTCGATTACCATATTTTAACGCCAGCGTTATTGGCTCGCCACCGGCTACCGGAATATTAAAAGGCGCGGCTGAGCGCGCGCGATCTGTTCTCCGCTTCTGGTTCCCGCTTCGAATAGATAAGCTCGTCTGGCGCGTCGCACCGATCGCAGAATCGGTAGCGAGCGGTAATGACTCTCGCGCGTATCGCGTTGGAATGCTCAATGCGCGATTAGGATTTAATGATTCGCGTAGTATCGGTTTGATTGATGGTGCTCCGTGCACTTTCGCCGTTTTATTTGCATCATGGAGATGAGAATTTCGTTGCACCTATCATTCACGATATTGCTTGCAGTACGCGACAATCCGCTCGGTCGCGTGATAAAGTCGTGCAGCGGATTAAGAGGAGAATCCACCCCATAATTTCTATCGGCGGGATCGAATTAAGAGATTGACAGCGTTTCCTGAAGCCGTGCGCCGGACGCGCCGTGTCGTTTTTGATTTCCGGCGAAATCCGTGACTCGAGTGGGCGAGGCGAGGGCAGAAACGTGAGAGCGAACGCGTCTCGGGCCGGCGGCACCCAAGAGGGGGATGAGTAGTCAATTTCCTTTCAGCGACACCGGTGACATCGGCGAAGGTGACGGGACCATTTATAACGGACGCTAATAGATCCCCGGTAAGCCGGCGTGAGGCCGTTTTACAGGTTTTCCGTCAACATCGAAATACATCAGAGGTATAGCCGGCCGCATCGCCCGGCGACTAATGGTCGTCGACGTCTACCTCGACGTCCTTGTCGCCGGGGACGCACGAGTGACGACGTCAGGCGACGGCACCGGCGACACCCCGATTCAAGAATCGCTTCCCCGGCTTGATAAATCGACGATATCCGAAAAATTTGTCGAGCCCCGCCGGCTTTTCACGGACCATTGAAACGTTGAACGCCCGGTGAATCGTCGAGGAACTTGTTTTCCCTCCGCGAGCGGATCTTTAACTTTCCAAGTGAAATGATGGCAAACGTTGATCACATCGATGACGCGAAGAATTAATTCCTCGCTAATACCAGTTCGCGTATACGTTATTTTTAATTCTGTCGTTCCGGTATTTATGTAAACGATGAAAGTCGACATGCTAACGATTAAAGAAACTTGATATGTATAAGAACGTTGCATTATTAGAAATATTTCCTGACTTGTTCGCAGGAGGCCTTAATCACCTTACATAAATCACGTTGCATTGATACTTACCGAAAAGATGCAGCCGTGCCACGTTACGGTAATATCCCACTCGCATCCGCATCGTGCGGGATCCGCGCGATTAATCTAAGCCAATCGAAGTCTTTTTCTCGCAGGAGGCAGACCCGCATTTGCTCGAACACGATCAGGAATCGCTCGCGTCCTGCTGGCTAGTAAATGGCCCGGTCCGCCAAAGTTGAGCGGCATTGACAGGAGATTGGAATCATCGACTCGGCATCCGTTGCGCCGCTCGACGATCAGATACGTCGAACTCACACACGACACGGCTGCCGTGACGTACGTGCGTGCAACCCGTCGCGCGAGGAGGTGCTGGTATGAAATTTAAGACACTCGCTTGGTCGGATCTTCGTTATTCTTCGCGGTAAACGCTGGCAGCATGATTCATGGTGTACCGGCCGTAATAATTCGTCATGACTTCTGCTCATTCGTCATTTGACGGGGGAACGTTCAACGTCGATGCGCAGGCACCTGAGATGTTCACGAAATAACGTGACTCTCTATCAGTCACTGCGATTATCGATGCGATACGTCACGAATTCGCTCGGCTCAGTTACGAAGGCCCGTTCTTAAGCGCGTGATGTATTCTCAAAACATAAATAAATATAACAAGTCTAGAAATCATTTTTATTTTGCCAGGAAATTATGTTCAAATGTATATATATTAAATCGCGAAAAATTCGTCCGTCCATCAGACAATGGCCAGAGTTCGCGATTTAATATATATACATAAATAAATATATTTTGATGCTAACAAAGACGTAAATATTTCTGAGTAACATTGAGGAAAAAATTGGATGCTGCTTTCGGAATGAAGCGAGCCGAGATTAAATTAATCGATCGGGCATTTTAGTGGCATACTCCTCAAACATAAAATACGTTGATGGAAAAGACGGCAGGATGCAATTTTAATCCTGGGGATTCGAGAGATGGGCGCCCGAACTGGCGGTTTCAGCTTGCGCAGAAATAATTATGGGTGTAGTAAAATCTAATGGAGAGGAGAAAGGGTTCGATGAATCTTTCGAGCGCGCTTCATCAGCATTGAACTCGCACGCGGAGAGCGGAGAGCGGAGACTGGTCCCTGATTGCCCGCAAACGAAGTAGACGGCCGATTTCCGCTTACGAGTGGAAGTAATTTGGAGTGTAAGGAATTTCGGACCACCAAAGGTGACCACCGCTGATCGGCTGAATGGAATCCGTTGTGGCCACTTCTCGTCCGTCGATCGAGGAGCGTCAGGCAGATCGGAGACTCATCTCCGTGCACTCGACTCAAGTATCGACGACTCACTATAATAATCTGACAGGCCTCGATCTCGTGCTCCGAGATTCCTTCGATCCTCGTAGGGACGGGCTTCCCTTCTTCCCTCGGCCCTTGTACAAACAGTCGGTGTATTTTGACTCGAAGGAGAATAACGATCGTTGCGTGGGTGCGTGCAAAAAGAAAAATATATCGCTAAACAAAAGGGTACACACATAAAGCATTTATCCAGCGTGAAAATCACAAAAAGAAAATTATTTCTTGTAAATCAAGATGTGTATGGAGAAAATGTGCCGAGGTGTTTCTGAATGTGTAAAGCAGCGCGAATCCATGTTTATTTCTCTCAACGTCACGTGCACTCAATTCCTCATCGAGTGCTTCCACATGGAGAACAATATTGCTTAATCATTGCCCCATAGAACCTGCTGCTCGAACAGCGCGTCTCGTGGGCCAATATGTCTGAGAAAAAAGCGAACGGGATCTCCGCCGTTAAATCGATGATTACGCGCCCGATCATTTGCCTAAATTGGAAATTTTCCACCTGATTTTATCGCTCACTCCGACCGCTTTGCTCCAATTAGCAGTAAACTCCCTTCACTTTGAATGCGCACAGTTCTCCATATTATATTATAATTAATATGCAGGTATCGAAAGATTACGAATAGAATTTATTAAAGTTAAGATCACAGATAATGTATTACCGTGTTAAGCTTTAAACACTTTAACGCCACGTTAAAAAGGATAAATGACAGTCTATACCGCGCGGTCGTATATTCATTACATATTTTACGTCCATTACTTTCTTCCTGCGAGTGTCCAGCTACGTAGCTTCGATACGATCTGCCGCTGGTAAATGGAGAGCCGAGTTACTCTTCTTCTGGCAACAACGACGTCTTAAGCTGCTTGGGCGCATTGTTGCTGCTAATGGGCCTGCAGCCACTTCGCAGCTACCGCTTGCAGCCTAATTATGATTTATAGTCCCCCGTACCTACACAGCATCGGGCATCAAACATCCCCTCTGACCAAGGTAACCCCGTGATCGTTGTCCTCCCAACGCGTAGGTTATTTGCAGGTACGGTCAAGGTTGTTCCACGCCTTCAGACGTGCGAGGGAACGCGATATCGAATCGTACAAATTCACTCATTCATTTACGTCACGCATTCAGATATTATCATACGCTGCAGGCAATTATATTAGTCATTTTTCATTACGAACGAATAACAAATAACGAGAGGAGGCTGCGTATAATTATAATAATACGTGTAATAATTAGAAATACTTGATAATCATGATTTTTTAGCGTACAATGGATTTTTATTTATTCTCTCTGCTTGATGCATTGTGCTGGTCGGACAGGTTCAGAGATCCTGCGCCAGGAAGGACCGGAAATCCTTTCATCTTACTGGCAGCGATGGTTCGGGCGAGCCGACAGTGTCGATGCATTACGGCGCATCCCGCTCACGCTCACGTATACCAGTGTGTTTCACGTTCGATACGCTGCACGGATACCGCTAACGATGCCTACATAATAGAAACACCAACCGACGTGTCGTGGGCGACGCGGTTCCTCTAATACACCGATCGGAGCTTGTTCGTGATCCGGGCGAAAGGCTTCTCTGAAGATGAAGCGAGGAGAGAGAGGGGGGAAAGGAATAGGAGAAAAGGGCAGGCGAACTGTAGGTAGATTTCAATATTTATAACTTATTGTCTCAGACTTACCAGCACGGCCGAAAGAATCTCCTAGAAACACCAGACGAATTTTATATACCCTCGCGCAGACACGTTCTTCTCGCTTTCGCTCGACAAAATCGATTCTCCCGTCCACGCGCACTCGATTCTTTTCTAAAAACAAATTATTACACTGCGTATTCATTTCTAGTTCTTTCTCCAAATGCTGCGAGCAATCTTTAACATGTCACAATTGCTCGAAGTCAATTTCTCGCATAGGTCGTGCAACTAGGTATCAGTACATTGTGCGCGCGCTGCAATCGATATCATTAATCAGTCATGGATTTCAAGATGGAAAGATCGAAGCGCGGAGAATGGAAAGGGCAGAAGAGGGGAATGGAAGAGAGGAACCGGCGAGCAACCAAGAACGGTACCGAGAAACCGGGGCCGGTGGTGGTACCACCACCGAACCGACCGACCGACGGCGTGATGTATGTCCCCGTCTTGTCGTCCGAGTCCGCGTGTCTGCATCAAGTTTATATCGCGGTAATCAAATCGCCCGGCATAAATTTCGCTTATGCGCAGTTATGCGTGTAAAAGCGACCACGGCGAAATTAGCCGAATCGAAAAAGCCGAGACGCGCGTGCTCGCTTGTGTGCGGCATGCGTCGTTCCCCAGCGTCGTTCTTCTGGTTCTACCTGCTCATCGGGTTCACGACGAAACGAGCAACCAGGAGCTTCGTCGACAATTAAACCGTACGATAAGGATCGTGGTGCGTCGCGCGGCTTTCGAGCAGCGCTCCGACCGAGCGCTCGACGTATCGGCGGTAAAGTTACGCGCTTTATCCACGCGAAAAAGCGTTCATATTGAAAATGTGTGGAAGACTATGATAATCAGAATAAGACATCATTAAAATGTTTCTGATTCCCCGGCCGGCCCACAGCGGCTGGCTGAAGATAATGCTTCGTCGCGTATATCTGCGCTTATAAGATTGCGCTTTTGGCAACAGCGGGATACCACGCAGTCGCTCTTAAGAGTCGTTCCTGATCTTCTCGTGCTCGCTTTCCTATACTGCCCCTTCCTGCGCCCTTTCCTGCTTCCCCTTCTCTGCCTTCTGCGGAGTCTTCGCGGTTGCCTCTCGCTCGGTTGCACGAGAGTGCAGCCCGTAAACGAGATAACGAGATCAAATTTATGGCACCAGATCCCCAACGAAAATATGATAATCGCGGCTAATGCCGAATACCGGCCGGCCACGGAGGAGGACCGGAGTTCCACGAGACAGGCGACGCCGGACAAGTGGGGACAATGATTTCGTCCTTTGCATCCAATCGCTCTTTTGCGAACCGCTCAGAATCGTCCTTATTACCGAACAAAGAACCCAGCCAACACGATCGCAAACACGATCGCACGTTCTCCGAAATGTCCCACGTCTTTCACGCTCCGCAGCGTGCCCTGTCGAAAATACCGTTCTGTCGTATCATTGATTTAAACTGCAGCACCTCGTGCGTATCACTTCAGTTTGGATTGTCATGGAATTGTCTCGAGAATCATTTTCCCTCTCGAAGGAAATTATAATTGTTTGCAACTCACCGATGCTGTGCGGGAAATGAGGGAGTATCGGTATCGTACTATCTACAATGTCAAGTCGATCGTTATCGTCACCTATCTGAAGTTTCCATGGCTGTTATCTCGCGTTGCGAATCAGCCGCTCTCAGCCTCTTCGGAGATTTCGAAAGCGCAGCGTGTATAAATTAATTCGAAATCTGTGTAAACAGATTCTATCGCGCTGAATCGCGCTCACCAATCAACGCGTGTTCCTCCTTCGTTGACAGTCCCTCTCTCTCTTTCTTTCTTTCTCGTTACCTCTCCGACGTTTCGCCTGATTTCTTTCCCTCTTTTCCCTCTTATCTTTCTCCTCCTCTCGGAGTCTCCCGTGCGCTCGGCCTCGCCTTTCTTTTGTTTTTTAATATCGCCGTGTGTATTTTATATTTCTGAAATCCTATCTGATCCTCGCGAGCTGATTTATATGCGCGATGATACACGCGTGCCGCCACTGCCAACGAGCGGAGAGGCATCGAGAGAGAGAGAGAGAGAGAGAGAGAGGAAGAGAACGAAAGACAGAAAGAGGAGCCATCATATCTGAGGGAATCATCGGGCGCGGCGCAAACAGAAAATAACTGGGTTACGTTTAGTTTTATTTGGCGGTGCTTACGGGAGGGATGGGAGGAAAGGGATACGACGAAGGGGCGACAGGGGGAACAGAGGGGCGAGCGAGGGAGAGGCTGCGAGACGGTCGGCATGAGAGACGGGGACGCGTTATTGTTCTTGGAATGATTTCAAATAAAGATTTCACCGCGCTTCACGATGTGTGTAGGAACCTGAATAATAAAATCCCGACGATGGCACCACGCTAACCCCATGGCTCAGTTCCCCGCTGCCGGCCCGCCCGGCCGCATATACGCGCGCGGGGAAGGTGTAAAGGTCGCGTCGTTGTAACAAATTGTCCCGGTTGGATTTACCACGCGCGCGGCCGGCCGCTTTCAAGATATCAAAACGAAACGATTATCCGCGGTAGACGTCCTACTCGGAATCAGCTTCCTTTGTAGGCGCTGCCTTTGCTGCAACGCGCGCCCTTACACGGGCCGTCACGAGGTACTGAGTTCCTCCTTTCAAGCGCGCTCACGAGGCTTCCGAGATCCACAAACGATAACGCTTCGGAGCGTCTCTAACAATGGTTATCGCGGGCTCTCCTTCGTCGCTTCGTCGGGGTGCGAAGGAGCGGGTCGCGCTCGAAAACGCACGGGTTTTCGGGCTTCAGCTCCGCGTCTTTCCGAGACTCGCGTGCCATTGTCGAGCATCACACGGCACGAGCTGGAAATAATTTCGAAAGTGATCCGAGGAGTCTTTGAGCTAAGATGCCCAGCCGAGAGCAAGAGGCGTAATGTACCCTCGCGAACAACCTCGCTAGGTATAAAGGAGCCGTTCATTGTACCCAGTTGCTCCAGTTACCGGGAGGGGGGGGGGAGGGGCTCGTGGAGGTCTGACCGTAAGAGGAACGTAAAAACAATGTATAATATCGCCCGACCACTAGCTGAGGGTACCCAGCAACGAGCGGTGGCGACGCCGACGTCGGGAAAACGGCAGAAAGAGGAGGCGCCGGGGACGGCGGCGGGGGCGAGGTGGGAGCACTCAATTCATCAAGCAGTCGACGGCACGTAATTTAAGACTGCTTTTAACTCCTGGGTGTCGCAATTTATGTGAGCTTCTTACAAAAGAATGGCGCTCTTTTCGCTCCCGTACACACCACCACGAGCCAACGGGCGGACTATCGCCATCCGGAGCTCTCTCCCCGTCTCTCCCCCGCGCCATCCATGCCACCTCTCGGTTACGGTGCGGTGCGGCTTGTACCACCCCCTGAAAAGCAACCCTGCTCTCTCCAGCCGGTTCCGACATCCTAAGATCCGCCGACGATACTCGGCTCAGCTCCTCTGCTCGTGCTCGTGTGAGCGCGGCTCCTACGTGTCTTGATATAGACGGGGTGTACCTTTTTTCCTGGCCAATTTGTCACAGATTAGGCGGGTTATAAATTCGCGCCGCGTTACCGTGCCCGGCCTACCTCGCAATTAATGTTGTGTTCATTGGAACGCCGGTGAAACCTGCCGCCGCGGTGTCCGCTCTCGGTATTCGAGCGGGCTGTCTCCACTCGCCGGAGAGAACTCCGGCCGATTCCTCCGAATTCATTATCTCGATCGATACGTCGCATTTGTCATTTGGCAGAAACACGATAATTGCACTTTGGAGATTGTTAACACATCGTCGCGTTAATATATTCCTCTGAATCAGTTGAATCAATAGCAATTTGCATGCAACTTGGAGAATCGACAATCCAGCACCGAATAATATGTGTTTATTATAGAACAACGCAAAGTATGGACAAGAAAAACTTAATTCCAGCAAAAAATAATCTTATCTGAAATGACTTCTGATGTAGCGATTTTTTATCGAGTTCTGCAAAGTGATGGTTCCGAATTTATAGTACGTTTGCACGTTATAACGTTTCAGAAGCGTATCGTGTGCGAAGAAGAGTGTGTGCGGCACTCGTTCGTTTCTCGCGGGCGGATGGACATTGGCGAGAATTAATTGATCGTAATTCTCGCGGGATGGTATACATAATTAACGAGCGGATATACCACCTGTACCTGCGCGGCAGCCCGTCGTTCTCCTTCAGCGTTCACGCGTAAGTGCGTGAACGGATCAAGTGTAGATTCCGTTGAACCCCGCCGCGTCCGGTAGCCCGGTAAGAGGCGGCTCCGCTCCTCTGGACGTTATCAAATCATCGTTTGTTTACGCCTAATCCTTGAATTAATGATTAGGACACCCTTTTCCACGTAGCATGATGCGACGGATCTTAAAGCTTGCCGCGCAGATGGCCTCTACCGGGTGTCCTCGTCGAGACGGTCGAACGAGAAATCTCGCAGATTTCTTGTCACAATGTGCTAATGTACATGTATCATGGAATCTCACGCCGCTCGAAGCAATAAATTGACAAACATTTTTCTTTAAATTCTATACGATAATATTTAATATCTTTTATCTTGCAAGATAATTTTTATGTTATTAAAATTAGGTTTTACCATATCATGATTAATTGAGCTTTGATTTAAGCAGCTGTATATTGCTTTCCTGAGATGCTCGAGACTTATACTATTCGTACATTAACTTTACTTGATAAGAAATTTTACTTTGTACATGCGCGAGCAATGAAGCGATTTTATACTCGATGTTCTCTCCTGCATGACGCGCGTGCACAATCAACCCAACTACAAATGATCCCGCGTACGTAACGTCGACCTCGTACACTCACTCAAGACTCGTTTGTGAATGATCCGGGCTTCCGCTTTTTTTTCGTAACGCGCATAAGTAGGACTGCGAAACGCTGCGAAATCAATGAGCGGTCGCGGCCGCGCTGACGAACTCTCCACCCGTTACATCCTTCAAACTATACGTAGTCTCGGTGGCCGGAATATATCCCCTTAATTATCCTATGTGTGCATTCTGAGTGTGAACTCTCCATTAATCATAGGAGAAGAGAAGGGTAGGTAGCCGTTGCTATAGCCCGAGCGATTTTAATTCAGACTGGCCGCTCCATATGTATTCTACGGTGCCCACGGGATCATTAGTAACCTTAGGTGGACACCTCCGAGTCGTTCTTCATTCTGATGATGCTACTGCCTCGGTATCCGCCGATCCGCGCCGTCATTGGCGAACCGAGCCGTCCTCGCGTCAATTCCACCGCGAACGTGCATCCCCGATTGGCCAACTGTCGAGACATGTCTTGGAAAAGCTGTAACGCAAACTGGATAAAGTCGTAGCTGCCGCCCAGCTTGTGCTATTTGCAATTTATAATCTAAAGATATTTATGTCTGTATGTATATGTATAACAATGTAATGTGTACTAGATACAAGGAGCGGCAATAAAAGTGCGTGAATCGCGATGTAGATGAATAGGATTTTGTGCAATCAGTGCGTTATGATAGTGGAGGTATTGAATGATATCAACAATTATCCCAACATTTTGCAACGTATAGCTGTAGATTGCTCCAGAACGCGATGATCGACATCTAAACTGAAACAGGAATGGGAGAAGAAACGAGATGGTCGAGTATTATGCCCGTGAATTACAGATAACTTGATTGGTCTAAAATAATTTCTACGTACGCGGCCAAGTGCGTTCTCCGGGCATTTATCCTTTGGCAGATAGGACGCACTCATGTGCCACGACGTAACGACCACTTCATGGTGAAATAACGTATAAAATGAATTGACTATAAAGTCCGTAGCTAACCGGGCAACGCGGCCAAGTTATTCGTACTTCGGCTCTACGTTTGTAACGCGTATATCCCATAACTTGACACCCTACCACCGCGCTGGACATTGTAACCTTCGCCTGTATATCGAACATATATCAGTATAATCCATCTTAAAACCAGATCTTGCAGCGGGTTCGTTCTGCAACGGCGAGCGCATGCTGCCGCCGTGCGAGCCGTCCTCAACAAACCCGATAAATTGCCCAATAAGATAGTAATACGTTTTCGCGACGTTGATGAAATCACCTGGTATCAGTGCGTACACGTTTTGCGTAACCTGATTACACATATAACGTAACAAACAATCACAACGATTTACTATTTCGTATTTGATCGCATCTCAAAGAAATGTTCTCAAATATGTGCACGTTCTTGGACTATCCTGTGTAATATTTTTTTCTTTCTCGGTTTTTCTGCAATTTTAAATATATTTCATTGAAATATTTTTATTGTATTTTATGGGAATAATTCTCTGTATATTTTAGTTTTAAATATAGAAGAAATAGTGAATCAACCGATTCTTATATACGCAACTACATATATTTCTTCTTCGATTTTTCCTTTTCCCTCTCTCTCTCTCTCTTTCTCTCTCTATCTCTCAATTTCTCTATCTCAATTTAAAATATTTTGTACAATATAAAGTACAGATTTACATCGTATTAATCTCTAGAACTCTAAATATATGTATATGGAAGAAAGTAACTCTCTCTCTCTCTCCCTTTTTCCTCTTTCTCTCAATCCCCCATATAACATCGTCCGGTGTGCATCATCCTATCCATACTCAATAATACCACGGGATCCTATCGCTGCGCTGATCTTTTACTATCTGCGATCTGCATATCACACAGCCTCCGGCAGTAACGTCACGGAGGCACCGCGGCGTGGATCGTCGCTGGATGGAAACACGTAAAGTCCCAATATTCCCGCAACATCTCCCGAAGGCAGCTCTCGAGAGCCTTGCAAGAGGAAGGGATACGCTTAATGCGCCACGCACGGTCCTCTCTCTCCTCAAGTCGGCGACCACACGCGGATAGGGCCGAAGGCGGTGAGCTGCCGTCGATACATCCTCGTCGATACGGACACGTGTTGGCCGACACCCTGCAACAGTCTCTCCGCAAACCCTCCTGGGCCCTCTGGCCCGACTCGTAAACATACAATGCACGCGGTCTTATGCGATATTATACGTGGCGCGGTTACGGTGCGTTATGCCCCGTAACAGCATTCAGCGCGCGGACTAAACGCATTCGTGACTTTTTAAAAATGTTGCGATTACGTCACGACACGCACGGTGCCCCGGGCTGAGCGGAGCCTCATTAGTCCGACCGATCGGGTCTTTGTTTCTTCCAGTCGCGGAAGAGGGTGGAAACAAAAGCGATCCGCGAGCGGTGAGATCAAAAGCCGCTCTCTCGGAAGTGTCCCCGACGACACGGGGCCGCTCGTGGTACGTATACGGGGTGTCCGGTAACAATCCGTTCGATGACCGAGGGGATATTTCTCGCGTCGTCGGTGTTCAAAGTAATTTTCCTTTGTCGCGTTCAAACACAATAATGGTTCCTGCCCCGTTCTAAAATTTACTTAAAGGCAAGTTATCATATTAAATTGAGGAAGCGAAAATGAATAACTCCAAAGATATTTTCTATCCGTAACGCTATCATCTCGAGATACATGAAATAATCTACTACAGCATTAAAGGCACGAAGGGGAAAATGTTCAAGCGTCGCGAATGGAAGCGCGCGAGATAGCCCGCGTGTTCTCAGGATAAAAAGCCGACGGTTCACGGACTCGAAGAATCACCATCAGGTGCAATCCGTCGTAACGTTGCATCGCCGGATGCTGCGTCGTCGGTCGCGGGAGTTTTGCAAGGACGGGCGAAGGTTGCGCCCGCGAACGGAATCTATAATAATCGATTCTGATTGCATTGAAAGCCCGGTAGTGGTGGCGTTGATTGGTGCATTCATAAATATCCATTAGCGGACAATGTCGGTAATGATCGAGCCTGTGGGCTACGCCCTGCCGGGCTGAGGGGCTTCTGGTAGCTTCTCTGGTAGCTTTCGTAGTCGAGAAACAAGACTCTCTCGATCGTAGCACGCCATCCGTCTGCATCTCGACGCGTTTCCTCCTTTTTTTACCCTTCCATAGGCGCACCTTTTTTCTCTCTCTCTTTCTCTTTCTCTCTCCTCTGGCCTCCTCTCTTTCCCTCTTTCTCCCTCTCTCTCTTCTGTGTAGCATCGCCATCCTTTCTCTCTTTCGACTTGGTCGTCTCGTTGGAATGCCTGCCGGATGAACGCATTCGATTTCGGTCCGTAATATATCGGGTGACCTTCGATCGACGACGATGGGCATAGAGAATGAGCAACGGTCGATCTTGGGGCCTCCAAGGCCAGCTTCGACCGGTGCATCGATCGTCGACGTCCGAATTTAACCCGCGGGACTGTTCGATTGATCTTTTTCAATATATCCTACGAGATGTATCTGAGATATCGCGTCGAGTATCCGTGCGATAATTCCTCCGAAAATCTGGCGAGATTTCACAGTTATCGCGCTGCCACGTTACGTTACGAATTTATTAATGCTCCTACGATGATTCTTTCTCCGCTTCAGCAATGAGCGTAAATTCGTCCTCGAAGAAGTCGATGATGCCGATGGATCGATCGTCGTCTCCACACGATGTGAAATCAATGCATGATATCGAGGGGGAAAACTTGGAGCAGCAATGGGCTCGGATTTACGATCGCGCTGCGATCAGATCCTCCACGTGAAACTGGTTATATCGTTCGTACCAATTAGAAAACTCGTTTCCGCACCGACGGAGATAGCGGCCGCGATCGTTTCTGATCTTGATCCGCAATTAGTTCCGCCGTTGCCTCGCTAATGCTCTAGCTCGTTAAAATTTATCCCATTTTTATGCGATAAGCACTTTGCTGTACTTTACTGTGGCCACTGGCTGATCCTTCGGATAAACCCGACAGTTTATACTCTCTCGAAGAGGCGGACGTATTTTTCGGCGATCTCTTTCGCGTTATCTCATCTCGCTTCCTTTGTGGAAAGAGCCAAAAGCCAGTTTTACGGCCGCGTGCGTCTAACCTCGGAAGATCATCACGCTCCAGCTTTTATGTGTGACATAATTTCCGATAAAGCTGAAAAAAGCGCATGCTGCACGATCGACTCGCGCATGGATTCCAGCGGGTAGGTACGCGCTATTAATCAAGAGTTATGCCATACCGCGTACGATCGAACGATCGCGGCACGGCTGATCGTAAAAATTTATATGTATATACACCAGATAATTAATAATTTTTAAATTTTTCAGTAAGCGGGCTCGTTAAACAATTTAGTGCGTTCTCGAGGAGCGCGCTCGGAACAGAAATTTATCGCGGTGATTGACGATTGACATGACGCCACCGCGACTATTTAACGTACGTCTCACATTTTATGTGTACGCGTAACGCGTGTAAAAGTGCCGGGTATATTCGGTACGAGCGAACGCTTTTACGCGTTCGATCCTGCGTTCGAGGAGACTCTAATCTCGCGGAGCCGATCGATACGCGAATGCCGGTCGAGATTGGGCATCGGCGCGAAACGCGCGTGAATCGCTCGAGCGGGCGACCGAGGGACGGGGGAGATTTTCAGGTCCGCTAGATGAGAAAACCAGTCCCTTCGTCGATAGTTCTGACCCCTTCTCGCTCCGCGCATCGCTACTCCCGCGCCTAATCTGCCGAGGCACCATCCAAAAAAATCCGCACCCACACGCGCGACGCGGCGCGTGAACCTGCAAGCACGACCGGGCACGCACACGCGTACGTGTGAGTTGCCCGGGCTCCCCGACAATGGGGGAGTTACCTGTTGAGCATACAGACAGGTGACACCCCACATCCTTTATTCCGTATATCCGTTGCGTCGTATTTTATCGGTCGGAAAGTTTGATTTCTCGCGCAGCGCGGCGCGGGGGCCACAATAAAAATACGCGGCCGGCTCCCACGCCGATCAGCAGTCAAGAGCGAGACTCCGGATTACTTTCATAAATTTTCCCCCTCTGGCGCGCCGCGGCATTCGTCGATCGCGCATCGCCGAGGATGAGTAATCCGGAGCTGGCCATTGTGCGTACGCGGTGTGTATCGCCCCTGCCGCGGGCTTTCGATCGAACGAGGGATTCAAGAAAACGCTGGAAGACGAAAGAAAGAAATTACGTCCTTGCTTGAAGCACGTTGCGCTTGATATTGAGTGTATTCTGGCTTCAGCGAGGGCCTCGCATGGATTTTCATGAGGCGTTTTTTTGAACGCGTTGGCTCGAATGGCGTGATGGCTGGTGATATAAATTTCCATGGTTGGAAAGCTGTTTCCATTGTCGAGATAACTTTTCGATACGCATCGGCGGATTGTTGACGGCTGCGCGCGGTGGCGGTTAAAATTGGAAATTCCGCGTCGAAGGGGTTCGCCGAGGATATTTGTGGGCGGGCTGTTTTCGATTGGAGAGACTCCCGGGGATTTGGCATATCCGTTCTGTACGTGGCACGGTGGTGCGTATAAATTAGAATCAATCAACCTCGCTTTTCCAGACTTTCTCCAGATTAGCATCACGTCCGGCAGTTATAATTTGTGAGCGACCCCCGCTGTGGCCCGGAGCCGAGTCAGGGGGTATCCTGGACCCCGTCGGCCGAAACGTCACGTGGACAGTACCCTCGTCAATATCGATACGCTCGCCCGGACCCTACATGCTGGAGTATCACATGGAATTGGAGTCAAACTTCTCACAGACGGCCGTCGTGAACCAAATTAAAATCCTGTCAGAATAATAATACCACGTTAACGTTCTTTTGGAATTCCGGGTCTCGCGCGCCTGCAGACAGATTCCTATGATGATGCTTGAACATAGCAGTTATGGCAATTGTTGCGTCCATAATCGCGTTGTTGAGTGCTATCGATGTTATGCCTGAAAATTCTATTATCCGAAATTATTAAGAAAATAAAGATGTTTCGTGCAGAATAAATAAAAATATAATCACTAATCAATCAATTATTGAATCTATTTATTGATAGATAACTTATTGATAACTACATAACATGTGAATTCGCTTTACTCAACCGCGAAAACAGACATAAATGTCCGGAAACAAGCCTGTGCTCGTTCAGCGATGCTTAATCAGTGAATAAAGATTTCTTTTATCGGTAACCGCCGATGGAAGATCGTTCCTACCTTGAGAACGTAAAGTTACGCAGCTGCTACGGATAATCCAGCTCGTCGTTGCACTTCCGCGAGGTACTGCGTGCGGCAATCTTCCCCCGGAGCAACCGAGATTCTTCCCTGAAACTATCGGTACGTATGGTTGGCGATAAAGCCGCACATACGCGGCGGTGCTCCATATATTACACGGATCGTAATCGGTCGTACAGAGATTACGGGCGAGACCGTGTAACCTGTGCGCGGCTCCTTTCCGAGGCTGTACCGGGTGTACCGATTCTTGCTCGACTTAACGATTCGACAGAGCGTCGTCTCACCGTCGTCGTTTCCCTCCTCTTTCCCGGTTCGATGTTCGGACCTAGCGTAAGCGGCTCCTTTCCAGGATTTATACTTGCTAAATTGATTGCCGGCGAACTTAACGATTCGGCAGTAAGGTTTGTCTTCGCTCCTCCCGGCCTTTGCATGCCTGCGATTTTGCATGTCACAACGGCCGTTCTTCAGCGTCGACGCGATATAATCGCTACCTTCATTGATGAACATGTTGATGATCGCATCCCTGTACATAAATCTTAATTAATTAATCATTAATAAGTAGAAATAAGGTTTTAATAAAATTTAAATTCGTGGCAGTCAGATAAATAATTATCTTGAAATGATAGGAATATCACACACTCGCGTATCACTGAAAATGTTAATAGCCGGAGAAAATTCAAGTAATCGAACGGTGAATTGCAGGTATAAATTTGGGGTGACATCCGAGGAGGAGATGCATGTCGAAGAACGGATATCCGCGCTTCCTCCCACGTCATCCACGGGACGATCAAAGTTCAACCTCCATAATCTGGCCTAATCATGGCCCGGTGCCCCCGCGTCTCGACTTGCTAACTTCTGTGACGTGTGCCAAGTCGCGGCGGGTTGCGCGGATCCAAAGAAGAGGGGCGGGCTCCGAGTAGAAACGCGGGATGAAGGGGAGAGCGAGAGGTGGTATATCAGTATCGCTCCGAGTAGGTTGCCAGGCGGGAATAAACCGTTTATCCCATATTATAATTAGTTAAATTCTTCGGGACGTGGAGGTGTCTTTACACGTCACTCAGCCCACTTCGCTTCCAGGCTCATCTACCCTCTCGCTCCAGCCTCGTGCATCCTCCCTCCTTCCCATCGCTGCCTCCTTCTTCCCTCGTTCACCTTCCTTGCCTTTCCACGACAGAGACGAGCCAGCCGTTCCGACTTAAGTCGTTCACCCGCTTCAGCCTCGTGAGCGCGCGCGAGGAGAGGAAGATACGCAAGATATTAAACTATCTGAAAATTAGTTAAGTCTTGTTTAAAAGTTAGCCGACCAGCCGGGCAAGTATTGACCGCGAGCTAACGATGGCGGTGAGATTCGACAGCGTGCATTTACGGATGAATCGATACGTACGCGTAATTTCTATTATCGAATTCCGGTTTTATTAAAATATTTATTTTAAAATTACGGTCTTGCCTAATATTTTGTTCTCTGTGGAAAATACAATCGCAATGACAATTTTGTCGTGCGAATATCTTATTTCGATTCATGTCACATCGCGAGTACTTTATCGCGATTTCATACATCTCGTTCTCTCAGCGATTTCAGAAAACAGTCCGGGAGTAAGCCAAATAGCGATTTCCTGTCACAGTGAGCGAAAAGTTTCTTAATCCCGGGGACTAAATATTCGCGTTAACAAGAGTGAATCTCGCGAAGGAGCTAATGCATTTGACACGTTAACGTCTGTTTTCTCGTCTTACACTCTTGCGGGAACCTGGAGGTGTACGTACGTCCCTTAAGGGCATGTTACAGTACTCTTCGAGCCACTTCAGATTCTCTCACTCCGATACCTCCGCCCGTATCATTACCGTACCTACCCTCGAACGAACTGATGTGCACTCGTATGTACCTTTGCCGCGCAAATCTCTCTCTCTCTCTCTCTCTCTCTCTCTCTCTGTGTTTCTGTTTCTCTCCTTTTCTCTCAATGACGGCGCGTCGATGCGAGAGCAGAATAAAAGGTACGTTTAAAATTTTCCTGAACGCACTTGAACTTTTGCGCCTCGGGTGATGTGGGTGCGCAAAGTTCCTGTTAACATAAACGTTGTAATTCGTTTAATGGATGTGATAAGAATATTATTATTTGCCTTCACTCGCCGGCATAAATTATGCATGCATTGCGCTGGCATTCGTACATGTTGCATTAGGCAAAAATATAGACGCAGGAGCCACCCCGATGTGTACTAACGACGTGAAACTTTGAACTCGGTTTGAGGTCAGGTACGCGGCAGGAACCCGTGGATTTACTTAACTCTTTAAGTAACTGATTTTCCAGCGTCGCCTCTCTCTGCTGTCGATGATCTTTTCGAGTTACCTTCGCGGAACTTTGTGCCAAGTCCGCTTAATCTCCGCTATGTTTTCCCGTATTTTAATAATCAGACTGATAAATAACATTACGCAAAGTATACCTTGATTATTTCTGAAACACGAACAGTGTTTCACGGATAACGAGAGACTTGTCGCTCGCAAGTGCATCTTAAAGCGCGTTTTCGCGGGTTCTTCGTGGTACCGGCGATCGTTGCTGATCCGAATGATTCGGCGAAAGGCAGTGTCTCACAGTCCCACCATCATCCTTGCCCTCCCATCCACGCCCTATTCCATCGACGTCAGGCCGCCATAACTCGACCAAGCGAAACAGAACGGAGCGTACGAGCGGCTCGCCGTAGCGGAATCTGTGTGTGGCCACGAAGGCATGTATAAATACGCGAGGAGAGCTGCGTATAACAAGTTATGGCAGATAAATTTATAGCATCTCCAGTGAAACGCCATTACTTTAAATGCACCCCTCTACTCGGCTGGGAGAGAGAGAGAGGGCCGTCCTTCTCTGACCGCACGATTCTACCTTCTCTCTCCCTCGACCGCCCCTCTCGCGAGGGCAGAACGGTCTCTATCGACTTTTACGATTTTTAAATAGCTCGCGCGAACACTTTGGACGTCGCGGTGCCACGACAGCACGTGGCCTTTTGTCTCACGCTCGGCTGCTGCAATCCCTCAGCGGTTGCAGATGAAACGAATTAATAATACAGCACGTAACATCCTTCATGCATAGATAATAAGGTAATTAATCTTACAACTGGTAAAACTCCTATGCCAATTAGTGGCCCGTGACATTTTTCTCACGATGCCCTCAGATGCGAACAGCATCTTCGAATTTTGCGCTCTCTCGATCTATCGAAAAATTAATTCTTCTCATACCCAGCATCGTGATCTTGCAGACGCAATTATTATAGATTTTGACGATTTTACAAGGTAATCCTTACAAAAAACACTTCCTAGTTATCACTAAAACCGAATTATCAAACTGATCGAACGCCTATGATGCTGAGATGCATTGCGAATCGCATTCGCCCGATGCAGGCGGCCACATATTGACCAATCAACGATTCTCGATCAAGTAATCAAGGGTAGCCTTCGTGTTCTTTTACGCGCGATAATAATGGCATAAACTTTTTGCCGTGCCCCAAACGACGTAATAATGAATATCCCCCTTGTCGATCGCGGCAAATAACTCTATTAATTCTTTATTGTAATCGCGCGGTCCGTACGTTTTATCGTATTCACTTTCATCCAGCAATATACGATATTCCGCAACGAAAGGAGCAACGACAGAAGATTCTCTCCTTCCTCGACGTGCGGAGCAGCCACCGGAAGCCGATTGACAGGGTGACGTTGGTCCTTCGATATCGATCGCGACGCGACCCATAAGAACAAGGGGTCCGGCCGCGGTGGGCCTTCTTCACGGCCGTGGTATGGTGTGCCCTATAAGAAGTGATCGTTACTGCACGCCGCCCTATAATCTACACGGGCTAATGACGTCCATTACGTTACTGCGCGCCTCGGCCGCACTTCAGACCGCTCGCGTCGCGTCCACTCGCTTGGCCACGGTTGGGCCCGATACGCGACTCCGGTTGTGCGGACCCAACCGGCCCGGCGCGCGAAACGCGCCGGGATGCTCGCGGAAACCACGCAGACACGATCTAACTGCCTGGCGAGCCATTTATACACTCGCAGCTGCAGCGAGCTGTGAATTCCGTTGCGCCTCGCGATGACACTCGTTGAGCGGAAGTCTTATCAATTCAAGAGAGTTCCGACGACGCCTTCGGAAATTCGGCATAACGGTCTTCTTTCATAGGATACCACCGAGCTTCCGGTAGACTTTGGAAGAATAGTATCAAAGCTTGGTGATAGCGTTCAGCGTGCAGTTTTCACGTTTTCGCGCGAGATCGGCAATTTTCTTGCTGAATGATAAGACTTTCATTGAACGAGTGACGTCGCAATTAATCGCACTCGGGTAACTAGAAGCGATGGGTTCACGCCGTCGTGAAATAGGTCGGCCACGACTTGCGTCGACACTTGCAACTTTCTGGAAGAAGGGCATCTCCGTGCATCTCTCCGCTCCTCCGCGCGTCGGTGTGTTGGGGACTAAGCGTCAATAAAGCATAAATAGTTTCGAAAGTTCCAACTCGCGCGCACGCACGCGCAAATACGCGCGCACACGCCGCGCCGGGCGGAAGTATGTGCGGTCACGTCTCCCGGGAGGTGTAGTTCCGAAGCGGGTGTGTATATGCACTCGTGGAATTTGTTGGAGTGTAGCGAACACGCGGTCTCTCTGTTGGACGTTATCGTCCTATCAAATAAAATGAGAGACGCGGAGAGAACGCGCTTAAATCATCGCGCGGATGCCCGGGACGTGAGCGAGCTCGCTTCTTCTCAAACCAACGCAATCACTCGCGAAAATGATTAAGTATTATTAAGAGAGACGTAATTAAAACAGATGTAATCGACGAGTAATTAACGCCTACATATCACGCCGAAGAGAGAAGCAGTTTCTCATAAAAGTTAACGGATTAGTAAATTGCGTACCTTCATCGGGCGCCCTTCGGCGGCCGAAAACGTCGAGGTGTGCGTGCGCTCTCGGGCGAACATCAAACGGGCGAGAAACGCGGAAGAAAGTGCTTCCTGTACTTTGGCACCCCCGGTGGATGGGCTGCGGTGAAAGGTTGGATGTTAGACAGCGTGGAAGAGTCCTTTCTGGGTGGGCCATTTCAGGTTCAAGGTGTGGGTGAAACGGGCGCTACATACGATACGGCCGTCTCTTGCTTCGCCGATAAGTCGATGCGTGATTAGAGGGTGGCATTGTGCTTTGAGGGTTACCGCCCCCTCACCCCGCCGTCTTCTTCCTCTTCCTCTTGCCGGCAATAATTACAAGCGTGGCACGGGGAGGCACCTCTTTGAGCTTATCGATTGCTCGGCATTAATAATTGCGCGAGGCCGGGCCTCGTTGACTGCGAATAATCGGCCTGATCTACTATCCGGCGATCCCGTTATAATATTACCATTATCGTCTAATCTTCGTTGACTGCATTGCCGCGTAAATTATTCGTCGTTATTCGAAATATTTCTTTTACGAGTCCCAAGTTTACTCGTTAATCGCAATGGACTGAACGAGGAATCGCTTCTGTCATTTCATCGCGAACGATAACTTTGCGAAAAACGGCGTTCCGTTATTCTACAGCTTGCAAGCCCGAGGATAATCTCAACGGGTATTACGGTGGGAAGTTGTGTAAGATCTTTAAGAATGCAGCACGTCAGCTGAAAATCCATCCGCTCGAGGCTCGATCCTATTGCTGCCTTTCCTCCTCCGGTGCTGCGGGCCCTCGCAGTGAGTTTTGGGGTAAATTTCACGGGTCAAAGTATAAATCCGATCTCCGAAGGAAGTTGAAGGGGCGCGATAATCGTTACGGGTGCGAAGAGAATTCCACGATCTGCACGGATTCATCAAGTTTTATTCCTACCATTAGCATCCGCGATACTCGAGAAAACCGGTGCTCGCGGCGCGCTTGCATGTTTTCATTTACAACGATTTCGCAAGGAACAAGCGCTAGAGCGAAGATTAATGGTGTTATTAATTTTATCAGGCTCGATTACTGATGTATTTATTGCCAGTTTTGGAATATTACCGCTTTAGGTGGAGACTACTCGATAATATGCTTTGTATTAATCATCGATGTCGGTAGAGCGTTACCGTGAAAGTCCGTTCATTAAACGCTCAGGCTTTAACGCCTTACTTAAGTGGCCGCGCACCTACCCGCCTATATTTCCATGTGAATCTTTGCTCTTCTTCTGCAGTCCTCTCGCAGAGGAAATTCCAACGGTGGGGCCACTCCGGAGGCCGCCCGTTTCGCTTTCACGATCGAAGATGTCGTGTTTACCGGATCTACCCCGCAGGTGTCCCCAGGTAAATCAAGTCTCACCGATGAGGTAGAGAAGGAGCAAGGGAAAGATGCAGCAGTAATAAAAGCAGGATGTATGCCGAGAGAAGCGAGAAGCGTCAAAAGAGGGAGATAGAGAGAGAAATAGGAGGAGAGGGAACGAGACGGCCGGCAGTCTACCTCGCTCTCGTACCAAGGACGTATCGATATCCGTGTAACGATATCGCGTATGCCATCGAAACCGATAAATAACCGACAGCCCGACATAAATCCTGCCTTCGCTCCTTATAAATCCGGCAACGGATAGCGCGACGGACAGTTCCACGCGTTGCCCGCCGGATTTTACTAATTTTCTGTCGCGCGCGCTGGCTCGCCGCGCGCCATCATCCCGCCGCACAAAGGGAGATAAAGGGAGAGGACGCTCAAGCTTCGCGACTTGGCCCTCTTTCTTCCACGTTCGGCCGACGGATCCTCCCTCCCTCCCGCATCTCCCGTGGACCATGGTTCTCTTTCTCTTTAGACGGGCTCGGTCCTCCGCGTTCTCGTCTCGCTTCCACGTTCGGCCACGTGTGCGCGTAGGGAGTGGATGCACCGAGGCAATATATTTCTGGCATCCATTCCTCCTTTGCCTCGTTCATCCATTCATAATATGCATATGCTTTTGTCGTCCTGTCCCTGTTGGGTCCGTTTTTGTTGGGCCATTAGGGGCCCACGTATCAATTTTTCTTGTGCCCGCGACGCCACCACCGTCGCCGCCGCCAAACCGCCGCCACCGCCGCTGTGCTCGATTCACAGACGAGATCATCCCACAACTGAAAGGAAGGGATATGGATTCGCAATTCATTCGTGGATCTTGCTATTACCATCAATGCAAATTGTCATCACCTGGAGAATTAGTAGCAGAAGTAGAAAGTGACGTTGCAATATTTGAAACATAAATTGTTAGCACACAGTGACACGTGCATCAACAAATCAAAAATTCATAAATGTACGATTTATTATTATATTTTTAGATTAAAGTGCATATATTGCTTTATGCAATTTACTTGGAATCAACTTATTTAATATTGGTCGTATATAAATGATTTCTTTGGTCATGTTTACCAATTTGTTTCTCATTATTCAAGAATACAATCGATTTTCTTGTTCTGTCTGCGAGAGATAAAAATGATATATATCAGCAGTTTCTTTCAAGAAGAAAAAAACCGAAAGCCCTACATTCTGCTTTACAATTTTAAGACAAACTGGTTCGATCTGATTAGGTAGTAGCAGGTCACAATCCGGAGCACTTGGCTTTTAAGCAGAGCGTATTCGATAGGTCCATTCCTCAGAAGGGGACGATGATGAATCGAGTTTACCTCCGGACTAGCACAATTTTCTAATTGCTCCCGGTAATTAGGGGTTACCCGAAGGATCGTCTTCCACCGAGAGCTACCGGGAAAAATTACCTGGTAGACCTGGTTACCTTTCACTCCAATTTTTTACCATTTTCTCGACACTCTGACCTTCGGAGGAGCGTCACGGAAGCAGTTTAATCGTAAATTAAACCGCGGCACGGTAGATACTTTACAGTCTTCACGTACCGAAACGTATCCAATTAATTAAGGATCAATTTTTTTGAGAAAACGAAGTAAATGTCATACGAACACAAATTGTACAATTAGCAGTATATCACGAAACGTGCTACGCTAACATTGATTGTGGATTAGCATAATGGCACGTCCGAAATGCATGTTCCAAAAAAGAAAATACTAATCTTGTCGAAAAGATCTGTTATTAGGGCAAAAGTCGGGGTTCTGAGATGCCGCGTGCGCAGCCGGAGAGCTGCTGATTTACTTTATTTTTGGGCAAATTAGTAATGTTTTACTTCGGTCCGGTCTTAAGCGATTCTGGTGCGACTAAAAATGCAAAGGGTCGTGTCCGGGCGCGTGGAATTACCGGCGCGAGGTAGCCCCGCTCTCGAAATTCTCCCAGTATCTCGAGATTCGATCTCCCACAGACGGGAGACGTGATTGCGCTGTCTTACGACTCTCTTTTTCCTTTTTCTCTGCTTCCCGCTCTTCCTCCTCCACCTCCCCCCGCGAGGACCAAACCAGTATCGATATCTCCGAGGCAGGGCTTGACCGTCACTATCCTTGCCAGGGAAGGACGAAACTTATAACCCCGTAGGAAGGTAATGACTCTCAATAAACCATTGATTCGTGCGCCTGCATCGGCAGCCCGCAGGACGTGTCGCGTAAGGACTCAATATAACAGTCTATGGGGGCGAACGGGCCCGGGCGGCGGGGAGGGAAGTGGCTGAGAGACTTGCCGCGCCCAGGATCATGGACCGGCTCGTAAAATAAATTGGTGACATCCTGGAAGGCTGGTTAGGCGATTTGTGTGACGGACAACGCGCCAGCAGAAGGCTCGCCGTTATGAAGACGTCACTGTTAGTCCGTCCGATCCCGCGAGAACGCTATATCGGCAGATTCATTTGTCAGGGAGACGTCCGCGTCGCGCGGCTGGTGGTCCATCCACTTACGATCAACCTACTGATTTCTTTATCGGCGCTCGCGGCCTGATTGACTTATTATTATTTTGTCGAAGGAGCGAGCGGTTTGCCGATGACGTCGTCGGGTTGTTCAGCATACGAGAGAATACTTGGCAGAGAAAGGCGCGTACAAAGGCGCCCCGAGTGCGGAAGGTCTTCCTTGCAGTTGAGAATGTAAAAGACACACGCACACTTTTAATGTGTTTTATTGAATATAATATATTTAGTGCTATATATTATATATTGAATGGATTTACGCATGGTAATCACACATACACACAGGGAAAAAAAGTAAAAAAATGTTCTAAATTAATCAATAAGACGAATTAATTAAACTGCAAATACTTATTGTTATGCAATCCGTTAAAAAAACCATTTATTGTTTGTTGGAGATGTTTTAATATTTTCATATTGCATGAAGCTTCCTGTAAAAGCGCGTTGCTAAAAAATAAGCCATCGCGAAAAACTTTCCGCATAATGAAAATAATTCTGTGTGTACAACGGATAAGAACGGATAAGTTTCATCTCGAAGGATACCTAAGCTCTCGTGAGGCAGAACATTACGCAACGATTCGCAGTCACGATTCGCGATCGCAGTGACATTACGGTCGTCGAAATGTCATCACTTTCAGCTTATAGATTTTTCGCATCGGCAAAGATTGCCTAGATTATCTTGTCATAAATCACAAGGAAGAAAAGATATTTTTTCAACGTTTATGTGCAATAATAACTTCTAGTCTAACGATAAAGATCTGTATGATGGAAGACAAATGATCGTTACACGATATCTGATATGGCGTGATAATTTTCCTTACATACCTTAATATATAATTCTTGTAATAGATCTACGTGCCACTAATATTTGCGTAAAGAAACAACACACTGACATTAATCGTGTTCAAATATAACTTAGAATCACACAAACAGAAATATAAATTTTCTAACCAAATCTAAAAACTATGCTTTATTTTTCATTCTGTTGAATTTTTTCCATGTAACATGTAATATCCTTATAAAAATAATAAACCACCCTTCAATTAAAAATATTATAATCATAAGTATATGTACGATAAATACATTGTATTATAAATGCACTCTACTAGTTGCTCGCGGACCGAAAACGTGAAGAATCAGCATTTTCCCGAAATTAACGAAACAGCATACAAAGTGAAGATCATGAATATTAATGGAAAGTATAAATCTCACAGGCACGCCCATTCTGTCGATGGAGGTTAGCTCCGTGGTCTACCTGCGCCAGGGGCGATAGCCTGATCTGCAAAAATACATTATTCCGAGATCGGTGATCGAGAGGATCGTGGTCGAACGATATCTAAGGCGATATGTGTGTATAGGACCACCTAAATCATAATTCAAGAAAGGGAGAGGCGAGTAGAGAGAGGAGTGCAGTGCGTCACCCATTGTCCAAAGGCGGGTGTGGTTTTGTCGTTGTTGGACCAACGCGTAGGATGGTCTACCTGGGCCTCGCCGGGCCCTGCAGAGGGCTATGCTCGTCTCTCTAATGCTAATATAGTCCCCGAAATTGTACGAGGGCGAGACATGTCCCGTCGCTGAATTCTGCAACCATAAATCCGTTAGGCACCGTCAACGAGCATCGAGGCACTTTTGCGACATGTTGGTTCTCGTATAAGTGTAATCACCGTTTCCTGCCTTCAGTGGAATAATCAGATACTAACTCCTTCTTCATCGGCAAATAATTCCAGAACAACCGTAAATTGAGCAAGTGGTAAATTTCATAAATGAATCCTTATTTCGAATAGTTCAATACCATTCTAAGTAAAGTACTGTTTAATATATTTCTCGAAATATAATATAAATACAAAATGTTACCACTTTCTTGGAAAAAAAGTATACAATCAATCTGGAGATATTGATTGTACATTTAAGAATATCTCAAATGGGTACACAAACTATATTATCTCAACTACCTCTCTGAAAAAGTTGACACTGAACAAATCCTGATGCTCGCAGTTACGCGAGCCATGGTTCTCCCGTTCTCTTCATTCTTTAACGGCAACAGCGTTCAGGTATTGAATGCAAGCGAGTCCAAAGAAGGCGAACCGATGCCTGTTTTTGTCTAAACGCCCATAAATTCTCAGATAATGCAGGCCGTCTCACACGGCGTATCCCGGACGTCGCGGGCGGCGCGAGGGTGGTCAGAGCGGTCGGGAGAGAAGCGTACGACGGGAGAAAAGATATTATTAATATTTCAGAATTTATAGGGTGGCGGTATTAGATGTGAACCCGCTATACGAGCGCGCGGACGTATCGTGGAAGCTAGCGTGAAGGATCCAATCACGCGACTACACTGTCCGTTATGGCGCATAAATTGATATTATGTACGGAACTGCGCGCGTTAGCGACCCCCGATGCACGTATGCGGGTGTCTGACAAAGACGAGATGGAAAGGGGCACCTCCTCTGCCCGCTCCCCCCGCGTATTTTTCTGCTGCCCCCGTCGAGTCATCGAGCGGGTGTCAATTACAATTGCTGATTCGGGATTGATCGCATACGGGTGACGCTGGTAATCGTCATTAAGTGAGATCCCGCTCTGGACGGAGGCACGTTTCACGAGAAACTTTATGGGCATCGTCCGATGTCCGCCTTCGAGAAACGACACCATGGATAATTCGGGCTGACGGAGATGCTGAGGACCGATTAGGCGGAAGGAACGAGTTAAGGCAACGATCGTGATACCAATAAAAATGGAAATCATCGTATTGATAGCGGCACTTAGCTTTTTAAGCTGCTGGATCTTGCACGTGCGTGGAGATCAGTGTCTATAAATTTAAAACGCGTTGGAGTAGCGTATTACGATGTTAGTGATAACAGACAGAGATTTGAAGATAACGCGACGTCCGCTATGTTCGTAACAATGATATCATCATGTCGGATTGTTCATTGGATTGTCCCACGTGGCAGCGCGTTTTCAGGAGCTGAATATTGGTCGCGTTGAACGCCGTGGACTTTTCTTCGTAACGTGAATGCCATAAGCGCGATAAATTTCCCCTTCACAAACGACAGAGAGAATTCCAAAAGTTCCCGATTCAAAAGATGGCGGAAGACGGAGGCACCGGGAAAAGAGAGAGAGAGACGGGAATAATGAATTATGCATGAAAGCTTCGATTCGCGGATTAAGCGAGCGCAGCCCGTAGTTCTAGTGCCTATTCTTCGTCGTGGAAGGCGGAGGTAACCAAGCGGAGTCGTCCGTGGCGAATGTCGAAAAGACTCGGACCGTATAAAATGAAGTGGAATCGTCAAAGGCACGGAAATCCGTGGAAAGGATGACCAAAGCGATCCAGTTTCCTTTGAATAACTTCATCCTCGTTACCGGCATCGGCGAGACGACAGTAGCCGCGCGTTGTCACGCGCAAACCTGCAGGGAATAATTAACTTGTACACGGTATGAAAATCTTTCTGTCAACGCGTTGTGCGTTGCACGGCTCACGCGCGCATTTTCGCGTAACGCGTATTCTCTCGCCGATCTCTTTCTCTCTTTCTCCCTTCCGTCGCGAACGGATCATACGTAATCCGCGTGTCACAAAGAAGCGCGGGACGTACTATCTTCCGCGACTGAAATAAATTAAAAACTCAGAGGTGACATTTTTTTTCTTACCGTAATGTTAGTATATTAAGTGCAACTGGGCCAGCCGGGAAACGCGAGCGCTTTAATCGCTTCTCTTTTAACAATCCGCTCCGCAAGTATATCATACATTTATGATTAATCGCGTTTATCTGCGTGTCTCGCAGTCGAGAATCCTTGAAAGCTCGCCGAATTCTCGGTACTTGCACGGTAGTTTCACGGAAACCGCGATGCCAGGAGGGCTGCGCAGGTCGAGCTTGCATTCTGGCACGTATGGTAGTTTCCAAGATGGGTATTTGATAGGATGCGGCCACGTAGGATACGTATACGCGGCGTATACTCGGTAGATTAGGATGATATAATTACGACATTAACATAAGTCACCGGGCAGGCACAACCGCGGAATAGTAATCGTGTCGAACACGTGTGCGCCATCGTCATCGTTTGTTTCGTTTTACTGCGCTTTCGTTCCCGGCCGGGTCCGCCAGGTTCCTCAGGTTCACGAGAACACCGTCCGGGTTAACCTTCGCCTAAATGCCGAGATATTTATCGCGGACCGTTGAGAAAATCTCAGGAAAGCACCGTCATTGCACGATCGCAGCGTCGAAAATTCCCCGTCTTGGTCCCGCGCGTCTTTAGCGCAATTAACGTGATCACGCTAATCACACGAATAATCTCCTCCAGGGTCTCTGTAGAGAGAAATATGTATCAACAATTGTTTTACTAAGATATCGATTGTTTATTTATATGACATGTATTTTCATCTCGCAGTTTTATCCGCGAGTCTAATTCCGATCCGTGTAATTATACCATTATCCTGACAGACAGGAGAAATCGTAATTTGATCGTAATTAATCTTTATCGCGTCTCTCAATTAGAAACGGCTATTCGAAGTTATAATTCAAGCCTCGTCAATTGTGCAACACCTCGGTGCAGTTATATAGTCACCCACCGCTATTTTTCTCTTAATGCATTCCGGATTTGTCAATAATGTTGAATATCTTACGAAGCCACCAACATTTTTCATATCCAATTTTATTCGCATCAGCTGCTCTTTTTATTTGCAGACTATGGAAAGAAATCCGCAAAACCCAGGTACCGCGAACCGGAGCCGCTCTCTCATCGATCGTGAATTTCGATCACGATCACAGGGGTCGAGCTCGGACTGCATTGCGAAAGCCGCTACGCAAGTTGCCACGCCACGCCATCAAAAACCGATCGGTCGGTGACGCGGTGCCTTAAGACGCATCATAATTATCATGGATCCTCCCCGCTTGCGCTCCCCGTCCTGGCGATCTTCTCCGCGCGGGTGGAATACGAAGCAGCCGGCTTTCCCTGTATCAGGTACGAACGTTTCTATTTATGGCCGCCGGCTCCCGGGCCCCCGACGAGTTATGATATTGTTTCGGCCGGTTCTCGGAATCTACGCGATCGGTGACTCGGATAAACCGCGAATGAGAAAGAGAGGAAAAGAAGAAACGAAGTCGCGCCGATGAGGTGAGAGAGCGACCGCCTGGTACCTCGTCTCGGTGCGCACTGCGAGCGAACGAGAGAAAAGAGAGGAGAGGTACCAAGGCGGGGAGCAGGGGGGCGAGAACCAGGGAGAGGCGTATAATTTTATTTCTTCATCACCGTCGTGCAACGCGCCTATCTTTTATGATCGCCTCTGACCGCTTCATTAGTT